>NC_060081.1:1413214-2083571 GCF_922984935.1 Meles meles
AGAGAAACCTCTATGCCCCCATGAGGCCTCCACCACGTTCTGGAGACCCCCAGCTAAAAACCCAGAGCCTGATGCACCACCTGACCCCCATCTTCAACTCAACTCCCTGGGAAACTCACGTCAGCACCAGGAGATTGGGCCTGCCACACGGCTAGCTCAGTTCTCCTCAGGGACCCCTGCCAGCTCTAGGCAGACCTAGAACTCCCCTGTCTGCGGCAAAGTTTTGGGATCCTCCCTCCTTCTTCTCAATTTACACTGGCCCAGGCATTCATGAGAAAGGGGAAGGCTACCTCCTGAATGCTTAATACCTCCTTTCCTCTTCCACCATATTTTTCTCCACTTACCTTTGTACCTGAGCAGACTGAAAGTAACATGCCAATGGAACATGGACAAGCACTGAGATCTAAATCTTCCATGGCAGCTTTCTTAAGGCTCCTAATGCAATAGGAAACTAGTGTATCCTGGCACAGAGTGTTTCAAAATTATCAGTGACAGAACAGGAGAGCCAAAGTCATTCCAGTTTTACCTCAGTCTTCATGAAGTAGAACATGGTCTTCTTTTCTTCATTAACTTCAATTCCAATTTGTTTCCATACAGTGTTCATTTCTCTCCTTCAGGGGTATGATTTTGTGATTCCTCGCCTGCACAGAACACCCAGAGTTAATCACAGCAAGTACGCTCCCTAATAGCCATCACCCATTTAAACCTTCCCCAAACCCCTGCCCTCTAGCAACCCTCTGTTTGTGCTCTAGGTTAGAGTCTGTTTCCACATTGTCCTTTCTCCCTTCACTATGTTCATCTGTTTTCTTTCTGAAATTCCATAGAGGTCAAGATATAGGCTTTTGGTCTTTTCTTACTGATTTTACTTAGCTAAATCTACTCTAGATCCATCCACATCCTTGCAGATGGTAAGATTTCATCCTTTTTGAACCTGGCTCCTATTCCATTAAGGTGTGGGAGAATGAATAGACACACACACATACATACATTCACAAACACACACACACACATATACACACATATATATGGATAGATATCTATACATATATAGATAGATATAGATAGATAGATAGATAGATAAAATCACTCATCAGTGAATGGACATTTGGTCTCCCTCCATGGTTTTACTATGGTTGATAATGCTGTTGTAAATATCAAGGTGCTTGTACCCCAGAGATTGTGCATTTTTATGCCCTTTAGGGAAATATCTAGGAGGGCAATTGCTGGATCCTAGTGTTGTTCAGTTCTTAGCTTTTGGAGGACACACAATATTCTTTTCCAGAGTGGCTACAACAACACGCATGCCCACCAACAGTGTAGGAGGATTCCGTTTTTTTTTTTTATTTTTAAGATTTTATTAATTTATTTGACAGACAGAGATCACAAGTAGGCAGAGAGGCATGCAGAGAGAGAGGACGAAGAAGACTCCCCGCTGAGCAGAGAGCCCAATGCGGGGTTCGATCCCAGGACCCTGGGAACATGACCTGAGACGAAAGCAGTAGCTTAACCCACTGAGCCACCCAGGTGCCCCAAAAGGTTCCACTTTAAGAAGAACATCCCTGCCAGCAATTTCCAAAGGAGGAAATGTAAAACCTGTGGGATAACCTGACTCACTGAACGTCAGGCAAGCAGCCACAGAAATTCACCCCAGGGTTCCTAATGCCAAGTCACTTGAAGCCACCAGAATGCCTTTATCCAGGGAAATTCCCAAACACTCTCCTTCTGACCTCACCACCCATGAAACTGCAGAGAAAATACAGCATGTCCAACCACGTATAGCCATTTGAGTGAACCTAGGAAGACAAGCATCCCTTTTAAATTGTCCAAGACTCCTTGGAATCATTTTGAATTTCCCCTCTGCCCTCATTGGAACTCTTTGGATTCAAAGACGAATCCATTAGGATACGTCACCTTGGACAAAGGAGAAGCCATCATCCAAGTCTCTATCTGACCACAAACAGCCACCTAACTCTAGATGCCGGCCATCCCACCACAGCCTAGGCCCAGTGGAATGAACACTGTTAGATGAAGGAGTACTTTCTATGTTCAAAACGCACACCAAGTCCATCTCATCTTCCCTTTTGAATCCAAGGGATTTTCTAGGAAAGAGATGTTCCAAATACCTTTGTAAGCCAGAAATAAACAGAGAACATGAGATCCCTGCCAGGTGGTCCCTGCAGAGAAACTCAGGAACTCTGGCACCCACACGAGATTGCTTACAGCTGGTTCAGTGTGCCATTTGTGAGCTCCAATGGAGACAAAAGAAAAGCTCAGGATGTTTTGGGTGAAAGAGAACTTTTACCTGCCATCCTGGCATGGATGTGACATTGTGCCGCACGGGCCTGCTGTTTTCTCTGAACGCTGATGTCCTGGGACAAGCTGGATGACAGACTCAGACGCTGAGTCTGCGCTCTTGTGGAGCCAGAGTGAAGAAGGGTTGTCAGGTGCGGATAAGCAGGCATATGCCACCTAAAGCCTGCACACCTGCTCCAATTCCTGGGATAAGGAGAGACACATGCTTGTTTCTTAAGTGGTCATTGACTTACTTCTTTTTTTTTTTTTTTGGATTGAAGTTATTTTTTTTTCCATTTTATTTATCTTGTCAGCGTAACAGTATTCATTGTTTTTCCACAACACCCAGTGCTCCATGCAATACGTGCCCTCCTTATTACCCACCACCTGTTCCCCCAACCTCCCAACCCTGACCCTTCAAAACCCTCAGGTTGTTTTTCAGAGTCCATAGTCTCTTATGGTTCGCCTCCCCTTCCAAATTTTTTTTGTTTAATAAACATATAATATATTTTTATCCCCAGGGGTACAGGTCTGTGAATCTCCAGGTTTACAAACTTCACAGCACTCACGATAGCACATACCCTCCCCAATGTCCATAGCCCCCTCCCCCTCTCCCAATCCCACCTCCCCCCAGCAAACCCCAGTTTGTTTAGTGAGATTAAGAGTCATTTATGGATTACCTCCCTCCCAATCCCATCTTGTTTCATTTATTCTTCTCCTATCCCCCTAACCCCCCATGTTGCTTCTCCATGTCCTCATATCAGGGAGATCATATGATAGTTGTCTTTCTCCGATTGACTTATTTCACTAAGCATGATATGCTCTAGTTCCATCCACGTCGTCGCAAATGGCAAGATTTCATTTCTTTTGATGGCTGCATAGTATTCCATTGTGTATATATACTACATCTTCTTGATCCATTCATCTGTTGATGGACATCTAGGTTCTTTCCATAGTTTGGCTATTGTAGACATTGCTACTATAAACATTCGGGTACACGTGCCCCTTCGGATCACTATGTTTGTATCTTTAGGGTAAATACCCAGTAGTGCAATTGCTGGGTCATAGGGTAGTTCTATTTTCAACATTTTGAGGAACCTCCATGCTGTTTTCCAGAGTGGTTGCACCAGCTTGCATTCCCAACAACAGTGGAGGAGGGTTCCCCTTTCTCCACATCCTCGCGAGCATCTGTCATTTCCTGACTTCTTAATTTTAGCCATTCTGACTGGTGTGAGGTGATATCTCATTGTGGTTTTGATTTGTATTTCCCTGATGCCGAGTGACGTGGAGCACTTTTTCATGTGTCTGTTGGCCATCTGGATGTCTTCTTTGCAGAAATGTCTGTTCATGTCCTCTGCCCATTTCTTGACTGGATTGTTTGTTCTTTGGGTGTTGAGTTTGTTAAGTTCCTTATAGATTTTGGATACTAGCCCTTTATCTGATATGTCGTTTGCAAATATCTTCTCCCATTCTGTCAGTTGTCTTTTGGTTTTGTGAACTGTTTCCTTTGCTGTGCAAAAGCTTTTGATCTTGATGAAATCCCAATAGTTCATTTTTGCCCTTGCTTCCCTTGCCTTTGCCGTTGTTCCTAGGAAGATGTTGTTGCGGCTGAGGTCGAAGAGGTTGCTGCCTGCGTTCTCCTCAAGGATTTTGATGGATTCCGTTCTCACATTGAGGTCCTTCATCCATTTGGAGTCTATTTTCGTGTGTGGTGTAAGGAAGTGGTCCAATTTCATTTTTCTGCATGTGGCTGTCCAATTTTCCCAGCACCATTTATTGAAGAGGCTGTCTTTTTTCCATTGGACATTCCTTCCTCCTTTGTCGAAGATTAGTTGACCATAGAGTTGAGGGTCTATTTCTGGGCTCTCTATTCTGTTCCACTGATCTATGTGTCTGTTTTTGTGCCAGTACCATGCTGTCTTGATGATTACGGCTTTGTAATAGAGCTTGAAGTCCGGAATTGTGATGCCACCAACTTTGGTTTTGTCCTTCAATATTCCTTTGGCTATTCGAGGTCTTTTCTGGTTCCATATAAACTTTAGGATTATTTATTCCATTTCTTTGAAAAAAATGAAGGGTATTTTGATAGGGATTGCATTAAATGTGTAGATTGCTTTAGGTAGCATGGACATTTTCACAATATTTATTCTTCCAATCCAGGAGCATGGAACATTTTTCCATTTCTTTGTGTCTTCCTCAATTTCTTTCATGAGTACTTTATAATTTTCTGTGTATAGATTCTTAGCCTCTTTGGTTAGGTTTATTCCTAGGTATCTTATAGTTTTGGGTACAATTGTAAATGGGATTGACTCCTTAATTTCTCTTTCTTCTGTCTTGTTGTTGGTGTACAGAAATGCAACTGATTTCTGTGCATTGATTTTATATCCTGACACTTTACTGAATTCCTGTACAAGTTCTAGCAGTTTTGGAGTGGAGTCTTTTGGGTTTTCAACATATAGTATCATATCATCTGCGAAGAGTGATAGTTTGACTTCTTCCTTACCAATTTGGATGCCTTTAATTTCTTTTTGTTGTCTGATTGCTGAGGCTAGGACTTCTAGTACTATGTTGAATAGCAGTGGTGATAATGGACATCCCTGCCGTGTTCCTGAACTTAGCAGAAAAGCTTTCAGTTTTTATCCATTGAGAATGATATTTGCGGTGGGTTTTTCATAGATGGCTTTGATAATATTGAGGTATGTGCCCTCTATCCCTACACTTTGAAGAGTTTTGATCAGGAAGGGATGCTGTACTTTGTCCAATGCTTTTTCAGCATCTATTGAGAGTATCATATGGTTCTTGTTCTTTCTTTTATTAATGTGTTCTATCACATTGATTGATTTGCGGATGTTGAAGCAACCCTGCAGCCCTGGAATAAATCCCACTTGATCGTGGTGAATAATCCTTTTAATGTACTGTTCAATCCTATTGGCTAGTATTTTGGCGAGAATTTTTGCGTCTGTGTTCATCAAGGATATTGGTCTGTAGTTCTCTTTTTTGGTGGGATCCTTGTCTGGTTTTGGGATCAAGGTGATGCTGGCCTCATAAAATGAGTTTGGAAGTTTTCCTTCCATTTCTATTTTTTGGAACAGTTTCAGGAGAATAGGAATGAGTTCTTCTTTAAATGTTTGGTAGAATTCCCCTGGGAAGCCGTCTGGCCCTGGGCTTTTGTTTGTTTGGAGATTTTTGATGACTGTTTCAATCTCCTTACTGGTTATGGGCCTGTTCAGGTTTTCTATTTCTTCCTGGTTCAGTTGTGGTAGTTTATATGTCTCTAGGAATGCATCCATTTCTTCCAGATTGTCCAATTTGTTGGCTTAGAGCTGCTCTTAGTATGTTCTTATAATTGTATTTCTTTGGTGTTAGTTGTGATCTCTCCTCTTTCATTCATGATTTTATTGATTTGGGTCCTTTCTCTTTTCTTTTTGATGAGTCTGGCCAGGGTTTTATCAATCTTATTGATTCTTTCAAAGAACCAGCTCCTAGTTTCATTGATTTTTTCTATTGTTTTTTTGGTTTCTATTTCATTGATTTCTGCTCTGATCTTTATGATTTCTCTTCTCCTGCTGGGTTTAGGGTTTCTTTCTTGTTCTTTCTCCAGCTCCTTTACGTGTAGGGTTAGGTTGTGTACTTGAGACCTTTCTTGTTTCTTGAGAAAGGCTTGTACCGCTATATGTTTTCCTCTCAGGACTGCTTTTGCTGTGTCCCACAGATTTTGAACCGTTGTGTTTTCATTATCATTTGATTCCATGAATTATTTCAATTCTTCTTTAATTTCCTGGTTGACCCATTCATTCTTTAGAAGGATGCTGTTTAGTCTCCATGTATTTTGGTTCTTTCCAGCTTTCCTCTTGTGATTGAGTTCTAGCTTCAGAGCATTGTGGTCTGAAAATGTGCAGGGAATGATCCCAATCTTTTGACACCGGTTGAGACCTGATTTGTGACCCAGAATGTGATCTATTCTGGAGAAGGTTCCATGTGCACTAGAGAAGAATGTGTATTCTGTTGCTTTGGGATGAAATGTTCTGAATAGATCTGTGATGTCCATCTGGTCCAGTGTGTCATTTAAGGCCTTTATTTCCTTGTTGATCTTTGGCTTGGATGATCTGTCCATTTCAGTGAGGGGAGTGTTAAAGTCCCCTACTATTATTGTATTATTATTGATGTGTTTCTTTGATTTTGTTATTAATTGGTTGATATAGTTGGCTGCTCCCACGTTAGGGGCATAGATATTTAAAATTGTTAGAACTTCTTGTTGAACAGAGCCTTTGAGTAGGATATAGTGTCCTTCCTCATCTCTTATTATAGTCTTTGGCTTGAAATCTAATTGATCTGATATAAAGTTTGCTACCCCAGTTTTCTTCTGATGCCCATTAGCATGGTAAATTGTTTTCCATCCCCTCACTTTAAATCTGGAGGTGTCTTCGCGTCTAAAATGAGTTTCTTGTAGGCAACATACTGATGGGTTTTGTTTTTTTATCCATTCTGATACCCTGTGTCTTTTGATTGGGGCATTTAGCCGATTAACATTCAGGATAACTATTGAGAGATATGAATTTAGTGCCATTATTAGCCTGTAAGGTGACTGTTACTGTATATTGTCTCTGTACCTTTCTGATCTACTACTTTTAGGCTCTCTCTTTGCTTAGAGGACCCCTTTCAATATTTCCTGTAGAGCTGGTTTGGTGCTGGCAAATTCTTTCAGTTTTTGTTTGTCCTGGCAGCTTTTTATCTCTCCTTCTATTTTCAATGATAGCCTAGCTGGATAGAGTATTCTTGGCTGCATGTTTTTCTCGTTGAGTGCTCTGAATATATCATGCCAGCTCTTCCTGGCCTGCCAGATCTCTGTGGATAACTCTGCTGCCAATCTAATATTTTTACCATTGTATGTTACAGACTTCTTTTGTCGGGCTGCTTTCAGGATTTTCTCTTTGTCACTAAGACTTGTAAATTTTACTATTAGGTGACAGGTTGTGGACCTATTCTTGTTGACTTTGAGGGGGGTTCTCTGCATCTCCTGGATTTTGATGCTTGTTCCCTTTGCCATATTAGGGAAATTCTCTCCAATGATTCTCTCCAATAGACCTTCTGCTCCCCTCTCTGTTTCTTCTTCTTCTGGAATCCCAATTATTCTAATGTTGTTTCGTCTTATGGTGTCACTTATCTCTCGAATTCTCCCCTCATGGTCCAGTAGCTGTTTGTCCCTCTTTTGTTCGGCTTCTTTATTCTCTGTCATTTCGTCTTCTATATCACTAATTCTTTTTTCTGCCTCATTGATCCTAGCAGTGAGAGCCTCCATTTTTTATTGCGCCTCATTAATAGCATTTTTTATTTCAACTTGGTTAGATTTTAGTTCTTTAATTTCAACAGAAAGGGCTTTAATATCTCCAAAGAGGGTTTCTCTAATATCTTCCATGCCTTTTTCGAGCCCAGCTAGAATGTTCAGAATCGTCATTCTGAACTCTTGATCTGACATATTACCAATGTCTGTGTTGATTAGGTCCCTAGCCTTCGGTACTGGCTCTTGTTCTCTTGTTTTTGGTGATTTTCTCCGCCTTGTCATTTTGTCCAGATAAGTGGATATGAAGGAGCAAATAAAATACTAAAAGGGTGGCAAAGACCCCAGAAAAATGCGCTGTAACCAAACGAGAAGAGACCCCAAATTGTGGGGGGGAGAAAGGGGATAAAAAGAGGTTCAGAAAAAGAAAGAAAAAATTTAAATAATAAAACAAATAAAGTAAAAATATAAAAAAGAAAGAAAAAATATATATATTTAGATAAACTAGTCAAAAAACGTTAAAAAAGAAAAGGGCAAAATTTTTAAAAATTAGCAGAAGAAGAAAAAAGAAAAAAGAAAAAAATTTGAAAAAAGAATAAAAAATTGAAGTAGCCGCAAGACTAAAGAATCATGGGGAGAAAGCCATGAGTTCCGTGCTTTGCTTTCTCCTCCTCTGGAATTGCGTTGCTGTCTTAGGAATTGGACCTACTTTCCTTGATAGATGAACTTCATCCTGGCTGGATATTTTGTTGATCTTCTGCAGGAGGGGCCTGTTGTAGTGACTCTCAAGTGTCTTTTCCCGAGGCGGGATTTCACCGCCCTTACCAGGGGCCGGACTAAGTAATCGGCTCGGGTTCGCTTTTGGGAGCTTCTGTTCCCTGAACACTTTCCGTAGAGTTCCGGAGGACGGGAATGAAAATGGCGGCCTCCTAGTCTCCGGCCCGGAGGAGCTGAGAGCCTGGGGCCCCACTCCTAAGTGCGCCCACAGAGGACAGCACCCAATCACTCCCCTATCCCCAGCCTCTAGCCACGCTCCGAGCTCACCCAGCCCGCGACCAGTTCAAGGTAACCCCGAGCTGAGAGTTCAGTCCTCGGCTCTGTCTGTGCAGCCGGCTTCTCCATTCTAATACCTGCGAGCTCTCCGACACTCCGACATCCCTGATCCTTCTGTGACCCTGCGGGACCTGGGGCCACGCTGACCCTGCATGGGCTTCACCCTGGTTTAGCCTCTGGAGCAATGTTCCTCAGTGGAACAGACTTTTAAATGTCCTGATTTTGTGCTCCGTTCCTCCGCTGCTTGCTGGGAGCCTGCCCCTCCCGCCGCGGTCTATCTCCGCCATCTTGACTCTTCCTCTGAAAAAAATCCACATGTAAGTGATGAAGTTCTAGAATATAGCTGAGGTTCAGTGGGGTGAGGTCTGGAGCCAATGACTAAGTAAGAATTCTTGAGACTTCTTTATCATTGACTTACTTCTAATGCCGACCAATGCCCTTGTCCTTTTTGGAGAAACAAACATACTCTTCCAAAGAAACACTCAACTCCTTGTTTCCAAATGCACCGTGAGTCAGGTTTGGTTTCCCCCGGCTCCAGAGCCCATCTGGGAGGACCTTCCTGAACCATCCTGACAGCAGATTACCGGTAAACAGCGGACAATGCTTCACCCCAGGTTTCCTAATGTCAAGTCCCTTGAAGCCACCAGAATGCCTTTATCCAGGGAAATTCCCAAACACTCTCCTTCTGACCTCACCACCCATGAAACTGCAGAGAAAATACAGCATGTCCAACCATATATAGCCATTAAGTGGGGAAACAGGGCACAATGCTGGGTGGGGGCCTGGCTCCAGGGTTTATTATGACCATTCTTGAGCCTGGAGAAACAGAGACTATACAGCTCACCACTCCATCCTGTAAAAACAATCTGTAGTGCCTCACGTTTCAGGGTCTCTCACCCAGCCCCCCTCCACTGTCCTCAGAGCCAGCAGGCAGCAGGGACTCCTCTTCCAGTGAGGTTCCCAGAGAAGCTCGCCGCTGCCTCCAGTGGTAGCAAGCAGCACTGCTATGCGTTCCAGGGTATCTCACACCACGGCTCACCACTCCCTCCAGTGGCATGAACCGGCACTGCTGGGCCTGCCACAGACTCCCAATGCAGTTCCCAAACCCTCCACAGGTCTAAAGCCACACTGGCACTGTCCCTCCAGATTGGGGAACTCTGGGCCACACCCCAGGAGTCCGCCTGCCACCCAGGAGGAAACTGTACCATTCGAAGCTGAGCAGAACCCTCAGAATGGAACAAACCCACACACCTCCCTGAGGACACCCCCAACTTCGACAGTCTCCACAGTCACAAACTCACAGCCTAATGTGCTTCCTGACCCCCACGTTCAACACAACCCCTGGGGATCCAGCCTCAGCACCAGGAGGTAGGGACTGGATAGCCCTAAGAACTAACCCAATCCCTAGGTTGTGTTTCCAGGCTTCCATGCCCAGAGACATGGCCAACAATCCCCCCAGACTAGGAACCCCTGAGCCACAACCAAGGACTCTGCCTACCATCCAGGTGAAAACCATGCCGTTCAAGCTACCCAGAACCCTCAGACCAGGAGAAACCCACATGCACTCGAGAGGCCACCCTCAACTCTGATGGCCCACATGGCAACAAAACCCAGAGACTGACATACCACTTGACCCCCGTCCTTGACTCAGCCCATGGGGGATCCCGCCTCAGCAATGGAAGATTGGGCCTGCCATGCCCCTAGGCCCTAACCCTAATCCTATGTTGGCTTTTGAGGCTTCTGTCCCCAGAGAACTGGCCCCCAAGCTCTCCCGATTGGGGACCCCTGAGACACACCCTAGGACTCTGGCTGCCACCCAGGAAGAAACTGTGCCATTAGGAGCTGCACAAAATCCACAGAGCAGAAGAAGCCTACATGCATCATTAAAGCCACCCCCACTGGGCGCCTGGGTGGCTCAGTAGGTTAAGCCACTGCCTTCGGCTCAGGTCATGATCTCAGGGTCCTGGGATCGAGTCCGGCATTGCGCTCTCTGCTCAGTGGCGACCCTGCTTCCCTCTCTCTCTCTCTGCCTGCCTCTCTGTCTGCTTTTGATCTCTCTCTGTCAAATAAATAAATAAAATCTTAAAAAAAAAGCCACCCCCACCATTGGTGCCCCCCCCCCACGCCATGAAGCCTCATTCTGCCATGCTGCCAGACACATACTCTCAACTCAGCCCTGAGGGGAGCCCGCCTCAGCATTGTCAGATAGGGCCTGCCATGCCCCTAGGCCCTAAGCATAACCCTAGGTCAGGTGTACATGCTTCTGTGCCCAGAAGGCTGGCTCCCAAGCCTGTAAGATTGGGGACGCCTAAGAGTCACATCAGCACACTGCCAGCTGCCTAGGGTGAAATTGTGCCATTTGGAACTGCGCAGAAAACTCAGAGCGGGAGAAAACTGTATGAACCTGGGCCACCCCCAGCTATTGAACACACCCTAGACACAAACCGGAATTCCAATACACCGCCTGACAACCACCCTCAACTCAGCCACCAGGGAGCCAGTCTCATCACTGGCTGATCGACCCTGCCACGCCCCTAGGCCCTAACAATAACCCTAGCTTGGGTTGTCAGGCTTCCATCCCATGAAGCCATGCCCCAAGTCCCCTGGATTAAGCATCCCTGAGGGAGAACCCAGGACTCCACCCACCACGCAGGAGGAAACCTTGTGGTATGGAGCTGCCCCACACCCTCAAAGGAGGAGAAACCTGCATGCCCCCTAAAGCCACTCCCACCATCAGCAGACCCCCTGGCCATAAAGTTGGATTCTGCCTGGCACCAGACACATGTGCTCAACTCAGCCCTGAATGGAAACTGTCTTAGGGCTGGCAGATTGGGTCTGTATTGTCCCTAGGCCCAAACCCAAATGCTAGATTGGGTTCAGGCTTCCATTGTGAGGGGCTTGGCTCCTGAGTCACCCGATTAAGGACCTCTGAGTGACACTGCATGACTCCGACAGCCATACAGTATGAACCCGCACCATTTGGAGCTGATCCAAGCCCTTGGAGAGGGAGAAATCTGCATGCACCCCAAAGCCACCCCAAACTTGGAGGTACCCTGGATATAAAACCGAATTCTGCCACATCGCTGGATGCGTGCCCTCAACTAAGCCCTGAGGGGAGACCACTTCAGTGCCCGGAGATCAGTCATGCCATGCCAATAGGCCCTGACACTAACCCTAGTTTGGGTTCTCAGGCTTCTATTCTGAGGGGCATATCAATCCCGATTTGGGCAGAACGCTCTTGAGAATTGTCTGTAAAATGCCTGGCGAAATCGTTTCAGGCGTCTCACGTCTGCAGGGCCGCACCCTTGGGCCTGGACCGGGATCCTGAGGGGTCGCATCCCATTACCGCCAGGAAGACTTCCATGAGGCAGACTCCAGGGAGGCTGAGGCTTCCTTCTCCTTACCCTCTGGGCGTCACCTCCCTGGTGCTGGCAGATGGTCCTGGACCTGCCCTGAAAGCCGGGACAGGGCCCTGGCCTGCTTGCTCAGACTTCTGTTTCCAGGGATCTGACCCTTGGGGCAACAACCTTAGGAACCCTAAATCCCACGCCATGAGTCCCCCAACCATCCCGGCACAAATGGTGCATTTCATGGCTGCATCCCAGCCATTGAGCAAGAAATCCATTTGTTCCCCCAAAGAGGCCAGCCAAAACCCCGGGTGCCCTGGCCACCCAAAATGGAGGAGGCGCAGGCCCAGGCACAATCACTCCATTAACTCTCCCTTGTGAAAGGTCCCCTGCGGTGTGGCCCCCAGCTGGGCCACTTCGACTTGGCGCTCTTTCCGGGTGGCCGCGACGTGCCCCTAGCGAGAAAGGGCCCTGGGCCTCGGGGAACAGGGCGGTCCCCAGGCCTGCCCAACTGGGTCAATTCTCATGAGCGTTCTGCCCAAATCAATCCCAATTTGAGCAGAACGCTCATGAGAATTGGCCAGAAAACGCCCGGCGAACTCACTTCGGCCCCCGCACGTACGCAGGGCCGCCCCCTGGGCCTGGACCAGGATCCCGAGGAGTCATGTCCCAGAACCGCCAGGAAGACCTCCGTGAGTCAGGCGATGGCGAGGCCGACGCCTCCTACTCCTTAGCCTCTGGGGGTCCCCTCCCTGTTGCTGGCAGATGGGGCCCGGCCTGCCCTGAAAGCTGGGCCAAGACACTGGCCTGCTTCCTCAGCCTTCGTTTCCAGGGTCCTGCCCCTGGGGGTCCCCACCTGGGGAACCCTGAGTCCCGCAACACGAGTCACCTGACCATCCCGGCGCAAACGGTGCCTTGCACTGCTGCGTCCCAGTGGTCGAGCGAGAGATACATTGGTTCCCCCACAGAGGCAAGCCCCAGCACCGGGTGCCCCGGCCGACCAAAAAGGCAGATGCCCGGCCACAACCCCTTCATTAACTCAGCTTTGGGAAGGCTCTCCTTCGCCAGTTCCCCCGACTGGGCCACGTCGTCTCAGCGTGTTTTCCAGATGGCCGCAACATGCCCCGAGCGAGAAAGGGCCTTCGGCCACGGGGAACATGGCGGTCTACAGGGCTGCCCAATGCAGGCCAATTCTCTCGAGCTTTCTCTTCACGTTGATCCCGATTTTGGAGCGGAAGTATCTTTGTTTCCCCTCCCGCTCCTCAGCCTCCGGGGGTCTGCTCCCTGGTGCTAACATATGGGGCTGGGCCTGCCCTGAAAGCCGGGCCCGGGCGCGTGACAGACTGCTCAGCCTTCTGTTGCCAGGGTCCTGTGCCCTGTGGCCTCCCCCTGGGGAAAACTGAGTCCCCCGCCACATGTGCTCCGACCGTCCCGGCGCAAATGTTGCCTTTCCAGGCAGCATCTAAGCCAAGAGCGCGAGATCCCTTTGTTCCCCCACAGAGGCCAGCCCAATCCCTGGCTGCCCTGGCTGCCCACAAAGGCAGAGGCGGATGCCCAGCCACAACCCCTCCATCAACTCTGCTTCGGGAAAGCTCCCCTGCGCCGGGACCCCGGCCGGGCCATGTGGTCTTGGCTTATCCTTGTCTCGTTTGTAAACCTCTCCCACCATCATTGTTCTTCCTGGCCAGAATCCCAGATTCTGCCACACTATGAGACCCATTTCCGCAACACAACCCCTAGCGGAGCCCGCTTGGCGCTGGCAGATTGGAGCAGCCTTTCCCAAGGCCATAAACCTAACACTAAGTTGTGTTTTCATGCTTCCTTGTACAGGGGTCTGTCCCGCCAACACTCTGGCTTATGAGCCCTGAACTCACACTGTAGGAGTCCTCCTCCTCCCTAGCAGGTAACCAGTCTCTTTGGAGCTGCACAGGGACATCAGAGCCAGTGAAAAATTGAGTGTCCCCATGAGTGGTCCCCTAATTTCTGCTGCCCCCCGGATCACGATGAGCTGCTTGACCGCCATCCTCAACTCAGCTCTTCAGGGAGCCAACCTCCAGACCTGCAGTTCGGGCATGCCACACCCATACCTCAGCTCTCCTCAGGGACCAGTGTCAGCTCTAGGCAGAAGTGGACCTCCCCTGCCTGCCTAAAACCTCTGGGAGCCCCTCTCCTTCTTTTCGATGGACATCAGCCCAAGGATTTCTTGACAATTGGGGAAGGCTACCTCCTGACTGCTTCACACTTCTTTCTTCTTCAGCCTTATTTCTCTCCACTTACCTTTGTACCTGGGCAGACTGTAGCAACATATCCATGGAATATAGACATGCTCTGACATCTGAATCTTCATGGCAAACCAAAAGTAGTGTAGCGTACCATGGTGTGTTTGCAAATGATCATCAAGAGAACAAGAGAGCGAAAATCACTCCATTTTTACCTCACTCGTCATGAAGTAGAACATGGTCTCCTTCTTTCCTTCCTTGACCTCCATTCCAATTAGTTTCCATGCAGTGTTCATGGCTTTGCTTCAGGGGTAGGATTTCGTGATTCCTTGCCTGCACACAATACCCAGAGGTCATCACAACGAGTGCGCTCCCTAGAAGCCGTCACCCATTGAACTCTTCCCCTCCACAGCCCTGCTCTCTAGCCGCCAGCAGTTGATGTTCTAAGTTGGAGTCTCTTTCCTCTTTGACCTTTCTCCCCTCACTACGTTCATGGATTCTTTCTGAAATTCCATAGAAGTCAAATGACAGGCTCTTGGTCATTTCTTACTCGTTTTGCTTAGCTAAATCCACTCTAGATCCATCCACATCTTTGCAAATGGTAAGATCTCATTCATTCTGAACCTGACTCCTATCCCATTGAGAATATGTGGGATATTAGCTATCTACATTCATATCTATATGTAGATATATAGATATATACACACATACACATATGTGTATGTATATAGATATCTATATTTATATCTATATCACGTGCATCAGCAAATGGACATTGGTACTCCCTCCATCATTTTGCTTTGGTTGATAATGCTGCTGTCCATATCACGGTGCTTGTACCCCATTGAATGTGCCTTTTTGTGCCCTTTAGGGAAATTCCTCGGAGGGCAACTGCTGCATCCTAGGGTTGTTCAGTTCTTAGCTTTCGGAGGAACCACCATGCTCTTTTCCAGAGTAGCTGCAACAACCCCCATTCCCACCGACAGTGCAGGAGGGTTCAGCTGGAAGAAGAACATTCCCTGCCAGCAATTTCCTGAGGAGGAAACAGAAAACCTGGGGCATAACATGACTCAGACAGTGTCTGGCAAGCAGCCCCAGAAGTTCACCCTAGGGTTCCTGACGCCATACCCTGGGAAGCCATCAGAATGCCTCTATCCAGGGGAATTTCCAAAGACTCTCCTTCTGACTTCACCACCCATGAAACTACAGAGAACGAATGACATGTCCAACTCTCTACATGGTCCCCTGAGGGACATTAGAAAGTTAAGCTTCCCTTTTCAAATTGTCCAAGGCTCCTTGGAATCCTTTAGAATGTTCCCTCTGCCCTCATCAGAACTCTTTGAATAAAAAAGGCGAATCCATTAGGATCCATCCCCTTGGACAAAGGAGAATCCATCCTCCAGGCCTCTATCTGACCGCAAACAGCCACCTCACTCTAGATGCGGGTCGTTCCACCACAGCTGAGGACCCAGGGAATCAACACTGTTCGAGGAAGGAATGCATCCTAGGTCCCAAACCCACACCGAGTCCATCTCAACTTCCTTTTTGAATCCAAAGGATGCCTACGAAAGAGATGTTCCAAATATCTCAGTGAGCTAGACAGAAGTGAGAAAATGAGATCCCCTGCCAGGTGGTCCCTGCAAGGAAACTCAGGAGTCCTAGCACCCACTCTCCATGGCTGACAGCTGCATTTGTGTAACTTTTTGTCTCCCATGGAGATGAGAGAAAACCCAGGATGTTGGGGTGAAAGAGAAGTTTTACCTCCCATGCTGGCGTGTATGTGCCACTGTGCCCCACGGACCTGCTATTTTCTCTGAATGCTGACGTCCTGGGATAAGCTGCATGACAGATTCAGACGCTGATTTCCAAACTTCAGGTCTTGTGGAGCCAGAGGGAAGAAGTGTTGTCAGGTGCGGTTATGTAGGCACCTCCCACCTAAAGCCTACACACCTGCTCCAATCCTGGGAGAAGGAGAGGCACATGCTTGTTTCTTAAATGATCATTTACTTCCTTCTCAAACCCAGCAATGACCTTGTCCTTTTTTTTTTTAAGATTTTATTTATTTGAGAGAGAGACAGTGAGAGAGAGCATGAGAGGGGAGAAAGTCAGAGGGAGAAGCAGACTCTCCAAGGAGCAGGGAGCGCAATGTGGGACTCAACCCCAGGACTCTGGGATCATGACCTGAGCTGAAGGCAGTCGCTTAACTAACTGAGCCACCCAGGTGCCCGCCTTGTCCTTTTTGGAGAAGCAAATAGACTCTTCCCAACAGACACTCAACTCCTCAGTTCCAAAGGCATCATGGGTTGAATTTGGGTCCCCCATCTCCAGACCCCCAACGGGAGGACCCTCCTGAACCATCCTGACAGCACATTCCCATCCAACCTGGGGAAATGGGGCACAGTGCCGACTGAATGGGGGACCGGCTCCAGTCATTCTTACCAGCACTGTTGAGCCTGGGGAAACAAAGTCTTCAGCTCGCCACTCTGTCCTGGAAAAACAAGTGCAGTGCCTCAAGTTTCCGGGTCTCTCACCCAGCACCTCTCCACGGCTCTCAGAGCCAGCAGGCTGCACAGGCTCCTCTTCTGGTGTTTGCCATGGCAACTCGCTTCTGCCCCCGGTGGTGGCAAGCAGCATTGCACCCAACCATGCTCTCAGGCACCACAGCTCACCACAGCTCACCATGCCCTCCAGTGGCATGAGCCGGCACTGCCCAGCCTTCTACAGATTCCTCTTGTAGCTACCAAAACCCTCCAGGTGTCTAAAGCCAAGTGACAATGTCCCTGCAGATTGGGACTTCCAGGCCAAACCCACGAGTCCACGGACCAACCAAGCAGAAGCGGTGCCTTTCAGAGCATAGGAAAAGACTGACAATGAGAGAAAAATACGTGACCCAACAGAGGTCAGCTGCAAATACCTGCACCCTAGAGGTCCAAAATATTGGAGACGGACACCAGGCCACAATCAATAGCTCAACACTGCTCTGGGAAAGCTCCTCTGCTCCGGGGCCATTGGCTGGCCTGTGTCCTCTTGGCGCGTTTTCCAGGTGGCCGTGACATACACAAGTGAAAAGAGCCCTGGGCCCCGGGGAACAGGGCAGTCCCCAGGACTGCCCAACACCGGGTATTCTCACCAACTTTCTGCCCAAATCATTATCGATTTTGGCAGAATGCTAGTGAGAATTGGCTGGTAAATGCCCAGCAAACTCGCTTTGGGCGCCACACATCTGCAGGACCACCCCCTTGGCCTGGCCTGGGATCCCAAGTGGTCGCATCCGACCACCGCCAGAAAGACCTCCATGAGTCGGGTGCTGGCGAGGCCGTGCCTCCTGCTCCTCAGCCTCTGGGGGTCCCCTCCCTGGCACTGGAAGATGGAGCCAGGCCTGCCTTGAAACCCAGGCACTGACCCTCGCCTGCTTGCTCAGCCTTCCGTTTCCACAGTCCTGTCCCTTGGGGCCTCCAACTGGGGAACCTTGAGTCCCGCACCACGAGTCCCCCGACCGTCCCAGCGCAAACGGTGCCTTTCGCAGCTGTTTACCACCCTTCATGCGAGAGATACATTTGTTCCCCTACAGAGGCCAGCCCCATCCCTGAGTACATCAGCCGCCCGAAAAGTCGGAGGCGGATGCCCAGACACAAGCCCTCAATCAACTCTTCTTCGGGAAAGCTCTGCTGCACCGTGGCCCCCGGCTGGGCCACGTCCTCTCAGCGCGTTTTCCAGGGGGTTGTGACATGCCCCGAGCGAGAAAGGCCCTCAGCCACGGGGAACAGGGCAGTCTCCACTGCTGCCCAATGCTGCCAATTCTTTCGAGCGTTCTGCCCAAATATATCCTGATTCGGGCAGAAAACTCATGAGATTTGGCCAGAAAACGCCAGATGAACTCACTTCGGGTGCCCCAGTCCACAAGTAGCCCCCTGGGCCTCGCCCGGGATCGGGAGTGTTTGGTTCTTAACACCGCCAGAAAGACCTCTGTGAGTCATGCACTGGTGATGCTGATGCCTCCTGCTCCTCAGCCTCTGGGGGTTCTCTCCCTGGCACTGGCAGATTGCTTTTCTATTTTTTAAATTTTTTTTTTAATTTTAGTTTAGTTTAGTCTAGTTTATTCTTTTTTAATTTTTATTTTCTAATATTCATATGGAGTTAAATTCAAGGTAACCTCCTTTGCCCAATGAATGCTACCCCTATAGGTAAACCAATTTCTAATCCCCCTTTATCATAGGAAAGTTGAGTACTTTAACAAAGATATCAAGATACATCCAGGAAGAATCAAAATAACCTTTCTCGTTCACACTGAGAATTTATAACCACTATCCAAACTTTTTCTTCTGCCAGTGTTTCTATGTATTTGTGTTTGTCCTGATAGTATATAAATCTTATACTTGAGGTTCTTTTTGACGAGGTTCTTCCTTTTTTTTTGATTTATATATAAATATATATACTTCTCTCTTGTCATATACTTTTATCAGTCTTTTTGTTTGTCTGTTTTTGTTTGTATACTTCATAAATCTTACCTTGGGGCCCATTTTGGCTGAGCCTTCTCTTTTATCTTCCCTTCTTCTCCTGTCTCTCTCTCTCTCTCTTTTTATTTTTTTTCTTTCCTTTTTTCTCTCATTTGGGTGGGGAATCCTGACTGCTCAGAAGTGTTCCAGGGTACACCTCGACTGCACCACAATCGATACATCCAGCTAAATCTGTTCAGTCATCTCTCACCAAAATGACTAGGAGGAGGAATGCCCAACAGAAGAAAAACACAGAGGATGGGTCTTCTACAACAGAGCTAATGGCTATAAAAATAGACAAGATGTCAGAAAAGGAATTCAGGCTAACAATTATCCAGGCAATAGCTAGGTTGGAGAAAGCCATGGATGACCAAACAGAATTGATTAGGGAAGAACTGAAAGCCACCAGGGATGATGTTCACAATGTTAGGGAAGAACTGAAAGCCACAAGGGATGATGTTCACAAAGCTCTCAATGATTTCCAATCGAATATAAATTCTCTAAAAGCTAAGGTAACTGAGACAGAAGATAGAATTAGTGATCTGGAGGACAAACAGATAGAGAGAAAGGATCAGGAGGAAGCCTGGAACAAACAGTATGAAAGCCATAAAAACAGAATCAGGGAAATAAATGATGCCATGAAACATTCCAACGTCAGACTTATTGGAATCCCTGAAGGGGAGGAGAAAGAAAGAAATCTAGAAGATATAGTGGAACAAGTTCTACACGGAAATTTTCCCAATCTCACGAATGGAACCAGCGTTCATGTACTAGAGGCAGAACGGTCTACCCCCAAGATTATAGATTCTAAAAAAACAACAAGGCACCTGATAGTAAAATTGAGAAATCATACTTGTAGATACAATCTCTTGAAAGCCGCTAGGACAAAGAGGCTCCTTACCTACAGAGGAAAGTCCATCAGAATAACATCAGACCGGTCCACAGAGACAGGGAAAGCCAGAAAGGGTTGGCAAGGTATATTCAGTGTACTAAATGAGAAGAACATGCAGCCAAGAATACTTTATCCAGCAAGACTGACATTCAAAATGGATGGAGAAATAAAGAGTTTCCAAGACAGGCAAGGCTTAAAAGGTTATGTAACCACCAAGCCTATACTGCAAGAAATATTAAGGGGAGGGTCGATAAAAGAGAGCAAATCCTAAAAATGTCATTGAACAGAAATATACAGACAATCTACAGAAAGAAAGAATTCAACGGTAACACGATGTCAATAAAAACGTATCTATCAATAATCACTCTCAATGTGAATGGCCTCAATGCACCCATAAAATGACACAGGGTTGCAGATTGGAGAAAACGACAGGAGCCATCCATATGTTGTCTACAAGAGACCCATTTTGAACCTAAAGATACACCCAGACTGAAAGTGAAGTGATGGAGAAGCATCTTTCATGCCAATGGGATTCAAAAGAAGGCCGGGATAACGATTCTCATATCAGATAAATTAGATTTTAAACTAAAGACTGTAGTCAGAGATGCAGAAGGACACTACATAATTCTTAAAGGGACTATCCCCAAGTTGATCTAACAATTGTAAATATCTATGCCCCCAATATGGGAGCATAAGAAAACTATTAATCAAGATAAAGAGTCATATTTATATGAATACATTAATAGTAGGAGATCTTAACACACCTCTCTCATTAACAGACAGATCATCAAAGCAGAAAATCAATTGAATGACACATTGGACCAGATGGACCTCATAGATATATACAGAACATTCCACTCTAAAACAACAGAATACTCATTCTTCTCAAGTGCACATGGAACCTTCTCCAGAATAGACCATATACTCGGTCACAAATCAGGACTCAACTGATACCAAAAGACTGAGATTATTCCCTGCGTATTCTCAGATCACAATGCTTTGAAACTGGAGCTCAATCACAAGGAAAAATTCGGAAGGAACTCAGACACCTGCAAGCTAAAGACCACCTGGCTTAAGAACGCTTGGATCAACCAGGAGATCAAAGAAGAATGTAAACAATTCATGGTAACCAACGAGAATGAAGAAACTTCAGTCTAAAACCTATGGGATACAGCAAAGGCGGTTCTAAGGGGGAAATACATAGCCATACAAGCCTCCCTCAAAAAAATTGAAAAAAAACAGGAGGCAGAGTCAAGATGGCGGAGAAGTAGCAGCCTGAGACTACATCAGGTAGCAGGAGATCAGCTCGATAGCTTATCTAAACATTGCAAACACCTACAAATCCAACGGGAGAGTGAAGAGAAGAAGAACAGCAACTCTAGAAACAGAAAATCAACCACTTTCTGAAAGGTAGGACTGGCAGAGAAATGAATCTAAAATGACGGGAAGATAGAACGCGGGGGAGGGGCCGGGTCCCGGCAAGGGGCAGAGCAATGGAGCACAAAATCAGGACTTTTAAAAGTCTGTTCCACTGAGGGACATTGATCCAGAGGCTAAACCGGGATGAATCCCACACGGGGTCAGCGTGGCCCCAGGTCCCGCAGGGTCACAGAAGGATCGGGGGTGTTGGAGTGTTGCAGAGCTCACAGGTATTTGAATGGAGAAGCCGGCTACAGAGCAGAGCTGAGGACCGAACTCTGAGCTCGGGGTTACCTTGAACTGGTTGCAGGCTGGGTGAGTTCAGAGCGCGGCTAGAGGCTGGGCATACGGGAGTGATTGGGTGCTGTCCTCTGGGAGCGCACTGAGGAGTGGGGCCCCGGGCTATCAGCTCCTCCGGGCCGGAGACTAGGAGGCCGCCATTTTCATTCCCGTCCTCTGGAACTCTACAGAAAGCGTTCATGGAACAGAAGCTCCCAAAAGCGAACCCGAGCCGATTACTTAGTCCGGCCCCCAGTAAGGGCGGTGCAATTCCGCCTCGGGCAAAGACACTTGAAAGTCACTACAACAGTCCCCTCCCCCAGAAGATCAACAAAATATCCAGCCAGGACGAAGTTCATCTATCAAGGAAAGCAGGTTCAATTCCTAAGACAGTCGCGGAATTCCAGAGGAGGAGAAGGTAAAGCACGGACCTCATGGTTTTCTCCCCATGATTCTTTAGTCTTGTGGTTAATTCATTTTTTTCTTGTTTCATTTTTTTTCTTTCTTTTTCCTTCCTCTGCTAAATTTTTTAAAACTTTTACCCTTTTCTTTTTTAACGTTTTTGACTAATTTATCTAAATATATATATTTTTTCTTTCTTTTTTATATTTTTCTTTATTTGTTTTATTTTTTAATTTTTTTTCTTTTTCTTTCTGAACCTCTTTTTATCCCCTTTCTTCCCCCTCCCCCACAATTTTGGGTCTCTTCTGACTTGGTTACAGCGCATTTTTCTGGGGTCTTTGTCACTCTTTTAGTATTTTATACGATTTGATACTTCATATCCTCTTATCTGGACAAAATGACAAAGCGGAAAAAATCACCACAAACAAAAGAACAAGAGGCAGTACTGAAGGCTAGGGAACTAATCACCACAGATATTGGTAATATGTCAGATCAAGAGTTCAGAATGATGATTCTGAACATTCGAGCCGGGCTCGAAAAAGGCATGGAAGATATTAGAGTAAACCTCTCTGGAGATATAAAAGCCCTTTCTGGAGATATTAAAGAACTAAAATCTAACCAAGTTGAAATAAAAAATGCTATTAATGAGGCGCAATCAAAAATTGAGGTTCTCACTGCTAGGATAAATGAGGCAGAAAAAAGAATTAGTGATACAGAAGACCAAATGACAGAGAATAAAGAAGCCGAGCAAAAGAGGGACAAACAGCTACTGGACCACGAGGGGAGAATTCGAGAGATAAGTTACACCATAAGACGAAACAACATTAGAATAATTGGGATTCCAGAAAAAGAAGAAACAGAGAGGGGAGCAGAAGGTTTATTGGAGAGAATTATTGGAGAGAATTTCCCTAATATGGCAAAGGGAACAAGCATCAAAATCCAGGAGATGCAGAGAACCCCCCTCAACGTCAACAAGAATAGGTCCACACCCCGTCACCTAATAGTAAAATTGACAAGTCTTAGTGACAAAGAGAAAATCCTGAAAGCAGCCCGGGAAAAGAAGTCTGTAACATACCATGGTAAAAATATTATATTGGCAGCAGACTTATCCACAGAGACCTGGCAGGCCAGAAAGAGCTGGCATGATATATTCAGAGCACTAAACGAGAAAAATATGCAGCCAAGAATACTCTATCCAACTAGGCTATCATTGAAAATAGAAGGAGAGATAAAAAGCTGCCAGGACAAACGAAAACTGAAAGAATTTGCCAGCACCAAACCAGCTCTACAGGAAATATTGAAAGGGGTCTTCTAAGCAAAGAGAAAGCCTAAAAGTAGTAGATCAGAAAGTACAGAGACAATATACAGTAACAGTCATCTTACAGGCTAATAATGACACTAAATTCATATCTCTCAATAGTTACCCTGAATGTTAATGGGCTAAATGCCCCAATCAAAAGACACAGGGTATCAGAATGGATAAAAAAACAAAACCCATCTATATGTTGCCTACAAGAAACTCATTTTAGGCTCGATGACACCTCCAGATTTAAAGTGAGGGGGTGGAAAACAATTTACCATGCTAATGGGCATCAGAAGAAAGCTGGGGTGGCAGTACTTATATCAGATCAATTAGATTTTAAGCCAAAGACTATAATAATAGATGAGGAAGGACACTATATCCTACTCAAAGTGTCTGTCCAACAAGAAGATCCAACAATTTTAAATATCTATGGGGAGCAGCCAACTATATCAACCAATTAATAACAAAATTAAAGAAACACATCAATAATAATACAATAATAGTAGGGGACTTGAACACTCCCCTCACTGAAATGGACAGATCATCCAAGCAAAAGATCAACAAGGAAATAAAGGCCTTAAATGACACACTGGACCAGATGGACATCACAGATATATTCAGAACATTTCATCCCAAAGCAACAGAATACACATTCTTCTCTAGTGCACATGGAACATTCTCCAGAATAGATCGCATCCTGGGTCACAAATCAGGTCTCAACTGGTATCAAAAGATTAGGATTATTCCCTGCATATTTTCAGACCACAATGTGCTAAAGCTAGAACTCAATCACAAGAGGAAAGCTGGAAAGAACCCAAATACATGGAGACTAAACAGCATCCTTCTAAAGAATGAATGGGTCAACCAGGAAATTAAAGATGAATTAAAAAAATTCATGAAAACAAATGATAATGAAAAAACAATGATTCAAAATTTGTGGGACACAGCAAAGGCAGTCCTAAGAGGAAAATATATAGCGGTACAAGACTTTCTGAAGAAACAAGAAAGGTCTCAAGTGCATAACCTAACCCTACACCTAAAGGAGCTGGAGAAAGAACAAGAAAGAAACCCTAAACCCAGCAGGAGAAGAGAAATCATAAAGATCAGAAAAGAAATCAATGAAATAGAAACCAAAAAAAAAAAAAAAAAAAAAAAAAAAAAACAATAGAACAAATCAATGAAACTAGGAGCTGGTTCTTTGAAAGAATCAATAAGATTGATAAACCCCTGGCCAGACTCATCAAAAAGAAAAGAGAAAGGACCCAAATAAATAAAATCATGAATGAAAGAGGAGAGATCACAACTAACACCAAAGAAATACAGACAATTATAAGAACATACTATGAACAACTCTATGCCAACAAATTTGACAATCTGGAAGAAATGGATGCATTCCTAGAGACGTATAAACTACCACAACTGAACCAGGAAGAAATAGAAAACCTGAACAGGCCCATAACCAGTAAGGAGATTGAAACAGTCATCCAAAATCTCCAAACAAACAAATGCTCAGGGCCAGACGGCTTCCCAGGGGAATTCTACCAAACATTTAAAGAAGAACTGACTCCTATTCTCCTGAAACTGTTCCAAAAAATAGAAATGGAAGGAAAACTTCCAAACTCATTTTATGAGGCCAGCATCACCTTGATCCCAAAACCAGACAAGGATCCCACCAAAAAAGAGAACTACAGGCCAATATCCTTGATGAACACAGATGCAAAAATTCTCACCAAAATACTAGCCAATAGGATTCAACAGTACATTAAAAGGATTATTCACCACGACCAAGTGGGTTTATTCCAGGGCTGCAAGGTTGGTTCAACATTTGCAAATCAATCAATGTGATAGAACATATTAATAAAAGAAGGAACAAGAACCATATGATACTCTCAATAGATGCTGAAAAAGCATTTGACAAAGTACAGCATCCCTTCCTGATCAAAACTCTTCAAAGTGTAGGGATAGAGGGCACATACCTCAATATTATCAAAGCCATCTATGAAAAACCCACCGCAAATATCATTCTCAATGGAGAAAAACTGAAAGCTTTTCTGCTAAGGTCAGAAAAACGGCAGGGATGTCCATTATCACCACTGCTATTCAACGTAGTACTAGAAGTCCTAGCCTCAGCAATCAGACAACCAACAGAAATTAAAGGCATCCAAATCGGCAAAGAAGAAGTCAAACTATCACTCTTTGCAGATGATATGATACTATATGTGGAAAACCCAAAAGACTCCACTCCAAAACTGCTAGAACTTGTACAGGAATTCAGTAAAGTGTCAGGATATAAATTCAATGTGCAGAAATCAGTTGCATATCTCTACACCAACAACAAGACAGAAGAAAGAGAATTTAAGGAGTCAATCCCATTTACAATTGCACCCAAAACTATAAGATACCTAAGAATACACTTAACCAAAGAGGCTAAGAATCTATATGCAGAAAACTATAAGGTACTCATGAAAGACATTGAGGAAGACACAAAGAAATGGAAAAATGTTCCATGCTCCTGGATTGGAAGAATAAATATTGTGAAAATGTCTATGCTACCTACAGCAATCTACAGATTTAATGAAATCCCTATCAAACTACCATCCATTTTTTCAAAGATATGGAACAAATAATCTAAAATTTATATGGAACCAGAAAAGACCTCGAATAGCCAAAGGAATATTCAAAAACAAAGCCAAAGTTGGTGGCATCACAATTCCGGACTTCAAGCTCTATTACAAAGCTGTCATCATCAAGACAGCATGGAACTGGCACAAAAACAGACACATAGATCAATGGAACAGAATAGAGAGCCCAGAAATAGACTCAACTCTATGGTCAACTCAACTTCGACAAAGCAGGAAAAAATGTCCAATGGAAAAAAAGACAGCCTCTTCAATAAATGGTGCTGGGAAAATTGGACAGCCACATGCAGAAAAATGAAATTGGACCACTTCCTTACACCACACACGAAAATAGACTCCAAATGGATGAAGGACCTCAATGTGAGAAAGGAATCCATCAAAATCCTTGAGGAGAACGCAGGCAGCAACGTCTTTGACCTCACCCGCAGCAACATCTTCCTAGGAACATCGGCAAAGGCAAGGGAAGCAAGGGCAAAGATGAACTTTTGGGATTTCATCAAGATCAAAAGTTTTTGCACAGCAAAGGAAATAGTTAACAAAACCAAAAGACAACTGACAGAATGGGAGAAGATATTTGCAAATGACATATCAGATCAAAGGCTAGTATCCAAAATCTATAAGGAACTTAGCAAACTCAACACCCAAAGAACAAACAATCCAATCAAGAAATGGGCAGAGGACATGAACAGACATTTCTGCAAAGAGACATCCAAATGGCCAACAGACACATGAAAAAGTGCTCCACGTCACTCAGCATCAGGGAAATACAAATCAAAACCACAATGAGATATCACCTCACACCAGTCAGAATGGCTAAAATTAACAAGTCATGAAATGACAGATGCTGGCGAGGATGCAGAGAAAGGGATACCCTCCTCCACTGTTGGTGGGAATGCAAGCTGGTGCAACCACTCTGGAAAACAGCATGGAGGTTCCTCAAAATGTTGAAAATAGAACTACCCTATGACCCAGCAATTACACTACTGGGTACTTACCCTAAAGATACAGATGCAGTGATCCGAAGGGGCACGTGTACCCGAATGTTTATAGCAGCAATGTCTACAATAGCCAAACTATGGAAAGAACCTAGATGTTCATCAACAGATGAATGGATAAAGAAGATGTGGTATATATACACAATGGAATCCTATGCAGCCATCAAAAGAAATGAAATATTGCCATTTGCGACAATGTGGATGGAACTAGAGGGTATCATGCTTAGTGAAATAAGTCAATTGGAGAAAGACAACTACATATGATCTCCCTGATATGAGGACATGGAGATGCAATATGGGGGGTTAAGTGGAAAGGAGAAGAATAAGTGAAACAAGATGGGATTGTGAGGGAGAAAAACTATACATGACACTTAATCTCACAAAACAACTGGGGGTGTCTGGGGGTATGTGGGGTGGGGAGAGGGGGAGGGGGTTATGGACACTGGCAGGGTATTTGCTATCGTGAGTGCTGTTAAGTATGTAAAACTGGCGATTCACAGACCTGAACTACTGGGGATAAAAATACATTATATGTTGATAAAAAAAAATTGGGAGGGGAGGTGAACCATAAGAGACTATGGACTCTGAAAAACAACCTGAGGGTTTTGAACGGGTCGGGGTGGGAGGTTGGGGGAACCAGGTGGTGAGTAATAGGTGGGGCACGTATTGCATGGAGCACTGGGTGTTGTGCAAAAACAATGAATACTGTTATGCTAAAAAAAAAAAAAATTATTTAAAAAATAGAAAAATCCAGAGTATACCAGCTGTCTCTACACCTTAAAGAACTGGAGAACCAACAACAAATAAAACCAACTCCACACATAAGAAGGGAAATAATCACGATTAGAGCAGAGATCAATGAGGTAGAAACCAGAGATACAGAAGAACATATCAATGAAACTAGAAGCTGTTTTTTTGAAAGAATCAATAAGATCAATAAACAATTGGACACACTAACCCAAAAGAAAAGAGAGAAAGCCCAATTAATAAAATTATGAATGAAAAGGGAGAGATCACAACTAACACCGGGAGGTAGAAACAATCATCAGAAGTTATTATTAACAGTTATATGCCAATAAGCTAAGCAAACTAGATGAAATGGGTGCATTCCTGGAAAACTATAAACTCCCAAATTGAACCAGGAAGAAATTGACAACCTGAATAGATGGATATCTAGTAACAAGATCGAAGCAGTCATCAAAAACCTCCCAAAAAACAAGAGCCCAAGACCTGACGGATTCCATGGGGAATTCTATCAAACTTTCAAAGAAGAAATAACATCTATTCTCCAGAAACTGTTTAAAAAAATGAAGCAGAAAGAAAACTTCCAGACTCATTTTATGAAGCCGGCATTACCCTGATCCTCAAACCACGCAAAGACCCTACCAAAAAGGAGAATTTCAGACCAATATCACTGATGAATATGGATGCTAAGATTCTCAACAAGATCCTAGCAAACAAAATCCAAAAGTACATTAGAAAGATTATCCACCATGACCAGGTAGGATTCATAACTGGTTTGCAAGGTTGGTTCAACATTCGCAAATCAATTGATGTGATAGAACAAATCAATAAGAGAAGAGAGAAGAACCACATGGTCCTCTCAATTGATGCAGAAAAAGCATTTGACAAAATCCAGCATCCGTTCCTGATGAAAACGCTTCAAAGTATAGGGATAGAGGGAACACTCCTGAACTTCATAAAATCTCTCTAAGAAAGACCCACAGCAAATGTCATCCTCAATGGGAAAAAGCTTGTAGCCTTCCCGTTGAGATCAGGAACACGACAAGGATGCCCACTGTCACCAGTCTTGTTCAACTTAGTATTAGAAGTCCTAGCAATGGCAATCAGACAACAAAGAGAAATAAAAGGTATCCAAATTGGCAATGAAGAAGTCAAACTCTTTCTCCTCACAGATGACATGATTCCTTATATGAAAACCCCAAATATTCCAACCCCAAACTGCTAGAACTCATACAGCAATTCAGTAACATGGCAGGATACAAAGTCAATGTGCAGAAATCAGTGGCTTCCTTATACAGTAACAATGAAAATACAGAAAGGGAAATTAGAGAATCGATTCCATTTACTATAGCGCAAAGAACCATCAGATACCTGGGAATAAACCTAACCAAAGACGTAAATGACCTGTACTCGAGGAACTACAGAACACTCATGAAAGAAACTGAAGAAGACACAAAAAGATGGAAGACTGTTCCATGCTCTTGGATCAGAAGAATAACATTGTTAAAATGTCTATACTGTTTAGGGCAATCTATACTTTTAATGCCATTCAGATCAAAATTCCAATGGTGTTTTTCAAAGAGCTGGAGCAAATAATCCAAAAATTGTATGGAATCAGAAGAGACCCTGAATTGCTAAGGAAATGTTGAAAAACAAGCAAACAAACAAACAAAAAAACCTGGCAGCATTACATTACCTGATTTCAAGCTTTACTACAAAGCTGTGATCACCAAGACAGTGTGGCACTGGCATAAAAACAGACACATAGACCAGTGGAACAGGGTAGAGAGCCCAGATATGGACCCTCAACTCTATGGTCAAATAATCTTCGACAAAACAGGAAAAAATATACAGTGGAAAAAAGACAGTCTCTTCAATAAATGGTGCTGGGAAAACGGGAAAGCTATATGTAGAATAATGAAACTCCACCATTCTCTTACACTCGAAATGGATAAAAGACCTCATCATGAGACAGGAATCCATCAGAATCCTAGAGGAGAACATAGGCAGTAAGTAACGTCTTCGATATCAGCCACAACAACGTCTTTCAAGATATGTCTTCAAAGGCCAAGGAAACAAAAGCAAAAATGAACTTTTGGGACTTCATCAAGATAAAAAGCTTCTGCACAGCAAAGGAAACAGTCAACAAAACAAAGAGGCAACCCACGGAATGGGAGAAGATATTTGCAAATGACAGTACAGACAAAAGGTTGATATCCAGGATCTATAAAGAACTCCTCAAACTCAACACACACAAAACAGATAATCATATCCAAAAATGGGCAGAAGATTTGAACAGAAACTTCTCCAATGAAGACATACAAATGGCTATCAGACACATGAAAAAATGTTCATCATCACTAGCCATCAGGGAGATTCAAATTAAAACCACATTGAGATGCCACCTGACACCAGTTAGAATGGCCAAAATTAGCAAGACAGGAAGCAACGATTGTTGGAGAGGATGTGGAGAAAGGGGAACCCTCTTACACTGTTGGTGGGAATGCAAGTTAGTGCAGCCACTTTGGAGAACAGTGTGGAGATTCCTCCAGAAATTAAAAATAGAGCTTCCCTATGACCCTGCAATTGCACAACTGGGTATTTACCCCAAAGATACAGATGGCGTGAAAAGAAGGACCATCTGTACCCCAGTGTTTATAGCAGCAAAGTCCTCGGTTGTCAAACTGTGGAAAGAACCAAGATTCCCTTCAATGGACAAATGGATAAGGAAGATGTGGTCCATATACAAGATGGAGTATATTGCCTCCACCAGAATGGATGAATACCCAACTTGTAGCAATATGGACGGGACTGGAAGCGATTATGCTGAGTGAAATAAGTCAAGCAGAGAGAGTCAATTATCATATGGTTTCACTTATTTGTGGAGCATAACAAATAACATGGAGGACATGGGGAGATGGAGAGGAGAAGGAAGTTGTGGGAAATTGGAAGGGGATGTGAACCATGAGAGACTATGGACTCTGAAAAAGAACCTGAGGGTGTTGAAGGGGTGGGGAGTGGGAAGTTGGGGGAACAAGGTGGTGGGTATTAGGGAGGGCACGTGTTGCATGGAGTACTGGGTGTGGTGCAAAAATAAGGAATACTGGAGTCAAGATGGCGGGGAAGTAGGAGGAGGTGCCATTTCAACCTGTACCCTAAAGTGAGCTGATTACCTACCAAAGAACTCCGACCACCCAGGAAATCAGCCTGAGATCAGAACTATACACGTCTGGATCTCTAAAGGAGCAGAAGACTTCAGTGGCAGGTAAAGCAGACTGGGAGCGTCGGACTGATTTCAGAAGATAAACAAAAGGGGGAGGGAGCCACCAGAGGTGACCGATTGGAAAGTAATACCCCAACATGAGAGTGCTCTGCGTCTGGGGACCAGCATTAACTTGGAGTCTGGTTGAAAGCACTGAAAAAACAAAGAGCAAAGGATCCCGGGGGGTAATAGTGGGAACCTGGGCGGTTAGGGTCAGGGACCTAAGTCCCTGGACCCAGGACAGCCTCCACTGGTGCTGAACCAGAGAGAGTGCGGCGGAGAAATCAGTTCTCTGTCCTTGAGCCGTCAGTGCGCCTGAACGCCAGCGCACCCGAGAACGAGTGGGGTCTGTCTCCCGTGAGGTGCTGGGAGCCTGGCCATATGGCAATCCTGAAACGCGTGTGTCCCACACCCTCTCTTGAGATAGGTGCTCATAGGCGCTAGCCTGGAGCTCTGACATCCGGAAAAACCAGACATTCCCAGCCCAGGACAGCGGGAAAATCTCAGTGTGCGATCTCTGCTCAGAACCTCTCTGGCAGTCTGGAGCTGCCTAGACAGCCACCACTGCCCTGGTTTTGGGTACAACGAAGAGTTCCTGCATCCCCAGGGACAGTGACTCAGAACCGACTCTGCCAGCAGCTTTTGCAAAACATTCTGAAGCTTCTCTCTGAGAGGGAGGTCGGGGTGCAGTTTGCTCTCCTGTAAACCTCCAAAAACCATCAAAAGCTGTGAAGGCGAGAGAAAGCAGATGAAAGAACATAAAACCCCCAGAGAACAAAAGGCTGAAAAAAACAGTTTCCTCAGAGCTCACCCCCTTGAGGGGAGCGGGAGGACCTAACTCAGGGAACATCATTGTCTGAAAACCCACGTGGCAGGCCCCTCCCCCAGAAAACCAACCAGGAAGGAAGAAAAAAAAAGACTACAAGAGAACAACCACCACTACTTCATAAATACAACTTTTATTTTTAACTCTTTACCAATATTCTGGTTCTTTTTTTTATACATACAGATAATTTTTTAACCTATTTACCATCACACTGAGATGTCCAGTACATCAAATTCTTTAATAACCTTCTAACCTGATCTTTTTGATACATACACCCGTGTTTTTCTTTTGCTTTTCTATTTTTTTAATTCTTTTTAAATTTTAACTTCGTTTAGTCTAGTTTATTCTTTTTTAATTTTTATTTTCTACTATACATATAGAGTTAAACTTCAAGGTAATCCCCTTTCCCCAATCAATGCTACCCCTATAGCAAACCAGTTTCTAATACCCCTGTAACTTAGGAAGTTGAGTCCCTTAACAAAAACATCAAGATACATTCAAGAAGAATCAAAATAACCTTCCTCACCCACACTGAGAATCTATAACCACTCTCCCAATTTTTCCTTCTGTCAGTGTTTCTGTGAATTTGTGTTTGTCTTGATAATATATAAATATTATACTTGAGGTTCTTTCTGATGAGGTTCTTCCCTTTTTTTGCTTATATATACATATTTTTTTCTCTTGTCATATACTTATATCACTCTTTTTGTTTGTCTGTTTTTGTTTGTATACTTCACAAATCTTACCTTGTGGCCCATTTGGGCTGAGCTTTCTCTTTTATCTTCCCTTTTTTTCCTATCTCTCTCTCTCTCTCTTTTTCCTTTTTTCTTTTCCCATTTTTTTCTTTCTTCTTCTCTATTTCTTTTTCTTTTCTTTTTTGTCTCATTTGGGTGGGGAATCCTGATTGCACAGAAGCGTTCCAGGTTGCACATTGACTGCACCACAATCGATAAGTCCAGCTGCATCTGTTCAGTCATCTCTTACCAAAATGACTAGGAGGAGGAATACCCAACAGAAGAAAAATACAGAGGATGGGCCTTCTGCATCAGAGCTAATGCCTATCGACATAGACAATATGTCAGAAAAGGAATTCAGACTAACAATTATCCAGGCAATAGCTAGGTTGGAGAAAGCCATGGATGACCAATCAGAATTGATTAGGGCAGAACTGAAAGCCACCAGGGATGATGTTCACAATGTGAGGGCAGAACTGAAAGCCACCAGGGATGATGTTCAAAATGCTCTCAATGAGTTCCAATCTAATCTAAATTCTCTAAAAGCTAGGGTAACTGAGACAGAAGATAGAATTAGTGATCTGGAGGACAAACAGATAGAGAGAAAGGATCAGGAGGAAGCCTGGAACAAACAGTATGAAAGCCATGAAAACAGAATCAGGGAAATAAATGATGCCTTGAAAAGTTCCAACGTCAGAATTATTGGAATCCCTGAAGGGGAGGAAAAAGAAAGTAGTCTAGAAGATATAGTGGAAAAAGTTGTCTATGAAAATTTTCCCAATATCACAAATGGAAACAACGTTCATGTACTAAAGGCAGAAAGATTTCCTCCCAAGATTTTAGATTCTCGAAAGTCCTCATGACAGCTTATAGTTAGAATGAGGAATTATGTTTCAAGAGAGACCCTCTTAAAAGCAGCTAGGGCAAAGAGGCTCCTTACATACAGAGGAAAACCCATTAGAATAACGTCTTTCCACAGAGACCTAGGAAGCCAGGAAGGGCTGGCCAAATATATTCAGAGTACTAAATGAGAAGAACATGCAACCAAGAGTACTCTATCCAGCAAGACTGACATTTTAAATGGATGGAGAGAAAAAGAGTTTCCAAGACCGGCAAGGCTTAAAGGACTATGCAACCACCAAGCCGACGCTGCAACAAATATTAAGGGGGGGGGGGTCCTATAAAAGAGAAAAAATCCTAAGAATATCATTGAACAGAAATATAGAAACAATCTACAGACAGAAAGACTTCAAAGGCAACACGATGTCAATAAAACCCTATCTCTCAATAATCACTCTCAATGTGAATGGCCTAAATGCGCCCATAAAACGACACAGGGTTGCAGATTGGATAAAACGACAGGACCCATCCATATGTTTTCTACAAGAGACCCATTATGAACCTAAGGATACACCCAGACTGAAAGTGAAGGGATGGGGAAACATCTTTCATGCCAATGGGCCTCAAAAGAAGGCCGGGGTAGCGATTCTCATATCAGATAAATTAGATTTGAAACTAAAGACTGTAGTCAGAGATACAGAAGGACACTACATAATTCTTAAAGGGACTATCCGCCAAGATGATCTAACAATTGTGAATATCTATGCCCCCAATATGGGAGTACCCAATTACATAAGAAAACTATTAATCAAGATAAAGAGTCATATTGATATGAATACAATAGTAGGAGATCTTAATATGCCTCTCTCAGAAATATATCATCGAAGCAGAAAATTAAAAAAGAAATAAGAGCATTGAATGAAACATTGGACCAGATGGACCTCATAGACATATACAGAACATTCCACCCTAACACAACAGAATACTCATTCTTCTCAAGTGCACATGGAACCTTCTCCAGAATAGACCACATACTAGGTCACAAAGCAGGACTCAACCAATACCAAAAGTCTGACATTATTCCCTGCATATTCTCAGATCACAATGCTTTGAAACTGGAACTCAATCACAAGGAAAAGTTCAGAAGGAACTCAAACACCTGGCAGCTAAAGACCACCTTGCTTAAGAATGCTTGGATCAACCAGGAGATCAAAGATGAACTTAAACAATTCATGGAAACCAATGAGAATGAAGACACTTTGGTCCAAAACCTATGGAATACAGCAAAGGCGGTTCTAAGGGGGAAATACATAGACATCCAAGCCTCCCTCCAAAAAATGAGAAAATCCAGACTACACCAGCTGTCTCTACACCTTAAAGAACTGGAGAATCGACAAAAAAATCAAACCAACTCCACATGCAAGAAGGGAAATAATCAAGATTAGAGCAGAGATCAATGAGGGAGAAAGGAGAGATACAGTAGAATGTATCAATGAAACTAGAAGCTGGTTTTTTGAAAGAATCACTAAGATCGATAAACCATTGGCCACACTAATCCAAAAGAAAAGAGAGAAAGCCCAAATTAATAAAATTATGAATGAAAAGGGAGAGATCACAACTAACACCAAGGAAATAGAAACAATCATTAGAAATTATTACCAACAGCTATATGCCAATAAGCTAAGCAACCTAGATGAAATGGATGCATTCCCGGAAAGCTACAAACTCCCAAAATTGAACCTGGAAGAAATTGACAACCTGAATAGACCGGTATCTAGTAATGAGATTGAAGCAGTGATCAAAAACCTCCCGAAAAACAAGAGTCCAGGACCTGACGGATTCCCTGGGGAATTCTACCAAACGTACAAAGAAGAAATATCACCCATTCTCCTGAAGCTGTTCCAAAAATTGAAGCAGAAGGACAACTTCCAGACTCTTTTTATGAAGCCAGCATTACCCTAAACCCCAAACCAGGCAAAGACCCTACCAAAAAGGAGAATTTCAGACCAATATCACTGATGAATATGGATGCTAAGATTCTCAACAAGATCCTAGCAAACAGGATCCAGCAACACATTCAAAAGATTATCTACCATGACCAGGTGGGATTCATCCCTGGGTTGCAAGGTTGGTTCAACATTCCCAAATCAATCAATGTGATAGAACAAATCAATAAGAGAAGAGAGAAGAACCACATGGTCCTCTCAATTGATGCAGAAAAAGCATTGGACAAAATCCAGCATCCGTTCCTGAAGAAAACGCTTCAAAGTATAGGGATAGAGGGAACATTCCTGAACTTCATAAAATCTATCTATGAAAGACCCACAGCAAATATCATCCTCAATGGGAAAAAGCTTGTAGCCTTCCCGTTGAGATCAGGAACACAAGGATGCCCACTCTCACCACTCTTGTTCAACATAGTATTAGAAGTTCTAGCAACGGCAATCAGAAAACAAATAGGAATAAAATGCATCCAAATTGGCAAGAAAGAAGTCAAACTCTCTCTCTTCGCAGATGACATGATTCTTTATATGGAAAACCAGAAAGACTCCACCCCCAAACTACTAGAACTCATACAGCAATTCAGTAATGTGGCGGGATACAAAGTCAATGTACAGAAATCAGTGGCTTTCTTATACACTAACAATGAAAATATAGAAAGGGAAATTAGAGAATCGATTCCATTTACTATAGCACCAAGAACCATAAGATACCTGGGAATAAACCTAACCAAAGGGGTAAAGGACCTGTACTCAAGGAACTACAGAACACTCATGAAAGAAATTGAAGAAGACACAAAATGATGGAAGACTGTTCCATGCTCTTGGATCAGAAGAATAACATTGTTAAAATGTCAATACTGTTTAGGGCAATCTATACTTTTAATGCCATTCTGATCAAAATTCCAACGGTATTTTTCAAAGAGCTGGAGCAAATAATCCAAAAATTGTATGGAATCAGAAGAGACCCCGAATTGCTAAGGAAATGTTGAAAAACAAAAACAAAACTGGCGGCATCACGTTACCCGATTTCAAGCTTTACTACAAAGCTGTGATCACCAAGACAGCGTGGTACTGGCATAAAAATAGACACATAGACCAGTGTAACAGAGTGGAGAGCCCAGATATGGACCCTCAACTCTATGGTGAAATAATCTTCGACAAAACAGGAAAAATATTCAATGGAAAAAAGACAGTCTCTTCAATAAATGGTGCTGTGAAAACTGGACAGCGATATGTAGAAGAATGAAACTCGACCATTCTCTTACACAGTACAAAAAGATAAACTTGAAATGGATAAAAGACCTCAACGTGAGACAGGAATCTATCAGAATCCTAGAGGAGAACATACGCGGTAACCTCTTCGATATCAGCCACAGTAACTTCTTTCAAGATATGTCTCCAAAGGCCAAGGAAACAAAAGCCAAAGTGAACTTTTGGGACTTCATCAAGATCAAAAACTTCTGCACCGCAAAGGAAACAGTCAACAAAACAAAAAGTCAACCCACGGAATGGGAGAAAATATTTGCAAATGACAGTACAGACAAAAGGTTGATATCCAGGATCTATAAAGAACTTCTCAAACTCAACACACACAAAACAGATAATCATATCAAAAAATGGGCAGAAGATATGAACAGACACTTCTCCAACGAAGACATACAAATGGCTATCAGACACATGAAAAAATGTTCATCATCACTAGCCATCAGGGAGATTCAAATTAAAACCACATTGAGATACCACCTGACACCAGTTAGAATGGCCAAAATTAGCAAGACAGGAAGCAACGATTGTTGGAGAGGATGTGGAGAAAGGGGAACCCTCTTACACTGTTGGTGGGAATGCAAGTTAGTGCAGCCACTTTGGAGAACAGTGTGGAGATTCCTGAAGAAATTAAGAATAGAGCTTCCCTATGACCTTGCAATTGCACTGCTGGGTATTTACCACAAAGATACAGATGTAGTGAAAATAAGGGCCATCTGTACCCCAATGTTTATTGCAGCAATGTCTATGGTCGCCAAACTGTGGAAAGAACCAAGATGCCTTTCAACGGATGAATGGATAAGGAAGATGTGGTCCATATACACAATGGAGTATTATGCCTCCAACTTTTGTAGCAACATGGACAGGGCTGGATGAAATTATGCTGAGCGAAATAAGCCAAGCAGAGAGAGTCAAGTATCATATGGTCTCACTTATTTGTGGAGCATAACAAATAACATGGAGGACATGGGGAGATGGAGAGGAGAGGGAGTTGAGGGAAACTGGGAGGGGAGATGAACCATGAGAGACTATGGACTCTGAAAAACAACCAGAGGGTTTTGAAGGGGCAGGGGTTGGGAGGTTGAGGAACCAGGTGGTGGGTAATAGGGAGGGCACGTACTGCATGGAGCACTGGGTGTGATGCCAAAACAATGAACACTGTTATGCTGTAAATAAACAAAAAAAATAAGGAATACTGTTACGCTGAAAAGAAATTATATATATATATATTCATATATATTCATATATATATATTCATATATATATATATATATGAAGATACTGAAAGTGAAAAAAAAAAAAAAAAGAAATGTGCTGAACCCGCAGAGCAGAAGAAACCTGAATGCCTCCCTGACACCACCCCCAATACCGGCGTCCCCGAGGAGCAGGAACGAGGAATCTCATGGTCCTGTAGACTCGCGCACTCATCTCAGGCATCGGGATGGGTCACCACTGTGCCCGCATATCGGGGCCGCCATGCCCCTATGACCTAAACCTAACCCTCGGTTGGGTGTTCAGGCTTCAGTCCCCAGAGGACTGGCTCCCTCGCCCTCCGGACTGGGGACCCCATATTCCCAACGTAGGACGCTGGCTGCCACCCATGAAACTTGACCAAATGGACCTTTGCAGAACACTCCTGGCCGGAGAAACCTCCATGACCCCTAAAGCCAACCACACCTTCTGAGCACCCCCACACCACAATCCCATAGCCTTACAGGCCGCCAGAACAATGCCCCCAGCCCAGCCCTCCAGAGAGCCTGAGTCCGTGCTGGCACATCAGGCCTGCCATTCTCCCAGGACCAAACCCTAACCCTAGGTTGGGTGTTCAGGTTCTAGAACCCAGAGGCCTGACACCCAATTCCACCCATGTGTGGGAACATCAAACTGATGGCATGACTCAGCCTCTCAACCAGCAGGAGATTACATTTGGTGCTCTCCAACACCCTCAGAGACCTAGGAACCGGCCATGCTGCCCTGAGGACATTCCCCCCATCTTTGCACCTTCAGGCCAAAAACCCAGGGCCTGAGAAGCCTCTGGAGCCCCGCCCTCAACTCATCCCTTGAGTGAGCCAATATCTGTGCTGGCAGATCCCACATGCCTTCTCCCTAAGACATAACCTTAACGCTAAGCCTAAACCTAACTAATATTAACTCTAGCCCAGGTTGTGTTTTCAGGCATCCCTCCTCCATAGCCTGGTCCCCCAAACGGCCAGATGGGACCACTGACCTCCACCCCATAATTGCGCCTGATCCCAGGAGGAAACCCTGCCCTTTAGAAATGTGTTGAACCTGCAGAGCGGGAGAAACCTGCATGCCTCCCAGAGGCCACTGTCACTTCCGGCACACCCAAGGACCAGGAACCAGGACTCTCACAGTGCTACAGACTCGCGCCCTCAACTCAGGCATTGGGAAGCATCACCACAGCGCCATCAGATCGGGGCTGCCATGCCCTTACAACCCTACCCTAACCCTAGGTTGGGTGTCAGGCTTCTGTCCCCTGAGGAATGGACCCCTAGCACTCCAGACTGGGGACCCTGTATTCCCAATGCAGGACTCTGGCTGCCACCCACGATGAAACTGGACCATATGGCCCTGTGCAGTATGCTCCTGGCCACAGAAACCTCCATGTCCCCTAAAGCCACCCACGTCTTCCAAGAAATGCCACACCACAAACCCAGAGCCTGACAGGCCACCAGAGCAATGCCCTCAACTCAGCCCTCCAGAGAGCCTGAGCTGCACTGGCAGGCCTGCCATTCTCCCAGGACGAAACCCTAACACTAGGTTGGGTGTTCAGGCATTGGACCCAGAGGCCTGACACCCAATTCCTCTCATGGGTTGAGCAACAGACTGTCGGCAGGACTCAGTTCTCAGCCAGGAGGAGACCTTTTGATTTGGTATTCTCTCACACCCTCAGAGCAGTAGCAACCAGCCATTCTCCCTTGAGGCCATTCCCACCAACTTTGCTCCTCCAGGCCAAGAACCCAGGGCCTGAGGAGCCTCCTGAGTCCTGCCCTCAACTCAGCCCTTGGGTGAGCCCATATCTGTGCTAGCAGATCCGACATGCCCTGTCCCTAAGCCTAACACTAACCATAATACTAAACCTAGCCCAGGTTGTGTGTTCAGGCGTCCATACTCTGACTCCTGGTCCCCAAGCCACCAGATGGGGGACCCATGATCCATACCCCATCATTGAACCTGACACCAGGAGGAAACAATGATGTTTAGAATTATGCTGAACCTACAGAGCGGGATAAATTTGAATGTCTCCCTGAGGCCACCCCACTTCCAGCGCCCCCAAGGACCAAGAACCAGGAGTCTCATGGTCCTGCAGACACACGCTCTGAACTCAGGCATTGGGATGGGTCACCACAGCGCCAGCAGATTGGGGTTGCAATGCCCCTACAACCTAACCCTCTCAGCAGGACTCACCCTCTCAGCCAGAAGGTGACCTTTCATTTCGTGCTATCTAATGCCCTCAGAATTATAGAAACTGGCATGCTCCCCTGAGGCGATTTCCAACATCTTTGCCCGTACAGGCCAAAACCCCAGTGCCCGAGGAGCCTCCTGAGTCCGGCCCTCAACTCATCGCTTGGGCGAGCTGATATCTGTGCTTGCATATCCGACATGCCTTGTCCCTAAGACATAACCCTAACCCTAATCCTAATACTAAGCCTAGCCCAGGTTTGTGCTCAGGCATCATCCTCCCACAACTGGTCCTCAAAACCCCAGATAAGAGACCCCTGAGTTGCACCCCATAATTGCACATGATCCCAGGATGAACCGTGCGGTTTAGAAATGGGCTGAACCCGCAGAGCAGGAGAAGCCTGCAAGTCTTCCTGAGGCCAAAGCACTTCCGGACCCTCCCAAGGACCAGGAACCAGGAGTCTCAAGGTCCTGCAGACATAGCCTCAACTCAGGCATCAGGATGGGTCACCACAGCACCGGCAGATCGGGGTTACCATGCCCCAAAGACTTAACCATAATGCTAGGATGGGTGTTTATGCTTCGATCCACAGAGGCCTGGCTCCCTTGCCATCCAGACTGGAGACCCTGTATTCGCAATGCTGGACTCTGGCTGCCACCCACAAGGAAAATGGCCCACATGGCCTTGTGAAGTACGCTCCTGGCCAGAGAAACCTCCATGCCCCCTAAAGACACCCACACATTCCGAGGACCCCCACACCACCGCCCGGTGCCTGATGGGCCACCAGAGATATACCCTCACTCAGCCCTCCGGAGAGCCTGAGTCCGCACTGGCACCTCAGGCCTGCCATGCTCCCAGGACCAAACCCTAATACCCTAGCTCAGGTGGTCAGGCTCTGGACCCCAGAGGCCTGATACCCAATTCCATTCCAATGGATAGGATCATCAGACTGATGGCAGGACTCAGCCTCTCAGCCAGGAGAAGACCATTTCATTTAGTGCTATCTAACACTCTCAAAACCCTAGAAACCAGATCCTCTGAGCCTATTCCCACCATCTTTACCCTCTAGGAAAAAAACCCAGGGCCTGAGGAGCCTCCTGAGTCCCGCCTTCAACTCAGCACTTGGGTGAGCCCATATAAGTGTTGCCAGATCCAACATGCCTTGTCTCTAAGACATAAGCCTAACCCTAATCTTTTTTTTAAGATTTTATGCATTTCTTTGACAGAGACAGATCAGAAGTAGGTAGAGAGAGGAGGAAGCAGGCTCCCTGCTGAGCAGAGAGCCTGATGTGGGGCTCGATCCCAGGACCCTGAGATCATGACCTGAGCTGAAGGCAGAGGCTTTATCCAACTGAGCCACCGAGGTGCCCCACCCTAACCCTAATCTTCCCTAACCCTGACCACAAACCCTAGCCCTAACCCCTAAACCTAACATAACAACCTCGGAGCAGTAGAAACCAGCAAGCTCCCCAGAGGGGTTTCCCATCATCTTTGCCCCTCCAGTCCAAAAATCCAGGGCCTGAGGAGACTCCTGAGTCCCGCCCTCAACACAGCCCTTGGGTGAGTCCATATCTGTGCTGGCAGATCTGACATTCCTTGTCCCTAAGACATAGGCCTATCCCTAAGCCTAACCCTAAACCTTACCTCTAACCCTATCCCCTAACTCCTAACCCTAACCCTAACCCCTAACAACTAACCCTAACCATCTCCCTAACCTCTATCCCTAACCCTAACCCTCCAGACTAGGGATTCCAAAGTCACAACACAGGACTCTGCCTGCCCTCCAGAAAGAAAGGTACATGAGCACCTAAACACACTCGCCATTGGCAATGCCCCAGACATAATGCCAGATTCTGCCACAACGCCAGATGCATGTCATCCACTCAGCCCTGAGGGAGCCCGCTTCAACACAGCATATCAACAGCATATCAGAGCTGCCATGCCCCTAGGCCTTAACCCTAACCCTAGGTTGGGTGTACAGGCTTCCGTATCCAGAGGCCTAGCCCCCAAACCCGCCAGATTGGGGATGCATGACTCACTCTGGCAGTCTGGCGGCTGCCTATGCTGTTACAGTGCCATTTGGAGCTACTCAGACCTCAGAGTAAAAGATAAATTCATGCCCCCGAAGGCAAGCCCCAGTATCTGAGCCCCCCCTGGACACAAACCCAGATTCACACGAGCCACGTATCACTGACCCTCAACTCAGGCCACTGGGGAGCCCGCCTCAGCACTGGCAGATTGGGCCTGTCGTGCCCCAAGTCATTAACCTTAGTTTGAGTTTCCAGGCTTCCACCCCAAGAGGCCTAGCCTCCAGGCCCCCTGGATTAAGGACCCCTGAGTGATATTACAGGAGTCCAACAGCCACGCAGGATGAAACCTTGCAGTTTGGAGCTGCTGAATGCTCAGAGGGTGAGAAACCTTCAAGTCCCCGTAAAGCTATCCCCACAATTGGCAGCACCCCAGGCCAGAAAGTTGGTTTCTATGATGCTACCAGACACATGCCCTCAACTCAGCCCTGAGGGGAGCCCATTTCAGCGCCGGCAGATTGGGCCTGCCATGACCCTAGATCCTAACCCTAACCCTAGATGGGGTATACAGCCTTCCGTGCCCAGAGGCCTGTACCCCAAGCCCATCAGACTGGGGATGCCTGAGACTCCCGCCAGCACTCCTCCAGCCTCCTAGGGCAAAATGGTGCCATTTGGAACTGTGCAGGAACCTCAGAGTAGGAGAAAGATGCATGCCCCCTGAGGACACCACTAGCTTCTTTGCTCCCACAAACACAAACACAGACCTCAATTCCTGGCTGATTCCCACCCTCCATTCAGGCAATCCAGGAGACCACCTCAATTGCAGAAGATCGGGCCTGCCATGTCCCGAAGCCTTAACCCTAACCCTAGTTTGGATTTTCAGGTTTCCATCCCAAGAGGCCTGGCCCGCACGCCTCCCGGATTAAGGACTTCTGAGCAACACCACAGGACATAGCCTGTCACACAAGTGGAAACCTTGTGGTTTGGAGCTGCAATGAACCCTCAGATGGGGAGAAACCTTCATGCCACCCTAAAGCCACCCCAACAATCAACAGCCACTCTGGCCATAGAGCTAGATTCCATCCCGCCACCAAATGCATACCCTCAACTCAGCTCATAGGGGATCCCGCCTCAGCACTGCTAGATCGGGCCTGCCATTGCCCCTAGGCCCTAACCCTAACCCAAGTTTGGGTTTTCAGTCTTCCATTCTGAGGGTCCAGGCAACAAAACCCCCTGGATTAAGGAACCTTGACATACACCTCAGGACTCCGCTCGCCACACAGTAGGAACCTGTGCCTTGGAGTTGTGCTGAACCCTCAGAGGGGGAGAAACCTGCCCCTCTAAAGGCACTCCCATCATCTGCACCCGCCCCCCCCCCCCCGCCCCGGCCATAAACCGGATTCTGCTGAGCTGCCGGATGCATGCCATAAATTCAGACCCTAGGGCACCCCACCTCAACATCAGCAGATCGGGCCACCATGCCCCTAGGCCCTTACCAGAACCCCTCTTTAGGTTTTCAGGCTTCCATCCCAGGGGGGCTGGCTCCCATGTCCCCCCAGATTAAGGTCTACTGAGCGCCCCCACGGGACTCCACCTGGCACTCATGAGGAAAACTTGTGGTTTAGAGCTGCACTGAACACTCAGACGGGGAGAAAATTAAAACCCCCCTAATGCCACCCCACCATGAGTCACCCCCATGGCCATAAAACCAGATTCTCCTGCGGTGCCAGATCTATGCCCTCAACTCGACCCTTAGGGGAGCCTGCATCAGCACCGGCACATTGGACCTGACATACCCTTCAGCCCTAACCATAAACCTAGGTGGGGTGTACAGGCTTTCATGCCCAGAGGCCTCTCCCCCAAGCCCGCCAGATTGGGCACCTCTGAGACTCATGCCGGTAGAGATTAAGGATTCCTCAGTGACACCCCAGGACTGTGTCTGCCACACGGGAGGAAGCCATGCCATTTGGAGCTCTGCAGAACCCTCAGGGTGGGAGAAACCTGCATGCAACCCTGAGGTCACACCCAGCTTCTGTGGCATCCCTGGACACAAACTCTGAGTCTGACATGCCACCTGATACCCACCCTGAAGTCAGCCCACTAGGGAGCCCACCTCAGCAGTAGCAGATTGAGCATGCCATGCCCCTACGCCCATACCGTAGCTCTAGTTTCTGATTTCGGGCTTCCATCCCAAGAGTCCTGGCCCCCCAACTCCCCAGATTCAGGACCCTTCTGTAACAAGACAGAAACCTGAATGCCATGCAGGGGGAAGCCACGCCATTTGGAGCTCCAGTGTTTCCTCAGAGAGGGAGAAACCAGCATGCCCCTCTAAAGCCACCCCCACGATCAGCCATCCCTCTGGCCAGAAACCCTGACTCTTCTGCATTGCAGGATGCATTTCCTCAACTCAATTCTGAGGGTATACCACCTCTGTGTCAGCTGATCAGGCCTGTCCTGCCCAGCCCATTACCCTTAACCCTATGTTGCATTTTCAGTGTTCCTTCCCCAGGGGCCTATCCACCAAGCCCTCTAGATTGGTAAACTTGGAGCCACACTGTAGGAGTCCCCCTGCCACCCAGCAGGAAACCTGTCCCTTTGGAGCTGTGCAGAACCCTCAGAGCCAGAGAAACCTTCATGACCCCATGAGGACTCCCCCACATTCTGTAGCCCCCTGGCCACAAACCCAGAGCCTGATTCACCACCTGACCCCCATTCTCAACTCAGCTCCTTGGGGAACTCACCTCAGCACCAACAGTTCGGACCTGCCACGCCACTAGCTCAGCTCTGCTCATGGAACCCACCAGCTCTAGGCAGAACTAGAACTCCCCTGTCTGCGGCAAAGCTCTGGGATCCCCCCTCCTTCTTCCCAATTTACACTGGCCCAGGCATTCATGAGAAAGGGGAAGGCTACCTCTTGAATGCTTAATACCTCCTTTCCTCTTCAGCCCTATTTCTCTCCACTTACCTTTGTACCTGGGCAAACTGAAAGTAACATATCAATGGAACATGTACATGCTCTGAGATCTAAATCTTTCATGGCAACTTTCTGAGGGTTCCTTATGCAATAGGAAACTAGTGTATCCTGCCACAGAGTGTTTCAAAATGATCAGCTACAGAACAGGAGAGCCAAAGTCATTCCAGTTTTACCTCAGTCTTCATGAAGTAGAACATGGTCTTCTTCTTTTCTTCATTGACTTCAATTCCAATTCGTTTCCATGCAGGGTTCATTCCTCTCCTTCAGGGGTAGGATTTTGTGATTCCTCACCTGCATAGAACACCCAGAGCTCATCACAACAAGTACTCTCCCTAATAGCTGTCACCCACTAAACCCTTTGCCCCACACCCCTGCCCCCTAGTAACTCTCAATTTTGCTCTAGGTTAGAGTCTGTTTCCTCATTGGCCTTTCTCCCCTCACTATGTTCATCTGTTTTCCTTCTGAAATTCCACAGAGGTCAAGATACAGGTTATTGGTCTTTTCTTACTGATTTTACTTAGCTAAATCCACTGTAGATCCATCCACATCCTTGCAGATGGTAAGATTTCATCCTTTTTGAACCTGGCTCCTATTCCATTAAGAAGATGTGGGAGAATGAATACACATACACACACACACATATGATATATACAAGTTATATATATATACATACATACGAGTATATATACTCGTATATATATATATATATATACATACATACGAGTATATATACTCGTATATATATATATATATATATATACATACATACATACGAGTGATATATATATACATACATACACATATATATATGTATATATATATATAAATATATATATATATATATATATATATATCTCACTCATCAGTGAATGGACATTTGGTCTCCCTCCATTGTTTTACAATGGTTGATAATGCTGCTGTAAACATCACGGTGCTTGTACCCCACTGAATGTGCATTTTTGTTCCCTTTAGGGAAATAACTGGAATTGCAATTGCTGGATCCTACTGTTGTTCAGTTCTTAGCTTTTGGAGGACACACCGTATTCTTTTTTTTTTTTCCCTTTTTATTAATTTTTTCAGCGTAACAGTATTCATTCTTTTTGCACAACACCCAGTGCTCCATGCAAAACGTGCCCTCCCATCACCCACCACCTGTTCCCCCAACCTCCCAACCCTGACCCTTCAAAACCCTCAGGTTGTTTTTCAGAGTCCATAGTCTCTTATGGTTCGCCTCCCCTCCCCAATGTCCATAGCCCGCTCCCCCTCTCCCAATCCCACCTCCCCCCAGCAACCCCCAGTTTGTTTTGTGAGATTAAGAGTCATTTATGGTTTGTCTCCCTCCCAATCCCATCTTGTTTCATTTATTCTTCTCCTATCCCCCTACCCCCCCATGTTGCTTCTCCATGTCCTCATATCAGGGAGATCATATGATAGTTGTCTTTCTCCAATGGACTTATTTCACTAAGCATGATATGCTCTAGTTCCATCCACGTCGTCGCAAATGGCAAGATTTCATTTCTTTTGATGGCTGCATAGTATTCCATTGTGTATATATACCACATCTTCTTGATCCATTCATCTGTTGATGGACATCTAGGTTCTTTCCATAATCTGGCTATTGTAGACATTGCTGCTATAAACATTCGGGTACACGTGCCCCTTCGGATCACTATGTTTGTATCTTTAGGGTAAATACCCAGTAGTGCAATTGCTGGGTCATAGGGTAGTTCTATTTTCAACATTTTGAGGAACCTCCATGCTGTTTTCCAGAGTGGTTGCACCAGCTTGCATTCCCACCAACAGTGGAGGAGGGTTCCCCTTTCTCCACATCCTCTCCAGCATCTGTCATTTCCTGACTTGTTCATTTTAGCCATTCTGACTGGTGTGAGGTGATATCTCATTGTGGTTTTGATTTGTATTTCCCTGATGCTGAGTGACGTGGAGCACTTTTTCATGTGTCTGTTGGCCATCTGGATGTCTTCTTTGCAGAAATGTCTGTTCATGTCCTCTGCCCATTTCTTGATTGGATTGTTTGTTCTTTGGGTGTTGAGTTTGCTAAGTTCCTTATAGATTTTGGATACTAGCCCTTTATCTGATATGTCGTTTGCAAATATCTTCTCCCATTCTGTCAGCTGTCTTTTGGTTTTGTTAACTGTTTCCTTTGCTGTGCAAAAGCTTTTGATCTTGATGAAATCCCAATAGTTCATTTTCGCCCTTGCTTCCCTTGCCTTTGCCGTTCTTCCTAGGAAGATGTTGCTGCGGCTGAGGTCGAAGAGGTTGCTGCCTGCATTTTCCTCAAGGATTTTGATGGATTCCGTTCTCACATTGAGGTCCTTCATCCATTTGGAGTCTATTTTCGTGTGTGGTGTAAGGAAGTGGTCCAATTTCATTTTTCTGCATGTGGCTGTCCAATTTTCCCAGCACCATTTATTGAAGAGGCTGTCTTTTGTCCATTGGACATTCTTTCCTGCTTTGTCGAAGATTAGTTGACCATAGAGTTGAGTGTCGATTTCTGGGCTCTCTATTCTGTTCCACTGATCTATGTGTCTGTTTTTGTGCCAGTACCATGCTGTCTTGATGATGACAGCTTTGTAATAGAGCTTGAAGTCCGGAATTGTGATGCCACCAACTTTGGCTTTGTTCTTCAATATTCCTTTGGCTATTTGAGGTCTTTTCTGGTTCCATATAAATTTTAGGATTATTTGTTCCATTTCTTTGAAAAAAATGGATGGTATTTTGATAGGGATTGCATTAAATGTGTAGATTGCTTTAGGTAGCATAGACATTTTCACAATATTTATTCTTCCAATCCAGGAGCATGGAACATTTTTCCATTTGTTTGTGTCTTCCTCAATTTCTTTCATGAGTACTTTATAATTTTCTGTGTATAGATTCTTAGTCTCTTTGGTTAGGTTTATTCCTAGGTATCTTATAGTTTTGGGTACAATTGTAAATGGGATGGACTCCTTAATTTCTCTTTCTTCAGTCTTGTTGTTGGTGTACAGAAATGCAACTGATTTCTGTGCATTGATTTTATATCCTGACACTTTACTGAATTCCTGGACAAGTTCTAGCAGTTTTGGAGTGGAGTCTTTTGGGTTTTCCACATATAGTATCATATCATCTGCGAAGAGTGATAGTTTGACTTCTTCTTTACCAATTTGGATGCCTTTAATTTCTTTTTGTTGTCTGATTGCTGAGGCTAGGACTTCTAATACTATGTTGAATAGCAGTGGTGATAATGGACATCCCTGCCGTGTTCCTGACCTTAACGGAAAAGCTTTCAGTTTTTCTCCATTGAGAATGATATTTGCGGTGGGTTTTTCATAGATGGCTTTGATAATATTGAGGTATGTGCCCTCTATCCCTACACTTTGAAGAGTTTTGATCAGGAAGGGATGCTGTACTTTGTCAAATGCTTTTTCAGCATCTATTGAGAGTGTCATATGGTTCTTGTTCTTTCTTTTATTAATGTGTTCTATCACATTGATTGATTTGCGGATGTTGAACCAACCCTGCAGCCCTGGAATAAATCCCACTTGATCGTGGTGAATAATCCTTTTAATGTACTGTTGAATCCTATTGGCTAGTATTTTGGCGAGAATTTTTGCGTCTGTGTTCATCAAGGATATTGGTCTGTAGTTCTCTTTTTTGGTGGGATCCTTGTCTGGTTTTGGGATCAAGGTGATGCTGGCCTCATAAAATGAGTTTGGAAGTTTTCCTTCCATTTCTATTTTTTGGAACAGTTTCAGGAGAATAGGAATGAGTTCTTCTTTAAATGTTTGGTAGAATTCCCCTGGGAAGCCGTCTGGCCCTGGGCTTTTGTTTGTTTGGAGATTTTTGATGACTGTTTCAATCTCCTTACTGGTTATGGGCCTGTTCAGGTTTTCTATTTCTTCCTGGTTCAGTTGTGGTAGTTTATATGTCTCTAGGAATGCATCCATTTCTTCCAGATTGGCCAATTTGTTGGCGTAGAGTTGCTCATAGTATGTTCTTATAATTGTCTGTATTTCTTTGGTGTTAGTTGTGATCTCTCCTCTTTCATTCATGATTTTATTGATTTGGGTCCTTTCTCTTTTCTTTTTGATGAGTCTGGCCAGGGGTTTATCAATCCTATTGATTCTTTCAAAGAACCAGCTCCTAGTTTCATTGATTTTTTCTATTGTTTTTTTTTGGTTTCTATTTCGTTGATTTCTGATCTGATCTTTATGATTTCTCTTCTCCTGCTGGGTTTAGGGTTTCTTTCTTGTTCTTTCTCCAGCTCCTTTACGCGTAGGGTTAGGTTGTGTACTTGAGACCTTTCTTGTTTCTTTTTTTTTTTTTTTTTTTTTTTTTTTTTTTTTAAAGATTTTATTTATTTGACAGAGAAATCACAAGAGAGGCAGGCAGAGAGAGAGGAAGGGAAGCAGGCTCTCCGCTGAGCAGAGAGCCCGATGCGGGACTCGATCCCAGGATCCTGAGATCATGACCTGAGCCGAAGGCAGCGGCTTAACCCACTGAGCCACCCAGGCGCCCCTCCTTTCTTGTTTCTTGAGAAAGGCTTGTACCGCTATATATTTTCCTCTCAGGACTGCCTTTGCTGTGTCCCACAGATTTTGAACTGTTGTGTTTTCATTATCATTTGTTTCCATGAATTTTTTCAATTCTTCTTTAATTTCCTGGTTGACCCATTCATTCTTTAGAAGGATGCTGACACACCGTATTCTTTTGCAGAGTGGCTGCAACAACACTCATGCCCACCAACAATGTAGAAGGGTTCCGGTTTTGGTTTTTTGATTTTTTTTGTTTTTTTGTTTTTTTGTTTTTTGTTTTTTGTTTTTTTTTAGATTTTATTTATTTATTTGACAGAGGTCACAAGTAGGCAGAGAGGCAGGCAGAGAGAGAGGACGAAGCAGACTCCCCGCTGAACAGAGAGCCCAATGCGGGGCTCGATATCAGGACCCTGAGACCATGACCTGAGCTGAAGGCAATGGCTTAACCCACTGAGCCACACAGGTGCCCCCGAGAGTTCCACTTTAAGCAGAACATTCCATGCCAGCAATTTCCTAAGGAGGAAATGTAAAACCTGTGGGAAAACCTGACTCACTGAGCATCAGGAAAGCAGCCACAGAAATTCACCCCAGGGTTCCTGACAAGTCCCTTGAAGCCACCAGAGTGCCTTTATCCAGGGAAAATCCCAAAGACTCTCCTGCTGACTTCACTACCCATGAAACTGCAGAGAAAATACAGCATGTCCAATCATATATAGCCATTTGAGTGAACCTAGGAAGACAGGCATCCCTTTTAAATTGTCCAAGACTCCTTGGAATCATTTTGAATTTTCCTTCTGCCCTCATTGGAACTCTTTGGATTCAAAGACGAATCCATTAGGATACATGACCTTGGACAAAGAAGAAGCCATCATCCAAGTCTCTATCTGACCACAAACAGCCACCTCACTCTAGATGCCAGCCATTCCACCACAGCCAAGGCCCAGTGGAGTAAACACTGTTCGATGAAGGAATACTTTCTATGTTCAAAAGGCACACCAAGTCCATCTCACCTTCCCTTTCGAATCCAAGGGATTTCCTAGGAAAGAGATGTTCCAAATACCTTTGTAAGCCAGAAATAAACAGAGAAAATGACATCCCTGCCAGGTGCTCCCTGCAGAGAAGCTCAGGAGCTCTGGCACCCACACGAGATTGCTTACAGCTGGTTCAGTGTGCCATTTGTGAGTTCCACTGGAGACAAGAGAAAAGCCCAGGAAATTTGGGGTGAAAGAGAAATTTTACTTGCCATCCTGGCATGGATATGACATTGTGCCCCACGGGCCTGCTGTTTTCTCTGAACACTGACATCCTGGGACAAGCTGCATGACTGACTCAGACGCTGACTTCCAAACTTCAGGTCTCATGGAGCCAGAGTGAAGAAGTGTTGTCAGGTGCAGATAAGCAGGCGTCTCCCACCTAAAGCTTGCACACCTGCTCTGATTCCTGGGAGAAGAAGAGACACAGGCTTGTTTCTTAACTGGTCATTCACTTCCCTCTCAAGCCGGCCAATGCCCTTGTCCTTTTTGGAGAAACAAACATACTTTTCCAAACAAACACTCAGCTCCTCGGTTCCAAATGCACCATGAGTCGGGCTTGGTTCCCTTGGCTCCAGAGCCCAACTGGGAGGACCCTCCTGAACCATTCTGACAGCACATTACCAGCAAACCTGGGGAAAGAGGGCACAATGCTGAGTGGGGGACAGGCTCCCTCAATTCTTACCACCACTCTTGAGCCTGGAGAAACAGAGACTATACAGCTCACCACTCCGTCCTGTTAAAACAAGCTGTAGTGCCTCACGTTTCAGGGTCTCTCACCCGGCACCTCCCCACTGCCCTCAGATCCAGCAGGCTGCATGGACTCCTCTTCAGGTGTGTTTCCCATGACAGCTCGCCACTGCCTCCAGTGGTAGCAAGCAGCATCGCCATGCCTTCCAGGGTCTCTCGCACCATGGCTCACCACTCCCTCCAGTGGCGTGAACTGGCACTGCCGGGCCTTCCATAGACTCCTCATGCAGCTCCCAAACCCTGCACAGGTCTTAAGCCACACTGGCACTTTCCCTCCAAATTGGGGACCTCTGGGCCACACCCCAGGAGTCCACCTGCCACCCAGGAGGAAACTGTACCATTCGAAGCTGAGAAGAACCCTCAGAATGGAACAAACCCACACGCCTTCCTGAGGAAACACCCAGCTTCAACAGTCCTCACAATCACAAACTCACAGCCTGATGTGCTTCCTGACCCCCATGTTCGACTCAGCCCCTGGGGATCCAGCCTCAGCACCAGGAGGTAGGGCCTGGATACCCCTAAGCCCTTACCCAAACCCTAGGTTGTGTTTTCAGGCTTCCGTGCCCAGAGACATGGCCAACAATCCCCCCAGATTGGGAACCCCTGAGCCACAACCAAGGACTCCGCCTACCATCCAGGAGATATCCATGCCATTCGGAGCTACCCAGAAACCTCAGACCAGGAGAAACCCACATGCATTCGAGAGGCCACCCTCACCTCTGATGGCCCACATGGCAAAATCCGGAGATTGACACACCACTTGACCCCCTTCCTGGACTCAGCCCCTTGGGGCATCCCGCCTCAGCAGTGGAAGATTGAGCCTGCCATGCCCCTAGGCCCAACCCTAATCCTACGTTGGCTTTTGAGGCTTCTGTCCCCAGAGACCTGGTCCCCAAGCCCTCCAGATTGGGGACACCTGAGACACACCCCAGGACTCTGGCTGCCACCCAGGAAGAAACTGTGCTGTTACAAGCTTCACAAAACCCTCAGAACAGGAGAAACCTGTATGCCCCACTAAAGCCACCCCACCATTGGTGCCACCACCCCCGGACTTGAAGTCGGATTCTGCCATGCCGCCAGACACATACCCTCAACTCAGCCCTGAGGTGAGCCCACCTCAGCGCTGTCAGATAGGGCCTGCCATGCCCCTAGACCCTAAGCCTAACCCTAGGTCAGGTGTACAGGCTTCTGTGCCCAGAGGGCTGGCTCCCAAGCCCGTCAGGTTGGGGACACTTGAGACTCACGCCAGCACACTGCCAGCTTCCTAGGATAAAATTGTGCCATTTGGAGCTGCGCAGAAAACTCAGAGCGGGAGAAAACTGTATGACCCTGTGTCACTGCCAGCATTTGCATACCCCCTAGACACAAACCAGAATTACAATACACCACCTGACACCCACCCTCAACTCAGCCACCAGAGAGCCAGTCTCAGCACTGGCAGATCGACCCTACCATGCCCCGAGACCCTAACCCTAGTTTGGGTTTTCAGGCTTCCATCCCTACAGGCCAGGCCCCCAAGTCCCCTGGATAAAGGATCCCTGGGAGAGAACCCAGGACTCCACCCACCACGCAGGAGGAAACCTTGTGGTATGGAGCTGCTCCAAACCCTCAGAGGAGGAGAAACCTGCATGTCCCCTAAAGCCACTCCCACCATCAGCAGACCCCTTGGCCATAAAGTGGGATTCTGCCTGGCACCAGATGCATGCCTTCAACTCAACCCTGAGGGGAGCCTGTCTTAGCTCTGGCAGGTCGGGTCTGTATTGCCCAAGGCCCTAACCCTAATGCTAGTTTGGTTTCAGGCTTCTATTCTGAGGGGCTTGTCTTCCAAGCTGCCCGGATTAAGGACCTCTGAGTGACGCTGCAGGATTTCGCCAGCCATGCAGTATGAAACTGTACCATTTTAAGCTGCTCTGAGCCCTTGGAGGGGGAGAAAGCTGCATGTCCCCCCTTAAGCCACCACAAACATGGCTGCCCCCAGCCATAAAGCCTAAAACTGCCACACCACTGGATGTGTGCCCTCAACTAAGCACTGAGGGGAGACTGCTTCAGTGCCAGGAGATTGGTCATGCCATGCCCCTAGGCCCTAACCTAACCCTAGTTTGGGTTTTCAGGCTTCCATACTGAGGGGCCTGGTCAACAAGCCCACCAATTATGGACCCGTGAGTCAAACCCCATGACTCCGCCTGCCACCGAGGAGGAAACTGCCATTTGAAGCTGCACTAAACCCTCACAGTGGGAGAAACCAGCATGCCCCCTTTGAGGTCACCCTTACCATTCACACCCCACCAGGCTGCAAACAGGGAGGCTGACGCTCAGCTGGAACCCCTCCATCAACTCTGAATCCAGAGAGCTTCCCAGCGTGGGGGCCTGTCCCGTGTTCTTGGATGGCCACGACATGCACCTAGTGAGAAGCCCTCTAGACTACGGGCACAAGCGCGGCCCGAGTCACCGCCAAATGCTGGCCAATTCTCATTAATTTGCTGCCCAGAAAACTCATGAGAACTGGCTGGAAGACCTCCCGGAGAACTCGATCCTGAAGGCTCAGGCGCATAGGGCTGCTGCTTGATCCTGGCCTAGGGTGCCGAGTGTTCTGAACACAAGTGGCCTGAACCCTGCGAGAAAGCCATCTACGAGTAAGGCATACAGAAGACCAAAGCCTCCTGTTACTCAGCTCCCAGTAATGCCCACCCTGGCGCTGGCAAATCAGGACTGATATGGCCCTAGGCCCTGGCCCTAACCCTCAGTTGGGTTTTCAGTCTTCCATCCCCAGGGCCCTTTCCCTTGAGCCCTCACATTGGGGACCCCTGATCCACAGCCTATGACTCTGCCTGCTACCCAGGAGGAAACTGTGCTGTTCAGAGCTGCACAAAGTCTTCAGGGTTGGAAAAACATGCATGCCACTTCTGAGGCATCCCCCACCTTCGGCTCCCCACCAGACCACAAGCACAGAGACTGACGCTCAGCCAGAGCGCCTACCTCAACCCTGTCCCCAGAAAGCTCTCTTGCACGGAGGCCCTCACAGGAGCCTGGCCGTGTTCCCAGATGGCCAGGGCAAGCACCTGGCAAGAAAGCACTCAAGACCGTGGATGCCAGTGCAGCCTGAATTTCCACCCAACACCACACAATTCCCAAGAGCTTTCTGCCCAGATCGACATCTATTTGGGCATAAAGCTTGTGAGAATTGGGTGGAAAACCCCTGGTGAACTCGCTACCAGCAGCATGGGTCCACAAGGCCACCACCTGTCCCTGGCCCGGGGTCTGGTCACAGCCAGAACCCTGCGAGAAAACCCTCTATGACCCAGGTGCACCTGAGCTCAATGCCTCCCACTACTCAGCCCCCCAGGGTGTCTGAAATGGCACTGGGGGATCAGACCTGCCATGCCCCTATGCCCTCACCCTAACACACATTTGGGTTTTCAGCCTTCTCTTCCCAGGGGCCTGTCCCTCGAGTTCTCCAGATAGGGGGCCCCTGAACCACACCCCATTACTCCGCCTGCCACCCAGACAGAAACCATGCCATTTGAAGCTGCAATCAACCCTCAGAGCGGGAGAAAAGGGCATGCCTCCCATGAGGCCATCCGCATTTGACTCAACACTGGGCCAGAAACACAGAGGTTGATGCCCAGTCGTACCAGCTGCTTAACTCTGCCCCTGGAAAGCTCCCTGCGCCGGGGTCCTTGTGGGAGCCGCGTGGGCCCGGCTCATGTTCCCAGATGGCCATGTCACACTCCTAGCGAGAAAGTTCTGTAGACTGCAGGCTCCAGTGCAACCCAAATTGCCACCCAACACCAGCAAATTCTTATGAGCTTTCTGCACAAATCAATGTCAATTTGGGCAGAAAGCTATTGAGAACTGGCCGGGAAAAGCCCGGTGAACTTGATTCCTCCAGTGCATGTCTGCAGGGCCTCTGCCTGGGCCTCGCCTGTGATCCCGAATGGTCTAGTCCCCAACCCTGCAAGAAAGCCCTCTACGATCCAGGCGCATGTAGGCCAATGCCTCCCGCTACTCAGCCCCATGGGATGCCCAGTCAGGCACTGGAAAATCTGGCCTTCCATGCCCCTAGGCCCTAGCCCTAACACCCTGTTGGGTTTTCAGGCATCGGTCCCCTGGGATCTGTCCCTCTGGTCCTCCAGATTGGGGATCCCTGAGCTACAACCCACGATTCTGCCTGCCATTCTGGTAGAAACTGTGCCATTCAGAGCTGCACAAAATCTTCAGAGTGGGATTAACCTGCATGGCCCCCTGAAGCCACCCCCCACCTTCAGTCCCCTACCAGGCCACAAACACGGAGACTGACGCCCAGCTGTACCCCCTCCCTTAACTCTGCCCCTGGGAAAGCTCCCCTGTGTGGGGGCCAAGGGGAAGCTGTGTGGGCCTCCTGTCTTCCCGGATGGCCACAACAAGCACCTGTCCACCTGTCACCAAGGAAGAAACAGTGCCATTCACACCTTTGCAGAATCCTCAGAATGGAACAAATCCACATGCTTCCCTGAAACCACCCACACCTCCGGTGCCGACCCCCGCCCTGACCAAAAAACCCAGAGCCTGATGTGCCAATGGATCCCCATCCTCAACTCAGCCACCCAGGGATCCCGCCATGGCACCGGCAGATCGGTCCTGCCATGACCCTAGGCCCTAACCCTAACCCGAGGTTGGCTTTTCAGGCTTCTGTCCCTAGAGACCTGGCTCCCAGCCCTCCAGATTGGGGACCCCTGAGCCACAACCCAGGATTCTGCCTGCCACCCAGGAGGAAATCATGCCATTAGGAGCCACACAAAACCCTCAGAGTGGGAGTAAACTTCATGTCTCCCCAGAGGCTAACCCCACTTTCAGCGCCCCACCAGGCCGCAAACATGGAGGCTGACACTCAGCTAGACACCCTCTGTCAACTCTGCTCCTGGAAAGCTCCCCTGTATGGAGGCCTTTGGGGGAGCCACATGGGCCCAGCCCATGTCCCCTGATGGCCACGACACGCACCTAGTGAGAAAGTGCTCTAGACTGTGGGCGCCAGCATGACCCAAATCACCACCCAATGTCGGACATTCTCTTAAGCTTTCTTCCCAAGTGGATATCAATTTGGGTAGAAAGCTCCTGAGAATTGGCCAGGAAACTCCCGGTGAACTCACTTCCCATGGGGCATGCCTGCAGGATCTCTGCCTGTGCCTAGCCTCACGTCCTGAGTGGCCACAGCCCAAGCCCTGCAAGAAAGCCCTCCACAAGGTAGGTACATGCAAGGTAAATGCCTCCCATTACTCAGTCCCCTGGGGTGCCTGTCCCAGGACTGGCAAATTCGGTCTGCCATGCCCCTAGGCCCTGACCCTAACTCTCAGTTGAGTTTTCAGGTTTCCATCCCCAGGGCCTGTCCACCAAGCCCTCCAGTCTGAGGATCCTGGAGCCACACCCCAGGACTCTGCCTGCCATCCAAGAGAAACCGTGCCCTTCGGGGCTGCATAGAACCCTCAGAGAGGGAAAAACTGCATGCCCCCACTGAAGCCTCCCCCACCTTCAGCACTCCACCATGCGGCAAAAATGGGGGGTGACGTTCAGAGGGCCCCCTCCATCAAATCTGACTCCAGAAAGCTCCCCTGCATGGGCACCCTCAGGGATCCACGTCAGCCCAGCCCGAGTTCCCTGATGGCTGCAACACGCATCTAATGAGAAAGCATTCTAGACCACAGGAGCCAGTGCGGCCTGAATTGCCATCCAACACTGGCCAGTTCTCACGAGATTTCTGCCCAAATCAATGTCCATTTGGGCAGAAAGCTCATGAGAATTGGCAAGAAAATCCCTGGCAAACTTACTCACAGGGTGCGGCCCCGCAGGACCACTGCCTGGGCCTGCCCCGGAGTCCCAAGTGCTCACGGCCTGGACACTGGAAGAAAGCACGCTATGAAGTAGGCACATGCAAGGCCAAAGCCTCCTGCTATGAAGCCCCTTGGGGTGCCCCCCACAGCACTGGCAGATCGAGCCTGCCCTGACCCTAGGCCCTGGACCTATCCCACGGTTGGATTTTCAGGCTTCCGTCCCCAGGGGCCTGTCCCCCAAGCCCTCCAGATTGGGGACACCAGAGCCACACCCCAGGAGTCCACCTACCACTCAGGAGGAAATGCAACCACGCAGAACCCTCAGAACAGAACAAACCCACATGCTTCCCTGAGACCACCCAACCTCCAGCGGCCCACCCAGCCACAAAACCAAGAGCCTGATGCGCTGCTCGGCCCCTGTCCTCAACTCAGCCACCCGGGGATCCTGCTTTAGTGTGGGCACATTGACCCAGTCATACCGCTAGGCCCTAACAGTAACCCTAGGGTGGGTTCTCAGGCTTCTGTCCCCATAGAACTAGCCACCAATCCCTCCAGACTGTGGACTCCTGAGCCACAGACCAGGACTCCGCCTGCCACCCAGGAGGGAACTGTGCTGCTTGGAGCTGTGCAAAACCCTCAGAGTGGGAGAAACCCATATACCCCCCCACATTTGGTTCCCCACCAGACCACAAACATGCAGACTGGTGCTCAGCTGGACACCCCTCCCTCAACTCTACCTTTGGAAAGCTCCACTGCATGGGGGTCCTCAGGAGAGCCTCATGGGCCTGACCCATGTTCCCAGATGGCCAAGACACACACCAAGTGAGAAAGAACTCTAGACTGCATGCACCAGCATGGCCTGAATCACTGCCCAATGCTGTCCAATTCTCACAGCTTTCTGCCCAAACTGATATCAATTTGAGCAGAAAAATGTCAGATTTACCCAGAAAAACCAGGCGAACTTGCATTCGGCAGCATGGGCTGGCAAGGCCACTGCCTGAGCCTGGCCCAGGGTCCCAAGTAGCTGCAGTCCAAACCCGGCAAAGAAGACCTCTATGAGGCAGGTGCATGTGATTCCAACCACTCCCACTACTCCACCCCTGAGGTGCACACCCTGGCACTGGCAGATCAGATCTGTGATGTCCCTAGGCCCTGACCATAACCCTCAGTTGGGTTTTAAGGCTTCCATCTCCAGGGGCCAGTCGCCTGACTCCTCCACATCAGGGAACCCAGAGCCACACCGCAGGAGTACACCTGCCCCCAGGAGGAAACCAGGCCATTAGGAGCTGTGCAATACCCTCAGAGCTGGAGAAACCTGCATGCCCCCCCCCCCCCCCAGTCCACCCTCACCTTTAACTCAGCACTGGGCCACAAAAGCAGAGGTTGAGTAGCTTTTCATGCTTCTGTCCCCAGAGACCTGGCCCACAAGCCCTCCAGATTGCAGATGCCTGAGACACACCCCAGGACTCTGCCTGCCATCCAGGAGGAAACCGTATGGTTTAGAGCCTCCCAAAACCCTCAGAGCAGGAGAAACCTTCAAGTCCCCCCAAGGCCACTCCCACCTTCAGGCGCCCAGCTTGGCCATAAACATGGAGCCTGATGCTCAGCCAGAACCCCTGCCTCAACTGTGTCCACGGAAAATCACCTATGCAGGGGCCCTCGTGGGAAGCCTCATGGTCCTGGCCCATGTTTCGAAGATGTCCACTACAAGCACCTAGTGAGAATGTGTTCTAGACTGTGGGTGCCAGTGTGGACTGAATTGCCACCCAACAACTACCAATTCTCATGAGGTCTCTGCCAAATTGATATCGATTTGAACAGAAAGCTTGTGAGAAATGGCTGGAAAACCCCCAGAAAACTTGCGTCCGGGGGCTCGGAACCACAGGGTGACCACCTGGGCCTGTCATGGGGTCTGGAGTAGTCAGCCCAAACCCTGCGAGAAAGCCATCTACGAGCCAGGTGCACATGTGGCCAACCCCTCCAGCTACTCAGGCCCCTGGTGTGCACACCCCGGCACTGGCAGATCAGGCCTGCCATGTCCCCAGGCCCTCACCCTAATGCTCAGTGGTGTTTTCAGGCTTCCATCCCCAGGGGTCTGTCCCCAAGCCCTCCAGATTAGGGATACCAAAGACACACCCCAGGAGACTGCCTGCCACCAAGGAGGACAGCTGTGCCTTTTGGAGCTGTGCAGACCCTCAGACAGGGAGAAACCTGCATTTCAACCTGAGGCCACACCCACCTGTGGCAGCCCCCTGGCCACAAAACCCGGCCACTGATGCACCACCTAACCACCCTCCTTGATTCGCCCTCTAGGGAATCTCACCTTTGTGCCAGCATATCGTGCCTGTCTTGCCCCTAGGCCCTAACCCTATCATAGGTTGATTTTTCAGGCTTCTGTCCCCAGAGATCTGGCCCCAATGCCCTCCAGATTGAGGACCCCTGAGCCCCACCCAGAACTCCACTGCCGTGCAGGATGAAACTGCTGTTCAGAGCTGCCCAAAACCCTCAGAGTGGGAGAAAACCTGCATGCCCCGCCAAGGAAACCCACATCCATCGCCCCACCAGGCCACAAGCAAGAAGGCTAATGCTCAGCCTTACCCCCTCCCTCAACTCTGCCCCTGGGCTGCTCCCCTGGTGGGGGTACTCAGTGGAGCCATGTGGGACCAGCCCGTGTTCCCACATGGTTGTGACATGCACCTAACAAGAAAGTGTTCTAGAACAAGCCATACGTGCAGCCCAGAAAGCTGCCTATGCTGGCCAAATCTCACAAGATTTATGCCCAAATCAATATCACCTTGGGCAGAAAAATTGTCAGAACTGGCAGGAAAATGCCAGGAGACCTTGCTTGGGCAACACGGGCTGGCTGGGTCACCACCCAGGCCTGAGCCAGCGTGGTCACAGACCAAACCCTGAAGGAAAGCCCTCTGCGAGGCAGGTGCACGGGGGTCAACCATTCCTGCTCCTCAGGCCCTGGGGTGCCGGCCCTGGCACTGGCAGATCAGATCTGCCATGCCCCTAGGCCTTGGACACATAGCTCAGTTTTGTTTTCAGTCTTCCATCCCCAGGAGCCTGTCCCCCGAGCCCGAAAGATTGGGGACCCCAGAGCCACACCCCAGGAATCCGTCTACCACCCAAGAGGAAACCGTGCCATTTGGACCTGTGCAGAACCCTAGGACTGGGATAAATCCGCATGCCTCCCTGAGGCTAACCCCACTCCTGGCCACAAAAACTGGAGCCTGATGCACTGACCCCCAACCTTGACTCAGCACCCCTGGGATCCAACCTCAGTGCCACGAGATGGGCCTACCATGCACCTAGGCCCTAATCCTAACCCTACTTTCGTTTTTTGTCCCCAGAGACCTGGCCCCTAAACTCTCCAGGTTGGGGAACTCTGAGCCACACCCCAGGACTATGCCTGCCACCCAGGAGGAAAGTGTGCCATTCATAGCTGTGCAAAACACTTAGAGCAGGAGATACCTGCATACCCCCCCTAAAGCCACCCCCACCATTGGCACCCCAATAGGCAACAAACACAGAGGGTGACACTCAGCCAGACAAGATCCCTCAACTCTGCCCTGGAAAGCTCCCCTGCACGGGGGCCCTCAGGGGAGCCGAATGGGCCTGGCCCATGTTCCAGGATGGCCAGGAAACCCACCTAGCGAGAAAGTGCTGTAGACCGCGGGTGCCACCGTGGCCCAACTTGCTGCCTAACCACGATATCAATTTGGGCAGAAAGCTTATGAGAATTGGACACAAAAAACCCGGTGAACTCACTTCTGGAGGCGCAGGCCCACAGGTCTGCTGCCTTGGCGTGGTCCAGGGTCCCAAATGTCACAGCCCTTTGGGAACCTGAGATAGCCTGAGAGATAGCCCCCTATGAGCCAGGCATATGGGTGGCCAATCCCTCCTGCTACTCACTCCCCTGGGGTGCCCACCCCGGCGCTGGCAGTTTGGGCCTGCCAAGCCCCTAGGCCCTCATACTAACCCTCAGTTTGCTTTTGACACGTCTGTCCCCAGGGGCCTGTCTCATAAGCCCTCAAGATTGGGGATGCCTGAGCCACACTACAGGAGTATACCTGGCACCCAGGAGGAAACCATGCCATTCAGAGTTGCTCAAAACCCTCAGACTGGGAGAAACCCACATGCCTCCCTATGTCCACCCCTACATCTGGGGGCCCCTCAGTAACAAAACACAGAGCTTGACATACCACCTGTCACCCATCCTTGACTCAGCCAAATGGGTATCCTCCCTCAGTGCCAAAAGATTGGGCCTGCCATGCTCCTAGTCCCTCACCTTAACCCTAGTTTGACTTTTCAGGCTTCCATCCCCAGAGACCTGGCCAGCAAGCCCTCCAGACTGGGGAACCCTGAGCCACAACCCAGGATGCCACCTGCCACCCAGGAGGAAACCATGCTATTTGGAGCTGCACAAAACCCACAGAGCAGGAGAAACCTCTGTGACTCCCTGGGGCCACCCCAACATTCGTTGCCCCACCGGGCCACAAACATGGAAGATGATGTTCAGTAAGACACCCTGACTCAGCACAGCCCCCAGAAGGCTCCAGTGGGTGGGGTCCCTGAGGGAACCACGTTGGCTCAGCCAGTGTTCCCAGATGGCCAGAACACACACCTAGCGAGAAACTGCTCTAGACCCTGGGCACCTGCACTGCCCAAATTCCCGCCCAACGCGGGCCAATTCTCATAAGCTTTCTGCTCAAATCGATACTGATTTAGGCAGAAAGCTCATGAGAATTGTTCAGAAAACCCACAGCGAACTATCTGGCATTGCCAGGGGCTGCCACAGGGCTACCGCCTGGGCCTGACCTTGAATCCCGAGTGGTCGTGGTCTGGACCCTGCTTTATTGCCCTCTATGAGCCAGGGCCACACACAGCCTACAACTCCTGCTATTCGGGCCCGTGGGGTGCCTGCCCCAGCGCTGTTGGATCAGGCCTGCCAGGCCCCTAGGCCCTCGCCCTAAGCCTCCTTTGGATTTTCAGGCTTTGGACCCTGGGACCTATCCCCTGAGCGCTCCAGATTGGGGACCCCAGAGCCACACCCCAGGAGTCCGCCTGCCACCATGAAGGATACTGTGGCCTTCGGAACTGTGCAGAACCCTCAGACTGGGAGAAAACCGCAAGCATCCCTGAGGCCACCCCCCACCTCTGGTGGCCCGTGCCCATCCACAAAACGAGGAGTCTGACAAGCCGATTGACCCTCATCCTCAACTCACCCCCCTCTGAGGATCCCACCTCAGAATTGGCTTATCAGACCTGTCATTCCCCTAGACCCTAACGATAACCATAGGGTGGGTTCTCAGGCTTCTGTCCCAAAGAACTGGCCCCCAGTCCCTCCAGATTGAGGACCCCTGAGCCACACCCCAGGCCTCTGCCTGCCACCAGAAGGAAACTGTGCTGCCACCAGGAGGAAATGAGCTGACCAAAAGCCTCAGAGCAGGAGAAACCTGCATGCGCACCCTACCCCACGAGGTCACCCCCCAACTTCAGCACTCCAGCAGACCACAAACACGGAGGCTGACCCTCAGCCGGACCCCTTCCCACAACCTGGACTCTCAGCCCCCCAGGGATCCTGCCTCAGTGCCAAGCAGATCGAGCCTGCCATTCCCCTTGGCCTTAATCCTAACCCTAGTTTGGGATATCATACTTCCATCCAAAAAGTCCTGGCCCCCAAGCCCCACAGATTAAGGACACCTGAGTGACACCTCAGGACTGTGCCCACCACACGGAAGGAAACCATGCCATTTGTAGCTGGGTGGTACCCTCAAACAAGGAGAAACCTGCATGCCACACTGAGGCCACTCCCAGCTTCTACAGACCCTGGACACAAACCCAGACTCTGACATGCTGCCTGATGCCCGCCCCCAAGTCAGCCCAGCAGATAGCCCACCTCCACGAAATCAGGCCTGTCGTGCCTCAAGGCCCTAAACCTAACCCTAGTTTAGGTGTACAGGCTTCCATGCCCAGAGACATGGCCCCTAAGCCTACCAGATTGGGGATCCTTGTACTCAACCCCAGGACTCCACCAGCTGCCCAGAGTGAAATGTGTCCATTTGGAGTTGGGCAGAACCCTCAGAGCGGGAGAATCCTGCATGTCGCCTGAGACACCCTCAGCATCTGCAGCACCCCTGGACACAAACCCAGGGTCTGACATGCCACCTGATGCACACCTTCAACTCAGCCCACCATGGAGCCTGCCACAACACTGGCAGTTCAGATCTGCCATACCCCTAGGCCCTAAACCTAACCCTAAGTTTCATTTTCAGGCTTTCATCCTCAGGGGTCTGTCCCCCAAGTCCTCTAGATTGGGAGACCTGGAGCTCCACTGTAGGAGTCCATCTGCCACCCAGCAGGAAAACCAGTCCATTTGTATCTGTGAAGAACCCTCGGAGCTGGAGAAACCTGCATGCCCACATGAGAACTCCCCCACGTTGTGCAGCTCCCCAGTTACAAATCCAGAGCCTGATGCACCACCTGACCGCCATTCTCAACTCAGTTCCTTGGGGAACTCACCTCAGCACCAGCAGTTCGGGCCCACCACACCGCTAGCTCAGCTCTCCTCATGGACCCCTGCCAGCTCTAGGCAGACCTAGAACTCCCCTATCTGCGGCAAAGCTCTGGGATCCCCCCTCCTTCTTCTCAAGTTACACTGGCCTAGGCATTCATGAGAAAGAGGAAGGCTACCTCCTGAATGCTTAACACCTCCTTTTCTCTTCTGCCCTATTTCTCTCCACTTACCTTTGTACCTGGGAAGGCTGGAAGGGACATTTCAATGGAACATGGACATGCTCTGACATCTGAATCTTCCTGGCAGCTTTCTGAGGGCTCCTTATGCAAAAAGAAACTAGTGTATCGTACCATAGTGTGTTTGAAAATGATCATTGACAGAATAGGAGAGGGAAAATCCCTCCATTTTTAACTCACCCCTCATGAAGTGGAATATGCTCTTCTTTCCTTCCTTGACTTCCATTCCAATTCATTTCCATGCAGTATTCATTCCTTTGCTTCAGGGGTAGGATTTCATGATTCCTCACCTGCATAGAACACCCAGAGCTCATCACAACAAGTACCCTCCCTAATAGCCGTCACCCGTTGAACACACCCCCCCACACCCCTGCCCTCTGGCAACCCTCAGTTTGTGCTCTAAGGCTAATACTGTTCCCTCATTGGCATATCTTTCTCCCCTCACTATGTTCATCTGTTTTCTTTCTGAAATAGGAGTCAAATCATAGGCCATTTGTTTTTTCTTACCTTAATCCACTGTAGATCCTTCCACATCTTTGGTGATGGCAAGATTTCATTCTTTTTGAGGCTGGGTCCTATTCCATTGGATAGATAGATAGATAGATGATAGATAGATAGATAGATAGATAGATAGATAGATAGATAGATAGATCTCTCACATCTTCTTTCTCCATTCCTCAGTGAATGGACATTAGGACTCCCTCTATTGTTTTGCTATTGTTGATAATGTTGCTATAAACATCACAGTGCTTGTACCCCCACTGAACGTGCATTTTTTTGTCCTTTGGATAAATACCTAGGACTGCAATTGCCGGGTCCTAGGATTGTTCAGATTTTAGCTTTTGGAGGAATCTCCATACTCTTTTCCAAAAGGCTGCAACAACCTGCATGCCCACCGACAGTGCAGGAGGGCTCTGCTTTAAGCAGAACTTTACCTGCCTGCAATTCCCTAGGAGGAAATAGAAAACCTGTGGGATAACCTGACTCACCGAGTGTCAGGCAAGCAGCCCCAGAAATTCACCCCAGAGTTCCTGACGCCAAGCCCCTTGAAGCCACCAGAATGCCTCTATCCAGGGGAATTCCAAAGGCTCTCCTTCTGACTTCACCACCCATGAAACTGCAGAGAAAATACGTCTGTCCAACTATCTAGATGGTACATTTAGTGAAACTAGAAGGTCAAGCTTCCCTTTTAAATCATCCAAGCCTCCTCAGAATCATTTTGAATGTTCCCTCTGCCCTCACTGGAACTCTTTCGATCGGATACATTAGGATACATCACCTTTGACAAAGGAAAAGACATCATCCAAGTCACTATCTGACCTCACACAGCCACATAACTTTAGATGCCTGCCATTCCACCACAGTCTAGGCACAATGGAATAAACACTGTTAGATGAAGGAACACATTCTATATTCAAAACACACACCGAGTCAATCCTATCTGTGATTCATGAACTGGCATGAGTCTCCTAATGCAGCTCACAACTCACAGGTCTCAAACCACAATGGCACTGTCCCTCCAGACTAGGGAACCCTGAGACAGACCACAGGACTACGCTTGCCACACAGGATGAGACCATGACTTTTAGAGCTGCGCAAAGCCCTCAGAGCAGGAAAAAACTGCATGCCTCCTGAGGCCACCACCACTTTCAGAGCCCTCACAGGCCACAAAACCAGTGCCTGGTGTTCACTCTGACCCCCATCCTCAACTGTGCCCTCATCAGTGTGGGCTCTCAGGGACCTGTGCTGGCCCAGTCCATGGTCACGGGTAGTTGCTACATGAACCTAGACACAAAGCAATCCAAACACTAGGAGCATGCCTGACCACAATCGCTCTGCTATGCCGGCCAATTCTCACAAAATTTCTGCCCAAATCAACATCGTTTGGGCAGAAATCTCATGTGAATTGGCCGGAAACCTCCTTTGAACTCGCACGCAGAAGTGGGAGCCCTCAGAGAAGCTGGCTGGATCTGGGCCATTGTCCTGAGGGGTCGCAGCCCAAACCTCACCAGAAAGAGCTCTAAACTCTAGATGCACAAGTGCTCGGAATTGCCCCAGAACGCTGGCAATCCTGTCCTCTACTCAGTCCCCTGGGTGGCCAGCCTCAGCACCGGCAGAAAGGGTGTGCCCTGCCCCTAGGACCTAAACCTAACCCTAGGTTGGGTGTTCAGGCTTACATCCCCAGAGACCTGGCCCCAAGCCCTCCATATTGGGAACCCCAGAGCTGTGCCCCAGGACTCCACTCCCACAAAGGAGGAAACAGTACTGTTTTGAACTGCAGAAAACCCTCAGATGGGGAGAAACCTTCATACCCTCCTGAGGCCACCCCCACCTTCAGCACCCAAATGGGCCACAAATAGGGAGCCTCATTCTCAGCCTGAGACCCTCCCTCTACTCTACCCCCAGAAATCTCCCATCAGCTGGGGCCATCAGGGGTGCAGTGTTGGACCGGTCCAAGTTCCTGGATGGTCACAACTTGCACCTAGGGAGAAAGCACTCTAAACAGTGGTTGAGTGCATCCCAAATTGCTGCCCAATGCCAGCCATGTCTCATGAGCTTCTTGCCCAACTTAATATCCATTTGGGCATAAAGCTCATGAGAATTGGCCAGAAAATCCCCCAGTGAAATGGCTTCTGGCAGCACGGACCTCAGGGCAGCCACCTGGGCCTGGCACATGATATCAAGTGGTCGCGGCCCAAACCCCATAAGAAAGCAGTCTAAAATCCAGGTGCAAACATGGCCAAACCCTCACTCTACTCAACCCACTGGAGTGCTGTCTCAGCAATTTCAGATCAGGCTGCCATGTCCCATACCCTATCCCTAACCCTAGGTTGGGTTTTCAGGCTTCCATCTGCAGGGGCCTATCCCCCAAGACCTCCAGATTGAGGACCCCAGAGCCACACCCCAGGAATCCACCTGCTACCCAGATGGAAACTGTGCCATTGGAGCGGCACCCAACCCTCTGAGCAGGAGAAACCTGCATGCCTCCTGAGGCCATGCCAACCTTAGGTAGCCGCCACAGTCACCAACCCAGAGACTGAGGCACTGCATGATGCCCTCTCTCAACTCAGCCCACCGGGGAGCCCGCCTCAGCACCAGGAGATCTGGCCTGCCATGCCCTTAGGCCTTAACCCTAAACGTAGTTTGGGTTTCAGGATTCCACCATAAAGGCCTGGCCCCAAAGCCCCCCAGATTAAGGACCTCTGAGTAACACCCCAGAATTCAGCCCACAAAGAGGTTGCAAACCAGACCATTTGGAGCTGTGCCGAACTCTCAGAGTAGGAGAAATCTGCAAGCCCTCGTAAAGCCAACACCACTTTCGGTGGCCCCCTGGCCACGAAAACGGACTCTGAAGCAATGACTGACAAATCCTCAACTTGACCCTGAGCAGAACATGCCTCAGAAATGTCAGATCAGGCCTGCTATGCCCCTAGGCCCTAAGCCTAAACCTAGTTGAGGTGTTCTGGCTATCATGCCCAAAGGCCTGGCCCGCAACCCAGCCAGACTGGGGACCCTGGAAACTCACACCAGAATTCTACCTCCCACTGAGGGCACAACTCTGCTGCTTGGAGCTGCACAGAGCCCTCAGAATGGGAGAAACCTGTACAAACCCGAGGCCAGCCCAGCTTTTGTGGAACCCCTGGACACAAACCTGGAATCTGACAGACCTCCAGATATGTGTCTTCAACTCAGCCCACCAGGGAACCTGCCTCAGCACTGGCAGGTAGAAGCTGCCATGCCCCTAGGCCCTAACCCTAATCCTAGTTTTGGATTTGGGGCTTCCATCCCAAAAGAGCTGGTCCCCAAACCAGCCTAATTAAGGACCCCTGAATGATACCCCAGGATTCAGCCTCCCATGTGGTAGGAAGCTGTGCCATTTGAAGCTGCACAGAACCCTCAGAGAGGTAGAAACCTGCATACTCCGCCAAAGTGACCCCCCCCACACACTATCTGCAGGCCCCCTGGCCGCAAACCCAGATTCTGAGGCACCACCTGACAGGTGCCCTCAACTCAGCCCCAAGGGGATCATGCATCAGTGCTGGCAGATCGGGTCTGCCATGCCCCTAGGTCCTAACCCTAACCCTAGGTGCGGTGTACAGGCTTCCGTGCACAGAGGCTTGGTCCTTAAGTCCGCCAGATTGAGGATGCCTGATACTCATGCTGGGAATCCGCCTGCCATGCAGGGCACTGCTATGCTGTTTGGAGCTGCGCTGAACCCTCAGAGCTGGAGAAACTTCCTTGCACCCCTGAAGTCACTCCCAGGTTATGCGAACAAACCCAGAGGCTAATGCCCCGTCTGACACCTGACCTCAACTCAGTGCTCCAGGGCAACTTCCTCAGCACTGGCATATCGGGTCTGCCATGCCCCTAGGCCTTAACCCTACCTTAATTTCGGGTTTCAGGTATCATCCCCAAGAGTCCTGACCCCAAGACCCCAAGATTAAAGACTCCTGAGTGACACCCCAGGACTCTGTCCACCATGCAGGAGGAAACCATACTGTTTGGAGCTGTGTCGAATCCTCAGAGCGGGAGAAAACTGCATGGCTCATCTGAGGCTATCCCCCACCCTCTGCGCACCATTGGGCCACAAATGCGGAGGCTGGCACTCAGCCTGCCTACCACCCAGGAGGAAACCGTGCCATTTGAAGCTGAGTAGAACACTCAGAGTGGGAGAAACTGCATGCCTCCCTGAGCACAACCCCCTCCTTCAGCGGTCTCCTGGCCACGAACCTGGACCCTCACATGCCACCGGACCTCTGCCCTCAATTCAGCCCCCTGGGATCCCTTCTCAGTGCCAGCAAATTGGGCCTGCCATGCCCCTGACCCTAACCTTAACCCTAGGTTGCATTTTCAGTCTTCATCCCCAGAGGCTGGGCCCCCAATTCCTCCATATTTGGACCCCGAGCCACAACCCAATACTCTGTCTGCCACCCAGGAGGAAACTGTTCTGTTTGGAGCTGCACAGAACCGTCAGAATGGGAGAAAACTTCATGCTCCCTGAAGCCTCCTCCACCTTTGACCACCCCCCAGGCACAAATCCAGATAGTAATGCACCACCTGACCATAGCCCTCAACTCAGTACGCCAGACATCTAGCCTCAACTCCAGCAGATCAGGCCAGCCATGCCCCTGTGCTCTTTTCCAAGTCCTAGGTTGTGTTTTCAGTCTTCTGTCCTCTGATGATTTACACCAAAGCTCCGCTGATGGGTTACACCTGAACTATACCAGAATATTTCGTGGCCCCATGAGGCTATCCCACTTTCAGCACCCCCAGTTCACACCTGGATCTTAACACTCACACTGACCCACGTCCTCAACTCTGCTCCCCAGGTCACTACTCTCAGGGTGGCATATTGAGACTGACATGACCCTCAGCCCTAACCAAAACTTAGGTACATTTTCTGTCTTGTGTCCCAAGAATACAGGTACCAAAGCCCCACATATGTGGGACCCCTGAGAAATGCCAGAGGACTCTGTCTTCTACCCAGAAGGAAACAGTAGAATTGGAACTCTGCCAAGGACTGAGAGCAGGAGAAATCTGCCTTTCCCCGCATGGCCACCAACCCGGAGCCTGACTCAGACTGACCCATGTTCTCTACTCAGTCCCCATGAGAGCTCTGCACAGCACCAGCAAATCAGGCCTGTCATGTTGCTGGGACCTAGCCGTAACCCTAGGTTGGGGTTTCATGCTGGGGACTGGGTTTCAGTCCCCAGAGGACTGGCGCCCATGTCCCACGGATGGGGACACCTGAGCAATATTTGAGATCTCTGCCTGCTACCCAGAAGGAAACCATACCATCTGGAACTCTGCAAAGGATTCTGAGCAGGAGAAATCTGCCATGCACCACTGAGTTCACCCAGAATCAGCACCTGGACACAAACCTGAACCTGACACTTACTCTATCCATCACTCTGTACTCAGCCCTCTGGATAGCTTGTCACACCACATCAGATTGGGCCTGCCATGATCCTAACCCCTAACTGAAGCTTAGTTTGTGTTCTGAGCATTCAATTCCTAGGGGCCTGGCTCCCTACCCCATGGACTGGGGTCACCTTAGCCATACCACAGGACTCATCCTAAAACACAGGAGGAAAGCGTGCCATGTAGACCTCTAGAAAGTATTCAAAGCAGGATAAAATGCCTGCCCATCTGAGCCTATACCAGCAAACCCCCAATTTCAGTGGCCTCTAGGTCACAAACCCTGTGCCTGACCAGAACCAGAACACTCATCCTTAATTCCAGCCTCTAGGAACCACACACACTGTCAGCTGTTTGGGCCTGCAATGTCCTTTGGTCCTAACTCTATCCCTAGCTTGGGTTCTCATGTATCCATCCCTTAAGGGTAGGCCCCAAAGCCCTAGGATTTGGGGATGCCTGAGCAATACCACAGGACTCAGCCTCACACCCAGATGGAAATCTTTCCATAATGGACTCCAGTAAGTATATAGGTCAGTATAAATATGAAGGCCCATCTGTTTCCATCCCAGTGAACTCCCACATTCAAGGGCTCATGGATTGAAACCCTGAGCTGGACACTCACCCTGACCCATGCCCTCAACTCAACCCTCCAGGATGCTCACCACACGGTTGGCAATTCAGACCTTCCATTTTCCTAGGTCCTAACCATAACCCTATTTGGAGTTCTGAGAGGTCCATCTGTAGAGGCCTGGATCCCAAGCCCCGGGTATTGGGAACACTTCAGCAAAACCAGAGGATCAGCCCGCCACACAAAAGGAAACTCCTTTTTTTACTCCAGACTGGATTCAGAGCATGAGACATCTGAATGCAAACCTGAGACAATGTCAGTGAACCTACACTTTCATCCACCCTCTGAAGACAATCCCTGAGCTTGATACACACCCTAAATCTCCATTGTATCTCAGACCTTGTGAAGATCTCCACAGTTCTGGCTGATTGTATCTTCTAGGCTTCTGGGCCTTAACCCAACGTGAGGTCTAGACATGGGTGAAAATATGAACAGATATTTCTCCAATGATCACACACATGTGACCAACAGATATATACATAAATGTTCGATATCACATGGCTTCTGGGAAATGCACATCTAAACCACATTGAGGTGTCCTATCACACCAGGCAGAATGTCTAAAATTAACAGGACATGAAACCACAAATATTGGTGAGGATGTAGAGAATGGAGAACCCTCCTACACTCCTGGTTGGAATGCATACTGTTATATCCACTCTGGAAAACAGTACGGGGTTTCCTCAAGAAGTTAAAAGTAAAGTTACCCTAAAACACAGCAATTGCATTACAGGGCTTTTACCACAAAAATAGAGATGTAGGGAAAAAAACTGGCACCTGCACCCCAGTGTTCATTGCAACAATATCCACTATAGATAAACTATGGAAAGAACCCAGATATCTATGGACAGGGGAATGGATAAAGAAGATGTGGTTCATATATTCAATGGAATATTACTCAGCCATCAGAAAGGATGAATACTTACCATCACATCAACCTGGATGGGTCTGGAAGATATTATGCTGAGTAAAATATGTCAAATGAAATATGTCAATTATCATATGGTTTCACTCATATGTGAAACAGGGCAGAGAACCATAGGCAAAGGAAGGGGAAACAGAATGGGAAGTCATCAGAGATGGGGAAAAAACCATGATAGACTCTTAACTATAGCAACCAACTGAGGGTTGCTGAATGGGGGGTGGGGGGTAACTGGGGTGATGGGCATTAAGGAGGGCACGTGATGCAATACACATCTGATATATTTATTTAACACTACATCTGAAAATAATGATGTATGATAAGTTGGCTAATTGTATTCAAATTAAAAAAATGAAAGAACTCAAATAAACTACCCTAACAATTTGTATGGAATCACAAAAGATACTGAACAATCAGCACAATGTTATGAAGAAAAACAAAGCTGGAGGCGTCACAATTCCATATTTCAAATTATAGTACAAAGCTGCATTCATCCTCACAGTATGGGACTGGCAAAAAAAAAAAAAAATACACACAGTGACCAAGGAAACAGAATAGAAGCTCAGACATCAACCCACAATCACGTGCCCAATTAATCTTCTGCAAAACAGGCAAAAATATTAAAAGTGAAACGGACAGTCTCTACAACAAATGGTGTTGGGAAAACTGAACAGCTATGCACAAAACAATGAAATTAGACTGCTTTCTTACACCATATGGACAAATAAACTCAAAACAGTTTCAAGACCTCAATGTGAGAACTGAAATCATAATTCTACAAGAGGGCACAGACAGTAACTTCTCTGACATGAACCATACATTTAATAGACATGCCTCCTAAGGCAAAGGAAACAAAAGCAAAAATAAACTACTGGAGCTCCATCAATATAAAAACTTACTGCACAGCAGAACAACAATGAAAATGTAATAAATAGAATACAACGTACTTAATAGGAGAAGATGTTTGCAAATATCATGTGCAATAAAGGGGTAGTGTCCAAAATATGTTGAAATGATACAACGCAACAACCAAAAAAACAAAAAATCCAGTTAAAAAATAGACAGAAGACATGAACAGACATTTCTCCAAAGAAGAAATACAGATGGCCAACAGTCACGTGAAAAGATGTTCACATCAGCCATCAACAGGAAAATCCAAATGAAAAGTTCCATGAGGTAATACCTCATAGTATCAGAATGGCTAACAGCACCAGCACAAGAAAACAAATGTTGGGAGGATGTGGGTAAAAGGGAACCCTCTTGCACTGTGGTGGGAATGCAAGCTGCTGCAGTCCCTGTGGAAAACAGTATCACTGTTCCTCAAAACTTTAAATATTAGAACTACCTTATGATCCAGCAATCACACTACCGGGTGTTTACCCGAAGAATATGAGAACAATAACTCAAAAGGATACATGTGCCCCTATGTTTCTTGCAAAATTAATTACAATATTACAATATGGAAACAATCCAAGTATTTCTTGATAACTTGATAAATGAGATGATAAATGTATACACACACACACAGTGGAAAATTACTCAGCCATAAAAAATGAAATTTGCCATTTGCAGACACATGGATGGAGCTAGAGAGTACTATCCTAAGTGAAATCAGTCAGTCAGAGAAAGACAAAGGCCTTTTGATGTCACTCTTCCATGGAATTTAAGAAACAAACATACATAAATAAAGGAGAAAGAAGATACAAAACAAAAACCGACTCTGTGGTTACCAGAGTGGAAGTGGATTGAGGGATGAGTGATATAGATGACGGGGACTAAGAGTACACTTTCTTTTTTTTTTTAATTTGTTTATTTTCAGCATAACAGTGCTCACTGTTTTTGCACCACACCCAGTGCTCCATGCAGTACGTGTCCTCCCTATTACCCATCACCTGGTTCCCCAACCTCCCAACCCCCCCCCTTCAAAACACTCGGGTTGTTTTTCAGAGTCCATAGTCTCTCATGGTTCATCTCCCCTTCCAGTTTCCCTCAACTCCCTCTCCTCTCCATCTCCCCATGTCCTCCATGTTCTTTGATATGCTCCACAAATAAGGGAGACCATATGATATTTGACTCTCTCTGCTTGACTTATTTCGCTCAGCAAAATCTGTCCAGTCCCGTCCATGTTGCTACAAAAGTTGGGTATTCATCCTTTCTAGTGGAGGCATAAAACTCCATTGTGTATATGTACCACATCTTCCTAACCCATTCATCCATTGAAGGGCATCTAGGTTCATTCCACAGTTTGACGACTGTGGCCATTGCTGCAATAAACATTGGGGTACAGATGGCTCTTCTTTTCACTACATCTGTATCTTTGGGGTAAATACCCAGCAGTGCAATTGCAGGGTCATAGGGAAGCTCTATTTTTAATTTCTTGAGGCATCTCCACACTGTTCTCCAAAGTGGCTGCACTAACTTGTATTCCCACCAAGAGTGTTAAGAGGGTTCCCCTTTCTCGACATCCTCTCCAACACACGTTGTTTCCTGTCTTGCTAATTTTGTCCATTCTAACTGGTGTCGGTGGTATCTCAATGTAGTTTTAATTAGAATCTCCCTGATGGCGATGCCGATGCCTCCCGCTCCTCAGCCTCCGGGGGTCCCTCCTTGGCGCTGGCAGCTGGGGCCGGGCCTGCCACAAAAGCCGGGCCTGGGTCCAGGCTTGCTTGCTCAGCCTTCTGTTGCCAGGGGCCTGTGCCTGGGGGCATTCCCCCGGGGAACCCTAAGTCCCGTGTGATGAGTCCCCCGACTGCCCCGGCGCGAACAGTGCCTTTCGAGCCTGCGTCCCAGCCATGGAGCAAGAGATCCATTCGTTCCCCCACAGAGGCCAGCCCCATCCACGGGTGCCCTGGCCGCCTGTCAAGGCGAAGGCAGACGCCCGGACACAGAACCTCCATCAAATCTGCTTGGGGAAAGCTCCCGGCGCTGGGGCCCCGGCCAGGCCCCATCAACTCAGCGCGTTTTCCGGGTGGCCGCAAAATGCCCCAAGCTAGAAAGGACCCTGGGCCATGGGGAACAGGGCAGTCCGCAGGGCTGCCCATCGCCGGCCAATTCTCACGAGCGTTCTGCCCAAATTGATCCCGATTTGGGCAGAATGCTTATGAGAATTGGCCGGATAAAAAAAGGCGAACCCACTTTGTGCGCCCCACATCCACAGGGCCGCCCCCGTGCTTCTGGCCCGGGATAGCGAGGGGTCGTGTCCCGGAACGGCCAGGAGGAGTTCCGTGAGGCAGGTGTGGGCGAGGCCAACGCCTCCCGCTCCTCAGCCTCTGGGGATCCCCTCCCTGGCGCTGGCCGCTGGGCCGGGCCTGCCTCAATATCGGACCCGGACCCAAGCCTGATTTCTCAGCCTTCCGTTGGCAGGGGCCTGTGCCTGGGGGCCTCGCCGTGGGGAACCCTGAGTCCCACACCTCGAGTCCCCCAGTCGTCCTGGCACCAACGATGCCTTTTGCGGCTGCATCAAAGCAGTTGAGCGAGAGATCCAATAGTTCCCCCACAGAGGCCTGTCCCCTATATGGGCGCCTCGGCCTCTCGCCGAGGTGGAGGCGGATGCACGGCCATAGCCCCTCCGTCAACTATGCTCGGTGAAAGCTACCCAGCGCTGGGGCCCCCGGCCGGTACCCATCGTCACGACACATTTTCCGGGTGGCCGCGACATGCCCCGAGTGAGAAAGGGCCCTGGGACACGGGAACAGGGCGGTCCCCGGGGCTGCCCAACGCCGGCCAATTCTCACGAGCATTCTGCCCAAATGGATCCCGATATGGGCAGAACGCTCGTGAGAATTGGCCGGAAAACGCCTGGCGAACCCCCTTCGGGCACTGCAGGGCCGCAGGGCCGCCCCCTGGGCCTGGCCCGGGATGGTGAGGGGACCCGTCCCAGCATGGCCAGGAGGAGCTCCCTGAGGTAGGTGCTGGCATGGCTGACGCCTCCCGCTCCTCAGCCTCTGGCGGTCCCTGCCCTGGTGCAGGCAGCAGGGGCCGGGCCCCATCCGGGCACAGGCCCAGGCCTGCTTGCTCAGCCTTCTGTGGCTAGGGTCCTGTGCCTGGGGGCATGCCCCTGGGAACACAGAGGCCTTGGCCACGAGTCGCCAGACGCTCCCAGCGCCAAAGGCGCCTTTCGCGGCTGCGTCCCAGTCATGGAGCTAGAGATCCATTAGTTCCCCCACAGAGGCCCGCCCCCTCTCCGGGCGCCCCGCTCGCCCACCAAGGCGGAGGCGTATGCCTGGCCACAGCCCGTCCATCAACTCTGCTCGGGGAAAGCTCCCAGGCTCCGCAGCCCCCGGCCGGGCCCGTATTCACTGCAGATTTTCCAGGTGGTCGCGACATGCCCGGAGAGAAAAACGGCCCTGGGCCACGGGGAACAGGGTGGTCCCCAGGGCTGCCCAACACCGGCCAATTCTCACGAGAGCTCTGCCCAAATCAACCCCGATTTTGGGCAGAACGCTCGTGAGAATTCGCTGGAAAACGCGCGGCGAACCCCCTTTGGGCACCGCAGGACCGCAGGGCCGCCCCCTGGGCCTAGCCCGGGATGGTGAGGCATCCCGTCCCAGCACCGCCAAGAGGAGCTCGGTGAGGCAGGTGCTGGCGAGGCTGACACCTCCCGCTCCCCAGCCTCCGGCTGTCCCTGCCCTGGTGCAGGCAGCAGGGGCCGCCCCCTCCCCCGAAATCCGGCCACAGGCCCAGGCCTGCTAGTTCAGCCTTCTGTGGGAAGGGTCCTGTGCCTGGGGGCATGCCCCTGGGAACCCAGAGTCCTAGGCCATGAGTCGCCCGACCGTCCAGGCGCCATATGCGCCTTTCGTGGCTGCGTCCCAGCCATGGAGCGAGAGATCCATTTGTTCCTCCACAGAGGCAAGTCCCCTATATGGGCGCCTCAGCCACCCAACAAGGCGGAGGCGGACGCCCGGCCATAGTGCATCCATCAACTCTGCTCGGGGAAAGCTACCCAGTGCTGGCACCCCCGGCCGGTCCCCGTCGTCACGGCGCATTTTCCGGGTGGCCGCGACATGCCCCGAGCAAGAAAGGGCCCTGAGGCACGGGGAACTGGGTGGTCCTCAGGGCTGCCCAATGCCGGCCAATTCTCACAAGCGTTCTGCCCAAATCGATGCCGATTTTGGCAGAACGCTTGTGAGAATTGGCCAGAAATCGCCCGGCGAACCCACTTCGGGTGCCGCACTGCCCCAGGACCATCCCGTGGGCCTGGCCCGGGATGGTGAGGGGTCGCGTGCCACCACCGCCAGGAGGAGCTCTGTGAGGCAGGCTCCGGCGAGGCTGACGCCTCCCGTTCCTCAGACCACGGAGGTCCCCGTCTAGTGCTGGCAGCTGGGGCCGGGCCCACACCAAAAGCCGGGCACGGGCCCGGGCTTTCTTGCTCAGCCTCCGAGTCCAGGGGCCAATGCGTGGGGCCTCCTCTCGGCGAACCCTTAGTCCCGAGCCACGAGTGCACCAACCGTCCCGGCTCCAACGGCGCTTTTCACGGCTGTGTCCCAGCCATGGAGCAAGAGATCCATTCACTTCCCCACAGAGGCCCGCCCCCTCTCTGGGCGCCCTGACCACCCGCCAAGGCGGAGGCGTACTCCCGGCCACAGCCCGTCCATCAACTCTGCTCGGGGAATGCTCCCCGGCGCCGGGGCACATGGCCGGGCCCCGTCGTCACGGCCCGTTTTCCCGGGTGGCCGCGACATGCCCCGATCGAGAAAGGGCCCAGGACACAGGGAACAGGGAGGTCCCCGGGGCTGCCCAATGCCGGCCACTTCTCACGAGCGTTCTGCCCAAATGGATCCCGATTTGGCCAGAACGATCATGAGAACTGGCCGAAAAACGCCCGGCGAAACCCCTTCAGGCACTGCAGGGCCGCAGGTCTGCCCCATGGACCTGGCCCAGGATGGTGAGGGGTCCCGTCCCGGCACGGCCAGGAGGAGCTCCGTGAGGCAGGTGCTGGCGAGGCTGACACCTCCCGATGCTCAGCCTCTGGCATTCCCTGCCCTGGTGCAGGCATCAGGGGCCGGGCCCCCACCCGAAATCCGGGCACGGGCCCAGGCCCGCATGCTCAGCCTCCACTTCCAGGGTCCTATGCCTGGGTCCTCCTCTCGGCGAACACTGAGTCCCACGCCACGAGTCCCCCGATCATCCCGGCTCCAACAGCATCTTTCGCGGCTGCTTCCAAGACATGGAGCGAGAGATCCATTCGCTCCCCCACAGAGGCCCGCCCCGTCCCGTATGCACCAGCCTCCCGCCAAATCGGAGGCCGACGCCCAGTGAGAGCCCGTCCATCAACTCTGCTCGGGGAAAGCTCCCAGGTGCTGCGGACACCGGCCAGCCACATCGTCATGGCGGGTTTTCTGGGTGGCCGCCACATGCCCCAAGAGAAAAACGGCCCTCGGCCATGGAACAGGGCGTTCCCCATGGCTGCCCAACGCCTGCCAATTCTCACGAGCATTCTGCCCACATCGGGATCAAGTTGGGAAGAACGCTCGGGAGTATTGGCGGAAAATGCCCGCCAAAACCACTTCGCGTGCCACACGGCTGCAGAGCCGCCCCCTGGGCCTGGCCCGGGATGGTGAGGGGTCGCGTGCCAGCACAGTCAGGAGGAGCTCCGTGAGGCAGGCTCTGGCGAGGCCGACGCCTCCCGTTCCTCAGCCCACGGAGGTCCCCATCTAGTGCCGGCAGCTGGGGCCGGGCCCACACCGAAAGCCGGGCACGGGCCCAGGCCTGCTTGCTCAGCCTCTGAGTCCATGGGCCTATGCGGGGGGCCTCCTCTCGGTGAACCCTGAGTCCCGCGCCACGAGTCCACCTATCGTACCTGTTCCAACGGCGCCTTTTGTGGCTGTGTACCAGCCATGGAGCGAGAGATACATTTGCTACCCCACAGAGGCCCGCCCACTTTCCAGGCGCCCCGATCACCCACCAACGCGGAGGCGTACGCCCGGCCACAGCCCGTCCATCAACTCTGCTCGGGGCATGCTCCCGGGCGCTGGGGCACACGGCCAGGCCCCGTCGTCATGGCCCGTATTCCGGGTGGCCGCAACATGCCCCGAACGAGAAAGGGCCCTGGGACACGGGAACACGGCGGTCCCCAGGGCTGCCCAACGCCGGCCAATTCTCACGAGCATTCTGCCCAAATAAATCCCGATTTCTGCAAAACGCTGTGAGAATAGGCCGGAAAATGCCCGGCAAACCCCCTTCGGGCACCACTGGGCCGCAGGACCGCCCCCTGGGCCTGGTCCGGGATGGTGAGGGGTCCCGTCCCAGCACCGCCAGGATGAGCTCTGTGAGGCAGGTGCTGGTGTGGCTGATGCCTCCTGCTCCTCAGCCTCCGGTGGTCCCTTCCCTGGTGCAGGCAGCAGGGGCTGGGTCCCCCCCCCGAAATCCGGGCACGGGCCTAGGCCTGCTTGCTCAGCCTTCTGTGGCTAGGGTCCTGTGCCTGGGGGCATGCCCCTGGGAACCCAGAGTCCTAGTCCATGAGTCGCCCGACCGTGCCAGCGCCAAAGGTGCCTTTCGCTTCTGCGTCCCAGCCATGGAGCGAGAGATCCATTCGTTCCCCCACAGAGGGCCGCCCCCTCTCCGGGCGCCCCGACTGCCCGCCAAGGCAGAGGCCTACACCCGGCCACAGGCGTCTATCAACTCTGCTCGGGGAATGATCCCCGGCGCCGGGACACACTGCCGGGCCCCGTCATCATGGCCCGTTTTCCGGGTGCCTGCAACATGCCCCAAGCGAGAAAGGGCCCTGGGCCATGCGGAACAGGGTGGTCCCCAGGGCTGCCCAACACCGGCCAATTCTCACGAGCGTTCTGCCCAAATCGATCCCAATTTGGGCAGAACGCTCGTGAGAATTGGCCGGAAAACGCCAGGAGAACCCACTTCGGGCACCACAGGGCAGCCCCCTGGGCCTGGCCCAGGATGGTGAGGGGTCCCGTCCCAGCACCGCCAGGAGGAGCTCCGTGAGACAAGTGCTGGCGAGGCTGACGCCTTCCACTCCTCAGCCTCCGGCGTTCCCTGCCCTGGTGCTGACAGCAGGGGCCGGGCCACCCCTGAAATCCGGGCACGGGCCGAGGCCTGCTTGCTCAGCCTACGTGTCCAGCGCCCTACACCTGGGAGCCTCCACTTGGCGAACACTGAGTCCCGTCGAGTCCCCCGACCGTCCCGGCTCCAAGGGCACCTTTCACAGCTGTGTCCCAGCCATGGAGCGAGAGATCCATTCGCTCCCCCACAGAGGCCCACTCCCTCTACGGGCGCCCCGACTGCCCGCCAAGGCGTACGCCCGGCCATAGTCCGTCCATCAACTCTGCTCGGGGAAGGCTCCCCGGCGCCGGGGCACACAGCCAGGCCCCATCGTCACGGCGTGTGTTCCGGATGGCCACGACATGCCCCGAGCGAAAAACGGCCCTGGGCCACGGGACCCAGGGCGGTCCCCAGGGCTGCCCAATGCCGGCCAATTCTCACGAGCGTTCTGCCCAAATCTGTCCCGATTTGGGCAGAACGCTCATGAGAATTGGCCGGAAAAAGCCTGGCGAAACCCCTTCGGGCACCGCAGGGCCGCAGGCCCGTCCCCTGGGCCTGGCCTGGGATGGTGTGGGGTCCCGATCCAGCACCGCCAGGAGGAGCAACGTGAGGCAGGTGTTGGCAAGGCTGACGCCTCCTGCTCCTCAGCCTCCGGCGGTCCCTGCCCTGGGGCAGGCAACAGGGGCCGGGCGCCCCCCGAAATCCGGGCACGGGAACAGGCCTGCTTGCTCAGCCTTCTCTGGCTAGGGTGCTGTGCCTGGGGGCATGCCCCTGGGAACCCAGAGTCCTAGGCCACGAGTCGCCCGACCGTCCCGGGGCCAAAGGCACCTTTAGTCCCAGCCATGGAGCGAGAGATCCATTCATTACTCCACATAGGCCTGTCCCCTATATGGGCGCCTCAGTCGCCCACCAAGGCGGAGGCGGATGCCCAGCCATAGCCTCTAAATCAACTCTGATCGGGGAAAGCTACCCAGCACTGGGCCCGCCAGCTGGTCCCCGTCATCACGGCGCATTTTCCGGGTGGCTGCGACATGCCCCAAGCGAGAAAGGGCCCTGAGCCACGTGAAACAGGGTGGTCCCCAGGGCCGCCCAACGCTGGCCAATTCTCAGGAGCGTTCTGCCCAAATCGAACCCGATTTGGGCAGAACGCTCCTGAGAATTGGCCGGAAAACGTCTGGCGAACCCCCTTTCGGGCACCGCAGGGCCGCAGGGCCGTCCCCTGGGCCTGGCCCGGGATGGTGAGGGGTCCCGTCCCAGCACCGCCAGGAGGAGCTCCGTGAGGCAGCTGCTGGCGAGGCTGATGCCTCCCTCTCCTCAGCCTCCAGCGGTCCCTGCTGTGGTGCAGGCAGCAGGGGCCGGCCCCCCCCCCCCGAAATCCGGGCACGGTTCCAGGCCTGCTTGCTCAGCCTTCTGTGGCTAGGGTCCTGTGCCTGGGGGCATGCCCCTGGGAACCCAGAGTCCTAGGCCAGGAGTCGCCCGACTGTCCTGGCGGCAAAGGCGACTTTCGTCCCAGCCATGGAGCGAGAGATCCATTCGTTCCTCCACAGAGGCCTGTCCCCTGTATGGGCGCCTCAGCCGCCTGCGATGTCGGAGGCAGACGCCCGGCCATAGCCTCTAAATCAACTTTGCTCGGGGAAAGCTACCCAGCGCTGGGGCCCCCGGCCTGTCCCCGTCGTCACGGCGCATTTTCCGGATGGCCACGACATGCCCCGAGGGAGAAAGGGCCCTGAGCCACGTGGAACAGTCCACCGACCGTCCCGGCTCCAACATCGTCTTTCGAGGCTGTGTCCCAGTCATGGAGCGAGAGATCCATTTGCTCCCCCACAGAGGCCTGTCCCATATATGGGTTCCCCGGCCGCCCGCCAAGGTGGAGGACGACGCCCGGCCACAGCCCGTCCATCAACTCTGCTTGGGGAAATCTCCCAGACGCCGCGGCCCCCAGCCGGGCCCGGTCGTCACGGCACGTTTTCCAGGTGGCCGCGACATGCCCCAATAGAAAAACGGTCCTGGGCCACGGGGATCAGGGTGGTCCCCAGGGCCGCCCAAAGCCGGCTAAATCTCATGAGCATTCTGTCCAAATAGGGATCGATTTGGAAGAACGCTAGGGAGAATTGGCCGGAAAAGGCCCGACGAACCCCCTTTTGGTGCTGCACGGCCGCAGGACCATCCCCTCGGCCTGGCCCGGGATGGTGAGGGGTCACGTGCCAGCACCGCCAGGAGGAGCTCCGTGAGGCAGGCTCCGGCAAGGCTGACACCTCCCTTTCCTCAGCCGACGGATGTCCCCGTCTAGTGCCGGCAGCTGGGGCCGGGCCCGCACAGAAAGCCGGGCTGGGGCTCAGGCCTGCTTATTCAGCCTCCGAGTTCAGGGGCCTATGTGGGAGGCCTCTTGGCGAACCCTGAGTCCTGCGCCACGAGTCCACCAACTGTCCCGGCTCCAAAGGCGCCTTCGTGACTGTGTCCCAGCCAGGGAGTGAGAGATCCATTCGCTCCCCCACAGAGGCCCGCCCCCTCTCCAGGCGCCCCTACCGCCCGCCAAGGTGGAGGCATATGTCCGGCCACAGCCCGTCCATCAACTCTGCTCGGGGAATGCTCCCCAGCTCCGGGGCACACGGCTGGGCCCTGTCGTCAAGGCCCGTTTTCCGGGTGTCCGCGACATGCCCCGAACGAGAAAGGGCCCTGGGCCACAGGGAACAGGGCGGTCCCCAGGGCTGCCCAACCCCGGCCAATTCTCACGAGCATTCTGCCCAAATCGATCCTGATTTGGGCACAATGCTCGTGAGTATTGTCCAGAAAACGCCCGGAGACCCCCCTTCGGGCGCCGCATGGCCGCAGGGCCACGCCCGTGTGCCTGGGCAAGGATCGCGATGGGTCGCATGCCGGCACCGCCAGGAGGAGTTCCGTGATGCATGCTCCCTCAAGGCCAACGCCTCCCGCTCCTCAGCACCCAGAAGTCTCTGTCTGCTGCCGGCAGCTATGGCTGGCCCCGCCCTGAAAGACGAGCACGGGTCCAGGCCTGCTTGCTCAGCCTCCGTGTCCAGGGGCCTAAGCCTGGGGGCTTCCCCTCGGCGAACACTGAGTCCCGGGCCACGAGTCCCCTGACCGTCCCGGCTCCAACAGCGCCTTTCAACACAGCGTCCAATCCATGGAGAGAGAGATCCATTCGCTCTCCCACAGAGGCCCGCCCCTACTCCGCACGCCCCGGCCACCCGCCAAGGCGGAGACCAATGCCCGGCCACAGCCCATCCATCATCTTTGCTTGGGAAAAGCTCCCAGGCGCCACAGCCCCCGGCCGGGCCCCGTTGTCACGGCGCGTTTTCCGGGTGGCCGCGACATGCCCCAAGAGACAAACGGACCTGGGCCACGGGGAACAGGGCGGTCCCCAGGGCTGCCCAACGCCGGCCAATTTTCCCGAGCGTTCTGCGCAAATCGGGATCGATTTGGGAAGAACGCTCAGGAGAATTGGCCGGAAAATGCCCGGCGAACCCCGTTCAGACGCCAAACCGCAGGACCGTCCCCTGGGCCTGGCCAGGGATGGTGAGGGGTCGCATGCCAAAACCGCCAGGAGGAGCTCCGTGAGGCAGGATCTGGGGAGGCCGATGCCTCCCGTTCCTCAGCCCACGGAGGTCCCCGTCTAGTGCTGGCAGCTGGGGCCGGGCCTGCACCGAAATCCGGGCACGGGCCGAGGCCTGCTTGCTTCAGCCACCGAGTCCAGGGGCCTATGCAGGGGCCTCCTCTTGGCGAACCCTGAGTTCCGCGACAGGAATCCACCAACCGTCCCGGCTGCAACAGCGCCTTTTGGGGCTGCATCCCAGCCATGGAGTTAGAGATCCATTCGCTCCCCCAGAGAGGCCCGTCCCCACTCCGGGCGTCCCGGACTGCCCGCCAAGGCAGAGGCGTACGCCGGGGCACTTCCCGTCCATCAACTCTGCTCGGGGAAGGCTCCCCGGCGCCGGGGCACACGGCCGGGCACCATCGTCATGGCCTGTTTTCCTGGTGGCCATGACATGCCCTGAGCGAGAAAGGGCCCTGGGCCACGGGGAACAGGGCGGTCCCCAGGGCTGCCCAACGCTGGCCAGTTCTCACGAGAGCTCTGCCCAAATCGATACTGATTTGGGCAGAACCCTCGTGAGAATTGGCCGGAATACACTGGCGAACCCACTTCTGGCACCGCAGGGCCGCAGGGCCGCCCACTGGCCGTGGCCCGGGATGGTGAGGGTTCCCGTCCCAGCACTGCCAGGAGGAGCTCCGTGAGGCAGGTGTTGGCGAGGCTGACGCCTCCCGCTCCTCAGCCTCCGGCTGTCCCTGCCCTGGGTAAGGCAGCAGGGGCCGGGCCCCCCCCGAAATCCGGCCACGGGCCCAGGCCTGCTTGGTCAGCGTTCCGTGGCTAGGGTCCTGTGCCTGGGGGCATGCCCCTGGGTACCCAGAGTCCTAGGCCAAGATTCGGCCGACCGTTCCGGCGCCATATGCACCTTTCACGGCTGCGTCCCAGCCATGGAGCGAGACATCCATTCGTTCCTCCACAGAGGCCTGTCCCATATATGCGCGCCTCGGCCGCCTGCCAAGGCAGAGGCGGATGCCCAGCCATAGCCCCTCCATCAACTCTGCTCGGGGAAAGCTACCCAGCGCTGGCGCCCTCGGCTGGTCCCCGTTGTCACGGCGCATTTTCCGGGTGGCCGTGACATGCCCCGAACGAGAAAGGGCCCTGGGCCACAGGGAACAGGGCGGTCCCCAGGGCTGCCCAACCCCGGCCAATTCTCACAAGTATTCTGCCCAAATCGATCCCGATTTGGGCACAACGCTCGTGAGAATTGGCCAGAAAACGCCCGGAGAACCCCCTTCGGGTGCCGCAGGGCTGCAGGGCCACGCCCGTGCGCCTGGCCAAGGATCGCGATGGGTCGCGTGCCGGAACCGCCAGGAGGAGTTCCGTGATGCAGGCTCCCTCGTGGCCGACGCCTCCCCCTCCTCAGCACCAGGAAGTCTCCATCTGGTGCCAGCAGCTATGGCCAGCCCTGCCCCGAAAGACGGGCATGGGACCAGGCCTGCTTGCTCAGCCTCTGTATCCAGGGGCCTAAGCCTGGGGGCCTCCACTAGGCGAACACTGAGTCCCGGGCCAAGAGTCCCCTGACCGTCCCGGCTCCAACAGCGCCTTTCGCGGCAGCGTCCAATCCATGGAGAGAGAGATCCATTCGTTCTCCCACAGAAGCCCGCCCCCTCTCCGCTTGCCCCGGCCGCCCACCAAGGTGGAGACCGACACCCGGCCACAGCCCATCCATCAACTTTGTTCGGGGAAAGCTCCCAGGCGCCATGGCCCCTGGCCGGGCCCCATCGTCACGGTGCGTTTTCCGGGTGGCCGCGACATGCCCCCCAAAAAAACGGACCTGGGACACGGGGAACAGGGCGGTCCCCAGGGCTGCCCAACGCCGGCCAATTCTCAAGAGCGTTCTGCGCAAATCGGGATCGATTTGGGAAGAACGCTCAGGAGAATTGGCTGGAAAACGCCCGGCGAACCCCGTTCAGATGCCAAACCGCAGGACCGTCCCCTGGGCCTGGCCAAGGATGGTGAGGGGTCGCATGCCAAAACTGCCAGGAGGAGCTCCGTGAGGCAGGATCTGGGGAGGCCGATGCCTCCCGTTCCTCAGCCCACGGAGGTCCCCGTCTAGTGCCGGCAGCTGGGGCCGGGCCTGCACCGAAATCCGGGCACGGACCGAGGCCTGCTTGCTTCAGCCACCGAGTCCAGGGGCCTATGCGGGGGCCTCCTCTTGGTGAACCCTGAGTTCCGCGCCACGAATCAACCGACCGTCCCGGCTGCAACGGCGCCTTTTGGGGCTGCATCCCAGCCATGGAGTTAGAGATCCATTCGCTCCCCCAGAGAGGCCCGACCCACTCCGGGCAACCCAACCGCAAGCCAATGCAGAGGCATACGCCGGGCCACATCCTGTCCATCAACTCTGCTCGAGGAATGCTCCCCGGCGCCGGGGCAAACGGCCGGGCACCATCGTCATGGCCTGTTTTCCTGGTGGCCACGACATGCCCTGAGCGAGAAAGGGCCCTGAGCCACGGGAAACTGGCCAGGCCCCAGGGCCATCCAACGCTGGCCATATCTCACGAGCGTTCTGCCCAAATCGGGATCGATTTGGGCAGAACACTCGTGAGAATTGGTCGGAAAACGCCCGGCAAAACCCCTTCGGGCGACTCACGGCCGCAGGGCCGCCCCCCTGGATCTGCCCAAGGATCTCGATGGGTCACGTCCCGGCACCGCCAGGAGGAGCTCCGTGAGGCAGGCCCCAGCGAGGCTGACGCCTCCCGCTACTCAGCACCCAGAAGTCTCTGTCTGCTGCCGGCAGCTATGGCTGGCCCCGCCCCGAAAGACGGGCACGGGCCCAGGCCTGCTTGCTCAGCCTCTGTGTCCAGGGGCCTATGCCTGGGGGCCTCCCCTCGGCGAACACTGAGTCCCGCGCCTCGAGTCCCATGACTGTTCTGGTTCCAACAGTCTTCCGCAGTCTTTTGCGGTTGCATACAAGCCATGGAGCGAGAGAACCATTCGCTCTCCCACAGACGCCTGCCCCCTCATGGGCGCCCGAGCCGCCCGCCAAGGCGGAGGTCGACGCCCGGCCACAGACCGTCCATCAACTCTGCTCGGGGAAAGCTCCCAGGAGCCAAGGCCCCCGGCCGGGCCCCATTATCACGGCGTGTTTTCCAGGTGGCCGTGACATGCCCCAAGAGAAAAATGGCCCTGGGCCACGGGGAACAGGACGGTCCCCAGGGCTGCCCAACGCCGGCCAATTCTCACGAGCGTTCTGCCCAAATCTGTCCCGATTTGGGCAGAACGCTCATGAGAATTGGCTGGAAAAAGCCTGGCGAAACTCCATCGGGCACCGCAGGGCCGCAGGCCCGTCCCCTGGGCCTGGCCCGGGATGGTGAGGGGTCCCGTCCCAGCACCGCCAGGAGGAGCTCCGTGAGGCAGGTGTTGGCGAGGCTGACGCTTCCCGCTCCTCAGCCTCCGGTGGTCCCTGCCCTGGTGCAGGCAGCAGGGGCCGGGCGCCCCCCAAAATCCGGGCACAGGAACAGGCCTGCTTGCTCAGCCTTCTGTGGCTAGGGTGCTGTGCCTGGGGGCATGCCCCCGGGAACCCAGAGTCCAAGGCCACGAGTGGCCCGACTGTCCCGGCGCCAAAGGCGCCTTTCACGGCTATGTCACAGCCATGGAGCGAGAGATGCATTCGTTACTCCACAGAGGCCTGTCCCCTATATGGGCGCCTCGGTCGCCCGCCAAGGCGGAGGTGGACGCCCTGCCATAGCCCCTAAATCAACTCTTCTCGGGGAAAGCTACCCAGCACTGGCTCCCCCGGCCGGTCCCCGTCGTCACGGCACATTTTCCGTGAGGCTGCGACATGCCTCGAGCAAAAAAGGGCCCTGAGCTACAGGGAACAAGGCGGTCCCCAGGGCCGCCCAACGCCGACCAATTTTCATGAGCCTTCTGCCCAAATCGATCCCGAGTTGGGCAGAACACTCGTGAGAATTGGCTGGAAAATGCCCAGAAAACCCCCTTTGGGCGCTGCACGGCCAAGGACCGTCCCCTGTGCCTGGCCCGGGATGGTGAGGGGTCACGTCCCAGCACCGCCAGGAGGAGCTCCGTGAGGCAGGCTCCAGCGTGGCCGACGCCACCGGTTCCTCAGCCCATGGACGTCCCTGTCTAGTGCCTGCAGTGGGGCCGGGCCCATACCGATAGCCGGGCACGGGCCCTGGCCTGCTTGCTCAAACTCTGAGTCCAGGGGCCTATGCGGGGAGCCTCCTCTTGGCGAACACTGAGTCCCGCGCGCCACGAGTCCACCGACCGTCCCAGCTCCAATGGAACCTTTCACGGGTGCGTCCCAGCCATGGAGCGAGAGATCCATTTGCTCCCCCCACAGAAGCCCGCCCCCTCTCTGGGCGCCATGACCGCCCGCCAAGGCGGAGGCGTATGCCCGGCCACAGCCCGTCCATCAAATCTTGTCAGGGATTGCTCCCTGGCGCCGGGACACACGGCCGGGCCCCGTCATCACAGCCCGTTTTCCGGGTGGCCGTGACATGCCCCGAGCGAGAAAGGGCCCTGGGCCACGGGGAACAGGGCAGTCCCCAGGGCTGCCCAACGCCGGCCAATTCTCACGAGCGTTCTGCCCAAATCGATCCCGATATGGGCAGAACGCTCGTGAGAATTGGCCAGAAAATGCCGGGCGAACCCCCTTCTGGGGCCATACGGCCGCAGGGCCGCCCCCCTGGGCCTGGCCAAGGATCGCGATGATGGGTCACGTCCCGGCACAGCCAGGAGGAGCTCCGTGAGGTGGGCGCCGGCGAGGCCGACGCCTCCCACTACTCAGCACCTGGAGGTCTCCGTCTGGTGCTGGCAGCTATGGCCGAGCCCGACCCGAAAGCCGGGCACGGGACCCGGCCTGCTTGCTCTGCCTCCGTGTCCAGTGGCCTATGCCTGGGGCCTCCCCTCGGCGAACACTGAGTCCCACGCCACGAGTCCCCCGACCATCCCGGCTCCAACAGCGTCTTTCGTGGCTGCGTCCAAGCCATGGAGCGATAGATCCATTTGCTCCCCCACAGAGGCCCGCCCCCTCCCGGGCGCCCCGGCCGCCCGCCAAGGCGGAGGAGGAAGCCCGGCCACAGCCCGTCCATCAACTCTGCTCGGGGAAATCTCCCAGGCGCCGCGGCCCCTGGCTGGGTCCTGTCATCACGGCGTGTTTTCCGAGTGGCCATAACATGCCCCAAGAGAAAAACGGCCCTGGGCCACGGGGAAGAGAGTGGTCCCAAAGGCTGCCCAACGCCGGCATATTCTCACGAGTGTTCTGCCCAGATCAGGATCGATTTGCGAAGAACGCTCGGGAGAATTGGCTGGAAAACGCCCGGCAAACCCCCTTCGGGCGACAGACGGCTGCAGGACCGTCCCCTGGGCCTGGCCCTGGATGGTGAGGTGTCGCGTGCCAGCACCGCCAAGAGGAGCTCCGTGAGGCAGGCTCCGGCGAGGCCGACACCTCCCGTTTCTCAGCCCACGGAGGTCCCCGTCTAGTGCCGACAGCTGGGGCCGGGCCCGCAACGAAAGCAGGGTACGGGCCCAGGACTGCTTGCTCAGCCTCCGAGTCCAGGGGCCTATGCAGGGGGGCCTCCTCTTGGGGATCCCTGAGCCCTGCGCCACGAGACCACCGACTGTCCCGGCTCCAACGGCGCTTTTCGCAGCTGCGTCCCAGCCATGGAGCGAGAGATCCATTCGCTCCCCCACAGAGGCCCGCCCCCTACCGTGCGCCCCAGCCCCCCGCCAAGGCGGGGGCTGACACCGGGCCACAGCCTGTCCATTAACTCTGCTCGGGGAAAGCTCCCAGACGCCCGGCCCCCGGCTGGCCACGACATCACGGCACATTATCTGTGTGGCCGCGACATGCCCCAAGAGCAAAACGGCCCTGGGGCACGGGGAACAGGGCGGTCCCCAGGGCTGCCCAACCGGCCAATTCTCACAAGTGTTCTGCCAAAATCGGGATCGATTTGGGAAGAACGCTGGGGAGAATTGGCCGGAAAACGCCTGGCGAACCCACTTCGGGCGCCGCACAAGGGAGGCTCCGGCGAAGCCGACGTCTCCCGTTCCTCAGCCCACGGAGGTCGCCGTCTATTTCCAGCAGCTGGGGCCGGGCCCGTACCGAAAGCAAGGCGGACGCCTCCCGTTTCTCTGCCCACGGAGTTCGCCGTCTATTTCTGGCAGCTGGGGCCGGGCCCGTACCTAAAGCCGGGCATGGGCCCAGGCCGGCTCGATCAGCGTCCGAGTCCAGAGGCCTATGTGGGTGCCTCCTCTCGACGAACCCTGAGCCCCGAGTCCACCGACCGTCATGGCTCCAACCGCGCCTTTCGCGGCTGCGTCCCAACCATGGAGCGAGATCCATTCTTTCCCCCACAGAGGCCCGCCCCCTCCTCGGGCGCCCCGACCGCGTGCCAAGGCGGAGGCGTAAGCCCCGCCACAGCCCGTCCATCAAATCTTGTCAGGGAATGCTCCCCGGTGCCGGGGCACACGGCCGGGCCCCGTCGTCACGGCCCGTTTTCCGGGTGGCCGCGACATGCCCCGAGTGAGAAAGGGCCCTGGGCCACGGGGAACAGGCCGGTCCCCAGGGCTGCCCAACGCCGGCCAATTCCCATGAGCGTTCAGCCCAAATCGATCCTGATTTGGGCACAACGCTCGTGAGAATTGGCTGGAAAATGCCCGGCAAACCCCCTTCGGGCACCGCAGGGCCGCAGGGCCGTCCCCTGGGCCTGGCCCGGGATGGTGAGGGGTCCCGTCCCAGCACCGCCAGGAGGAGCTCCGTGAGGCAGCTGCTGGCGAGGCTCACGCCTCCCGCTCCTCAGCCTCCAGCGGTCCCTGTCCTGGTGCAGGCATCAGGGGCCGGGCCCCCACCGAAATCCGGGACCGGACCCAGGCCTGCTTGCTCAGCCTTCTGTGGCTAGGGTCCTATGCCTGGGGGCAAGCCCCTGGGAACCGAGAGTCCTAGGCCAGGAGTCGCCTGACCGTCCCGGCGGCAAAGGCAATTTTCGTCCCAGCCATGGAGCGAGAGATCCATTCGTTCCTCCACAGAGGCCTGTCCCCTATATTGACGCCTCGGCCGCCCGCCAAGTCAGAGGCGGGCGCCCGGCCATAGCCTCTAAATCAACTCTGATTGGGGAAAGCTACCCAGCGCTGGGGCCCCCGGCTGGTCCCCGTCCTCACGGCGCATTTTCCGGGTGGCCGCGACATGCCCCGAGTGAGAAAGGGCCCTGAGCAATGTGGAACAGTCCACCGACCATCCCGGCTCCAACATCGTCTTTCGCGGCTGCGTCACAGCCATGGAGCGAGAGATCCATTTGCTCCACCACAGAGGCCTCTCCCATATATGGGCTCCCTGGCCGCCCGCCAAGGCGGAGGCCGACGCCCGGCCACAGCCCGCCCATCAACTCTGCTCGGGGAAATCTCCCAGACGCCGTGGCCCCCAGCCGGGCCCTGTTGTCACAGCGCGTTTTCCGGGTGGCTGCGACATGCCCCAATAGAAAAACGATCCTGGGCCACGGGGAACAGGGTGGTCCCCAGGGCTGCCCAACACCGGCCAATTCTCATGAGCATTCTGCCCAAAGACGGATCGATTTGGAAGAACGCTAGGGAGAATTGGCCGGAAAACGCGCGGCGAACCCCCTTTGGGTGCCGCACGGCCGCAGGACCGTCCTCTGAGCCTGGCCCGGGATGGTGAGGGGTCACGTGCCAGCACCGCCAGGAGGAGCTCCGTGAGGCAGGCTCCGGCGAGGCCGATGCCTCCCTTTCCTCAGTCGATGGAGGTCCCCGTCTAGCGCCGGCAGCTGGGGCTGGACCCGCACAGAAAGCCGGGCTCGGGCTCAACCTGCTTGTTCAGCCTCCGAGTTCAGGGGCCTATGCGTGAGGCCTCTTGGCGAACCCTGAGTCCCGCGCCACGAGTCCACCAACCGTCCCGGCTCCAATGGCGCCTTCGCGACTCTGTCTCAGCCAGGGAGTGAGAGATCCATTCGCTCCCCCACAGAGGCCTGCCCCCTCTCCAGGCGCCCCTACCTCCCACCAAGGCAAAGGCGTACGTCCGGCCACAGCCCGTCCATCAACTCTGCTCAGGGAATGCTCCCCGGCTCCGGGGCACACGGCTGGGCCCCGTCGTCAAGGCCCGTTTTCCGGGTGGCCGTGACATGCCCCGAACGAGAAAGGGCCCTGGGCCACAGGGAATAGGGCAGTCCCCAGGGCTGCCCAACCCCGGCCAATTCTCACGAGCGTTCTGCCCAAATCGATCCCGATTTGGGCACAATGCTCATGAGAATTGGCCGGAAAACGCCCAGAGACCCCCCTTCGGGCGCCGCAAAGCCGCAGGGCTGCGCCCGTGGGCCTGGCCAAGGATTGCGATGGGTCGTGTGCCGGCATCGCCAGGAGGAGTTCCATGAGGCAGGCTCCAGCGAGACCGACACCTCCCGCTCCTCAGCACCCGGAAGTCTCCGTTTGGTGCCAGCAATGGCACCGCCATGGCCGGCCCTGCCCCGAAAGATGGGCAAAGTTCCAGGCCTGCTTGCTCAGCCTCCGTGTCCAGGGGCCTAAGCCTGGGGGCCTCCCCTCGGTGAACACTGAGTCCCGGGCCACGAGTCCCCTGACCATCCCGGCTCCAAAAGCGTCTTTCCCGGCTGCGTCCAAGCCATGGAGCGAGAGATCCATTTGCTGCCCCGCAGAGGCCCGCACATTCGCATGCGCCCCACCGCCCATCAAGGCGGAGGCCGACGCCCGGCCATAGCCTGTCCATCAACTCTATTCGGGGAAAGCACCCAGGCGCCGTGGCCCCCGGCCAAGCCCCTTCGTCACGGCGCGTTTTCCGGGTGGCCGCGATATGCCCCAAGATAAAAATGGCCCTGGGCCACCGGGAACAGGGTGGTCCACAGGGCCGCCCAATGCAGGCCAATTCTCACGAACGTTCTGCCCAAATTGGGATCGATTTGGGTAGAACGCTCGGGAGAATTGGCCAGAAAACGCTCGGAGAGGGGCGCCTGGGTGGCTCAGTGTTTTAAAGCCTCTGCCTTTGGCTCGGGTCATGGTCTCAGGGTCCAGGATCGAGCCCCACATCGGGCTCTCTGCTCCTCCGGGAGCCTGCTTCCTCCTCTCTGCCTCTCTGCGTAGTTGTGATTTCTCTCGGTCAAATAAATAAAAAAAAGAAAGAAACGCTCGGAGAACTCCCTTTGGGCACCACAGTACCGCAGGGCCGCCCCCTGGGCCTGGCCCGGGATGGTAAGGGGTCCCGTCCCAGCACCGCTAGGAGGAGCTCCATGAGGCAGGTGCTGGTGAGGCTGATGCCTTCCGCTCCTCAGCCTCGGCTGTCCCTGCCCTGGGGTAGGCAGCAGGGGCCAGGCCCCCCCCAAAATCCGGCCATGGGCCCCGGCCTGCTTGCTCAGCATTCTGTGGCTAGGGTCCTGTGCTTGGGGGCATGCCCCTGGGAACCCAGAGTCCTAGGCCAAGAGTCGCCGGACCGTTCCGGCGCCATATGAGCCTTTCGCGGCTGCGTCCCAGCCATGGAGCGAGATATCCATTCGTTCCTCCTCAGAGGCCTGTCCCATATATGGGCGCCTCGGCTGCCCGCCAAGGCGGAGGCAGACGCCCGGCCATAGCCCCTCCATCAACTCTGCTCGGCGAAAGCTACCTAGCGCTGGCGCCCCCGGCCTGTCCCCGTCGTCACGGCGCATTTTCAGGGTGGCCGCGACATGTCCCGAGCGAGAAAGGTCCTTGAGCCACGGGAAACAGGCCAGGCCCCAGGGCCGTCTAACGCCGGCCAAATCTCATGAGCTTTCTGCCCAAATCGATCCCGATTTAGGCAGAACGCTCATGAGAATTGGCCGGAAAATGCCCGGCGAATCCCCTTCGGGCGCCGCGCGGCCGCAGGGCCGCCCCCCGGGTCTGGCCAAGGATCGCGATGGGTCACGTCGCGGCACCACCAGGAGGAGCTCCGTGAGGCAGGCCCCGGCGAGGCCGACACCTCCCGCTACTCGGCACCCGGAGGTCTCCATCTGGTGCCGGCAGCTATGGCTGGGCCCACCCCGAAGGCTGGGCACGGGCCCAGGCCTGCTTGCTCAGCTTCTGTGTCCAGGGGCCTATGCCTGGGGGCCTCCCCTCGGCGAATACTGAGTCCCGCGCCTCAAGTCCCCCGACCGTCCCGGCTCCAACAGTCTTTCGCAGTCTTTCGCGGCTGCGTCCAAGCCATGGAGCGAGAGAACCATTCGCTCTCCCACAGATGCCTGCCCGCTCCCGGGCGCCCCATCCACCTGCCAAGGCGGAGGTCGACGCCCGGCCACAGCCCGTCCATCAACTCTGCTCAGGGAAAGCTCCAAGGCGCCAAGGCCCCCAGCCAGGCCCCGTCATCACGGCCTGCTTTCCGGGTGGCCGCGACATGCCCCAAGAGAAAAACGGTCCTGGGCCACGGGGAACAGGGCGGTCCCCAAGGCTGTCCAACACCGGCCAATTCTCCTGAGCGTTCTGCCCAAATTGGGATTGATTTGGGACGAACCCTCAGGCAAATTGGCCAGAAAATGCCCGGCAAACCCCCTTCGGGCACCGCACGGCTGCAGGACCGTCCCCTGGGCCTGGCACGGGATGGTGAGGCGTCGCGTCCCAGCACTGCCAGGAGGAGCTCCGTGAGGCAGGATCTGGGGAGGACGACGCCTCCCGTTCCTCAGCCCACGGAGGTCCCTGTCAAGTGCCGCCAGCTGGGGCCGGGCCCCCACCGAAAGCCGGGCATGGGCCCAGGCCTGCTTGCTCAGCCTCCGAGTCCAGGGGCCTATGCGGGTGGCCTCCTCTTGGCAAAACTTGAGTCCTGCACCTCGAGTCCACCGACCGACCCATCTCCAACAGCGCCTTTCACGGCTGTGTCCCACCCATGGAGCGAGAGATCCATTCGCTCCCCCACAGATGCCCGCACACTCTCCGGGAGACCCGACCGCACGCCAAGGCGGAGGCATATGCTCGGCCACAGCCCGTCCATCAACTCTGCTCGGGGAATGCTCCCCGGCTCCTGGGCACACGTCCGGGCCCCGTCGTCAAGGCCCATTTTCCGGGTGGCCACGATATGCCCCAAGGGAGAAAGCGCCCTGGGCCACAGGGAACAGAGCGGTCCCCATGGCTGCCCAACGCCGGCCAATTCTCACGAGCGATCTGCCTAAATCGATCCCGATTCGGGAAGAAAGCTCGTGAGAGTTGGCTGGAAAACGCCCGGCGAACCAACTTCCGGCACCGCAGGGCCGCCCCCTGGGCCTGGCCTGGGATGGTGAGGGATCCCCTCCCAACACCGCCAGGAGGAGCTTCGTGAGGCAGGTGCTGGCGAGGCTGATGCCTCTCGCTCCTCAGCCTCCGGCGGTCCATGCCCTGGTGCAGGCAGCAGGGGCCGGGCCCCCTCGAAATCCGGGTACGGGCCCAGGCCTGCTTGCTCAGCCTTCTGTGGCTAGGGTCCTGTGCCCGGGGGCATGCCCCTGGGAATGCAGAGTCCTAGGCCACGAGTTGCCCGACCGTCCCGGTGCCAAAGGCGCCTTTCGCGGCTGCATCCCAGCCATGGAGCGAGGGAAACACTCGTTCATCCACAGAGGCCAGTGCCCTATATGGGCGCCTCGACCGCCCGCCAAGGCGGATGCGGACGCCCGGCCACAGTCCCTCCATCAACTCTGCTCGGGGAAAGCTATGCAGCCCTGGGTCCCCCGGCCTGTCCCCGTCGTCACGGCACATTTTCCAGGTGGCCGCGACATGCCCTGAGCGAGAAAGGGCCCTGAGCCACGGGGAACAGGGTGGTCCCCAGGGCTGCCAATGCCGGCCAATTCTCACGAGTGCTCTTCCCAAATCGATCCCGATTTGGGCACAACGCTCGTGAGAATTGGCCGGAAAACACCCGGCGAACCCCCTTCGGGCGCCCCACGGCAGCAAGGCCGCCCCCTGGGCCTGGCCAAGGATCGCGATGGGTCACATACCATCACCACCAGGAGGAGCTCCGTGAGGCACGCTCTGGTGAGGCCGATGCCTCCCGCTACTCAGCACTGGGAAGTCTCCGTCTGGTGCCGGCAGCTGTGGTCGGGCCCGCCCCGAAAGATGGGCACAGGCCCAGGCCTGCTTTCTCTGCCTCCGTGTCCAGGGACCTATGCCTGGGGGCTCCCCTCGGCGAACACTGAATCCCGCGCCACGAGTCCCCCGACCGTCCCGGCTCCAACATTGTCTTTCACGGCTGCATCCAAGCAATGGTGCGAGAGATCCATTCGCTCCCCCACAGAGGCCCGCCAACTCCCGGGTGCCCCGGCCGCCCAAAAAGGCGGAGGCCGACACCGACCACAGCCTGTCCATCATCTCTGCTCGGGGAAAGATCCCAGGCGCTGCGGCCCCAGGCCGGGCCCCATCATCACGGCGCATTTTCCAGGTGGCGGCGACATGCCCCAAGAGAAAAACGGCCCTGGGCCACGGGGAACAGGGCGGGCCCCAGGGCTGCCCAACGCCAGTCAAATAGGGATCGATTTTTGCAGAACCCTCAGGAGAATTATCCGGAAAACGGCTGGCGAACCCCCTTCGAGTGCCACACGACTGCAGGACCATCCCGTGGGGCTGGCCCGGGATGGTGAGGGGTTGCGTGCTAACACCGCCAGGAGGAGCTCCGTGAGGCAGGCTCTGGCGAGGCCGACGACTCCCGTTCCTCAGGCCACGGAGGTCTCCGTCTAGTGCCAGCAGCTGGGGCCGGGCCCACACCGAAAGCTGGGCAGGGGCACAGGCCGGCTTGCTCAGCCACCGAGTCCAGGTGCCTATGCGTGTGGCCTCCTCTTGGCGAACCCTGAGTCCCACGCCACGAGTCCACCAACCATCCCGGCTCCAATGGCGCCTTTCACGGCTGTGTCCCAGCCATTGAGCGAGAGATCCATTCGCTCCACGACAGAGGCCCGCCCCTTCTCCGGGCGCCCCGACCGCCCGCAAAGGTGGAGGCATATGCCCGGCCACAGCCCGTCCATCAACTCTGCTCGGGGAATGCTCCCCGGCGCCGGGGCACACGGCCAGGCCCCGTCGTCTCGGCCCGTTTTCCGGGTGGCCGTGACATGCCCCAAGAGGAAAACGGCCCTGGGCCACGGGGAACAGGGCGGTCCCCAGGGCAGCCCAACGAGGGCCAATTCTCCCAAGCGTTCTGCCCAAATTGGGCTTGATTTGGGAAGAATGCTCGGGCAAATTGGCTGGAAAACGCCCGGCGAACACCCTTTGGGCACCACAGGGCCGCAGGGCCGCCCCTTGGGCCTGGCCCGAGCTGGTGAGGGGTCCCGTCCCAACACCGCCAGGAGGAGCTCCGTGAGACAGGTGCTGGCGAGAGTGACGCCTCCCGCTGCTCAGCCTCAGTCGGTCCCTGCCCTGGTGCAGGTAGCAGGGGCCAGGCCCCCCCCAAAATCCGACCACGTGCCCAGGCCTCCTTGCTTAGCCTTCTGTGGCTAGGGGCCTGTGCCTGGGGGCATGCCCCTGGGAACCCAGAATCTTATGCCACGAGTTGCCCGACCGTCCCAGCGCCAAAGAGGCCTGTCGTGGCTGCGTCCCAGCCATGGAGCGAGAGATCCATTCGTTCCTCCACAGAAGCCTGTCCCCTACATGGGCACTCAGCCGCCCGCCAAGGCGGAGGCGGACGCCCGGCCATAGCCCCTCCATCAACTCTGCTCAGAGAAAGCTACCCAGCGCTGGGGCCCCCGGCCGGTCCCCGTCATCACAGCCCGTTCTCCGGGTGGCCACGTCATGCCCCGAGCGAGAAAGGGCCCTTGGACACAGGGAACAGGGTGGTCCCCAGGACTGCCGAACGCTGGCCAAATCGATCCCGATTTGGGCAGAACGCTCATGAGAATTGGCCGGAAAACGCCTGGCGAAACCCCATCAGGCGCCGCACGGCCACAGGGCCGCCCCCCTGGGCCTGGCAAAGGACCGCCATGGGTCGCGTCCCGGCACCGCCAGGAGGAGCTCCGTGAGGCAGGCTCCGGCGAGGCCGACGCCTCCAGTTCCTCAGCCCATGGAGATCCCCGTCTAGTACCGGCAGCTGGGGCCGGGCCCGCGCCGAAAGCCGGGCACGGGCCCAGGCCTTCTTGCTCAGCCTCCAAGACCAGGGGCCTATGCGGTGGGACTCCTCTCGGCGAACCCTGAGTCCCGTGCCACGAGTCCACCGACCGTCCCGGCACCAACAGTGCCTTTCGCGGCTGTGTCCCACCCATGGAGCGAGAGATGCATTCGATCCCCCACAGAGGCCCACTCCCTCTACGGGCACCCCGAACGCCCGCCAAGGCGTACGCCCGGCCACAGTCCGTCCATCAACTCTGCTTGGGGAAGGCTCCACGGCGCCGGTGCACACGGCCAGGCCCCATCGTCACGGCCCATGTTCCAGGTGGCCGCAATATGCCCCGAGCGAGAAAGGGCCGTGGGCCACGGGGCAACGGGCGGGCCATAGGGCTGCCCAACTCCGGCCAATTCTCATGAGTGCTGATCGATTTGGGCAGAACGCTCGTGAGAATTGGCTGGAAAACGCTCGGCGAACCCCCTTTGGGCACCGCAGGGCCGCAGGGCCGCCCCCTGGTCCTGGTCCGGGATGGTGAGGGGTCCTGTCCCAGCACCGCCAGGAGGAGCTCCGTGAGGCAGGTGCTGGTGAGGCTAACGCCTCCCACTCCTCAGCCCACAGAGTTCCCGTCTAGTGCCTGCAGCTGGGGCCGGGCCCATGCCGAAAGCCGGGCACGGGCCCAGGCCTGCTTGTTCAGCCTCCGAGTCCAGGGGCCTATGCGGATGGCCTCCTCTCAGCGAACCCTGAGTCCCGCGCCACGAGTCCACCGACCGTCCCGGCTCCAACATGCCTTTCGGGGCTGCGTCCCAGCCATGGAGCGAGAGATCCATTTGCTCCCCCATAGAAGCCCGCCCCCTCTCCGGGCGCCCCGACCGCCCGCCAAGGCGGAGGCGTACACCAGGCCACAGCCCGTCCATCAACTCTGCTCGGGGAATGCTGCCCGGCGCCGGGGCACATGGCCGGGCCCCATTGTCATGGCAGGTTTTCCGTGTGGCCGCGACATGCCCCAAGCGAGAAAGGCCCCTGGGCCACGGGGAACAGGGCGCTCCCCAGGGCTGCCCAACGCCGGCCAATTCTCACGAGCGTTCTGCCCAAATCGATCCCGATGTGAGCAGAACGCTCGTGAGAATTGGCCGGAAAACGCCCGGCGAACCCCCTTTGGGCACCGCAGAGCAGCAGGGCCGCTCCCTGGGCCTGGCCCGGGATGGTGAGGGGTCCCGTCCCAGCACCACCAGGAGGAGCTCCGTGAGGCAGGTGCCGGCGAGGCTGACGCCTCCCACTCCTCAGCCTCCGGCGGTCCCTGCCCTGGTGCAGGCAGCAAGGGCCGGGCCCCCCCACCCCGATATCCGGGCACGGGCCCAGGCTTGATTGCTCAGCCTTCTGTGGCTAGGCTCCTGTGCCTGGGGGCATGCCCCTGGGAATCCAGAGTCCTAGGCCACGAGTCGCCCGACCGTCCCAGCGCCAAAGGAGTCTTTCGCGGCTGCGTCTCAGCCATGGAGTGAGAGATCCATTCGTTTCTCCACAGAGGCCTGTCCCCTATGTGGGCGCCTCGGTCGCCTGCCAAGGCGGAGGCAGACACCCGGCCATAGCCCCTCCATCAACTCTGCTCGGGGAAAGCTACCCAGCGCTGGGGCTCCCGGAAAATGCCCGGCGAACCCCCTTCGGGCACCGCACGGCCGCAGGGCCGCCCCCCTGGGCTTGGCCGAGGATCGCGAGGGGTCGCGTCCCAACACCGCCAAGCGGAGCTCCGTGAGGCAGGCTCCAGCGAGGCTGATGCCTCCCGCTACTCAGCACCCAGAGGTCTCCGTCTGGTGCCGGCAGCTATGGCCGGGCCCTCCCCCCACCCCCGATAGCGGGGCACGGGCCCCGGACTGCTTGCTCAGCCTCCGTCTCCAGGGGCCTATGCCTGGGGGCCTCCGCTCAGCGAACACTGAGTCCCGCGCCACGAGTCCCCCGACCGTCCTGGCTCCAACAGCGTCTTTTGCGGCTGCGTCCAAGCCATGGAGCGAGAGATCCATTTGCTCCCCCACAGAGGCCCGCCCCCTCCTGGGCGCCCCGCCAGCCCACCAAGGCGGAGGCCGACACCTGGCCACAGCCCATCCATCAACTCTGCTCGGGGAAAGCTCCCAGGGGCCGCGGTCCCTGGCCGGGCCCTGTCGTCACGGTGCGTTTTCCAGGTGGTCGCGACATACCCCAAGAGAAAATCGGCCCTGGGCCATGGGGAACAGGGTGGTCTCCAGGGTTGCCCAACGCCGGCCAATTATCCCGAGCGTTCTGCCCAAATCCGGATGGATTTGGGAAGAACACTCGGGAGAATTGGCCGGAAAACACCCGGTGAACACCTTTCGGGCGCCGCACAGCCGCAGGACCATCCCCTGGGCCTGGCCCGGGATGGAGAGGGTTCGCATCCCAGCACCGCCAGGAGGAGCTCCGTGAGGCAGGGTCCGGCGAGGCCGACGCTGAGGCTCCCGTTCCTCAGCCCACGGAGGTCCCCGTCTAGTACCTGCAGCTGGGGCCGGGCCCACACTGAAAGCCGGGCACAGGCACAGGCCGGCTTGCTCAGCCACCAAGTCCAGGGGCCTAAGCGTGTGGCCTCCTCTCAGCGAACCCTGAGTCCCCCGCCACGAGTCCACCGACCGTCCCGGCTCCAACGGCGCCTTTCGCGCCTACTTCCCAGCCATGGAGCGAGAGAACCATTCGCTCCCCCACAGAGGCCCGCCCCCTCTCCAGGCGCCCCGACCGCTGCCAAGGCGGAGGCGTACGCCCAGCCACAGCCCGTCCATCAACTCTGCTCCGGGAATGCTCCCCGGCGCCGGGGCACACTGCGGTCCCTGTCATCACGGCGCATTTTCCGGGTGGCCTCGACATGCCCCAAGCGAGAAAGGGCCCTGAGCCACGGGGAACAGGCTGGTACCCAGCGCTGCCCAACTCTTGCCAATTCTCCCGAGCGTTCTGCCCAAATCGATCCCGATTTGGGCAGAACGCTCGGGAGAATTGGCTGGAAAATGCCCGGCGAACCCCCTTCGGGCACCGCACGGCTGCAGGACCATCCCCTGGGCCTGGCCCGGGATGGTGAGGGGTCGCGTACCCGCACCGCCAAGAGGAGCTCCATGAGGCAGGCTCTGGCGAGGCCGACGCTTCCCGTTCCTAAGCCCACAGAAGTCCCTGTCTAGTGCTGGAAGCTGGGGCCGGGCCCGCCCCGAAAGCCGTGCACGGGCCCCAGCCTGCTTGCTCAGACTCTGAGTCCAGGTGCCTATGCTCGGGCGTCCTCCAGGCGAACCCTGATTCCCGCGCCACGAGTCCACCGACGGTCCCAGCTCCAACGGCGCCTTTCGCGGCTGCGTCCCAGCCATGGTGCGAGAGATCCATTCGCTCCCCCAGAGAGGCCTGCCCCCTCTCCGGGCGCCCCGACCGCCCGCCAACGCAGAGGCGTTCGCCCGGCCACAGCCCGTCAATCAAATCTGCTCAGGGAATGCTCCCCGGCACCGGGGCACACGGCCGGGACCTGTCGTCACAGCCCGTTTTCCAGGTGGCCACAACATGCCCCGAGCGAGAAAGGGCCCTGGGCCACGGGGATCAGGGCGGTCCCAAGGGCCGCCCAACGCCGGCCAATTCTCACGAGCGTTGTGCCCAAATCGATCCTGATTTGGGCACAACGCTCGTGAGAATTGGCCGGAAAACGCCCAGCGAACCCCCTTCGGGCACCGCAGGGTCGCAGGGCCGCCCCCTGGGCCTGGCCCAGGATGGTGAGGGGTCCCGTCCCAGCACCGCCAGGAGGAGCTCCGTGAGGCAGGTGCCGGCGAGGCTGACGCCTCCCGTTCCTCAGCCTCCGGCGGTCCCTGGCCTCGTGCAGGCAGCAGGGGCCGGGCCCGCCCCGAAAGCCAGGCACGGACCCAGGCCTGCTTGCTCAGCCTCCATCTCCAGAGGCCTATGCCTGGGGGCCTCCCCTGGCGAACACTGAGTCCCACGCCAGGAGTCCCCAGACTGTCCCGGCTCCAACAGCGTCTTTTGCGGCGTCGTCCAAGCCATGGAGCAAGAGACCCATTTGCTCCCCCACAGAGTCCCGCCCCCTCCCGGGCGCCCCGGTCTCCCGCCAAGGCGGAGGCCGACGCCCAGCCACAGCCCGTCCATCAACTCTGCTCCAGGAAATCTCCCAGACTCCACGGCCCCCGTCCGGGCCCCGTCGTCAAGGCATGTATTCCGGGTGGCCGTGACATGCCCCAAGAGAAAAACGGCCCTGGGCCACGGGGAACAGGGCGGCCCCCAGGGCTGCCCAACTCCGGCCAATTCTCCCGAGCGTTCTGCCCAAATTGGGATCGATTTGGGCAGAAGGCTTGGGAGAATTGGCTGGAAAACGCCCAGGGAACCCCATTCTGGCACCGCACGGCCACAGGACCGTCCCCTGGGCCTGGCCCAGTATGTTGAGGGGTCCCGTCCCAGCACCGCCAGGAGGAGCTCCGTGAGGCACGTGCTGGCGAGGCTGACGCCTCCCGCTCCTCAGCGATCCCTGCCTTGGTGCATGCAGCAGGAGCCGCCCCCCCCCCAAAATCCGGGCACGTGCCCAGGCCTGCTTGCTCAGCCTTCTGTATATATGGTCCTGTGCCTTGGGGCCTCCTCCCAGGGAACCCTGAGTCCCGCGCCACAAGTCCCCTGACCGTCCCGGCGCCAAGGGTGCCTTTCATGGCTGCGTCCCATCCCTCAAGCGAGAGATCCATTCGTTCCCCCACAGACGCCAGCCCCATCTCGGGTTCCCTGGCCGCCGACAGAGGCAGAGGCAGACGCCCGGCCACAACCCCTCCCTCAACTCTGCTTCAGGAAATCTCCCCTGCACTGGGGCCCCAGCCGGACCACGTCGTCTCGGCTTATCCTTGTCTCCTTTTTAAACCTCTCCCACCATCATTGTTCTTTCTGGCCAGAATCCCAAATTCTGCCACATTATGTGACACATTTCTTCAACACAGCCCTTAGGGGAGCCCGCTCAGCACTGGCAGTTTGGACCAGCCTTTCCCGAGGCCATAATCCTGATGCTAAGTTGTGTTTTCATGCTTCCTTGTACAGGGGCCTCTCCCGCCAACTCTCTGGCTTACGAGCCCTGAAGTCACACTGTAGGAGTCCTCCTCCTCCCTAGCAGGCAACTAGTCTCTTTGGAGCTGCACAGGGCCATCAGAGCCAGTGAAAAGTTGCGTGACCCCATGAGTGCTCCCCCATGTTCTGCTGCCCCCGGATCACGATGCCCTGCCTGACCGCCATCCTTCAGGGAACCAACCTCCAGACCTGCAGTTCGGGCATGCCACACCTGTACCTCAGCTCTCCTCAGGGACCCCTGTCAGCTCTAGGCAGAAGTGGACCTCCCCTGCCTACCTAAAAGTTTTGGGAGCCCCTCTCTTTCTTTTTGATGGACATCGGCCCAAGGCTTTCTTGACAATTGGGGAAGGCTACCTCCTGACTGCTTCACACCTCCTTTCCTCCCCTGCCTTATTTCTCTCCACTTACATTTGTACCTGGCCATGGAATATGGACATGCTCTGACATCTGAATCTTCCTGGCAAACCGAACATAGTGTAGTGCACCACAGTGTGTTTGCAAATGATCATCAAGAGAACAAGAGAGCAAAATTCACTCCATTTTCCGCTCACTCGTCCTGAAGTAAAACATGGTCTCCTTCTTTCCTTCCTTGACCTCCATTCCAATTTGTTTCCATGCAGTGTTCATGCCTTTGCTTCAGGGGTAGGATTTCGTGATTCCTTGCCTGCACACAATACCCAGAGCTCCTCACGAGTGCACTCCCTAGTAGCCGTCACCCATTGAACCCTTCCCCTCCACACCCCTGCTCTCTAGCCGCCCACGGTTGATGCTCTAAGTTGGAGTCTCTTTCCTCTTTGACCTATCTTTCTCTCCTCACTACGTTCATGGATTCATTCTGAAATTCCATAGAAGTCAAATGACAGGCTCTTGGTCATTTCTTACTCATTTTGCTTAGCTAAATCCACTCTAGATCCATCCACGTCTTTGTAAACGGTAAGATCTCATTCGTTCTGAACCTGGCTCCTATTCCTTTGAGAATATGTGGGATATTAGATATCTACGTTCATATATGTGTATAGATATATACACACATACACATATGTGTGTATAGAGATATCTATATCTATATCTATATCGCACGCACCAGCAAATGAACATTGGGACTCCCTCATCGTTTTGCTTTGGTTGATAATGCTGCTGTCCATATCACGGTGCTTGTACCCCATTGAATGTGCCTTTTTGTGCCCTTTAGGGAAATTCCTCGCAGGGCAACTGCTGCATCCTAGGGTTGTTCAGTTCTTAGCTTTCAGAGGAACCACCATGCTCTTTTCCAGAGTGACTGGAACAACCCGCAGGAGGGTTCCGCTGCAAGAAGATTATCCCCTGCCAGCAATTTCCTGAGGAGGAAACAAAACGTGGGGGATAACACGACTCAGACAGCGTCCGGCAAGCAGCCCCAGAAGTTCCCAGGGTTCCTGACGCCATGCCCTGGGAAGCCATCAGAATGCCTCTATCCAGGGGAATTCCCAAAGACTCTCCTTCTGACTTCACCACCCATGAAACTACAGAGAACGAATGACATGTCCAAATCTCTAGATAGTCCACTGAGGGACACTAGAAAGTCAAGTTTCCCTTTTCAATTGTCCAAGGCTCCTTGGCATCCTTTTGAATGTTCCCTCTGCCCTCATCGCAACTCTTTGGATAAAAAAGGTGAATCCATGAGGATCCATCCCCTTGGACAAAGGAGAATCCATCCTCCAGGCCTCTATCTGACTGCAAAGAGTCATCTCACTCTAGATGCCGGCCATTCCACCACAGCCGAGGACCCATGGCAACAACACTGTTTGAGGACGGAATGCATTCTAGGTCCCAAACACACACCGTGTCCATCTCATCGTCCCTTTCGAATCCAAGGTATGGCCTAGGAATGAGATGTTCCAAATATCTCTGGGAGCCAGAAAGAAGCTGAGAAAATGAGATCCCCTACCAGGTGCTCCCTGCAAGGAAACTCGGGAACCCTAGCACCCACTCTGCATGGCTGACAGCTGCGGTCGTGGGAATTTTTGGCTCCAGTGGAGAGGAGAGAAAACCCAGGATGTTTGGGGGATAGGGAAGTTTTACCTCCCAGGCTGGTGTGGATGTGCCACTGTGCCCCAAGGGCCTGCTGTTATCACTGAAAGCTGACGTCCTGGGACAAGCTGCATGATGGATTCAGACGCTGATTTCCAAACTTCAGGTCTCATGGAGCCAGAGAGAAGAAGCATTGTCAGGTGAGGAGAAATAGGCACCTCCCACCTAAAGCCTACACACCTGCTCTGATTTCTGGGAGAAGGAGAGGCACCTGCTTGTTTCTTAACTGGTCATTCACTTACTTCTCCAGTCGGCCAATCCCTTGTCCTTTTTGGAGAAGGAAATAGACCCTTCCAAACAGACACTCAACTCCTCGGTTCCAAAGGCACCATGGGTTGAATTTGGTTCCCCTGGCTCCAGACCCGCACCGGGAGGACCCCCCTGAACCATCCTGACAGCAATTTCCATCCAACCTGGGGAAACGTGGCACAGTGCCCACTGAGTGGGGGCCCGGCTCCAGCCATTCTTACCAGCACTGTTGAGCCTGGGGAAACAGTCTTCAGCTCACCACTCTGTCCTGGAAAAACAAGTGCAGTGCCTCATGTTTCCGGGTCCCTCACCCAGCACCTGTCCATGGCTCTCAGAGCCAGCAGGCTACACAGGCTCCTCTCCAGGTGTGTTGGCCTCAGAAGCTCGCTGCTGCCCCCAGTGGTGGCAAGCAGCATTGCACCCTCCCACGCTCTAGGGCACCAGAGCTCACCACTCTCTCCAGTGGCATGAACAGGCCCTGCTGAGCCTTCCACAGACTCCTCATGCAGCTCAAAAAAACGCTCCCCAGGTCTAAAGACAGTGACACACTGCCTCCAGATTGGGACGTCCAGGCCAAAGCCTAGAGCCCACGCCAGCCAAGCGGAAACGCTGCATTTCCGAGTTGCAGAAAAGAGTCATCACAAGAGTAAATTTGATGACCTAAAATAGGTCAGCTCGAAAAATCCGCGACCAGAGGTCTAAAAAATCGGACGCGGACGCCCGACCACAGCCCGTCCATCAACTCTGCCCGGGGAAAGCTCCCCGGCGCTGGGGCCCACAGCCGGGCCCCGTCGTCACGGCGCGTTTTCCGGGTGACCGCGGCATGCCCTGAGTGAGAAAGGGCCCTGGGCCACGGGGAACAGGGCGGTCCCCAGGGCTGCCCAGCGCCGGCCAATTCTCACGAGCCTTCTGCCCAATTCCAGCCCGATCTGGGCAGAACGCTCATGAGATTTGGCGGAAAAACACCTGGTGAACCCCTTTCGGGCGTCACAGGGCCGCAGGGTCGGCCCCCAGGGCCTGGCCCTGGATCACGAGGGGTCGCATCCAGGCACCGCCAGGAGGAGCTCCATGAGGCAGGTGCCCGGGAGGTCAATGCCTAACGCTCTGCAGCCTCCGGGGGTCCCCTCCCTGGCGCCAGCAGCTGGGGCCGGGCCTGCCCCGAAGGCCAGGCCCAGGCCCAGGCCTGCTTGCTCAGCCTTCCATTGCCAGGGGCCTGTGCCTTGGGGCCTCCTCCCAGGGAACCCTGAGTCCCGCGCCACGAGTACCCCACCGTCCCGGCGCCAACGGTGCCTTTCGTGGCTGTGTCCCATCCGTCGAGCGAGAGATCCATTCGTTCCCCCACAGAGGCCAGCCCCATCTCCGGGTTCCCTGGCCGCCCGCAGAGGCAGAGGCAGACGCCCAGCCACAACCCCTCCCTCAACTCTGCTTCGGGAAATCTCCCCTGCACTGGGGCCCCGGCCGGACCACGTCGTCTCAGCTTATCCTTGTCTCGTTTTTAAACCTCTCCCACCATCATTGTTCTTTCTGGCCAGAATCCCAAATTCTGCCACATTATGGGACCCATATCTTCAACACAGCCCTTAGGGGAGCCCGCTCAGCGCTGGCAGTTTGGACCAGCTGTTCCCGAGGCCATAATCCTGACGCTAAGTTGTGTTTTCATGCTTCCTTGTACAGGGGCCTCTCCCGCCAACTCTCTGGCTTACGAGCCCTGAAGTCACACTGTAGGAGTCCTCCTCCTCCCTAGCAGGCAACTAGTCTCTTTGGAGCTGCACAGGGCCATCAGAGCCAGTGAAAAGTTGCATGACCCCATGAGTGCTCCCCCACGTTCTGCTGCCCCCGGATCACGATGCCCTGCCTGACCGCCATCCTTCAGGGAACCAACCTCCAGACCTGCAGTTCGGGCATGCCACACCTGTACCTCAGCTCTCCTCAGGGACCCCTGTCAGCTCTAGGCAGAAGTGGACCTCCCCTACCTGCCTAAATGCTCTGGGAGCCCCTCTCTTTCTTTGGGTGGAAGGACTCTGCATTCCTGGAAGACCACAAAAAGGATTTCAGTCTCCTAATCTGAAGAGCTCCCAGCAGAGTCATGGGGGGAAATCCGTGGTGACATGCTACCAAAATTTGGGGAGTTACTTGGTAATTTAGCATAATGTAATATACCGACAACATGTTGAAGTCACCAAATTAACTTCAAGAGTTATCAGCCAAAAACCTTTAAAAATGACCAAAGAGGTAGCTGGCTTCCTCAATCTGTAGGATACTTGATCTCTGGGTTATGAGTTTGAGCCCCACATCAGGCATAGTTTACTTAGAAAAAAAAAAGAGAGAGAAAGAAAAAAAAAGGACTTACACATGAGCAAAATAAATGAACCTTAAATGATGGAGCTGGTCATAATTGGGATGGATCCTGTCTCCCATTCATTCAGCCACTGGGCACTGCACAGTCAGGTGGTGCCAGTGCTTGACAACCAACTAGGTTCTCTGTCTAAGAACTCAGGGTCTAGAGGAGAAAATGGATAAACAAGAAACAAAAATATGAATGAAAAGAGCAATTGGACCATAGGAAAAGAGCAAGAGACTACAACTAAGTCCTGAGTTCCACCAAGTGAGGGGTATGACAAGGCTATTCTGAGATGTCATTGAGAATTCCTGTGTCAGGAAAAGAAGGAGACAGCCTTGCACAAAACTGAGTGTATTTAACCTGGCAAAGGACACCTTGGAGCAAAGCATTGGGGGCAGAATTTGATGTGCCCAGAGTGGAGGTTAGAAAGGAGGCCAGGATGGCCAGAGGAAGATGAGGATGAGAGCAGAGAGGGAGGGTAGGAGGGCCAGGGCCCGGGGCAGTTCGACAGTATCGATGCACTTCTCCCAGTGCTGTGTGACCACATTTCCACACACTCAGTGGCTGAACACAAAAACACTCTCTCCTGGTCTCAGTGGATCAGGAATCCAGCAGTGCTTAGCTGGGGCACCTTCCAGAGTCTCTCATTAGTTTGAGGCTGTTGACAACACCAAGGGAAGCCCTGCTTCTCTGAGAACCTTTGCTCACTTAGGGGCATTGGCCAGATACAGCCCATCTCAAAAACCTGAGTTATTCTTCTGATGTTGACCCACAGTGCTAGGCCACATGCATATGTCTGTGTCATGATTCAACCTAAGGGCTTGTACTCCAGTATAAGGATCTGAGAGGGAACATGGGTCAGAGTCAACATGGGGCTGGGCAATGAGTTTTTATATCTAAATCTCAGCAGGAACTTTGGATCATGTTGTCATTTTCTGTGTAATGGAAGTGAATCACTAAATCCAGACCACTACTCAGGGGAAGGGGTTACACAAGGATATATGCAGAGGATTTGGGGAACCAATGGTACTCCTGAGGGGAGAAGGTGATGATCCCTGCGGGGTCAGTGCCTTGCCCAGAATCAGACTGGTAGGAAGGCTTACTAGGCATGAATCCAGCTCTTTGAGTATCTTCAAAAGTGGGGTCTTGGTGCACCTAGACATTCCCTGGGTGCTCTGGAAAAGGTTGTCTAGAAGGAAGTGGCTATAGACATGGAAATGGTATGGGTGTGAGGGTGATCATTGATATCCTGGAAAGGAGATATCTCCCCATGTTGTTGTCTGAGGAGTACCCCAGGTTATGGCAACCCACTGAATGAACCCCTATCTACATCACACCCATTGTAAAGGAAGTAATGGCTTGCATTCCAGAACAGGCACTCTCTAGGTTTAAGGGCGCATTCTGACCAAAAAGGGCCAAGACACCTATCTCCTCTTTAGGGTTTGCATTGACAAGTAGAAGCTAAGACCTTGTGAATCTATTACACTCGTGTTGTAGGTGGTGCTGTCATCTTCTGGGACTCCAGAATGTGAGCACTGATGAACACATGTGTGCACACAGGAGCGAGAGTGCATGTGCACACAAAAACACACAAACCAGTAGGGACTGTGGGGTGGCAACTGACTAGTAGCAGATTCAAAGGAGTTGATAGGAGGAAAGAAATTTGGTCGGAGGTATTTCCTACATGTGACACTACTCCTCTAACATAGATATTATCGAACATATGGCTGTGGATATATGGTAGAAGGATATGCTATAATCATCCGTATTTTACAGAGAAGACCATCCCTGTCATACACAATGGCTTATATAGGGTAAAAAACAGGTAAGAATAGAGAATTGTGTCTGAAACAAGATGTGTTTACAAGCTGGGGCCCTGGCAGCACCCAGATCTTCCCTGGGGCCCTGTGGAGGGGGGTGTGTTGGTGTTACTATGTACAGATGTGGCCTTGCATGCAGAAAAGGGATGAGGAGATAGCAAACCAGAGCACTGTTTGCTTAGGTGTCAAACCAGGAGTGGACTCCAGTAAGGGATCCCAGGCAGTGATGTCACTTCCTTGAACACAGACCACAACAGAACTTGGAAGCCCTGCAACCAGGCACCCACATTCTAGTGTAGTCCAGTATCAGGGTTACTTGGCTAGAGACATCTGATATGGAAAGTTGTTCTCTTGCTGCTTGCCTAATTTCCGGGGCTGTGGCTTCCAGAAACCCCAAGGGAATGGCTTTTTCACATGCTGTAGACATTGGCCCAAAACCTCGCCCCAAATACCTCAGGGCATTTAGCAGGAGGTGCCATAAGGTACTTAATATTGAGCAGACTAGGCGATGCACACCCCTATAAACCATCTAAGGGCAGCACCATCTCTTCCTCTTGAGTTTTAGGGAAAGAGGAATATGTGGGGGTTCCCGACCAAGGGTTGTAGTAGGTTGAGCCCAGTGGATACCCTGGTGATCCTTTCTTGTTCACACCAATGTCATGGTGGGAAGGGTAGAAAGAGGATTCCTGAGGTGTCTCTTACCAGTTCCAGAGCCCATCCAAGATCCTTAAGCTGTGCCATGTTTCTCTCCTTGATGGACGTGTGTGCATACTGGGATGTGGTGTGCCTGGAATGGAGTGCCCTTGGTCTAAAGATCAGCAAAGTCATCCAGACAGGGCTCTGAGGCCTCCTGCCTGGTTGCCAGGCACTGTCTTTACAGACCTATAGAACTGTCCCAGTCCTATGGGACAGGAGCTGAATGATGAGATTCCCATCTATAGCTCCTTGAATGAAAAGGAGGTGCCCCACACTGCCAACAGAGTCCAGCACTAGTTTAAGATGAGTGCACGTGTTGGGGAGATCCCATTCCAAGGGCGCCAATGCAGAACAAAGGAACCCACTTATTAGAAGCCAGCCTGGGATCCTAGGGTCCTGTAATCACATGCACCTCCATCCCATCTCTTCCTGAAACTTGCCCATCTGGTCCTACCCACACCTTGGAAAGAAGCAGAGTCATTGTCCAGTTATTTATAAGAATATAATTAAAGAGACTTTAAACCATGTCTCATCCCATTTATCTAGAGTTCTATTGCACTGTGCTATGCATTTTCCTACCTCGTGCTCCCAGTTGTCCCCATTGGCCCGACAGGTCTTCCCCAAGTTCTGCAAGTCTTGCAAATGATCATGGTGAATTGGGAGAATTTTACCCAAAGGGACCTTCAGCCCATGGTACTCTTTCTCTTGTTCTGCCCTTTTGTTTTGATGGAACACATCTTTGGGGTCCCTCTAGGGTCAGGATCAGGGGCTCCACTGTGCTGCACACCATTCCAAAAGGCCAGTCATTTATCACAACCATTGAGCTCTTTACTGAAGGAGGAATTTGATGTGATCCCCTTCTGTTGCCAACGCACAGTGCTGTTTCCTACATCCTTCGTGCCCTAGTATCCTAAGACCTCTCACCTAAAACATCTACTTGTTCTCATCTCAAGAATGGAATATGTTATCAGAAATTGCAGGATTCATGCCATTCATGCAGGGTGGTGCTATCAGTACTCAGCTATTTGGGGCTCTGATGATTAGAGGTCGCATCCACAGGACACTTCATGTGATGACCCCTGTCAACCTCTAGATATGTGTGCATTTTCTCCATCTATGATGAGGTTAGCAGAGCCCAGGAGAATTTGAACGTGTGAGTATTCTTCAGCTGATAAAGGAAGGCCTCCCTCTCCACCAGGGTCGGGAGGTACTGTGAATTAGAGGGCCTGCTGGAACTTCACCCACAAATCTGTTATTCCTGGTTTAGGGTAAATGTCTGAGAACTTTTTCTGGAAAATGGGAAGGTGTCCTGGGGCGATGGTTGGTGTGTGACCACTGTGGAAAAGCATAGTGAGATGGAGGACAGCTTCAAACCCTAAGAGGGTCATTCTTCATCCCTGCCCCCTCCCAGCCCTATCTCTACCCCAAATCCAGGACCCTGAACTGAGGATTTAGGAGCCATCACACAGCAGTCTGTTATAACCTGAACACTTGGTGCTCAGAGGGTGCTCAGGAGACACTGTGAGAGGTCAGGTACCACACAACCCACATCCTGTGGGAGATTAGTGTCAGCGGAAGAAGACCCACTCGTGGTATCTAGTAAATAAGGCAGCACATGGGCACAGGAGGTAACGTTTGAGGTATTGGGAGGGTCTTGGGAAGGCCTGGCTAGAGACAGAGTACTTTGTTCCCTCCTTGGTCGAATCTTTACAGAACAGTGGTGTGTGCAATGAGGGTAAATAAGAGGCAGACACCACTCCTCCCTGGGTACATGCAGTTGAATTCAAGTGGCAAGTGAGCAAGGAGAGAGAATGAGGAGTGTGTCCAGTTCCCCTAAGAAGGACAGAAGTGCTCATACCATTGATCAAGGACTCCCACTCATAACACCTTTTTGCCAGCCTGCCCTCTGTGACCAGGCTTGTCCTGGGGAGGACTGACAGATAATACGTGGAGAAGGTTTAGTACTTGTCTCTGACAGGAGCTGGAAATCCGGGGGCCTAGTTTCCTTCAGGGTTTCCCTGGGATATTGGTATGGATGGGTGCCCTGTCCTTTGATGTCTCTGCCTACTTGCCTGTCCTCAGGGCCATCTATTCCATCTTGAGCACATGGCTGGAACAATATTCTGGGGATTGTTTCCAGCCCCCTGAATTTCCCATCCTGTATATGCTGTTGGCATACATGGGGCTCAATATGCCAGGCCTGGAGTGCAGTGCCCAACTTCTGCTCTCACAGCTGCAACACCATGAGCTCACAAAGTGAGAGTCTGGGGATGACTGATGTGGGCCTGAGGAGGAGACAGCATGGACCACACTGAGTAAGACTCCACAGATTGTTATTGGTCTGAGAGGAGTGAGTAGTTTCAGATCCCTGTCCCCATGGGCTTCAGTTGGAGAGACATTCCAAGTATTGGGTCTTGAATGCAGACCACATTGAGTGGTGGGAAAAATTTCTTTTATGTATGAGGCAAAAGGGAAGTCAGTCGTGCTGATGATGCTTTCTCTTCTTGGAGCTACAGCACCAGCCCTAGAGCAAGATCCTGATCCTTCTCAGGAACCCATACCAACTCCCACTCTGGCACCCACTGCACCTTTGGAGCCCGAGCTGGCCCACCCCATCCCTGCTGCTGTGGTTCACCAGTCAGGAAGAGCAGTGACATCACCTGCCCTGGTGGGACTAGTGTGGGTGGTAGTCAGAGCTCTAATTCATGCTCCAGATTTGGAAGAGCCAGCGGCCCCTTTGCCTGACCTTGAGTTCCAGCAGTTTCCTTCCCCTGCTCCTGGAGTTCCTGAACGGCCTGAATCACCACCTGCCTCAGTGGAGCAACCAGCTTCAGTCCCTGAACAGCAGCTGGTACAGGCTGTAGCCCCAAGCAATGCCTTCCCCTCCCCTGTCATTGCCTTCTTTGTAATATTTGTGTTTTGTATCACCTGTATAATGATTTAATAGATTTTGTTCATTAAATAAAGTAGAATTTGAGTTTACATTAAAATTTTACTCAGATCCATTTCAGTGTTACAGCAATGTCTCATTAGGTACATTCTGAGTTTGGCACAACCATTTAGTTCTACGACATTTCCATCACAGAGACAACTGTGCTGCTAATCGCTCACTGCTCATTCCCTCACCCCAGTCCCTGAAACCACTGCTCTTCTCTCTGTCTCTGGTACATACTCTTCTTGTCTCCGATTTTCATGTGCCTGGAATCCTACAATATGTCCTTCTCTGTCTGTCTGCAGAACATAAGTGCGATACACATTTTTTAAATTATGCAAATAACATTTTATTACATAAGAATTTTCCTGAAAGAACAAAGAACATGGGAATCTCCAGAATGAACTATTTTCATTATCTGTGATAGGGTTTCCTTTCATAAGGATGCCTTGAAAAGCAGAAACCACAAAAGAAATGTCTGGGTCCATGAGCCACCTTTTAATTCTTTCATTTTCCTGGATAGGCTTTGTTTAAACTAGTCTAATGGGCATATTATAAAATATTAAATTCATATCTTAAATATTATCATTTATGCTAACAAGTTAGGTAATGAAGTAAATAGTTTTTTAGGTTTTATCCAGACAATATTTATTTAGTAAATAATGGTTTAATTGTGAAAAAAGAAGACTCGTTCCTTCTACCAAGAAATAATCACCCATAACACATGGTGTCCATCTTCCCTGCCTTTCCCTCTGTGTGTAGTGTGTGTGTGTGTGTGTGTGTGTGTGTGTGTGTGTGTGTGTGCACGTGTGCACGTGCGTGTGTGTGTCAGAGTGGGGGTAGGAAAGGTTCCAGGGCAGCATTCTTGTTCTACCTGATGTCCCCACAGTGGACAGGCACTATGGCTGCTGTCCCCTTGGGCATTCACAGTGAGAGCACTAAGCAGCCCCATCTGTTAAACAGCTAAGCCATTTCCAATTATTTGACTCTCATAATGTAAGTGATAAGCATGTCGGTGCCATAAATCTGTTTCTCTACAAATGATTCCTATAAACACCAATACTAGAACACACGTTAACCACATTTTTGGGGGACTGGCTGCTGGTTCCTCTATGCTCTATTTATTAAGGTGAAGCATTGCTTTGGGAAGGAAGGATTTGGATTCTATAGATGAGACCTGAAATCATAAGGACAAGCCACCAGTGATGCCATCGGAGTATCGGGAATGACCATAGAGAATGGAAGAGTCTTCCCACAACCCACTCTCATATGTCCTCTCCCATAAGCTTCCCTGTCTTGTGTTCTGGAACAAACCTCAATCATGCCCGGTCTCCTGACACTCTCTAGCCACTCCAGCCACTCGTGCTCCTTAACTCAGATGCTAACTAGACTATCCAGACCAAGCTTGATGCCAGCAGAGGAGTGCAGGCCAGGCCACTCCTCTCAGCTTGCTTCTGTCATTCCTGGCTGAACTCCATCCTCTCTGGGAGGAACCTCTAAAGACAGTGCAGATCAGTGGGTTCCAGACAAGTGTTCATCCAGATGTAGTTTTAGTGGCAACAGCAAGAACAACTTGAACTTGTGTGAGCAAGATAGGCCTTTACAAAGCACATTTCCTGCTCATGGAAGTTGCAGGATGGACAGAGCCTCAACCAGGGGCTTTGACACTGGACATAGCTCATCCACTCATTCACACCTCTCAGGATGCTCTAGCTGTGACCCCCTGACCCTGCCAACACCAACTTTGGTATCTCTCCAGATAAATTTGTCTGAGAGAGGGTACTGTGCTTTCTGCTGAGATCCCTCTCCTCCTTCAAGTCAGGTAAGGGGGAGTCCACTTGATCTGATACTCTATTAGAGGCCATCGTCATAAATTCCTTTCTTCTCTGCCATAACATGGAGATAACCAGGCACAGAAGATATCCTCAGAGAGAGGACATTGGGGGCTCTCCCTGCAAGAAGAGAGTGAAAAACCAGTGAGTGGGACTCAGTGAAAGGAGAGCTCTGAGCACTAGGGGAAGGACTGTCATGGGCCAGGTGCTGCCATATTGGTCAGTGGCACAGGCTTTGTGTTGGCTTCTAGGAAGTGGCGAGGCTTCCTCCTACCAATAGGTCCATCAAAACCCCAAATGACATCCATAAAATACTTTCAACTCCAACCACGGAAAGGTAGTGGGACCCGGGCAACCAAGGAAGCCTAAGATTCTTTGTACCAAGGATTACACGGGAGGGGAAAAGTGGGACAGACTAATGGAACTGTGGGAAGATAACTTCCCTGCTTTGGGGAGAAAGAGCCCCATCACAAGGCCCCCCAATGTTTGTTCCAAAAAGAGGAGAGAGTTCTGGGGGCTCCAGCCTGCCAGTCTCCACACTGAGGATTGTCCAGGTCCAAGACACAAGCTCTGGCTAACATTCTGCCCCATGGCTGGCCTGGGTCTGATGGATGAGACCCAGTGTTGTGGGATCCCATACTGGAGGAGATGAAGGCTTTCTGAAAGGACAACTGAGTCAGGGGAGCCTGGATTGGCAGGCTTAAGGGACACAGTAAGGCAGAGTCCCAGCGCCCATGACAGGAATGTGTTTCCTGTGAGCTAATTTTAGCAGGTAAAGCTAAGGATTACGCATATCTTTTTAGAGCATGAATCACATTATTCAAACCCCCTAACAATTCCATGCAGAAGGTAGAAATGCTGCCTCTGTTTGATGAAGAAGGAAACCAAGGCTTTGAGAAACTGCATCTTTCCATAATCCATACTGCGTCACAGGCAGGATTTGAAACCAGAGCTTGCCAACGTTGTGGGCCCAAACTCACAAGAAGGTTGCATCCAGTTGCTTCAGAAGAGACTTCTCAACTCTGAGGTTACATGAGCCTCTGCACTCAGGGAGAAACCTCATCCTGCCCAGACAAATGTTGACTGTTACTGGGAAAGTCTTCAGTGCCAAGCCACAGCATCATCAGAAAACAGACCCAGGACAAGCCCAAGTCAGAAGTGGCACCACTGCACCTTGAGGTCTCCAGGCCTCAGGGTTGGATGTGGAGCTTTGTGCACTTCTGAGTTCCAGGAGTAAGCTGTGTGGATGGAATACAGAGTCCAATGGCAGAGAGACAGCAGTTATAGCCCCTGCTCAGCCTCTTTTTAGCGGGGCGACCACAAGCAGGGCTCTGAAGCTACAGACCCCGTCCTTAAACCGGAGAATGTAATGGGTACTGCTAAGTGGGATGTAGAAAGAAATGACTCGTATAGTTCCTGCCTGGTGCCTGAGAGCACGTGTAGAGTGCAGAGGAAAGGCATCCGTGTCAGTGACCAATTTACACACTTGTTGGTTCTGTTGTCATCCTTAAGAAACAGCTGCCAAAGCTAAGGTCAGGAAGATTTCTTCATAGGCTTTCTTCTCTGAAGTTTATAGTTTTAGCTCTTGAATTTAGATCTGTGACCCATTTGGGGTTCATTTTTTGTTTCCTATGAGGGGAGGGTCCATAGGCCTTCATTCAGTCATTTATAATTTTGTGTATTGGTATGTGTAAGAACGGATGCACTTTAGTCACTGTAGTACCTTAGGTTGTCACTTTTAGGGAGTTGTCAATAGATCCACAAGAATCTGTAGATTGATATTTATTCTATCCTTCAAGAAATTCTCTGAGATTATGAAGGAAGTCCAAAAGGAGGTTAACTTGTATCTTCTGCAGGGGTCGAGCAGTTTCCTTGTTAAGAGTACACACCCCCCTCTGGTGGCCACAGGTGACATCGCAGGAGTTCCCTGAACTGTCTGCAAAACAAGCCAGTGGAGGTTGGGCATCTTCAAGGATTCACAGAGAGATCAGAACAGTTCCATAGAATGCAACGTTTTGGAATGTGTCTTCTAGGAAATCTGTGAAAAATGGGCTTTTCCCCAAATGCACTATTTTGAGAAATATTTTCTGAGTAGCTGAGTCAGGCCCTGGGTTCCAGGATAGAAAGTAGGGAGAATGGTGGATGCTTCTCAAGAGGCACAGGGTGGATGGTGGGATAGTATGGTAAATAACTGGTCCATACCACAGCTCTGTATATCTGGTCTAAAGAAAGCAGTAAAAGAAAACAAGTCATATTTACAGATTCCTTTACTTACACTAAACATACAATATTTTAGACAATTTGAAAACTATCACTCTGCATATCTGTATCTTCTTTTCCTAGTTAGATGACATCAACTTATATTCGCAGCTTGTTTTTTTTTACTTCTTAGGAGAAAATGGTGTCATATATTGAACTCTTAATGACTCTACAAAAATCCTTCTAGAACATACGAATTATGTCCTAAACTGAAGGACTCAGATTCTATATACAAAAATGAGTTTCATCGCTATATACGAATAACAGGCTATCAAGGACAGAAATTAGGAAAATTATTTGTAATTGATAATCACTCAAAAAGAATAAAATACATAGGAATTATTTTCACCTGGAGGTGAAAGACCTGCATACTGAAAATTTAAATCATTAATGAAAACATATGAGGAAGACAATACTAATGGAGCCCTAGAATATAAGTAATCCAAAAGTCCACACTGCATAAAAAATCTAAATATTCAGTGCAAACCCCATCAAGATCTAATGGCATTTTTAGAAATAAAACCAATAATCCTACAGAGTGAATACTACCACAAAAGGCCCTGAATAGCCAAAGCCATATGAAGAAAAAACAAACCTCGAGGCATCATGCTTTCTGAATTCAAAGTGTATTACAAAGTTGTAGAAATGAAAATCGTATGGTATTGACATACAGACAGATCACAGATCAATGGAACAGATTAGAAAACCCAGGTAAAAGCCCACACATATGTACTTAATTGATTTCCAAGAAAAGCTCCAAGAATATAAAATAGGCAAGCAACAGTCTCCACGGTAAGTGCTTTGGAAACACTGGGCAGGCTCAGGTAAAGCAATGCAACTGAATGTCTATCCCACCCGATCCACAACAACAAAGTCACAATGTGACTAGAACTTCAACAAAACAGCTACACCCATAAAATATCTAGCTGGAAATAGAGCAGAATGTTATTAACACCCCTGCCTTTTTATAATCAGCTCCATGACCAACATTTGAACTCCAGATTCTGAGATCTAGAGTCAGATGCTGTGCTGACTGAGCCAGGCAAGAACCTATTAAAACTATGCAGCACAGAGGTGTCAGAGGAGATCTATTCATTCATCGACTTAGCACAATTTTTGGGGAAGAATGTTTCCTGAGTTCCTTCTTGACACTGATTTTTGGGTTTGACATCAGAAGCAAAAGCTACAATGAAAAACAACTGGGACTGCATCAAACGAAAGCCTTCTGTGAAGCAAAGGAAATCTCCAGTCATCAACACATTGAAAAGACAACATACTGAAGAGCAGAAAATATTTGCAAATTACCTAACTGATAAATGTCTCATATCCAAAATATTGAAGAACTCATACCACTCAATAACACAAAAACAGATAGCAGTTACAAGATGAGCAGAGTTCCGAATTGATTTTTTTTAAAAGAAAACACAAAGAGGGCCAACAAATACACGAAGAGATGTTCACCAACTCTTATCACGAGGGAAATGCAAATCAGAGCCCAAAATGATGTCACCTGTCACCTGTCGCCTTTCAGAATGACAAGTATCCAGAAGACCAAACAAGAATTTTGGACAAAATGTGGAGGAAAGGGAACTGTGCTCTATTGGGCTGTAGGGGGATTGTAAACAGACTCTGTTGGTAGGACTATAAATGGGTGCAGCTACTATGGAAAACAGTGTCAAGATTTCTCAAGAAATTCAACAGAGGGGAACCCGGCTGACACAATCAGAAGAGTGAATGACTCTTGATCCCAGGGTCACGAGGTTTACCACGTTGGTGGTAAAAAAGTACCTAAAAATAATATAGAATACCCATATCATCCAACAATTCCCCTCTTATGCATTAGAATGAAGCCAAGTCTTTTCTCTGCTACAATGAAGGTGTATAGGGGTGTCGAGGTGGCTCAGTCATTAAGCATCTGACTTTCACTCAGGTCTCACATTGGGCTCCCTGCTCAGTGGAGAGACTGCTTCTCCCCTTCCCACTCCCCCTGCTTGTGCTCTCTGTCTCTGTGTCCTTCTCTTGGTCAAATAAATAAATAAAATCCAGTTGCCCATTCCCAGGGCTCAGCTCTGGAATCCCTCTCTTGGAGGGACACATGAGGCAGAAAACAGGACTCCTCCCTTCCCACAGAATGACACTGACCTTTTAGGAGATGGGCCATATCCCCAGATAGGGAGACTCATCCATGGCCCAGGACCACCCAGGGGTGGCCACCCCTCCATTCCACTGCCATCCTTGACACAAAATCCAAAGACGAAAGCCTGAGCGACCACCTCCCACTCACCCTTCATTCATATCCTGAGGAGCTCCCGTCACGGTCTGTAGATCAGGCCTGCCAAGCCTCAGCCCCAAACCTAAGCCAAGTTTGTGTTTTCAGACTTCTGGCCCCACAGGCCGGGCCCACAAACCCTCCAGGATGGGGCCCTTGGAGCCACACCGCAGGACTGTGCCCGCCCTATCCAAGGAAACCATGCCCTTTACATTGGCCACAACCCTGCAGACTAGGAGAACCCTCCAAGGCCCATGAGGACATCCTGATCATGTAGGCAGCCCTGGACAAATAGGGGCATTCTGACAAGGGCTGAGCTACCACATCCACTCAGACATGCAGACCGATGTCCGAAGAGACAGAAGATTGAACTGGATAGGGCCCTAGCCCCTAATCCTAACCCTAGCTTTGGTTATCAGGAGTCTCTCCTCAGAGGCCTGGTTTGAATACGAGCATGTGGGGATTCCCTGAGACACCAAACAGAACCCGTCTCGTCTCCACATGGGAAGCTTGCTCTTTGGAGCTGTGTCCAACCCTTCAGGTAGAAGAATCCTGTAGGGCCCCTGAGCCACCGCCACATTCCAAGGTTTCCATGGACACAAACCCACATTATGACCCATCCTCAGGAGAGTCCAACTCAACTCCGCCCCCTGGGAAGCTCGCCCAGAGCCAGCAGATTGAACCTGCCTTATCGCTCGGTGCCAATGGGAATGCAAGGTGGGGTGACCAGGCATCCATTCTTAGAACCCTGCTCTCGAGTCTTTCCATATGGGGCGTCCTGGAGCCATCAATAAACGATCAACTGTCCCACAGACGGAAACCTGGAGGCTTGGAGCAGCTAACATCCTCTGACGGGGGAAAACCTCCATGGCCTCATGAGTACCCCCCTTTCATGTAAGAGCCATCATGGACACAAACCTCAGCCTGAGCCAATGTCTGATACTCGCCCTGAAGTCAGATGCAGGAGATCTCCATTCAGCCTATGCAGAGTGGACCTGCCTTGCCCTTGGCCCCAAACCTAATGTTAGCTTGTGTTTTCAGACTTCCATCGTCACACGCCTGGCCCAATAGCCCTCAAGACTGGGAACCCTGGAGGCACAACACAGCACTCTGCCTGCCCACCTGAAGGAAAACTTTGCCCTATGAAGCTGCCCAGAAACCCCAAATAAGGATCAACCTGCATGGGCCTTGACTGCACCCCAATTTCATAGGCTGCCCTGGGAATTAATGCTCTGTCTGACACAGCCTGAGCCCAGATCTCCTGACAGACACCCAGAAACTGGCCACACACCCAGCACATCGGACCTCCCATGGCCTTAGGCCATCATCTCTTCCCAACCTGGGTTTTCAGGCATCGGAACCTACACCTTATCTCCCATCCCTGCACAGGGGGGAACCTGATGCACAAATCAGAACTCCTCTTTCCCCATGTCAAGAATCCTTGCTATTGGCATGGTGTCAAACCTGCAGGGTAGGAGAAACCAGCATGGCCCATGAGGCCACGCCCAAGCTTGAGAGCCACCTTGGGCAAAAACACGGATTGTGACCCTCAGCGTGAGCCCCATGTTCACATAAGGCCTCTCAGTAGCTGGACCAAGAGCCCACTTATGGGGCTTGCCATGCCCCTAGGCCCCCGATGGGAACTGGAGGTTCGTTGTTCCAGTCGCCCATACCCAGGGCTCTGCCCTGGAATCCCTCTCTTGGAGGGACACCTGATGCAAAAAACAGGACTCCTCCCTTCCCACAGAATGACACCAACCTTTTGGGAGCCAGGACATATCCCCAGAGAGGGAGACTCGTCCATATCCCATGAGGCCACCCTTCCATTCCATGGCCATCCTTGACACAAAATCCAGAGACAAAAGCCTGAGCAACCGCCTCCAACTCACCCCTCTTTCATATCCCAAGGAGCTCCTGTCACGGTCTGTAGATCAGGCCATGCCATAGCCTCGGACCCAAGCCTAAGCCGAGTTTGTGTTTTCAGGATTCTGGCCCCACAAGCGTGACCCACACATCCTCCAGGCTGCGGCCATTGGAGCCACACCACAGGACTGTGCCTGCTCTCTCCAAGGAAACCGTGCCCATTCCATTGGCCACAACCCTGCAGATTAGGAGAAACCTCCAAGGCCCGCGAGGACATCCCTATCGTGTAGGCTGCCCTGGGCAAACAGTGGCATTCTGACAAGGGCTGAGCTACCACCTCCACTCAGACAGGCAGACCGATGACCCAGAGACAGAAGACTGAACCAGACAGGCCCCTAGGCCCTATTCTGAACCCTACCTTTGGTTTCCAGGCATCTGTCTTCAGAGGTCTGCTTTCAAATACCACCATATGGGGGGTCTCTGAGGCACCAAACAGAGCCCCTCTTGTCTGCACATGGGAATCTTGCACTTTGGAGCTGTGTCCAACCCTCTGGGTAGGAGAATCATGCAGATCCCCTGAGCCACCACTGTAGGGGCCTGGTTAGCCAGAAGAACTTATTTGTAAACCCCAGATATAGGGGCGGGCAAGGCCAGATGGAGACATCCAATCAGTGTGGTGTGCATATTTTTACTGTGGTGAGTTGAAATATCATTGGCCACCTGTGTGTGGGCCGGGCTCAACCACCTCTATAAAGGTTAGTCTGTGAGGCTGGTGGGGGAGGGTAGAAGGAGGAGTTAGAATAGCCATTGTGGGAGGAGTCAAGATGGCGGAGAAGTAGCAGCCTGAGACTACATCAGGTAGCAGGAGATCAGCTCGATAGGTTATCTAAACATTGCAAACACCTACAAATCCAACGGGAGAGCAAAGAGAAGAAGAACAGCAACTCTAGAAACAGAAAATCAACCACTTTCTGAAAGGTAGGACTGGCGGAGAAGTGAATCTAAAACGACAGGAAGATAGACCGCGGGGGGAGGGGCCGGATCCCGGCAAGCGGCGGAGCAACGGAGCACAAAATCAGGACTTTTAAAAGTCTGTTCCACTGAGGGACATTGCTCCAGGGGCTAAACCGGGGTGAAGCCCATGCGGGGCCAGCGTGGCCCCAGGCCCCGCAGGGTCACAGAAGGATTGGGGGTGTCGGAGTGTTGGAGAGCTCGCAGGTATTAGAACGGAGAAGCCAGCTGCAGAGACAGAGCCGAGGACTGAACTCTCAGCTCGGGGTTACCTTGAACTGGTCGCGGGCTGGGTGAGCTCGGAGCGCGGCTAGAGGCTGGGGATACGGGAGTGATTGGGTGCTGTCCTCTGGGGGCGCACTGAGTGGGGCCCCAGGCTCTCGGCTCCTCCGGGCCGGAGACTGGGAGGGCGCTATTTTCATTCCCGTCCTCCAGAACTCTACGGAAAGCGTTCAGGGAACAGAAGCTCCCAAAAGCGAACCCGAGCCGATAACTTAGTCCGGTCGCCGGAAAGGGCGGTGCAATTCCGCCTTGGGCAAAGACACTTGAGAGTCACTACAACAGGCCCCTCCCCCAGAAGATCAAGAAAATATCCAGCCAGGACGAAGTTCGTCTATCAAGGAGAAAGCAGATTCAATTCCTAAGACAGCAGAGCAATTCCAGAGGAGGAGAAAGCAAAGCACGGAACTCATGGCTTTCTCCCCATGATTCTTTAGTCTTGCAGCTACTTCAATTTTTTTTTCTTTTTTCAATTTTTTTTTCTTTTTTCTTTTTTCTTCTTCTGCTAAATTTTTTAAAATTTTACCCTTTTCTTTTTTAACATTTTTTGACTAGTTCATCTAAATATATATATATTTTCTTTCTTTTTTATATTTTTTTTATTTGTTTTATTTTTTAAATTTTTTTCTTTCTTTTTTTTTTTTTCCTTTTTTTCAGCAGCTGTTTTTATCCCCTTTCTCCCCCCTACAATTTGGGGTCTCTTCTGATTTGGTTACAGCGCATTTTTCCGGGGTCTTTCCACCCTATTAGTAGTTTATTTGCTCCTTCATATCCTCTTATCTGGACAAAATGACAAGGCGGAAAAAATCACCACAAACAAAAGAACAAGAGACAGTACCGAAGGCTAGGGACCTAATCAACACAGACATGGGTAATATGTCAGATCAAGAGTTCAGAATGACGATTCTGAACGTTCTAGTCGGGCTCGAAAAAGGCATGGAAGATATTAGAGAAACCCTCTCTGGAGATATTAAAGCCCTTTCTGGAGAAATTAAAGAACTAAAATCTAACCAAGTTGAAATCAAAAAAGCTATTAATGAGGTGCAATCAAAAATGGAGGCTCTCACTGCTAGGATCAATGAGGCAGAAGAAAGAATTAGTGATATAGAAGACCAAATGACAGAGAATAAGGAAGCCGAGCAAAAGAGGGACAAACAGCTACTGGACCATGAGGGGAGAATTCGAGAGATAAGTGACACCATAAGACGAAACAACATTAGAATAATTGGGATTCCAGAAGAAGAAGAAACAGAGAGGGGAGCAGAAGGTCTATTGGAGAGAATCATTGGAGAGAATTTCCCTAATATGGCAAAGGGAACAAGCATCAAAATCCAGGAGATGCAGAGAACCCCCCTCAAAGTCAACAAGAATAGGTCCACACCCCGTCACCTAATAGTAAAATTGACAAGTCTTAGTGACAAAGAGAAAATCCTGAAAGCAGCCCGAGAAAAGAAGTCTGTAACATACAATGGTAAAAATATTAGATTGGCGGCAGACTTATCCACAGAGACCTGGCAGGCCAGAAAGAGCAGGCATGATATATTCAGAGCACTAAATGAGAAAAACATGCAGCCAAGAATACTCTATCCAGCTAGGCTATCATTGAAAATAGAAGGAGAGATCAAAAGCTTCCAGGACAAACAAAAACTGAAAGAATTTGCAAACACCAAACCAGCTCTACAGGAAATATTGAAAGGGGTCCTCTAAGCAAAGAGAGAGCTTAAAAGTAGTAGATCGGAAAGGTACAGAGACAATATACAGTAACAGTCACCTTACAGGCTAATAATGGCACTAAATTCATATCTCTCAATAGTTACCCTGAATGTTAATGGGCTAAATGCCCCAATCAAAAGACACAAGGTATCAGAATGGATAAAAAAACAAAACCCATCAGTATGTTGCCTACAAGAAACTCATTTTAGACGCGAAGACACCTCCAGATTTAAAGTGAGGGGGTGGAAAACAATTTACCATGCTAATGGGTATCAGAAGAAAGCTGGGGTGGCAATCCTTATAGCAGATCAATTAGATTTTAAGCCAAAGACTAGAATAAGAGGTGAGGAAGGACACTATATCCTACTCAAAAGGTCTGTCCAACAAGAAGATCTAACCATTTTAAATATCTATGGCCCTAACGTGGGAGCAGCCAACTATATCAACCAATTAATAACAAAATCAAAGAAACACATCAATAATAATACAATAATAGTAGGGGACTTGAACACTCCCCTCACTGAAATGGACAGATCATCCAAGCAAAAGATCAACAAGGAAATAAAGGCCTTCAATGACACACTGGACCAGATGGACATCACAGATATATTCAGAACATTTCATCCCAAAGTAACAGAATACACATTCTTCTCTAGTGCACATGGAACCTTCTCCAGAATAGATCACATCCTGGGTCACAAATCAGGTCTCAACCGGTATCAAAAGATTAGGATCATTCCCTGCATATTTTCAGACCACAATGCTCTGAAGCTAGAACTCAATCACAAGAGGAAAGCTGGAAAGAACCCAAATACATGGAGACTAAACAGCATCCTTCTAAAGAATGAATGGGTTAACCAGGAAATTAAAGAAGAATTGAAAAAATTCATGGAAACAAATGATAATTAAAACACAACAGTTCAAAATCTGTGGGACACAGCAAAGGCAGTCCTGAGAGGAAAATATATAGCGGTACAAGCCTTTCTCAAGAAACAAGAAAGGTCTCAAGTACACAACCTAACCCTACGTGTAAAGGAGCTGGAGAAAGAACAAGAAAGAAACCCTAAACCCAGCAGGAGAAGAGAAATCATAAAGATCAGAGCAGAAATCAATGAAATAGAAACCAAAAAAACAATAGAAAAAATCAATGAAACTTGGAGCTGGTTCTTTGAAAGAATCAAAAGATTGATAAACCCCTGTCCAGACTCATCAAAAAGAAAAGAGAAAGGACCCAAATCAATAAAATCATGAATGAAAGAGGAGAGATCACAACTAACACCAAAGAAATACAGACAATTATAAGAACATACTATGAGCAACTCTACGCCAAAAAATTGGACAATCTGGAAGAAATGGATGCATTCCTAGAGATGTATAAACTACCACAACTGAACCAGGAAGAAATAGAAAACCTGAACAGGCCCATAACCAGTAAGGAGATTGAAACAGTCATCAAAAATCTCCAAACAAACAAAAGCCCAGGGCCAGACGGCTTCCCACGGGAATTCTACCAAACATTTAAAGAAGAACTAATTCCTATTCTCCTGAAACTGTTCCAAAAAATAGAAATGGAAGGAAAACTTCCAAACTCATTTTATGAGGCCAGCATCACCTTGATCCCAAAACCAGACAAGGATCCCACCAAAAAAGAGAACTACAGACCAATATCCTTGATGAACACAGACGCAAAAATTCTCGCCAAAATACTAGCCAATAGGATTCAACAGTACATTACAAGGATTATTCACCACGATCAAGTGGGATTTATTCCAGGGCTGCAGGGTTGGTTCAACATCCGCAAATCAATCAATGTGATAGAACACATTAATAAAAGAAAGAACAAGAACCATATGATACTCTCAATAGATGCTGAAAAAGCATTTGACAAAGTACAGCATCCCTTCCTGATCAAAACTCTTCAAAGTGTGGGGATAGAGGGCACATACCTCAATATTTTCAAAGCCATCTATGAAAAACCCACCGCAAATATCATTCTCAATGGAGAAAAACTGAAAGCTTTTCCGTTAAGGTCAGGAACACGGCAGGGATGTCCATTATCACCACTGCTATTCAACATAGTACTAGAAGTCCTAGCCTCAGCAATCAGACAACAAAAAGAAATTAGAGGCATCCAAATTGGTAAAGAAGAAGTCAAACTATCACTCTTCGCAGATGATATGATACTATATGTGGAAAACCCAAAAGACTCCACTCCAAAACTGCTAGAACTTGTACAGGAATTCAGTAAAGTGTCAGGATATAAAATCAATGCACAGAAATCAGTTGCATTTCTGTACACCAACAACAAGACTGAAGAAAGAGAAATTAAGGAGTCCATCCCATTTACAATTGTACCCAAAACTATAAGATACCTAGGAATAAACCTAACCAAAGAGGCTAAGAATCTATACACAGAAAATTATAAAGTACTCATGAAAGAAATTGAGGAAGACACAAAGAAATGGAAAAATGTTCCATGCTCCTGGATTGGAAGAATAAATATTGTGAAAATGTCTATGCTACCTAAAGCAATCTACACATTTAATGCAATCCCTATCAAAATACCATCCATTTTTTTCAAAGAAATGGAACAAATAATCCTAAAATTTATATGGAACCAGAAAAGACCTCGAATAGCCAAAGGAATATTGAAAAAGAAAGCCAAAGTTGGTGGCATCACAATTCCGGACTTCAAGCTCTATTACAAAGCTGTCATCATCACCACAGCATGGTACTGGCACAAAAACAGACACATAGATCAGTGGAACAGAATAGAGAGCCCAGAAATTGACCCTCAACTCTATGGTCAACTAATCTTCAACAAAGCAGGAAAGAATGTCCAATGGAAAAAAGACAGCCTCTTTAATAAATGGTGCTGGGAAAATTGGACAGCCACATGCAGAAAAATGAAATTGGACCACTTCCTTACACCACACACGAAAATAGACTCCAAATGGATGAAGGACCTCAATGTGAGAAAGGAATCCATCAAAATCCTTGAGGAGAATGCAGGCAACAACCTCTTCGACCTCAGCCGTAGCAACATCTTCCTAGGAACAACGGCAAAGGCAAGGGAAGCAAGGGCAAAAATGAACTATTGGGATTTCATCAAGATCAAAAGCTTTTGCACAGCAACGGAAACAGTTAACAAAACCAAAAGACAACTGACAGAATGGGAGAAGATATTTGCAAACGACATATCAGATAAAGGGCTAGTCTCCAAAATCTATAAGGAACTTAGCAAACTCAACACCCAAAGAACAAACAATCCAATCAAGAAATGGGCAGAGGACATGAACAGACATTTCTGCAAAGAAGACATCCAGATGGCCAACAGACACATGAAAAAGTGCTCCACGTCACTCGGCATCAGGGAAATACAAATCAAAACCACAATGAGATATCACCTCACACCAGTCAGAATGGCTAAAATTAACAAGTCAGGAAATGACAGATGCTGGCGAGGATTCGGAGAAAGGGGAACACTCCTACTCTGTTGGTGGGAATGCAAGCTGGTAAAACCACTCTGGAAAACAGCATGGAGGTTCCTCAAAATGTTGAAAATAGAACTACCCTATGACCCAGCAATTGCACTACTGGGTATTTACCCTAAAGATACAAACATAGTGATCCGAAGGGGCACGTGTACCCGAATGTTTTTAGCAGCAATGTCTACAATAGCCAGACTATGGAAAGAACCTAGATGTCCATCAACAGATGAATGGATAAAGAAGATGTGGTATATATACACAATGGAATACTATGCAGCCATCAAAAGAAATGAAATCTTGCCATTTGCGACGACGTGGATGGATCTAGATCGTATCATGCTTAGTGAAATAAGTCAATCGGAGAAAGACAACTATCATATGATCTCCCTGATATGAGGACATGGAGAAGCAACATGGGGGGGTAGGGGGATAGGAGAAGAATAAATGAAACAAGATGGGATTGGGAGGGAGACAAACCATAAATGACTCTTAATCTCACAAAACAAACTGGGGGTTGCTGGGGGGAAGTGGGGTTGGGAGAGGGGGAGCGGGCTATGGACATTGGGGAGGGGAGGCGAACCATAAGAGACTATGGACTCTGAAAAACAACCTGAGGGTTTTGAAGGGTCAGGGGTGGGAGGTTGGGGCAACCTGAGGGTTTTGAAGGGTCAGGGGTGGGAGGTTGGGGGAACAGGTGGTGGGTAATGGGGAGGGCACGTTTTGCATGGAGCACTGGGTGTTGTGCAAAAAGAATGAATACTGTTACGCTGAAAAAATAAATAAAATGAAAAAAAAAATTTAAAAAAAAAGATATTAAGAATAGAGCTTCCCTATGACCCTGCAATTGCACTGCTGGGTATTTACCCCAAAGATACACATGTAGTGGAAAGAAGGGCCATCTCTACCCCAATGTTTATTACAGCAATGGCTACAGTCGTCAAACTGTGGAAAGAACCAAGATGCCCTTCAACGGATGAATGGATAAGAAGATTTCGTCTATATACACAATGGAGTATTATACCTCCATCAGAAAGGATGAATACCCAACTTTTGTAGCAACATATACGGGACTGGAAGAGATTATGCTGAGCGAAATAAGTCAAGCAGAGAGAGTCAAGTATCATATGGTCTCACTTATTTGTGGAGCATAACAAAGAACATGGAGGACATGGGGAGATGGAGAGGAGAGGGAGTTGAGGGAAACTGGAAGGGGAGATGAACCATGAGAGACTATGGACTCTGAAAAACAACCAGAGTGTTTTGGAGGGGTTGGGGGGTGGGAGGTTGAGGAACCAGGTGGTGGGTTATAGGGAGGGCACGTACTGCATGGAGCACTGGGTGTGATGCCAAAACAATGAACACTATTATGCTGTAAATAAGGAAAAACAACAAAAAAAGATTCGTTGTGCCTGCAGTTGTCTTTGCCTGGTTCTTTTGTTGTCTGTCGTGTGGTTTGTTGTGTTTGCAGGGGACCAAGATAGTCCCCAACAGCAGCAGCCTCTGGATTGGGATCTCTGGGCCTGTGGTTGTCTTTGCCTTGTTTTTTTGTTGTCTGTTGTGTTATTGTTGTATTTGGAGAAATGGGAGAAGCGGGGAGTAAGGGACCTGTGACACCCCTAGGTCTTGTTCTCGAACATTTCAAGGATTTTCAAGATAAAGCCACTCAGTCAGGTGACAAGGTTTACACGAGAAAACTAAAAACACTCTGCAAATTAGAGCTACCCACTTTCACCACAGGGTGGCCACCAGAAGGAACGTTTGCCTTGGCTCAGATCTATTCTACCTTGAGTGAGGTCTTCGATCTACATCAAGACCAAATACCATACATTGTGGCCTGGCGATATCTGATAGAGGAGCCGCCATCATGGCTCAAGTTCCACATTCCCCCCTGCTGACAAAACCATTTCTCTCCCTCTAAGGCAGGTCAGAGCACCAAAACCAGAACAGACAGATGAGGGGGAACCACGGAAGAAGACCATCCTACCTCCATCGGATGTGGAGGATGTGGAATTCCACCCCATCTGTCCCCTAAATCTGACTCTCAGTTCCGAGATGCTTTTACCAGTCCACCTTATAGGCAGATGGGGTCCACCTATGGGACCACCAAGCAGAGAGACCGCCCTGATCTCTCCCCTTTCCTCTTGTCCATGAGGTTGCTCTACCGGACGGGAGAGGGAGCCACCACCTAAGCTATATCCCTTTCTCCTCTTCTGACATCTATAACTGGAAGACCCAACACAAATCATTTTCTGTCCACCCTCAGGATTTAGTTAGTCTCTTGGAGACTATCTTTCTTACCCACCAACCTACCTGGATGGATATTCAACAGCTCCTTATGGCTTTCTTTAATGGGGAAGAGAGGGATCGCATCATAAGAGAAACCCATAACGTGATAAGCAAGAGACTTGGCAGGGACCTCGTTTCCGCCAAATGGAGGACTACTGCCTGAGGCAACCCCCCAAATGGGATCCAAACCCCGATGAAGGTAAGGAGAGCTTAAGTTTCTACCGCCAGGCTCTACTGGGAACCCTCCGTGCAGCTGCAAGGAGACCCATAAATTTATCTAAAATTAGTACGGTGACTCAAGGTTTAAGAATGAGTCTTCAGGAGCTTTCCTAGAAAGCCTAATTGTAGCCTATAAAATATATACCCCGATCGACCCTGAGGCACCCCAAAATCAGAGGGCAATGTATTTTGCATTTGCCAGTCAGTCAGCCCCAGATATAAGGAGGAAACTTCAGAAAATTGAAGGATTTGAAGGGAAGAATCTGACTGAGTTAGTGGGAATAGCAGAAAAGGTGTTTAACAACAGGAATGCACAAGAGGATGAAAAACAAACAAAAAAAAGTGGTTAAGGTTTTGGTATTACATGAGGCGGGAGGAGACAGGTAGGGGATAGTAAATGGAATTTAAAGCCTAAGCAGAGAGAAGGCAGGCAGGAAGACTTATTCAGATCAGTGTGCTTACTGTAAGGAAAAAGGACATTGGGCCAGGGAGTGCCCCAAAAGGAAGACAGCAATGCTCGCTACCAGAGACTGAAGGGGTCATGGTTCTGAGTCCCTCCCTGAACCTTGGATAAAAATTGAAGTGGAGGGGAAATTAGTTGATTTTTTTTGGTGGACACAGGAGCCCAATTTTCATCATTAATTAAAACTATGGGAAAACTATCTGGAGAGTTAGTCTGGGTACAAGGAGCAAATGGCACAGAGACATAAATGAATAACAGAAAGGACTTTATATTGGGCCTCAGGAGTAGTTAAACATCGATTTTTGGTCCTCCCTAATGCCCCATATAACTTGATTGTAAGAGATCTCCTCCACAAATTAAGAGCTGACATTCAGTTCTCAGAAGTAGACATGACTTTAACCTTGAGACAATGCACTGTACAGGTGCTTATGGCAGCAGTAGATGAATACCTCCTTTAGGAGCCAGTCTCAAAACCAGAGGAGACAAAGGGGGTGAGACTTCTCCAAATCTTACAGGTCGAGTTTCCCGAGGTCTGGGCTGAAGGGAAGCCCCTGGCTTGGCCAAGGAACAACCTCCAGTGGTGGTACAATTAAAGGTGATGGCTGCGGCTGTGAACGTTCAGCAGTACCCCCTTCTCCAGGAAGCAAATGAAGGGATCAAAAAACACATTAACCACCCCCGCAGAGATGGGATCCCAGTTCCTTGCAAATCTCCATGGAACACACCTTTGTTGCCCATCAAAAAGGCAGAGACAGGGGAGTACTGAAACATTCAGGACTTGCAGGAAGTTAACAAATGGGTTGAAGATATCCACCCGATGGTGCCTAACCCCCATACCCTACTCTCCCTCCTGGGCCCCAAAAGAACTGTGTATACCATCTTAGATCTCAAGGATGCATTTTTCTGCATATCTTTAGCAAGGGAATCTCAGCCCCTTTTTGCTTTTGAGTGGTCTGACAAACAGAAAGGCTTCAAGGCCAGCTCACCTGGACAAGACTTCCCCAAGGATTCAAGAATTCACCCACCATTTTTGACGAGGCCCAACACGAGGATTTGTGGGAGTACAGAACCTCAAACCCAGGAGTCACTCTGTTACAGTATGTTGATGACTTGCTGATAGCCACTGAGGACTATGAGTCATGTTTGCAGGTGACAAGAGCTCTTACAGCCTCTGCAGGAAAAAGGGTATTGGGTGTCAGCAAATAAAGCACAGCTCTCTCAGAGCCATGCCACTTATCTAGGCTTTGATCTCCCTGAGGGAGTGCGTTCACTGTCTGAGTCCAGGAAACAGGTGATCACCCGATACCCCAGCCCCACCACATCCCAACAAGTGAAGGGTTTTCTTGGGATGGTGGACTACTATAGGCTGTGGATACCGAGGTTTGCAGAGATTGCCCGACCTCTCTATGAACTGTCAAAAGGCGGGCTCACTATGATAGAGTGGACAGCTGAGGCAGAAGGGGCATTTCAGGAATTACAAACAGCCTCACTGAGTGCCCCAGCACTGGCCATCCCAGATGTTACCAACCCCTTCCACTTGTATGTGGATGAAAAAGCAGGGGTGGCCAAAGGAGTTTTAATTCAGACTCTGGGGCCTTGGTAAAGGCCAGTAGCCTATCTTAGCAAGAAACTAGATCCAGTAGCAGCTAGGTTCCCCCCTTGCCTCTACACAATTGATGCCATGGCCCTCCTGGTCAAGGATGCAAGTAAATTGACTTTGGGTCAAAATCTCATCTTGACCACCACCCACGCTATCGAGGGCCTTCTCTGGACTACACCAGACCGATGGATGACGAATGCCCGAGTAACGGGGTATCAGGCTCTCCTCCTCATAGACCCAAGCGTGACCTTCCAGCCCTGGTGGTGCTAAATCCAGCCATGATGCTGTTAGAGGAGCTGACACGACTGCGGGGAAGTCCTAACCCAAGTCACAGGAGTAAGGCTGGACCCCAGAAACATTCCCATTCCGGATGCGGAGATGACTCTCTTCACAGAAGGGAATAGCTACAGAGTCAATGGAAAGGGGTATGCAGGGGCTGCAGTGGTTTCCGCTGAGCAAGAACTCTGGACAGCAGCCCTGCCACATGGAACATTGGCACAAAAAGTGGAGCTGACTGCACTCACCAAGGCACTTCATCTGGCCAAGTGACATTAGGTATGCCTTTGCTACTTTCCATAGCCATGGGGCTATTTATGAAGAAAGGGGCCTGTTAACAGCAGAAGAAAAAAGGAATTAAAAACAGAGAACAAATATTGGCTCTTCTACAGACTATTTGGGACCAAAAAGAGGTGGCCGTTATGCATTGCCCAGTACACCAGAAGGGGACTGTTCTGATTTCAAAAGAAAGCCAGGGACTCCTGCGTGTCTCAGTCAGTTAAGTGGCTGCCTTCAGCTCAAGTCATGAGAAGAGAACTCTGTGATCAAGTCCCGCATCAGGCTTCTTGCTCGGCAGGGAGCCTGATTCTCTCTCTGTCTCTGCCTGCTGCTCCCCCTGCTCGTGCGTGCTGGCGTTCTCTCTCTCTCTCTCTCTCTCTCTCTCTCTCAGACAAATAAATAAAATGTTAAAAAAAGAAAGATAAGAAAAGAAAACCAATTGCAGATCAAGCCACAAAGCAAGCAGCCCGAAACACATTGCAAGAGCTGGTAACACTCCTGGCTCCAGCCCTACCAGGAAAAAAAAAAAAAAAAAAAAAAACAAAAAAAAAACAAAAAAAAAAAAACGAACTATTCAGAAGATTTTAAAGTATTTACAAAAATGGGCTAAACTAGACCAAGAAGGTGATTGGGCTAAGACTAAAACAGGAAAGTTAATTCTTCCTCGGAGACTAGGTAAGAAGTTAGTAGACCAGATACACCAGGGTACTCATTTGAGAACACAAAAACTCATGGAACTTATAGGCAAGCAGTTCCAGGTTTCTAAATTATGGTGCATGGTTCAGGATATAGTTGATTGATGTGCTCTACGCCAGGCAGTTAATGTGGGAGGAACCAGAATGGGAAGAATGGGAAGAGGGAAAAGAGAAAGAGGTAAGGACCAGGAATTTATTGGGAAATAGATTTTACAGAAATGAAACCCAGAAAATATGGGCACAAGTATATGTGAATGTTTGTAGATACCTTTTCAGGCAGGGTAGAGGTTTTTCTGCCATCCTGAGATGGCAGGAGTGATAGCCAAAAAAGCTATTAGAAGAAATAATTCCTAGGTTTGGGCTGACTCTCGCGATCAGGTCAGACAATGGCCCTGCATTTTTCAGTTCAGTCTCACAGGCATTGGCCAAGTCTGTGGGCAGTAGTAGGAAAGTACATTGTGCCTACCAGCCACGGATTTCTGGGCAAGTAGAGAGAATGAACCGGACTCTTATAGAGACCTTGACAAAGCTAATTCTGGAGATGGCAGTGGATGGGTGGATCTCCTTCCTTTTGCCCTCCTCAGGGCGTGATGTACACCCTACTTAAACAAGGTGACCCCCTTTGAAATAAGGTTCAGGAGACCTGCTCACCCCCACTCTGCCCTCAGCTACAAGAGTTTGTCCTAGCAGAAATGACTGATCAGTCTTTACTCCACTCACTGCAGGCATTACAGTCTGTCTTAAAAAGAACTCACAAAGGGATCCGAACTGTCCACAATGAGATGGAGACGGAGGTGGAACCACATCCTTACCATCTGGGTTTGGATACATTGGGGACTGGGTTTAGATACATCGCCATCAAGTGGGAAACTTGGAGATTCGCTGGAAGGGAACATTTACTGTCATCCTGACTACCCCCATGGCAATAAAAGTAGAAGGTATAAGGGCCTGGATTCACACGTGTCACGTCAAACAAGGCAAGAATGAGGACAAGGACGCCCCCCAGATGAAAGCCACAGCCAATGGACCCCGCTGACTGTGGACTAAAACTAAGATTCAAAAGACTATGAGTTTATTGTTGCTCCTCTTGCTACCTGTTTATGTAAAGTATAAGTGGGAAATTAGACAAATGGAATTAGGAAAAAATGGAAAAGGTTATACAAAGCAGTAAATAGCTAACTCATCAGCCGACTGGGCACTAATGTCATTTGTCTAAGAGAAAATTAGAGCGATAAAATGTTAGTCTTTCATGCTCGATATAACATAGAACTGGCTGAAATGTCAAGGATTTGAGTAATCTCCAAAGAAAAGGGGGGAATGTTAAGGCCTACTCCATCAGAGGGAGCCATTTTGTTGTTTATGCAGTAAACATAGATCCACACTGTGCAGTAAACTTAGATAGACTCTAAGCAGTAAACATAGATTGACCCTGCCCCTCCCAGAGGAACTTACTTGCAAAGCCCAGATACAAGGGCGGGTCAGGCAAGGTAGAGACAGTCAATCAATGGGGGGTGCACATATCTACTAGGGTGAATTGTAATTCAATGGCTGATTGTGTGTGACCTAAAATGACTGTGCAGTTTCCTCTGTGTATTGCAAACTCATTGGCCACCTGTGTATAGCCCGATAAACTAACTATGAAAATTAGTCTGTGAGGCTGGTAGGGGTTGTCTCTTTGTAAGAGACAGCCCTGACAGTTCAGTTTGATTCTGGATGTTTGGTGTGATATAAAGCTTTGCTTGATCTTCGCATTATATCAGTCTCCCTCCATTGATTATGGAACCTAACAGATGGAAGTGTGAAAACATGAGCTCCATTTCAGTTCAGTGCCCAGCTCACGGCAGTTCCAATGTGCAGCGGCTGATTGGAGATCTCCAGCACCTGAGTAATGGCGAGTGTCAGATGTCCACTCATGCTGGAGTTTGTGTCCATGATGGCCGATGAATGGAGGGGTGGCCTCAAGAGGCCATGGAGGCTTTCCACCCTGGGGCTTGTGAGTTGCTCCAAACAGCAAGATGTCCTTTGCTGGAAAGAGGAGTCTGGTTGAACGGCTCCAGGATTGGATTAGACAGATTGGAGAGCAGAGCTCTCTGCATGGATGCTTGGAAACCGCACTTCGCATTACCACTGAAGCCGAGGAACAGAGCAGGTCGATCTACTGGCTCTGGGGCAAAGTTCCAAGGGGACTGAGTTGACTGGGGTTCTCAGGCTGATGGGCCACAAGGCTGGTTGGTGTCCAGGGAGACGTTAGAATGTGGCGGTGGCTCAGGAACCATGCAGGATTCTCCTATGCTGACGGTTGGCTCCAGCTCCCAAGAGCAAGGTTTCCTTCTGGGGACAGGAGGGATTCTGTTGTTGTGGCTCAGGGACCACATATTAGAACATATGTTGGTATTCCATAACAGGGCTCTGGGGACAGATGTCTGAAAACCTAAGCTAGGTTTCTGATGAGATCCCAGGCGCATATCAGGTTCAATCTTCTGATTCAGTGCCATTGACCTGCGTGTCTGCCTGGAGGTAGGTGACTATGGTGTGTCAGACTGAGCATTTTTGTCCACAGTGGCCTACAAAATTGGGGTGGGCTCAGAGATCTTGTAGGTTTCTCCTAATCTGAAGGGTTTGGGCAACTGTCACTGGCAGAGTTTCCTGCACGAGGGCAGGCCCAGTGCTGTGGTTAGCTCCAGAGGCCTCATCATGGAGGGCATGTGGGCAACTGTCACTGGCATGGTTTCCTTGGGGAGGGCAGGCCCAATGCTGCAGTTAGCTCCAGAGGCCCCATCCTGGAATGCATGTGGGCCAGGACTTTGGGGACAGACATCTGCTGACACAAACTCAGTTTTGGGTTAGGGGCGAGGTGATGGCAGGCCCAATCTGCACACGTTGAGGGAAGCTCCTAGGGATTTGAAATTTGGGCACCTGGGAGGTGGAATCTCAGGCTTTTCTGCCTGGATTTAGTGTCAAGGATGACCACGGAATGTATGGGTGCCCTCATGGGGTTGGGAGATTCTTCCTCCCTGGGGATTCTGAGCAGCTCCCAAGAGTTTGGTGTCTTTCTGGGGGAAGGGAAGAGAGCTGTTTTCCGTGTCAGGGGTCCCACCCAAACAGGGATTCCAGAGATGGGATCTAGGTCCAGATGCCTGGATAACTCCACTGAGGGTTAGAATTTGAGCTAGGGACATGGTAAGCCAGTTCTGCAACTCCTCGTCCAGATCCCGAGGGGGTTGGTTTGGAAACGTCATCAGCTTGAGGGACACAATACCTGTTTGTGCCCTGGGAGGCCCTCCTGAGTGGGCATGATCTCATGGGCCATGTAGATAGCCTCACTCTGAGGGTTGGACAATCATCGCAACAGCCAGGTTTCCTGCCATGGTGAAGGAGGAGTACTCATTTGGGCTTCCAGGTCCCCCATAGGCAGCGATACAAGCTAAGGTCTGGGGAAAGATGCCTGAATACCTAGGTTGGGTAGAGATGACGGCCTTGGGCCAAACAGGTCCCACCTGCAGGATATGGGGCCCACCATCTGGGTGGCTGACAGCAGGTCGTGGCATAGGCTGTATCAGACAGAGCATTAGTGTACCAGGCAGCCTATGATATTGGGGTGCCATCGAGGACCTTGCAGGTGGATCCTAGTGTGGGGTTTGTGGGCAGACACATTGGGAACTTCTTCTTTCTGGTGGGAAAGCAGAAGGCTTCATAGTGGTTCCAGAATTCCTAACTGGAGGGCTTGAGGGCCAGGAGTGTGAGGATGGAAATCTGAAAACAAGCTACAGAATAGTTCAGTGCCGATCACATGGTAGTTCCAATGTGCAGTGCAGTGGCTTATTCGAGTTCCCCAGCATCTGAGTAAGGGCAAGTGTCCGTTTTCTGCTCACACTGGAGATTGTGTCCATGATGGCCGACAAATGGAGGGGTGGCCTCAAAAGCCATGGAGGCCTTTCCACTCTGGGGCTTGTTAGCTGCTCCAAACAGCAAGGTGTCCTTCTGCGGGACAGGGGGATTCTGGTAAGAGGGCTCCAGGGTCTCCAATATGGAACAATTGGATGGCAGAGCTCTCTTCAGGAATGCCTGGAAAGCCGACTTCACGTTACCATTGCAGCCAAGGAGCAAGGTATGTTTGATCTGCTGGCTCTGGGTCGAATTTCCAAGGGGTCTGAGTTGACAGTGGTTCTCAGGCTGACGGGTCACAAGGCTGGTTGGTGTTTGAGGAGACCATAGAATGTGGTGGTGGCTCAGGGGGCATGCAGGATTCTCCTACTCTGAGGGTTGGACCCAGCTCCCAAGAGAAAGGTTTTCCTTCTGGGGACAGGAGGGGTACTGTTGTGAGGCTCAGGGACCACATGTTGGACCATATGATGGTATTCCCGAACAGGCCTCTGGGGACAGATGCCTGAAAACTGAAGATAGGGTTCCAATGAGGTCCTTGGTGCATTTCAGGTTCAATCTTCGGACTCAGGGCCATTGATCTGCGTGTCTGAGTGGAGGTAGGTGCCTAGGGGGTGTCAGACTGAGCATTTTTGTCCAGAGCGGCCTCCGAAATTGAGGTGGGCTCAGGGGCCTTGCAGGTTTCTCCTAATGTGGAGGGTTTGGAAAACTGGGACAGGCAGAGTTTCCTTTGGGATGGCAGGCCCAGTGCTACATTGTGGCTCCGGAGGCCCATCCTGGAGGGTATGTGGGCCATGGTTTTGGGGACAGAAGTCTGCAGACCCAAACTCAGGTTAGGGTTACGGGTGAGACGATGGCAGGCCCTATCTGCAGTTCCTGAGGGCAGCTCCTCGGTATTTGAAATTCAGGCGGTTGGGAGGTAGTAGTTCAGGTTTTATGTCTGGATTTTGTGTCTTGGATGGCCAAGGAATGTAGAGGTGGCCTCATGGGGCCGTGGGAGATTCTTCGTCTCTGAGGTTTCTGTGCAGCTCCCAAGAGTTTGGTGTCTTTCTGGGAGAAATGAAGAGTTTTTTCCGTCTCAGGGGTCCTGCCCAAACAGGGATTCCAGAGACAGGTTCTGGGTCCGGGCACCTGGATAACACCTCTGAGGGTTAGGATTTGGGCCTAGGGGACTAGCAGGCCCACTCTGTGGGCTCCTGGTCCAGCTCCCATTGGGACTGGTTTGAAAGCGTGTTCAGGCTGAGGATACAATGCCTGATTGTGCCCGGTGGGGAGCCCTCCTGAGTAGGTGTTGTCTCGTGGCCCTTGCAGCTGGTTCCCACTCTGAGGGTTGGTCACGCATCCCTAAAGCAAGGTTTCCTGCCTTGGAGAAGAAGGAGTAGTCTTTTGGGCTTCAGGTTCCCCCACAGGCAGGGATTTGAACTTAAGTCTGGGGACAGACACCTGAACACCCAGGTTGGGTAGGAATGATGGTCTCGGGGCACGGCAGGTCCCACCTGCAGGATATGGGTCCACTCTCTGGGTGGCTGACAGGAGGTTGGGGCTCAGGCTGTGTCAGCCAGAGCATGAGTGCACAGGGCGGCCTAGGATATTGGGGTGCCGTCAAAGGCCATGCAGGTGTCTCCTCATGTGGGGTTTCCAGGCAGACCCATAAGGCACGTGTTCTTTCTGAGGGGCAGGCAGAAGGCTGTATTGTGGCTCCAGAATTCCCAACTGGAGTGCTTGCAGGCGAGGAGTATGAGGACAGATGTCTGAACATACAAGCTACGGTTCAGTTCAGTGTCGAGCACATGGCAGTTCCAATGTGTAGTGACTGATGTGAAATGTCCAGGACTTGAGTAAGTGCGAGTGTCAGATGTCCGCTCATGCTGGAGCTTCTGTCCATGATGGCTGATGAATGGAGGGGTTGCTTCAAGAGGCCAGGGAGGCCTTCCAATGCTGGGGCTTGGGAGCTGCTCCAAACAGTAAGGTGTCCTTCTGCGGGACAGGGGGAGTCCAGTTAGAGGGCTCCAGTTTCTCCCATCTGGAATGATTCGAGAGAGAAGGTCTCCGCATGGATGCCTGGAAAGCCCAACACGCATTACCATTGCAGCTGAGGAACAGGGTAGGTTCGATCCGCTGGCTCTGGGTAGAATTTCCAAGGGGTCTGAGTTGTCAGTCGTTCTCAGGCTGATGGCTCACAATGCTGATTGGTGTCCGGAGAGACCTTAGAATGTGACGGTGGCTCAGGGGCCATGCAGGATTCTCGTACCCTGGGGGTTGGACGCAGCTCCCAAGAGCAAAGTTTCATTCTGGGGACAGGAGGGGTTCTGTTGTGTGGCTCAGGGACTACATGTTGGGCCACGTGTTAGTATTCCCAGACAGACCTCCGGGGACGGATGCCTGAAAACTGAAGCTAGTGTTCCAATGAGGTCCTAGGTGCATGTCAGGTTCAATCTTCTGACTCAGGTACATTGACCTGCATGTCTGTCTGGAGGTAGGTTCCTAGAGTGTGTCTGACTGTGCATTTTTGTCCAGAGCGACCTGCATAATTGAGTTGAGCTCAGTGGCCTTGCAGGTTTCTCCTAATCTGGAGGGTTTGGAAAACTGGGGCGGTCAGAGTTTCCTTCTTGAGGGCAGTCCCAGTGCTGCGGTGTGGCTCTGGAGGCCCAATCCTGGTGGGAATGTGGGCCAGGGCTTTGGGGACAGAAGTCTGTAAATACAAACTCGGGTTAGGGTTAGGGGCAAGGTGACGACAGGCCCTGTCTGCACATCCTGAGGGCAGCTCCTTGGGATTTGAAATTGGGACTGGCTGGGAGGTGGTAGCGCAGGCTTTTCTGTCTGAATTGTGTGTCTAGGAGAGCCATGGAATGTACGGGTGACCTCATGTGGCCATGGGAGATTCATCCTCTCTGGGGATTCTGTCCGGCTCCCAAGAGTTTGGTGTCTTTCTGGGGAAAGGGAAGAGTGCTGTTTTCCGTATCAGTAGTCCCACCCTAACAGGGATTCCAGAGAGGGGTTCTGGGTCCGGGCGCCTGGAGAACCCCAACGAAGGTTAGAAATTGGGCCTAGGGGCATGGCAAGCCCGATATGCAGGCTCCTGGTCCAGCGCCCTAGGCGGCTGATTTGAAAGCTTGTTCAGGCTGAGGGTCACAATGCCTGTTTGTGCCCAGGGCAGACCTCCTGAGTGGACGTGATCTCATGGGCCATGCAGCTGGCTCCCACTCTGAGGATTGGACTCCCATCACCACAGCCAGGTTTCGTGCCATGGGAAAGGAGGAGTACCCTTTTAGGCTTCAGGTTCCCCCATAGGCAGGCATTTGAGCTAAGGTCTGGGGACAGAAGCCTGAATATCCAGGTTGTGTAGAGGTGACGGCCTTGGGCCACAGAAGGTCCCACCTCCAGGATATGGGGCCCGCTATCTGGGTGGATGACAGGAGGTCGGGGCTCAGGCAGTATCAGATAGAGCATAGTGCACAGGGCAGCCTCTGATAGTGGGGTGCTATCGAGGGCCGTGCAGGTGGATCCTCATGTGGGATTACTGGGCAGACCCATAGGGCACTCCTTCTTACTCGTGGGCAGGCAGAAGACTGCGTTGTGGCTCCAGAATTCCCAGTCTGGAGGGCTTACGGGCCAGGTGTGTGAGGATGGATGTCTGAAAAGAGAAGCAGTGGTTCAGTTCAGTGCCAAGCGCATGGCAGTTCCAATATGCTGCGGCTGATCTGAGATCTCAGGCACCTGAGTAAGGGTGAGTGTCTGTTTTCCGTTCCTGCTGGAGTTTGTGTCCATGATGGCCAACGAATGGAGGGGTGGCCTTAAGAGGCCATGAGGTTTTCCCACGCTGGGACTTGTGAGCTTCTCCAAACAGCAAGGTGTCCTTCTGAGGGACAGGGTTGTCTGGTTGAATGGCTCCAGGGTCCCCCATATGGAAATATTGAATAGCAGAGCTCTCCACATGGATGCCTGGAAATCCCACCTCGCGTTTCCATTGCGGCCGAGGAACTGGGCAGGTTGGATGTGCTGACTCACGGGCGGAGTTCCAAGGGGCCTGAGTTGACAGGAGTTCTCAGGCTGACAGGTCACAATGCTGGTTGGTGTCCAAGGAGACCTTAGAATGTGGCGGTGGCTCAGGGGCCATGCAGGATTCTCCTAGCTTGAGGGTTGGACCCAGCTTCCAAGAGGTACGTTGCCTTCTGGGGACAGGAGGGGTTCTGTTGTGTGCCTCAGGGACCACGTGTTGGAGCATATGTTGGTATTCCAGAACCAGCCTCTGGGGACAGATGCCTGAAATCCTAAGCTACGTTTCCAATGAGGTCTTAGGGCAATGTCAGGTTCAATCTTCTGACTCAGGGACATTGACCTGTGTGTCTGCCTGGAGCTAGGTTCCTAGGGTCTTTCAGTCTGCCCATTTTTGTCCAGAGCCGCCTGCGAAATTGGGGTGGGCTCAGTGGCCTTGTAGGTTTCTCCTAATCTGGAGGGCTTGGCCAACTGTGACGGGCAGAGTTTCCTTCAGGAGGGCAGGCCCAGTCCTGCGGTGTGGCTCCAGAGGCTCTGTTTTGGAGGGCATGTGGGCCTGGGCTTTGGGGACAGAAATCTGTAGAGAGAAACTCGGGTTAAGGTTAGGGGAGAGATAATGGCAGGCCCTATCTGCACATACTGAGTGCAGCTCCTGGTGTTTGTAATTGGGACTGGCTGGGAGGCGGTGGCACAAGCTTTTATGTCTGAACTGTGAGTCTAGGAAAGCCACGGAATGTAGGGATAGCCTCATGCGGCCATGGGAGATTCATCCTCTCTGGGGATCCTGCCCGGCTCCCAAGAATTTGGTGTCTTTCTGGGGGAAGGGAAGAGTGCTGTTTTCCATTTTAGGTGTCCTGCCCAAACAGGGATTCCAGAGACGGGTTCTGGGTCCAGGCACCTGGAGAACAACACCGAAGGTAAGGAATTGGGCCTAGGGACATGGCAGGCTCGATATGCGGGCTCCTGGTTCAGCTCCCGAGGAGGCTGGCTTGAAAGCGGGCTCAGGCTGATGGTCCCAATGCTTGTTTGTGGCCAGGGCGGACCTCCTGAGTGGGCGTGGTCTCAAGGGCCATGCCCCTGGCTCCCACTCTGAGTGTAGGACTCCCATCCCAACAGCTGGGTTTTCTGCCCAGGGAAGGAGGAGTACTCTTTTGTGCTTCAGGTTCCCCCATAGGCAGGGATTTGAGCTAAGGTCTGGGGACAGATGCCTGAATACCCAAGTTGGGTAGTTTTGATGGCCTCAGGCCATGGCGGGTCCCACCTCTAGGATACGTGGCCCGCTTTCTGGGTGACTGACAGGAGTTCGGGGCTCAGGCTGTGTCAGACAGAGCATTAGTGCATAGGACAGCCTCTGATAGTTTGGTGCCTTTGAGGGCCATGCAGGTGGATCCTCAAGTGGTGTTTCTGGAAAGTCCCGTAGGGCACATCCTCCTTCTCCTGGGCCGGCAGAAGGCTGCGTTGTGGCTCCAGAATTCTCAGTCTGGAGGGCTTGTGGGCCATGAGTGTGAGAACGGATGTCTAAAAAGAGAAGTGATGGTTCAGTTCAGTGCTGAGCACATGGCAGTTCCAATGAGCAGTGGCTGATCCGAAATCTCAAGCACCTGAGTAAGGGCGAGTCTCCGTTTTCCGCTCCAGCTGGAATCTGTGTCCATGATGGCCCCGAATGGAGGGGTGGCCTTAAGAGGCCATGAGGTTTTCCCACGCTGGGACTTGTGTGCTTCTCCAAACAGCAAGGTGTCCTGCGGGACAGGGGGAGTCCGGTTGAAAGGCTCCAGGGTCCCCCATATGGAAAGATTGGATAACAGAGCTCTCTGCATCGATGCCTGGAAATCTCACCTTGCATTTCCATTTCAGCCGAGGAACTGGGCAGATTCGATGTGCTGACTAGGGGCGGAGTTCCAAGGGGCCTGAGTTGACAGGGATTCTCAGGCTGATGGATTGCAATGCTGGTTGGTGTCCTGGGAGACCTTATATTATGGCAGTGGCTCAGGGACCATTCAGGAGTCTCCTAGCTTGAGGGTTGGACCCAGCTCCCAAGAGGTAGGTTACCTTCTGGGGACAGGAGGGGTTCTTTTGTGTGCCTCAGGGACCACATGTTGGAGCATATATTGGTATTCCAGAACTGGCCTCTGGGGATATGAGGTCCTAGGGCCATGTAAGGTTCAATCTTCTGACTCAGGGCCAATGACCTGGGTGTCTGCATGGATCTAGGTGCCTAGGGTGTGTCAGACTGCGTATTTTTGTCCAGACCGGCCTGCGAAATTGGGGTGGGCTCAGGGACCTTGCAGGTTTCTCCTAATCTGGAGGGTTTGGTCAAGTGTGACGGGCAGAGTTTCCTTCAGGAGGGCAGGCCCAGTCCTGCGGTGTGGCTCCAGAGGCCCCATCCTGGAGGTTATGTGGGCCAGGGATTTGGGGACAGAAGTCTTCAGATACAAACTCTGGTAACGATTAGGGGCGAGGTGATGGCAGGCCCTGTCTGCACACCCTGAGGGCAGCTCCTCAGGATTTGAAATTCCCGCTGCTGGGAGGTGGTAGCTCAGACTTTTCTGTCTGAATTGTGTGTCTAGGAGGGCCACGGAATGGAGGGGTGGCCTATTGAGGCCATGGGAGATTCATCCTCTCTGGGGATTCTGCCCAGTCCCCAAGAGTTTGGTTTGTTTCTGGGGGAAGGGAAGATCGGTGTTTTCCGTCTCAGGGGTCCTGCCCAAACAGGGATTCCAGAGACGGGTTCTGGGTGCAGGCGACTGGAGAACCCCACCGAGGTTTAGGAATTGGGCCTAGGGAATTGCCAAGCCCGCCCTGCAGGATCCTGGTCCAGCGCCCGAGGTGGCTGGTTGAAACCGGGCTCAGGCTCAGGGTCAAATTGCCTGTTTGTGCCCAGGGCGCCCTTCCTGAATGGGCGTGGTTTCATGGGCCATGCAACTGGCTCCCACTCTGAGGGTTGGATACCCATCCCAACAGCCAGGTTTCCAGCCATGGGGAAGGTGGAGTACTCTTTTGTGTTTCAGGTCCCCCATAGGTAGGGATTTGAGGTAAGTTCTGGGAACAGATAACTGAATAGCCAGGTTGGGTAGAAATGACGGCCTCCAGCCACAGCAGGTCCCACCTGCAGGACACCGGGCCCACTCTCTGGGTGGCTGACAGGAGGTCGGGGCTCATTCTGGGTCAGCCAGAGCATTAGTGCCCAGGGTGGCCTATGATATTGGGGTGCCGATGAGAGCCGCCCAGGTGAATCCTCATGTGTGGTTTCTGGGCAGACCCATAGGGCACTTCATCTTTTGGGTGGGCAGGCAGAAGGCTGCGTTGTGGCTCCAGAATTCCCAATCTGGAGGGCTTGCTTGATAGGAGTGTGAGGACGGAAGTCTGAAAACATAAGCTATGCTTCAGTTCAGTGCCGAGCGCATGACAGTTCCACTGTGCAGCGGCTGATTCGAGATCTCCATCACCTGAGTAAGGGCGAGTGTCTGATGTGTGCTCACGCTGGAGTTTTTGTCCATGATGGCCAACGAATGGAGGGGTGGCCTCAAGAGGCCATGGAGGTTTTGTCACGCTGCGCTTGTGAGCTGCTCCAAATAGCAAGGTGTCCTTCTGCGGGAGAGGGGGAGTCCTGTTGAATGCCTCCAGTGTCCCCCATATGGGAAGTTTGGATAGCATCCCTCTCTGCATGAATGCCTGGAAAGCCGACCTTGAGTTACCATTGCAGCCAAGGAACAGGGCAGGTTTGATCTGCTGGCTCTGGAGCGACGTTCCAAGGGGGCTGAGTTGACGGGGTTTCTCAGACTGATGGGTCACAATGCTGCTTGCTGTCCAGGGAGACCTTGGAATGTGGTGGTGGCACAGGGGTTATGCAGGATTCTCCTACCCTGAGGGTTGGACCCAGCTCCAAGAGCTAGGTTTCCTTCTCTTGACGGGAGGGGGGGGGTCTGTTGAGTGGCTCACGCACCGCATATTGGACCATATGTTGGTGTTCCAGACCAGGCTTCTGTGGACAAATGCCTGAAAATCTCAGCTAGGATTCTGATGAAGGCCTAGTGCGAGGTCAGGTTCCATCTTCTGACTCAGTGCCAAGGATCTGCGTGTCTGCCTGGAGGTGGGTGCCTAGAGTGTTTCAGACTGCGCATTTTTGTTCAGAGCAGCCTACGAAATTGGGGTGTTCTCAGGGGCCTTGCAGGTTTCTCCTAATCTGGAGGGTTTGGGCAACTGTGACGGGCAGAGTTTCCTTCAGGAGGGCAGGTGCAGTCCTGTGGTGTGGCTCTGGAGGCCTGATCCTGGAGGGCATGTGGGCAAGGGCTTTGGGGACAGAAGTCTGCAGACACAATCTCAAGTTAGGTTTAAGGGTGAGGTGATGGCATGCCCAATCTGTACACCCTGAGGGCAGCTCATAGGGATTTGAACTTCGGGCGGCTTGGAAGCAGTAGCACAGGTTTTCCTGTCTGAATTGTGTGTCTACGATGGCCACAGAATGTAGGGGTGGTGTCATGGGAGATTCTTCCTCTCTGGGGATTCTGCCTGGCTCCCAAGAGTTTGGGGTCTTCCTGGGGGAAGGGAAGAGTGCTGTTTTCCCTCCCAGGGGTCCCGCACAAACAGGGATTCCAGAGACGGGTTTTTGTCCAGGGCGCCTTGAGAACCCCACTGAGGTTTAGGTTTTGGACCTGGGGCACGGCAGGCCTGATCTTCAGGCTCATGGTCCAGATAGTGAGGGGGCTTGTTAGAAAGTGGGTTCAGGTTGAGGGTCACAATGCCTGTGCCCAGGGCGGCCCTCCTGAGTGGGCGTGGTCTCATGGGCCATACAGCTGGCTCCCACTCTGATGGTTAGGCACCCATCCCAACAGCCTGGTTTCCTGCCATGGGGACGGAGGAGTACTCATTTGTGCTTCGGGTTCCCCCATAGGTAAGGATTTTAGGTAACATCTAGGGAGAGCTGCCTAAATACTCATGTTTGGTAGAAATGATGGCCTCAGGCCATGGCAGGTCGTATCTGCAGGATACAGGGCTTGCTATCTGGCTGGCTGATAGGTGGTCAGGGTTCAGGCTGTGCCTGACAGAGCATTAGTGCCCAGGGCGGCCTATTATATTGGGGTGCCTCAAATGCTGTGCATGGGGTTCCTCATGTGGAGTTTCTGGGCAGACCCGTTGGGCACTTCTTTCTTGTGGGTGGGAGGAAGGCTGCATTTTGGCTCCAGAATTCCCAATCTGGAGGACTTCTGCATGAACAATATGAGGACAGAAGTCTGAATAGATAAGCTGGGGTTCAGTTCAGTGCCGAGCACATGGAAGTTCCAATGTGCAGCCGCTGATCCGAGATCTCCAGCACCTGAGTAAGGGCGAGGGCCAGATGTCCCCTCACGCTGGAGTTTCTGTCCATGATGGCCGATGAATGGAGGGGTGGCATCAAGAGGCCTTGGAGGTTTTCCCACGCTGGGGCTTGTGAGTTACTCCAAACAGCAAGGTGTCCTTCTGCGGGACAGTGGGAGTCCGGTTGAATGGCTCCAGGGTCCCCCATATGTGAAGTTTCGATAGCAGAGCTCTCCACATGGATGCCTGGAAAGCCCAACTCGCATTCCCATTGCAGCCGAGGGACACGGCAGGTTCGATGTTCTGGCTCTGGGGTGATGATCCAAGGGGGCTGAGTTGACAGGGTTTCTCAGGCTGACAGGTCACAATGCTGCTTCCTTGCTGTTCAGGGAGACCTTAGAATATGTCGGTGACTCAGTTGCCATACAGGATTCTCCTAGCCTGAGGGTTGGATCCAGCTCCCAAGAGCAAGGTTTCCTTCACGGGTCAGGAGGGGTTAGTTGTGTGGCTCAGGGACCACATGTTGGACCCTATGATGGTATTCCAGTACAGGCTTCTGAGGACAGATGACTGAAGACCCCTGCTAGGGTTCCAATGAAGTCCTAGAGCCAGGTCAGGTTCAGTCTTCTGACTCCAGACCATTGACATGTGTGTCTGCTTGGAGGTGGGTGCCTAGGTTGTGTCAGACTGTGCACTTTTGTACAGAGTGACCTACGAAATTGGTGTGGTCTCAGGGGCCTTGCAGGTGCCTTCTAATCTGGAGGGTTTGGGCAACTGTGAAACGTATAGTTTCCTTCGGGAGGGCAGGCCCAGTCCTGCGGTGTGGCTCTGGAGGCCCATCCTGGAGGGCATGTGGGCCAGGGCTTTGGGGACAGAAATCTGCAGAAACAAGCTCAGGTGTGTGTTAGGGGTGAGGGCATGGCCGGCACAATCTGTACACCCTGAGGGAAACTCCTCAGAATTTGAAGTTCGGGAAGCTGTGAGGCAGTAGCACAGTCTTTTCTGTCTGAATTGTTGTCTAGGATGGCCACGGAATGTAGGGGTGATGTCATGGGGCCATGGGATATTCTTTATCTCCGGGGATTCTGTCCAGCTCCCAAGAGTTTGGTGTCTTTCTGGTCAAAGGGAAGAGTGTTATTTTTCGTCTCAGGGGTCCTGCCCCAAACAGGGATTCCAGAGACGTGTTCTGGTTCTGGGCATCTGGGGAACCCCACTGAGGCTAAGGAATTGGGCCTAGGAGCATGGCAGCCCCTCTATGCAGACTCCTGGTCCAGCTCACAAGGGGGCTTGTTTGAAAGCGGGCTCAGGCTGAGGGTCTCAATGCATGTTTGTGCCCAGGATGGCCCTCCTGAGTGGGAGTGGTCTCATGGGCCATGCAGCTGGCTCCCACTCTGAGGGTTGGGAACCCATCCTAACAGCCAGGTTTCCTGCCATGGGGAAAGAGGAATACTCTTTTGTGCTTCAGGTTCCCCAATAGGCAGACATTTGAGGTAAGTTCTGGGGACAGATGCATGAATACCCAGGTTCAGTAGAGTTTATGGCCTCGGGCCATGTCAGGTCCCACCTGCACGATATGGGGCCCAATATCTGGGTGGCTGACAGGAGGTCGAGGCTCAGGCTGGGTCAGACAGAGCATTAGTGCCTAGAGCAGTCTATGATATTGGGGTGCCATTGAGGGTCATGCAGGTGGATCCTCATGTGGGTTCTGGGCAGACCCGTAGGGCACTTCTTCTTCCTTGTGGGCAGGCGGAAAATTGTGTTGTGGCTCCAGAATTCCTAATCTGGAAGGTTTTGTGGCAGGAGTGTGAGGACAGAAGCCTGAAAAGACAAGCTGCGATTCAGTTCAGTCCAGAGAACATGGCAGTTCCAGTGTGCAGTGGCTGATTCGAGATCTCCAGCATATGAGTAAGGGCGAGTGTCAGATGTCAGCTCACGCTGGAGTCTGCATCCATGATGGCCAACGAATGGAAGGGTGGCCTCAAGAGACCACCAATGTTTTCCCAAGCTGGGGCTCGTGAGCTGATCCAAACAGAAGGTGTCCTTCTGCGGGACAGGGGGAGTCCGGTTGAATGGCTCCAGGGTCCCCCTTATGGAAAGATTGGATAGCAGAGCTCTCCACTTGGATGCCTAAAAAGCACACCTCACATTCCCATTGCAGTCGAGGAACAGGGCAGGTTCGATCTGCTGGCTCTTGGGCGAAGTTCCAAGGGGGCTGAGGTGAGAGGGGTTCTCAGGCTGATGGTTCACAATGCTAGTTGATATCCAGGGAGACCTTACAATGTGGCGTTGGTTCTGGGGCCATGCAGGATTCTCCTACACCGAGGGTTGGACCCAGTTCCCAAGAGCAAGGTTTCCTTCTGGGGACAGGAGGGGTTCTGTTGTGTGGCTCAAGGACCACATGTTGGACCATACGTTGGTATTCCAAAACATGCTTCTGGGGACAGATGCCTGAAAACCTAAGCAAGGGTTCTGATGAGGTCCTAGGGCCAGGTCAGGTTCAATCTTCTGACTTAGGGCCATTGAACTGCATGTCTGCTTGGAGCTTGGTGCCTAGGTTGTGTCAGACTGCGCATTTTCGTCCAGAGCGACCTACGATATTGGGGTGGTCTCAGGGGCCTTGCAGGTTTCTCCTATTCTGGAGGGTTTTGTCAACTGTGATGGGCAGAGTTTCCTTTGGGTGGGCAGGCCCAGTCCTGTGATTTTCTCTGGAGTTCCCATCCTGGAGGCCACGTGGGCGAGGTCCTTGGGGACAGAAGTCTGCAGACACAAACTTGGAGTAGTGTTAGGGGCGAGATGATGGCAGGCCCTGTCTGCACACCCTGAGGGCAGCTACTTGGGATTTGTAATTGGGACTGGCTGGGAGGTGGTAGTGCCGGTTTTTCTGTCTGAATTGTGTTTCTAGGATGGCCACAGAATGTAGGGGTGGCTTCATGGGGCCATGGGAGAATCTTTCTGGGGATTCTGCCCAGCTCCCAAGAGTTTGGTGTCTTTCTGGGGGAAGGGAAGGGTCCTGCCCAAACAAGGATTTCACAGAGGGTTTCTGGTTCCAGGTGCCTGGAGAACCCCAGCAAGGCTTAGGAATTCGGCCTTGGGGCATGGCAAACCCACTCTGTTGTAAGTGGGCTCAGACTGAGGGTCACGATGTATATGTGTCACTAGGTATATATATACATACACATATACATATATACATATACATACATATATGTATATATACATATATATAGAGAGAGAGATAGAGAGATAGAGAGACAGACAGACAGAGAGATGAATGAATAAATAAGAAGATAGCCTCATACATATACATATACATGTACATATTTTAGTGCCCTCATGTTGGGTGTATAAATATTTTAAATTATTGTATCTTCTTTTTGGATTGTCTCCTTTATTATATCATAATGTCCTTCATCTCTTGTTACAGTATTTGTTTTGAAGTCTAGTTTGTGCCATATAAATATTGATATTTGGCTTTTTTTTTAACATCCATTTATATGGTAAGTGTTTCTCCATTACCCCCCATTTAATATGCAACTGTTTTAGGTCTAAAATGAGTCTCTTGCAGCCCACATATAGATGGGTGTAATTTTTTTTTAAACATTTTATTTATTTGACAGAGAGAGAGAAGTCACAAGTAGTCAGAGAGGCAGGCAGAGAGAGAGGGAGAAACAGGTTCCTCACTGAACTGAGAGCCCGATGCGGGGCTCGATCCCAGGACCCTGAGATCATGACCTGAGCCGAAGGCAGAGGCTTAAACCACTGAGCCACCCAGGCGCCCCGATGGGTGTAATTTTTTTATCCATTCTGCCACCCTATGTTTTCTTGAGTCAAGCTTTTAGTCTGTTTACATTCAAAGTATTTATTCATAGATATGTATTTATTGCCATTTTAGTACTTATTTTGGTGTTGTTTCTGGGGATTTTTCTGTGATCTTTTCTTGCTTTGAAACTTTGGGTCTTTCCTTTGCGCTCTGAGAGACCCTTTTATTATTTCTTTCAGGACTTGTTAAGGGGTCAGAAACTCCTTAGTTTTTCTTTTTCAGGGAAACTCTCTTATTCTGAATGATAACTTTGCCGGATTGAGGAATCCTGGCCCTATCTATCTATCTATCTACCTATCTATCTATCTATCTATCTATCTATCTATCTATCATCTATCTATCTATCTATCTATCTTCATCTATCTATCATTTTTACTATACAGTACTTTGAATATATCAAGCCACTATTATCTAGCTTGGCAAGGTTCTTTTGAGAAATCTGAAGCTAGCTTTATGGGTCTTGCTTTGTATATTACGGACTTCTTTTCTCTTGCTGTTTTTAAGTTTTTTTCTTTAGCACTATATTTTGCCTGTCATTCTAGGACTGAGGTCAGGTTTACTAAGAAAGTTAGTCCTGCTAGAGCACAGTGGGTTGAGGCTTGGTGCAAGGAAGTTTAACAGCCAGTGTTGGTGCTGTGCTGCTTCTTGTTAGTGATGCTGTGTTTATTCTGAGGAGCAGGAGGGGGAAATGGCACCAGCAATCACCTTTGCTCCCAGAAAGGCATTTGCCTGATACTGGCTCTATGATTTGTGCTCTGAGAAGAGCGAATAATCTCCCCCATCCCTTGTTCCCCACATGCATCAGATCACTATTTCAATGGTTTCTGCCCCTTGGTTGTGTGCCTGCCTTCCCTCCAGGAGCAGCACCATGTCCTCAGGGCTCTGACACAGTCATGGCTGCTGACCCTTAAAACTCCAGGCATTAAGACCTACTGGCTTCAAAAATTCATTTAAATCAGTCTCTCTCATTTCCCAAGCCAGTGGCTTTGGGGAAGTTTTCTTCTTGGACTTTCCTAATATGTTCTTCTCTCTCTGTCCTTCTCCGAGTCAAGAGCATGCTCCCCTCTGTGGCACTAGTGACTCATTTCTTCCCCAAACCACTTATCTGCACTTCTTACCTTTCCATGTGGCCTCTTCTCTTCTTTTAGTTGTGTAGTTTCTTCTGTCAGACTTCCAGTTGATTTCTAGGGTATTTTGGATAATTTGACAGTTTTCTGCTTGCATTCTCAGGATGATATAAACCTAGGGTCCTCCAGCTACACTGCCATCTTCCTCTCTCTTGTTGCCTAGATTTAATATGTGTTCTCAGTGCAGAATTTACACTCACAGGTTACAGGTTGTTTGTCTTCTTGCCAAAAGAAAACATCTATCTTTATAATTCATGTGGACACTGAGGAAATCTTTCTTATTTTCCATCTCATTAACTAGATGTGGCCAGCACTGGGACTAACACAACACACTCTTCCCCCAGTATTCATGGCCTTTTCACTCTACCTGAAGTTTTACCTTCCAATTCAGTGGTTTTTAATTAAGACAAGAGAAGACAAATCCAAAGGGTTTTGTATGAGTCCCTTTTGAGAAGACACTTGTGAGGAGAGTTGTGTAGAGATTAAAATTTACAGTTCATTCATTGCCAAATGAGAAAGGACAATGAATCTCTCCTTATTGAGAAGGAAGACCTCAGAAGAAAGTAGAAGTAGGGTAATAAGCTCTAGTGATTTTGTTTTATAGCTTTGACCCAGGGTTAATAAGAGTCATCATGTGCCTGGCTGGCATTCATAAAAGGCCTGACAAATTCTGCAGGGAGTGCAATGTGTGAAAGGAGGGGACTGTTAAAAGGGAGAGAAGTAATAAGTTCTGAGGGAAGTAAATAGAGTTGTGAGGTGTCTGTAAACTGAGACCTGTGAGTTCAACCAATCAATAATTGTGAGTGACTTTATCTGGTCAGCCTTCAACACCTAGATGATCTCTGTCTTATGGGGATTCTGAAGCTCTTCCAGGAGGTGTTGTGATGCTAGGGCTTCATTCTAGGCATCTGGGGTGAGTCCTTGTCACTTGGCAGCCCTCACTGTCTTCTCACTGTGCCTTAACATTTTATTGCCATGTGATCTTCACTTGAACACAAAAGTACTTTTCATGACCTGAATTTGTGGGTGGTGACCTGGACCACCACAGAGTTGGTGGTAGTGAGAGAGGGAAATGTCTCACCCTGCTCCCTGGTGCCCCTGTCGGAAGGCATCCTGCAGACTACTTACCAACTAGGTCAGTGGAAAACAGGCTCTGTCCTAACTTCTGTCCAATTCAGGGGCTTGAGATGATATATTGGTTCTCTGAAGTAAGACATCATTGGAATAAATGATGTGAAAAGTCCACCTCCCAGGGCACCTCTGCTTTTCTTTTTCATTGTAGCACCCCAAGTCAATGTAGCAAGTGACAAATGGCATCCCTTCATGGGAGTCATCATCGAAAAGGGGAGGTAAAGTGTAGTGATCTTTGCAAGGGTGTCATTTCTCCTCCACAACTGACAGAAAACTGTTATTAATTAAACTTATAAATTATAAAATTATAAAACTAATTGTGGGCCAAGATAGTGCTATCATATTTGACTCTTCTAACAAGGAAAGGTGTCATGCCTTTGTCATTCAATTTTTCAAATGCAGCCAGATTGTTGAGTCATTTTTCAAAAGTCACAGAGCTAGGTAATGGGGAAAGCTGAATTGGTCTCCAGAATCTATTTTTTAATATTTTATTTATTTGACAGAGAGAAATCACAACGAGGCAGAGAGGCAGGCAGAGAGAAAGGAGGAAGCAGGCTCCCTGCTAAGCAGAGAGCCTGATGTGTGGCTTGATCCCAGAACCCTGGGATCATGACCTGAGCCGAAGGCAGAGGCTTTAACCCACTAAGCCACCCAGGCACTCCTGGCCAAGGGCTTTTGTTCATGCACAAGTATCTTCCCTCATTTACATTTGCATTTGTTTATTCAAAATTAGTTGAATGGTGATGGCAAGTGAAGATCTAGGGCTTCTTCATCAGGACTAGCAGGGAACAAAAGGATCAAGTTCCTGCCCACATTTCATGAGAAGGAATACAGGGTGATATAGTGTCCAATGGTGCTGGTGCTGTGGAGAAAAAAAAAAAGAGAGAGAGAAATGGAGGTGGAAAGGGAGGAAATTTCAGACTGGTGGTCAGAAAAGACCTCTCTAAAGACCTGACAATTGAGCAGACACACAGAATGTGCGTATATGTAGGAAGAGTTTCCCAAATAAAGGGAGCACTCGGCGAATGCTAAGACCATGAAAAGTGCAAAGAGCTTTCTATATCCATCACTAGCTTGTGATTCCCTGGGGTGCAGTAGTGTGGACAATGACAGAGAAATTGGAAAGGAAAGCTTAGAAGTAATCAGGTACCAGGTGATGTAGGACACTGGAGGGCATGGTACTTGATTCAGAATTCATTCTATAATGGAAAACACTGAAGGAAGGGCATGACCCAATTTATGCTTTAGAAGGAGTTTGACAGATGGATGATCATGGTGGCCAATGGGTAGGCCTGCAGCACCTGAAGGTGCTTATGGAGTTGTTCTTGTGAGAAATGGCAATGGACAGGGAAAGAGAGAAAGAGACAGAGGTTTGAGAGGAGAATAGATTCAGGATGTATTTTGAAAGTAGACCTGCCATGTCGTGGACGGCACAACAAATAGACCAGGAAAAGTGAGGGTAAGAGGATGGTGAAAAGAAGTTAAAGAGACAAAGAGATGGGGGCAGGAGGAACACTGAGGAGGATGCCCAACAGTGCCGAATTTATTCAGGGCAGTGTGGCATTATATAGCCAATAGAAATAATTACAAAGAAGTGTCCATCATTAGCTAATTACGATGTTACATATGCATGAAACCCTCCAGACTTCCCCATTAACTACTTCTCAAAGTCTAAATGCAGATCTTCCAAGGCCAGTGGTCTTTGTCTTCAGATAATAATTACAAAGAAGTAACAACAAATCTGAGAGTGCTCTTTGAGCTGTGCTGGAACAGCAAGGACCAGTCAAGAATTTAGGACCCCACCCAAATTGCCCTCATCTCATTAGTAAACGTGTGGGAAGTCACATAGGTGAGCGCACAACACATAGCACAGACCCTTTCTCAGTGCAACTCAACTTTTCGATCCTAACAAGCCTTTTGTTAGGCTATTCGGACTTTAAAGGAGACAGAAGTCAGGGCCTGGTTTGGTCCTCATATCAAGCCTTATTGTGGCCTCCCACACTGCCAGGTTTGTTGATGAGCTGGAGGGAGATATCGGAGGGATGATAGAAGGGTCATGTGCTGGTGTCCTGAGCAACTGCGTGAGGAGAGGTGCCATTTAAAAGATGAAGAAAGTTCTAGATGAGTAGTTCTGGAGGTAAGGGTGAACTGAAAGAGTTATGAATCAAGGGATCAGAAACAGAACTATAAGACTCGAATTTTCTGTTTGAACTCTGTGTGGGGATACTGTGTGAATAAGGGTATTTGCCTGAGAGTGAGCAGAGAGTGTTTGTGCTAATTTCTAGTTGCCTAACCTCCAGAAAATCACCCAAAAGTATTTCCCTTTACCTTCAAAATGGGGATTGACTCACTTGTCAAAGGATCTTGTGGGTATACAAATTCCTAGGGGAATACAACATCCACATAAAAGAAATAAGGTGCAATAAAAGTGCTCCATGATGAGTCCACAATTATTAGGAGGCATGCACAGGTAAATTAATTGGGGTCAGAGAAATTTGTAATCCCAGCCTTCTCTCCAGGGGAAATATAGTTTAATTACTTCCTTTCCCACCACCACTCCTGGCCATATTAGTATCTGCATGTTCCAACAACATTTTAAAAAAGGTTTTATGAATTTATTTGTTAAAGACAGAGAGAGAGCACAAGCAGGCAGAGCATTAGAGAGAGAGAGAAGCAGGTTCCCCACTGAGCAAGGACCCCAATGCAGGACTTGATCCTAGGATTTGGGATCATGTCCCCAGCAAAAGGCCGAGGCTTGCCCAACTGAACAACCTAGGTGTCCCTTCCTGCAACATTCTTAAAAACAATTTTTTTATCCATTCAATTGCTATAGCAAGTTGTCAAAAATTTGTCATATATAGGTCAATTTCCATAATTTCTATTCTGTCCCACTGTTTGTTTAAATCTATCATTTCCTCTATAGCAGAATGTTCCAATTACAAAAATTTTCTTGTACGTCTTAGAAAAGGATTAGAATAGGGTGTGAACATTCAAACATTATTCTTTTTTTTCCCCATAATTGTTTTGTCTATTGTTTCCTTTGCCTTTCCTATACAACTTTATTTTATTTTAAAAATTCTTAAAGATTTATTTATTTTAGAGAGATAGAGTGCAAGTGGTGGGAGAAGCAGAGGTAGAGGTAGAGAAAGCCTTAGGTAGACTCTGTGCTAAGTGCTGAGTTGGACACAGAGCTTGATCTCAGGACCCCAAGACCCTGACCTGAGCCAAAACTCAGAGTTGGATGCTGAACCAACTGAGCCACCCAAGCATCCTCTGGGTAATTTCAGATTTAGCTTGTCTATATCTATCAACAAAGCTTACTAGGAACTTGCTTGGGGTTTAGAATCTAAAGATCAAATTGGAAAAAATATATATTATCACACTATTGATACTTTCAACTTTGAATATAATTTGTATTTCCTTTTATTTGAATATCCTCTTATTTCATTCATTGGTATTTTGTCGTTTTCAGTGTGTACCTCCTGCTTATATTTTGCTTCCTTTCCTAAGAATTTAATTTTTATAGGCTATTTCATTTTGTTTTTTTTCTTCAAATTTTAAATTTATAAAGAAAAAATTCCAGCAATTTTACAGAAATTCTTTAATGAATTTTGTCACATTTCCACTCACTCATTAGTTTAGGAGCATTTTGAGGACTTGTTGGGACTTTTCAATGTTAAAAACGGTCTCCTGTGAACAGAGGCAGTTCTATTTCTTCCTTTCCAGTAAGTATACCTTTTTAAAAATTCTTATCTTATTGCACCGGCTAGAACTCAATTAGCTTATATTGTAGAGTGTTGAGGGTGGATAAGCTTGTATTCTTGATGTTAAGGGAAATAATTTAGTCTTTCATAACTAATAATGATAATAATTTTTAGTGCTTTTTGTTTCTTCATGTGAATGGTGTTCATTAGTTTAACAAAGTTCTAATCCTAGTTTGACTAATGATATTTTTTATAGTAAATGAATGATACGTATCACTGAATTGTTTTTCTGCATCTGTTGAGATTTTCACAGGATTTCCCTTAGTGCATCAGCTGATCCTATGAATTACAATGATTGATTTTCCTGATATTCAAGGAGCTTTGCATTCTGGGAGTGAATCTCACTTGGTTGTAATGTCTCATCCTTTTCATATATTGGTATAATTGCATCACTAACATTTTTTGAGTATTTTTTTGAGTATTTTTTGAGTATCATTGTGCTTATATCAATGGGCGTTGCTTCTTTAGTCTTGTAGCTGTGTTTTATTTTTGTTGGTTTGGTACTTAGGTGTACTGATGAAACGAGTTAAAAGGTATACCTTCTTCTTCTGAAAGTTCCTGTGTAGAATTAGTATTATGTCTTCCTTAAATGTTTGGTAGAATTCACTAGTGAAAAAATATGGGCCTAAAGTATTCTTTGTTTTTTTTTTTTTTCCCTTTCTTTCCTCTTCTCCTCTCCTCTCCTCTTCCCTCCCCCTCTATTATTCTGTCTCTTCCTTCTTTCCTTTTCTCTCTCTTTTTCTTTCTCATTCTCTCTCTCTCTCTCTCTTTCTTCTTGTTCCTAAATGTTGCCTTTCCCTTCCCTTTCCTTTCTTCCTTCCTTCTTCCCTCCCTCCCTTCCTTCCTTTCCTTCTTTCTTCTTCCTTTTTTTTTTTTTGGTCCCTTAAATTCCATATATAAGTGAAATCATATATTTGCCTTTCTCTGTCTAACTTATTTCACTAAGCATTTTACCTTCTAGGTTTATCCATATTGTTGCAAATAGCAAGATCTCATTCTTTTTTATGGGTGTGTAATTTTCCTTTTTAGTATACCAATTTTCTGTATCCATTCATCTATGGTGATATTCTATTTATTTTATTGATGCAGTTGTAGTTGGAATTGTTGTCTTATTTTGTCTTTCAGCTAGTTTGTTTTCGTATAGTAAATGCAGAAGACATTTTATACTCATTTTGTATCTTGAAACTTGACTAAATTTATTATTTCTGACAGTGTTTGGTGGAATCCTTAGGTTTAACATCTTCCTTTGTGGTTTTGATCCTTTTCATATTTTTTTCTTGCTTTTGCTAGAACTTCCAGTACCATTTTGAATAAAATTGGCATGGGTAGGCATCCTTATCTTCTTCCTGATCTTAGAGGAAAGATTTCTGTTTTTCACTGTCGAGTATAATGTTAACTGTGGGCTTGACTTCCATGGTTTTTATTATGTTGAGTTACCTTTCTTCTATATACAATGTATTGAGTTTTTTTTTTTTAAATCATGAAAAGGCACTTAATTTTGTGGAATGTTTTTTTCTGATTTAACTGAGATGATCATACATATTTACTTTTTATCCTTTATTCCACTTATGTGGTGCATTATACACATTGATATATATAAACCATGCTTTCATCTTATGGATAAATCCCACATGATCACAATGTGTGATCCTATTGATACACTTTTGAATTGTTTGCTAGCCTTTGTTGAAAAAAAAAATTGCATCCATACTCATTAAGGACATTGACCTGTAATGTTTTCTTCTAGTTTCCTTGAATGGCTTTAGTCCCAGGGTAATGCTGGCCTCATAAAATAAATTTGGACATGTTTCCTACTATTCAATTTCTCAGAAGAGTTTTAGAAGAAACGGTATTAATTCTTCTTTCGATGTTTGGTAGAATTCTCCAGTGAAGAAATCTAGTTCTGGGATGTTCTTTACAGAGAAGCTTGTTTACTGATTTAATCTTGTGTGAATTGATGGTGCCTAGATAGACAAAATCTGACTTGTATATGTTTTTCCAGATGAGACTAATTGAAAAGCAAAGGAGTGCCCAGAAGACCCAACTTCCTTTGAAGTTTCTTGACTGAAAGTGGCCAGATTCTTACCATGGCTCAAGGTTTTCATCTGTGGAGTAAATGTTTTAATTTTGAAGAAAAATAGGCACTTGGCAATAGTTACATACTTCAAGAACTCCTTGCCTACTGTTTTGTGCTTGCACTGGGTGTATTGATATGACCCCAATTAAAGTGGAGACAAAACTTGGTTTGAGGCCTTTAGCCTTTTGACCCTAGAGAGTCTGGTCCCAACGTCTCTCTTTTCTACTACTAAGGTGTCTGGAGTAATCTTTTCATTCACCATCTCAGGGTTTGCTGGCCAAGTCTGACAAATCTCCTTCAGCATTATTTGTCTGTTTAGATTTATAAATTTCTCACTGAGTGTTTGTGGTTGTGTTTCCAGGAATTATCCATTTCTTCTACATAACTTAAATTTGTCATATGAGGCCATTTCTGGTTCTGGTTATCAGATGTTATGTTATCATATGTTATCAATTTTATTTATTTGTTTATATTTTCTCAGTCTACCTAAAGATTTGTCCATTTTGTTTATCCTTTTAAAAAACTAGCTCTTAATCTCACCATATTCTCTCTTTTTTCATGTATTTAATTTATTTTCCTGCTAATGTTTTTTGTGTGTGGGTGTGTTTTCTTTATCTTTCAGCTTCCTTTTGGCTTAGTTTTTTTTTAATGTTTGTTCTATTTATTTTAAATGTGAAATTAGGTTATTTGAGATATTTCTTTTTTTTCCTTAATGTAGGTATTAAAAATTCTAAATTTGTCTCTTTGAATTGCTTTTGCAGCAACCTGAACATTTTGAACATTTTGAACATTTTGGTGTGTTGTGTGTCAATTTTTTTTTTCTTCAAGGTATTTTTATTTCCTTTCTTTAAGGGATTATTTAAATCCAGTTAGTTGACATACAGTGTAATGTTGGTTACAGGTGTACAATTTTGTTATTCAATTCTTACATCCATCACCCAATGCTTATCACAAGAAATGCACTCCTTAATCCCTATCACATATTAACCCATCCTCCCATCCACTTCCCCTCCAGTAAACATCAGTTTGTTCCTTATAGTTAAATGTCTGTTTCATGGTTTGATTTTCTCTATCCCCTATAATAATTTAGCTTGTTTCTTGAATTCCCTATATGAATGAAATCACATGATACTTATCTTTCTCTGACTGACTTATTATACATAGCATGATACTACTTAGCTCCATCCACATCATTGTAAATGGCAAGATTTTATCCTTTTTTATACATGACATCTTTATCCATTTATCAGCTGATGGAAGTTTGGGCTGATGGCCACTTAATTCTGAACTCATTCTTCCTTCCATTACTCCCCACATTTCAGATAGTTAATATTGTATTTTACTTCCTTACATTTCTTAATTCCTTGACTTATTTTTACAGAAATACTCACTTTACTGTTTTGTGTATTTTTTTTGCTTTTCATACTCTCCCTTATGGTATTTTGTTTCCATTCAAAGAATGCACTTTAATATTAATGATAATGTTGTTGCAGTGGTCATGAAACCCTTTAATTTTGTTATTCTGGGAAGAACTTCACCTCTTCTTCTCTTCTGAATCAAAGCCTTCCCGGATAGAGTATTCTTTGCTGCAGATTTTTCCCATTCAACACTTTGCATATACCATGCTACTTTTCTCTAAGATACAAAGCTTCTGGTGAACAATCTGCTCATAGCCTTGTGGGGTTACCTTTGTATGTAATTATCTTCATTTCTCTTACACCCATTAAATTTCTTTCCTTGTCCCTCTTTTCTACCAATTTAATTACCATTGTTTGGTGTGGACCTGCTTGCGTTGATTTTGTTAGGGTATTTGTTTGTCTCATTAGTGAGCATCTCTGCTTCCCTTCCCATATTTTAGAGTTTTCTGGTATTATTACTTCAAATATATTTTCTGCCCCCCCCCCGAATTTCTTCTCCTTCTGGGTTCCATATAATATGAACAATATTATGCTTTGTAGAGTCATTGAGTTTGATCCTGCCAACACAAGATCATAACCTGAGCCAAAATCAAGATTCAGTTACTTAAACAACTGAGCCACCCATGTGCCCCACAAGTAGTGTCTTTGTGAAGAAGAAATCTTAAAGTGCACTGAAGTGAAGTATACCCTGTTCACCAGAAACTGGCACTCCAGGGGAATCTCTTATGTGTGTTATTTTTTTCTCAGTTGTGTGTGTGAGTCACTTTCCCTTTCTGTGCAGACTTCTTTACTGGCTGCCTACCTCTTGTGGTCTGAACTTGCTTACTCTGGTGTTAGTGAAACCCAGGCAGCCCAGTTCTAAGTATGGCATGACCAATGGTGGTTTTGGGGGCAGGGCAGCAGTTTTAGGAAAATTTACCCTGCGCTATTATTCTTACTCCATATTCCACTAAGCATGTCATCAGCGGCCAGGGGCATGGTACACATTCATGGTGGTGGCTGGGGTCTGGCACATAACAGAGGATATGTGTAGGAGCACTTCATGACTGGTCATAGAGAGGCTGAGAATGCAACGAGGTAGCTTCTGTGGGCACAGGAAACTAGATAGGAGACATATGGCATTATCAAAATTTGCACCGAGCCACTACTCCTTGTGGGGCACACTGACAGTTGGTTAGGTAGAATGTGACTGTACAGTACCACTGCCCACAGGTGTCTCTCTGTTCACGCCATGTCTTTGGTATCTGCCAGCTCTTTTTTTTCTCCCAGAGAGCTCCCTCAACAAACTCTAAAATCCTAATGAAGAGATCTTCCTCCAGCATGCCCAAAACATTGTGCAAATTGTGGATTTTGTGTTGCCACTCTGTAGGTTATTGTCTTTTTACAGTAGTGACCCAGCTATCATTCGCCATCCAGGCTAGTCTAGTGCTGAGTCAGTTGATTTTTAAAATTCCATTCCAGGCCCAAGTCCTGCTGGCTATACAAACTCATGGAATTTACCCTATCTAGTTTTCAAGGTCAGACATTATAGGGTTTAATTTTCCCCATGCGGGTTTCCCGGTGTTTTCCCCTGTCCATACCTACAACTCCCTCCCTTCTGTGGGCAACTCAGAACCACCATTTCCGCCCTTTCTAACCTCTGTGATATTATATATTTGTTTTGTGTCACTATGCAGATTACATAAAATGTGATACAGTTATAATAATATATTTTAAACTGAAAGATCTTACCTCAATCACAAAGGAAAGTTAGCCTTTACTCCTTATCTCCATTTTTCTTTTTATGTCACAACTTATGTTTTTTCGGACTGTATGTAGGTAGGTATGTATGCATGTATGTATTACACATATCCATTCAAAAATCATTTTAGCTGTAGTTATTTTAGTTTTTTTGTCTTCTACATTCTGTACTAGAGTGATTACACACCACCATTGTACTATTAGAGTTTTCTGAATTTTAATGTATCTTTGCTAGTAACATTTATACTTTAATATATTTTTACTTTCCTAATTAACATCCTTTCATTATATCTTGAGAATGGGTAGGGTTTTTTTGAAAGATAGAGCTATTGATGATGAACTACCCAGCTTTAGTTTCTCTAGGAGAGTATTTATTTCTCCTTCATTTATGAAAGGAAGTTCTCTCATGTAAAATATTTTTGATTGGAAGTGTCCTAATACCATTCCACTGTGTTCTGTTCTGCAAGGATTCTGACATCTGCTAGTAGCATTATATCATTCTCACTGTCTGTAAGTATACAGTTTTCTTCTTTATTTATTGTCACCCTCTCTCGTTAGAAAGGAGGCACCCTGAGGTCAAACACATTGTCTTGTTAACCTGTGTCCCACACAATTAGCAAGGGAAAATATCACAAGTGCAATGTAACAATTCATCACTTGAAATTTTTGATTTAATGTTCACAGGATGTAAATTTAACCCAAAAGACATGAACTGTAATGACAGGAGAGATTCTGCTCCTTCCTGTTGAAGGCATAAGCATGAGGGATTATTTTGGAAGACAGTAGCTTATTGCCCAAGTACTGTGGAAACTATTTCACCATCACAGCAACAATAAAAACTTGAAGTTCTAAAAACCTCAAAGGCCTGTTTTTCCTGACTTTCCAAAAGGTAATAACAACACAACTACTAAAAGAGGCATCAGAGGGGACACTGACTGATGACTACACATTTCTCACTGCTTCTGCCATTATCTACTTCCTCTTGCCTTTACTCATTTCCTGTCACCACCATTGGTAAACCCAGCTAACAGAGTTCACAAATTCATGACATGTGAAGATGAACTAAACAGACCCATCTGCTTTTTCATATCTCCCCCTTCATCTCTTAAATTGCATCCTCCTGAATTTTTGAAAAGAAACAAACTAAATATCATTTTTCCTGAGATTTTTGTACATGCTAATTCTAGCCTATGGTCATTAATATGGTCATGTGTAGAGATAAAACACAACTGAGTTGTAAGAGGTAATTAATTGCCTGAGATGAGACATGTAGTAAAGGTCACTATTAATTGTGAGCTCCAGGTCTGACCTCATCAGTATGATCTCACAGGACAGACCCTTTACCAGAATGCACGTGTGTTTCCTGTGTTCTCTTTTTCACTACCCATTATTTGTTTTCTTTCTTTTTCTTTTTCTTATTTAATTACCTATATAGTTTGCCATATTCTGTTCTCTTGTGTTTGTTACTGCTATTATATTAAAACAACTCAAGGACACTGAGAAGACACTTCATTCCATGGTTACACCTACAAAACAACCACATCAGTGCAACTTCAACTGGTAGAATACACTCTGCAGAGTTAATCGTAGAGAGGAGGCCACATCAAAAATGGAAGGGATAGTATCAGCAACAGAACTCCCAGTGAGACTCACCCAACCTGGAAAGACAGAGAGAAGGAAGAAAAACAGACCCACCAGGCAGTCCTGGTGTGCAGGGGACCTGCATGGGAAAATAGGTCCCTATAACATTTTACTTTGAATACCACTAGGGCTCAACTTCATGAGTTTGATAATTAGTGATGCTACAATTCAGCTACTTTTAAAATCAACAGTCTCACCTCTGGGTGCCAGAAGGCAGTAGGGCACTGAATCCCAGACCTTCAATTGAAACCATAAAAACAATCCTGTTGAGATACGATATAGTAGCAGCAGTCTGAAAACACCTGGGGTGTACAGGAAAGAGATGTATTTACAATTCCCAGAAAGTGCAGTATAGGGGCAGGGATCCTTAGGAACTTCTCTAAGTATAAAAAACCTGATTAAAAAAAAAAAAAAAAACAGGTTAGTGCCACTTCTCTTCTCACTTCCAGCCTAGATATTGGAACACCTGCAGGAACCAGTGTGAACTCTTACCATAGAGCTCACTAACACTGTATCCTCACTTTCCTGTTCTCTGGTGGGGCATGTCCAACAAGCTCCATACCTTCAGGATTATCTCCAAAGCATCTCCAAACAGATATCATCTTTCATGTAGGCCAAGTAGGGACCAGGAGCCAGCACCTGCCTTAGTAATACCATGCACCTTACCCTCACGTTCTCCAGTGGACTCATTTCAGTCAATTTACCCCATGTAGCAGGACTGCCTTCAAAACGGTGCCTGACACATCTCTTCCTGACAGTAACCCTAACAGTGTTGAGCTTCCCTCCAGAGTGACTCTTGCTCAGCAGAGAGAACAAGATAATTACACGCACCAGTTCAACTACAGCCCTAAAAATGAATAGGGGACATATACCTCATCTGACTCCTAGTCCATCTCACTAAAAATAACCCAGTCATGTATAGCACAAGGAGAAAGCCCAGTATTTCAGAGTGACTGCAACCCTTAGATGGACTAGAGGAAAACATCGGTTCTGAATGCAAGCCACATACACCAACTAAAACCTCATGGAACAACATAAGTAGATTATCCTGCAATTTCATGTGACAAGAGCCCTGGGAATTGAGCTGAGAGCAGGCATTTCTCTGACCTAACTAGAAGCCCAAGGCAGCCACATAATGGCCCCTTAAGAGCACAGGGCCATACAACAGGCAAAAGCGGCCACCCAGTCAGTGGACTGAAGGCAAATGCATATCAGTCATAATGAATAAGACACATGTAACACAAAGGAAACAACACTAATACACCTCTTCTGGTGAACAAGGGACATTGCATTATAGTACTTCATAAAATGTTCTTCATAAGACCACTGCTTCCAAGACCAGGAGACCTAACTGATTTTCCCAATACATACAAAAACAAAACAAAACAAAACAAAACAACAACAACAACAACAACAACAACAACAACAACAAAAAACAGAGAGGTAGACAAAATACAAAATATGGAGAAGAAGAAATATGTATCAGATGAAAGACTGGACAAAATCACAGAACAGAGCTAAAAGAAATGGAGATAGCAATATATTTGATCAAGAATTCAAAGCAATGATCATAAATATACTTACTGAACTTGAGAAAAGGTGTAGAGTATCTCAGTGACACCTCAACAAAAGGACAGAAAAAATAAAGAAGGATATATCAGACATTAACTACTAGATAAGTTAAATTAAAAATTTGCTAAAGAGGACACCTGGATGGCTCAGCAGATTAAGCTGCTGCCTTCCCGTCGGGTCATGATCCCAGAGTCCTGGGATTGAGTCCCACATCAGGCTCCTTGCTCAGTGGGAAGCATGCGTCTCTCTCTGCCTCTGCCTGCCATTCTGCCTGCTTGTGATCTCTTTCTCTCTCTGAAAAATAAATAAAAAAATCTTTTAAAAAATTTACTAAAGTGAATAGTCAACTAAAATAAAGTGAAGAATAGATTGCTGAGTCAGAAGAGAGATTATGGAATGCAATAAAACTGAATTTAAAAGGAGGAAAAGAAGGTGGAGAAGGAGGAGAGGGAGGGGGGAAATGAAAATAGGTTAAAGAAACTCCGTGACATAATCAAGTACAATAACATTCACATCTAGGGATCTCAGAAGGAGAAAAGTTAGAAAAGAGAGTAGAAACATTATGTAAGAAATAATAGGTGAAAATTTCCTTAATGTAAGGGAGGAAAAAATCAACAAAATTAATCCAAGGATTTCCACACCAAAACACATAATTTAATTGGAAAAAAGTAAACTTTATAAGCAACAAGAAGAAAGAAAACTGTTACATACAAGGTAATCCCCATAAGGCCATCACCTGTTTATTCAGGAGAAATTTTGGAGGACTGAAGAACGTAGTGTGATATATTAAAAGTGCCAAAAGTTAAAGATCTGCAGTGAAAAAGGCTATCATTCATAATAGAAGGAGAGATAAAGTTTCCAAACAAGATCAGTTGATGGAGTTTATCACCACTAAATCAGCCTTAGAAGAAATGATAAATGGAAATCTTTGAGCCAAAAGAAAAGGCCATACACTAAATTAATATCTCTCAATAGTTACCCTGAATGTAAATGGGCTAAATGCCCCAGTCAAAAGACACAGGGTATTGGAATGGATTAAAAAAAAACAAAAAACAAAAAACAAAAAAACAAAGCCCATCAATATGCTGTCTACAAGAAACTCATTTTAGACCCAAAGACACCTCCAGATTTAAAGTGACAGGATGGAAAACAATTTACCATGCTAATGCACATCAAAAGAAAGCTGGGGTGGCAATCCTTATATCACATCAATTAGATTTTAAGCCAAAGACTATAATAAGAGATGAGGAGGGTCACTATATAATACTTAAAACGTCTGTCCAACAAGAAGTTCTAAAAATTTTAAGTATCTATGCCCCTAACATGGGAGCAGCCAACTACATAAACTAATTAATAACAAAAATCAAAGAAATACATCAACAAAAATAAAATACTAGTAGGGGGCTTTAACACTCCCCTCACCGAAATGGACAGATCATCCAAGCAAAAGGTCAGCAAGGAAATAAAGGCCTTAAATGACACTCAGGACCAGATGGACATCATGGATATATTCAGAACATTCCATCCCAAAGCAACAGAATACACATTCATTTCTGGTGCACATGGAACATTCTCCACAATAGTTCATATCCTGGGGCACAAATCAGGTCTCAACTGGTACCAAAAGATTGGCATCATTCCCTGTGTATTTTCAGACTAAAACGCTCTGAAGCTAGAACTCAATCACATGAGGAAATTTGGAAAGAACCCAAATACATGGAAGTTAAAGGACATCTTTCTAAAGAATGAATGGGTCAACCAGGAAATAAAAAATAATTTTAAAAATTAATGGAAACAAATGATAATGAAATCACAACAGTTCAAAATCTGTGGGTCACAGCAAAGGCATTCCTGAGAGGAAAATATACAGTGATACAAGCCTTTCTCAAGACAAAAGAAAGTTAATGCTACATCTAAAGAAGCTAGAGAAAGAACAACAATGAAAGCCTAAACCCAGCAGGAGAAGAGAAATAAAGATCAGAGCAGAAATCAATGAAAAAGAAACAAAACAAAAAATAAAATTAAAACAATAGAACAAATCAACAAAACTCGGAGCTCTTTCCTTGAAAGATTTAATAATATTGATTAAACCCTGGCCAGACTTATCAAAAAGAAAAGAGAAAGGACCCTAATAAATAAAATCATGAATGAAAGAGGAGAGATCACAACCAACACCCAATAAATACAGACTATTATAAGAACATATTATGAGCAACTATACACTAGCAAATTTGACAATCTGGAAGAAACAGATGCTTTCCTAGTGACATATAAACTACCACAACTGAATCAGGAAGAAATAAAAAACCTGAACAGGCCCATAACCAGTAAGGAGATTGAAGCAGTCATCAAAAATCTCCCAACAGGCGAACCATAAGAGACTATGGACTCTGAAAAACAACCTGAGGGTTTTGAAGGGGCGGGGGTGGGAGGTTGGGGGAGCCAGGTGGTGGGTAATGGGGGGGCACGTATTGCATGGAGCACTGGGTGTTGTGCAAAAACAATGAATACTATTATGCTGAAAAAAATAAATAAATTTAAATTAAAATAATTAAAAAAAAAATCTCCCAACAAATAGGAGCCCAGTGCCAGATGGCTTCCCAGAGGAATTCTACCAAACATTTAAAGAAGAATTAATTCCTCTTCTCTTGAAACTGTTCCAAAAAATAGAAATGGAAGGAAAACTTCCAAACTCATTTTATGAGGCCAGCATCACCGTGATCCCAAAACCAGACAAGGATTCCACCAAAAAAGAGAACTATAGACCAATATCCTTGATGAACACAGATGTGAAAATTCTCACCAAAATACTAGTCAATAGGACCCAACAGTACATTAAAAGGATTAATCACCACAACAAAGTGGGATTTATTCCAGGACTGCAAGCATCTGCAACATCTGCAAATCAATCAATGTGATACAATACATTAATAAAAGAAAGAACAAGAACCATATGCTACTCTCAATAGATCCTGAAAAAGCATTTGACAAAGTAAAGCATCCTTTCTTGATCAAAACCCTTCAAAGTGTAGGGATAGAGGGTATACACCTCAATATCATCAAAGCCATCTATGAAAAACACACAGCGAATATCGTTCTCAATGGAGAAAAACTGAGATCTTTTCCACTATGGTCAGGAACATGGCAGGGACGTCCATCATCTCCACTGCTATTCAACATAGTACTAGAAGTCCTATCCTTGGCAATCAGACAACAAAAATAAATTAATGGCATCCAAAATGGCAAAGAAGAAGTCAAATTATCACTCTTTGCATATATGATACTTTATGTGGGAAACCCAAAAGACTCCACTCCAAATCTGCTAGAACTTGTACAGGAATTCAGTAAAGTGTCAGGATATAAATTCAATGCACATAAATCAGTTGCATTTCTTTTTTTCCCCCCATTTTATTTATTTTTTTCAGCGTAACAGTATTCATTGTTTTTGCACAACACCCAGTGCTCCATGCAAAACGTGCCCTCCCTATTACCCGCCACCTGTTCCCCCAACCTCCCACCCCAGATCCTTCAAACCCTCAGGTTGTTTTTCAGAGTCCATAGTCTTTATGGTTCACCTCCTCTCCCCAATGTCCATAGCCCCCTCCCCCTCTCCCAATCCCACCTCCCCCCAGCAACCCCCAGTTTGTTTTGTGAGATTAAGAGTCATTTATGGTTTGTCTCTCTCCCAATCCCATCTTGTTTCATTTATTCTTCTCCTATCCCCCTACCCCCCCATGTTGCTTCTCCATGTCCTCATATCAGGGAGATCATATGATAGTTGTCTTTCTCCGATTGACTTATTTCACTAAGCATGATACGCTCTAGTTCCATCCACGTCATCGCAAATGGCAAGATTTCATTTCTTTTGATGGCTGCATAGTATTCCATTGTGTATATATACCACATCTTCTTTATCCATTCATCTGTTGATGGACATCTAGGTTCTTTCCATAGTTTGGCTATTGTAGACATTGCTGCTATAAACATTCGGGTACACGTGCCCCTTCGGATCACTACGTCTGTATCGTTAGGGTAAATACCCAGTAGTGCAATTGCTGGGTCATGGGGTAGTTCTATTTTCAACATTTTGAGGAACCTCCATGCTGTTTTCCAGAGTGGTTGCACCACCTTGCATTCCCACCAACAGTGGAGGAGGGTTCCCCTTTCTCCACATCCTCGCCAGCATCTGTCATTTCCTGACTTGTTAATTTTAGCCATTCTGACTGATGTGAGGTGATATCTCATTGTGGTTTTGATTTGTATTTCCCTGATGCCGAGTGACGTGGAGCACTTTTTCATGTGTCTGTTGGCCATCTGGATGTCTTCTTTGCAGAAATGTCTGTTCATGTCCTCTGCCCATTTCTTGATTGGATTGTTTGTTCTTTGGGTGTTGAGTTTGCTAAGTTCCTTATAGATTTTGGAGACTAGCCCTTTATCTGATATGTCGTTTGCAAATATCTTCTCCCATTCTGTCAGTTGTCTTTTGGTTTTGTTAACTGTTTCCTTTGCTGTGCAAAAGCTTTTGATCTTGATGAAATCCCAAAAGTTCATTTTTGCCCTTGCTTCCCTTGCCTTTGCCGTTGTTCCTAGGAAGATGTTGCTACGGTTGAGGTCGAAGAGGTTGTTGCCTGCATTCTCCTCAAGGATTTTGATGGATTCAGTAAAGTGTCAGGATATAAAATCAATGCACAGAAATCAGTTGCATTTCTGTACACCAACAAAAAGACAGAAGAAATAGAAATTAAGGAGTCAATCCCATTTACAATTGCACCCAAAACTATAAGATACCTAGGAATAAACCTAACCAAAGAGGCTAAGAATCTATATACAGAAAATTATAAAGTACTCATGAAAGAAATTGAGGAAGACACAAAGAAATGGAAAAATGTTCCATGCTCCTGGATTGGAAGAATAAATATTGTGAAAATGTCCATGCTACCTAAAGCAATCTACACATTTAATGCAATCCCTATCAAAATACCATCCATTTTTTTCAAAGAAATGGAACAAATAATCCTAAAATTTATATGGAACCAGAAAAGACCTCGAATAGCCAAAGGAATATTGAAGAACAAAGCCAAAGTTGGTGGCATCACAATTCCGGACTTCAAGCTCTATTACAAAGCTGTCATCATCAAGACAACATGGTACTGGCACAAAAACAGACACATAGATCAGTGGAACGGAATAGAGAGCCCAGAAATCGACCCTCAAGTCTATGGTCAACTAATCTTTGACGAAGCAGGAAAGAATGTCCAATGGAAAAAAAGACAGCCTCTTCAATAAATGGTGCTGGGAGAATTGGACAGCCACATGCAGAAAAATGAAATTGGACCACTTCCTTACACCACACACGAAAATAGACTCCAAATGGATGAAGGACCTCAATGTGAGAAAGGAATCAGTTGCATTTCTACAGACCAATAACGAGTCAGAAGAAATAGGAATTAATTAGTCAGTCCCATTTACAATCACACACAAAATCATTAGATACCTAGTAATAAACTTAACCAAAGAGGCAAAGTATCTGTACTCAAAAAACTATAAAGTACTCATGAAATAAATTGAGGAAGACACAAAGAAATGGAAAAATTTTCATGCTCATGGATTGGAAGAACAAATATTGTGAAAATGTCTATGCTACCTGAAGCAATCTACAGGTTTCATGCAATCCCTATCAAAATATCATCCATTTTTTCAAAGAAATGGAACAAATAATCCTAAAATTTATATGGAACCAGAAAAGACCTCAAATAGCCAGAGGAATGCTGAAAAAGAAAGCCAAATTTGGTGGCATCACAATTCCAGACTTCAAGCTCTATTACAAAGCTATCATCATCAAGACAGTATGGTACTAGCACAAAAACAGACACATAGATAAATGGAACAGAATAGAGAGCCCATAAATAGACCCTCAACTCTATGGTCAACTAATGTTCAACAAAGCAAGAAAGAATATCCTATAGAAAATAGACAGTCTCTTCAACAAATGGTGTTGGGAAAATTAGACAGCCAAGTGAAGAAAAATGAAACTGGGTCATTCCCTCACACCACACATGAAAATAGACTCAAAATGAATGAAGGAACTCATTATGAGAAAGGAGTCCATCAAAATCCTTGAGGAGAAAACAGGCAGCAACCTCTTTGACCTCAGCTTCAACAAATTCTTCCCTGAAACATCGCCAATAGCAAGGGAAGCAAGAGCAAAAAATTTTGATCATCAAGATCAAAAGCTTTTGCACAGCAAAGGAAACAGTTAACAAAACCAAAATACAACTGAGAGAATGGGAAAAGATATTTGTAAATGACATATCAGATAAAGGGCTAGTATCCAAAATCTATAAAGAACTTATCAAACTCCACACCCAAAGAACAAACAATCCAATCAAGAAATGGGCAGAAGACATTAACTTACATTTCTGCAAAGAAGACATCCAGATGGCCAACAGACACATGAAAAGGGATCCACATCACTTGGAATGAGGGAAATACAAATCAAACCCACAATGAGATATCACCTCACACCAGTCAGAATGGCTACAATTAACAAGTCAGGAAATGACAGATGCTGGCAAGGATGCAGAGAAAGGGGAACCCTCCTACACTGTTGGTGGGAAGGCAAGCTGTTACAACCACCCTGGAAAACAGCATGGGTGTTCCTCAAAAAGTTGAAAATAGAGCTACCCTATAACCCAGCAATCGCACTACTGGATATATACCCTAAAGATACAAACGTAGTGATCCGAAGGGGCACGTGCACCCGAATGTTTATAGCAGCAATGTCCGCAATAGCCAAACAATGGAAAGATCCTAAATGTCCATCAACAGATGAATGGATAAAGAAGAAGTATATGTCACTTCTTCTTTATCAGTGATATGTCACTTCTTCTTTATCCATTCATCTGTTGATGGACATCTAGGATAGACATGATGGATTTTATATATATGCGTACATATATGTGTATATATATACAAAGGAATACTATGCAACCATCAACAGAAATGAAATCTTGCCATTTGTGATGACATGGATGGAACTAGAGGGTATTATGCTGAGCAAAATAAGTCTATCAGAGAAAGACAATTATCATATTATCTCCCTGATATGAGGAAGTTGAGAGGCAACGTGAAGGGTTTGGGGGGTAGGAAAGGAATAAATGAAACAAGATGGGATTGGGAGGAAGACAAACTACAATAGACCTTTAATTTCACAAAACAAAGGATTGCCAGGGGACAGGGGGGAGGGAGAGCGTTGTTGGGTTATGGACATTGGGGAGGGTGTGTGCTATGGTGAGTGCTGTGAAGTGTTTAAACCTAGCGATTCACAGACCTGTACCCCTGGGGTTAATAGTACATTATATGTTAATAGAAAATTAAAAATATATTAAAAAATTTAAAAAGGTCATAATCAGGATTAAGAACATTAAGAAATGGGACAAGTTCTAAGATGCCACAGAAGTAGGGGGACCCTAAATTTGTCTTACACCTTGAATACAACTATAAAATTATAAAATCATTCTAACACCTGAGAAATCAATTGGAGATCTGAGAAAACAAATGTTGCAAGGCTCCAAGTAGAAAAGCGACCATCATTTGGAAGATAGGAGGTGCAGAGACTTGAATACAGTGTGATAGAGATGAGGATAAGGTGGAAGGGATGGAGCCTGCTTAAGGAAGCTACCTTGAAGTATTAAAAGCAGTGGAGTACAGATTTTCAGCTCTGGGTCTACAGATCAGAGTTCCAGCATTTTCATCCCTCACCTGTTTGGTGCTGAAACCCTTCAGGGAGCAAGACACCACCACCTAGTCGAGTCAGGATTTGCCTACTGTTAGCCCTGCCACCCTGTGCCCTGGAGAAGTATTTTCACTAGGGCAAGTCCACCTCTCCCCAAGAAGACCAGCACAAACAACTGGCTGCCACCAAGTTTACTGATCATAGAGGGCTGCAAATCTTCAGCTCTAGGGAAAATCACTATACAGCATTCTTTGTATTTTTATTATTCAATATTTTAGTATTAAATTTTCAGTTATATTTTTATTTTTTTCAATTACTTTTTCTTATTTTAATATGAAAGAAAAATATATTTCCTTTTATGTATTTCTTATTTTGGCATCTAATTTATTTTTAACAAAGAGTTAAAAAAACAAAAACCCCCAAACCCCAAGCTGTAGTTTTTACTGTTTTGTTTTCTTGTCATTGTTGTTATTGCTGTTGTTGTTATTGTTTTGTTTTGCTTTCTCCTTTTCTCTTCTGGACAATGTGATGAGTTGGAGAAATTCATTCCAATAGAAAGAACAGAAGGTAGTACTCACAGCCAGGGATTTAACAAATGTGGGTTCAAGTAAAATGTCTGCAATAGAATTTAAAACAATTATAAAGATACTAGTTGGGCATAAAAAAAAAAAAACCACAGAGACCACTAGAGAGCAAAGAAGACACAAAAGAGCAAAGAAACTGAAGGAATAAACAAAAAAAAAATCTCAGCTTCCCAGGGGAATTCTACCAAACATTTAAAGAAGAATCAATACCTTCTCTTCTAAAACAGTTTAAAAAAAAAGAAAAGAAAGAAATGAAATGAAATGAAAACGTCCAAATTCATTTTATGAGTCCAATTTTTCCTTGATCCCCAAACCAGACAAAGACCCCACTAAAAAGGAGAATTACTGACCAATATCCCTGATGTAAACGGATGTAAAAATTTTCACCAAGATAGTAGCTAATGGTATCAAACATTACATTAAAAACGTTATTCCCCACAACCAAATGGGATTTATTCCTGGGCTTCAGGGGTAGTTTAATGTCTCCAAATCAATGTAATACACTGCATTAATGAAAAACGGATGAGAACCATTAGATCTTCTCATTAGATGCAAAAAAAGCATTTAACAAAATACAGCACCCTTGTTGAAAACCCTCTGCAATGTAGGAATAGAGGGAACATAAGTCAAAATCATTAAAGCCATGTAAGAAAGACCCACAGTGAAAATCATTCTCAATGGGAAATGAGAGGTTTTGTCCGAGGGTCAGGAACATGACAGTGATGCCCCACTATCACCACTGTTTTTCACCATTGTACTGGCCTCAGCAATCAGACAACAAAAAGAAACAAAAGGCATCAAATTGGCAATGAAGAAGTCAAACATTCACTATTCACAGACTACATGATACTCTATGTAGAAAATCCCAAAAACTCCACTACAAAAATGCTGGAAAATACAGGAACACAGCAAAATCAGAGGATATAAAACGAAAGCACAAAGGTATGTTGCATTTCTGCACACTAACAATGAATGAGCAGAAAAAGAAATCAAGGAATTTATTCCATTTACAAAAGCACCATAAACCATAAGATATTTAGGAAAAAAACTAATCAAAGAGGTAAACTATCTATACTCTAGAAACTACAGAACACTTATGAAAGAAATTGAGGAAGACACAAAGAAAAGGAAAAAAATATTTCTTGCACATGGATTGGAAGAATAATATTGTTAAAATGTCTATGCTGCCCAGAATAATCTACACCTTCAATGTCATCCCTATCAAAATACCATCAACATTTTCCACAAAGCTGTAACAAACAATCCTAAAATTTGTATGGAACCAGAAAAGTGACTGAAGAGCCAAAGCAATGTTAAAGCAGAAAATCAAAGCTGGAGGCATCACAATTCTGAATTTCAAACTGCATTAGAAAGCTGTGATCATCTGATAGTATGGTACTGGTACAAAAACAGACATATAACCAATGGAGCAAAATAGAAAACCCAGAAAAGGACCTTCAACTCTACGGTCAACTAATCTTTGACAAAGCAGGAAAAATATTCAGTGAGGGGGGAAAAAGTCTCTTCAACAAATAATATTGGAAAATTTGGACAGGCACATGCAAAAAAAAATGAACAGGAAAGAAAAGAAAAAGAAAAAAAAGAAAAAGAAACAGGACCAATTTCTCTTTTTTAAAAGATTTTATTTTTATTCATTTGACCAGAGAGATCTCACAAGTAGGCAGAACAGAGGGGGCAGGGAAGCAGGCTTCCTGCTGAGCAGATGTGGGGCTCCATCCCAGGACCCTGAAATCATGACCTGAGCTGAAGGCAGAGGCTTAACCTGAGTCACTCAGGCACCCCCTGAGAGGACTCATTTCTTAAACCATACACAAAAATAAACTCAAAATGGAAGAAAGACATAAATGTGTGACAGGAGTCCATCCAAATCCTAGAGGAGAGCACAAGCAGCAACCTCTTTGACCTCAGTTGTGGCAACTTCTCTTTAGACATGTTTCCAAAGGCAAGGGAAACAAAAGCAAAAAAACGAACTATTGGGACTAATCAAGATAAAAAGCTTTTGCACAGCAAAGGAAAAAGTTGAAAATACTAAGCGGTATCTCATGAAATGGGAGAAAATATTCACAGATGACATATAAGATAAAGGACTAGTGTCCAAAATCTTGAAAGAACATATCAAGCTCAATACCCAAAGAACAAATAACCCAAACAAGAAATTGGCAGAAGACATGAACAGATATTTCTCCAAAGAAGACATAGAAATGGCTAACAGACACATGAAAAAATGCTCAACATCACTGGGCACCCAAGAAATACAAATCAAAACCGCAATGAGATATCGCATCATGTCTGTCAGAATGGTTAAAATTAACAACTCAGGAAACAAGAGATGTTGCATGAAGATGCAGAGAAAAGGGCACCTTCTTACAGTATTTGTGGGAATGAAAACTATGCAGTCACTCAGGAACACAAAATGGACGCTCCTCAAAAAGTAAAAAATAGATCTACTCTATGACCCAGCAATTGACCTACTAGGTATTTATCCAAAGGACACAAAAATAGTGATTCAAAGGGGTACATGTATCAATAATTCTAACAGCAATATCCACAAGCTAACAAATGAAAAAGTCCAGATGTCCATCAACAGATGAATGGATAAAGAAGAAATGGTATATATAAACAGTGGAATATTCCTTAGCCATCAAAAAGAATGACATCTTACAATTTGCAATGAGTTGGTTGGAACCAGAGTATTATGCTAAGCAAAATAAGCCAGACAGAAAAGACAAATACCATATCATTTCACTAGATTTATGAAACAAATATGAATTTAGGAGAAGGGAAAGAGAGATTAAAAATAATTTTAAAATAAAATAAAGAAAGGGAGGCAAACAATAAGAGGTTCTTAATGAATAGAGAACCCAACTGAGGATTGCTGGAAGGGAGGGGGTGATGGGGTAACTGGGTGACAGGCATTAAGGAGGGCATTAGATGTAATATACATATAGGTATTATATGCAAGTGATGAATCGCTGAATTGTACCCTTGAAATAAATGATACACTATATGTTAACTCAATTAAATTTAAGTAGAATTTTTGAAAAAAAAGAAAAATATTTAAAAAAATAAACAAATTTTTAAAAAGTAAATGAAAATTAGGAAAGAAAAAAATGCAGTTATATATAAACCATAAATGCAGTAGACTAATTCCTTATAAAAAGAAAAGCAGTGAAATCAATTGTATCTACAAAAATTAGTCAAACGATTCAGAAAAGGGATGGATGAACATTTATCATATACAAAGATGTGAGAAGAAATCTGGGATACCAATACTTACCAGACAAGGTAGACTATAAAACAAATACTGTAACAAAAGACAAAGAAGAGCACATTTAAAGATAACAATCCAATGAGAAGACATAACAACTGCCCACAATTTGTATGCACCCAACCTGGCAACACTACATGGACCACTTATTTCATACACAAAAATAAACCTATAATGGATTAAACCTAAATGTGAAACCTGAAACCATGAAAATCCTGGAAGAGAACACAGGCAGTAATGACTCTGATAGAAGCTGTAGCCGCATTTTTCTAGATATCTACCCCCCGCCATGGCAGGCAAAACAAAAGCAAAATAAACAGTTGGGACCACATTATGATAAAAAAAAGATTTTGCATAGTGAAGGAAATCATTGACAAAACAAAAAGACAACTGAATAGAAGATACTTGCTAATTACACATATGATGCAGGGTTAATAGCTAAACATATATGGTAAGGATGTGATACAATGTAACACCAAAAAATATAATAAAATTTGATTTAAAAATAAGCAGAGGATGTGAACATATATTTCTCCAAAGAAGAGATTCAGATGGCCAACGGACACATGAAAATATGCTCAACAACACTCATCAGGAAATACAAATCAAAATCACAAAGAGATCCCACCTCACTTGTCAGAATAATTGCAATAAAATTCACGAGAGACAGTATATGTTGGTGAGGATGTGGAGAAAAAGGAACCCCTGTGTACTGTTGGTGGCTTGCAAACTGGTGTAGTCCATGTGAAAAACAGTATGGCACTTCCTCAGGAATTTAAATGTATGGTTAGTATACGATCCAATAATCCCACTATTAGGTATTTATTCAAGGAAACTGGAAACACTAATTTGAAAAGATATATTCCTCTCCATGTTTATTGCATAATTATTTACAGTGCTAAGGTTTGGATGCAAACCAAGTATCCATCCAGGGAGGAATGGATAAAGAAGATGTGGATAAATATAGAATGGAATATTACAAAGTCATAAAAATGAATGAAATTTGCAACAACATGACTGGACCTAGATTCAGTTTCATGCCAACTGAATTATGCCAGACAGGAAAATAAAAGCTACATGATTGCACTCACATGTGAAATTTAAGAAAGATCACAAAGAAACAAAAAGAGAGAGAGAGACACACACAAAACAGGCTATCTGACATAAAGAACAACTGGTGGTTACCAGACTGCACGTGGTGGGGGAAATGGGTCAAGTAGGTAAAGGGGATGAAGACTACATTATCGTGATGAGCACCGAGTGATGAGTAGACTTGTTGAATCGCTATATACTACACCTGAAACTAATATGACATTGTTTATTAATTACACTGGAATTTTAACAATTAGAAATAAAGTCTTGAAATAACTTCTGTTTTGTTACACCAACAAGAAGCATACATAAACATAGTATTATTAACTTTTTATTTATACATGTTGGGTGTTTGAGTTTATACAGTTGTATAGCTATGTAAAAATTTGCACAGTTCCAATGTAAAATAAGTTGCATTAAGTGTAATCGAGCTCATACCACTGAGTCTCAACCCATCACTAACAATTACCTCCCCTACAGATAATAGAATTTTATTCCTAAAGTTTGCTCATATTTAATTGAAGAATATGTGTAAATATATAATCATACTATGACCTTTCTTAGATCATCAGTAACGTAGTGTACACATACTCCTCCTTCTTCCTTTTTGCATTGAACAATAGATCCCGAGGATGACAGCATAACAATATACAGGATATTACTCATTTCTTTGAATGGTTGTCAAGTAGTCTATTTTGTGGCTGTGACATTTCCTATTGAAGAACAGTTGTATTCTATGTTTTCCCATTTCAAATACTGCAGAAATTAATAACTTGAGGTATGTACTATTTTATAATGTTTCCAACTGTTTAGTTTCTTATTTCCCCAGCTTGATTTAGGTACAATTGACAAATGCAGTCATAGATATTTAAAGTGTACAATGTGATTGATACATATGTATATATAGTGAACTGATTACCAAAGTCAAGTTAATTAACACAACCATCACCTCATATACTTAGCGTGCAAGCATGCACGTGTGCTTGTGCACCACGTGTCTCTGTGTGTGTGTGCGTGTGTGTGTGTGTGTGTGGTGCGAACACTTAGGATCTACTCTTTTGGCAAATTTCAAGTACATAACACAGTGGTATTAACTAGAGTCACCATGCTGTACATTAGATTGGCAGAACTTATTCATCTTATTCAAACTTATTCAAGCTTTCCCTCTCACCACCACCAATGTACAACACCAAAACCAACTATTTTTCTACAGTTTTAACCAGTGAGTGTCAAACATAGGAAAATACCCAAATCTAATGGGGGGAAATGATATCTTAGGGTAGATGCCATTTATAATTGGAGATTCACCTTTCAGATGAAGTATTGAGTGTTCTTTCATAGGTTTAAGTAATTTTTGCATTTTTTAAAATTCCCACTTAGTTTTATCAAAAATTTTCTCATCTTTCATTCTCTAACCTCTTAAATTCAGGCACCAAATATATTACGTAGCTACCAAGGAAATCCTGGACTATGTTGTCATCTTGTGCACCTCTCCCTCTTACAAAGTTCCCAGATAATGTTTTTCCTAGATAAAATTTCTCCTTCATTTCATTCCTGTGACACATATTCTGCTCATTATCTTTTATGTTTGTTAAAGAAAATGATAACCCTAGAAAAAGATGAGGAGGATCACTCAACATTAATTGATGATCTTAATGATCAGAATTTATGCATTCATAACAGAATATCAGGAACACAAAAATGGACTATGAAGGCATTTTTTTTCTTACAAATTCAGTTTTCAGGACATAATTGTGTACACAGCCATTTCTTACAAGTATGTCAGTAGTAAGACTAGTGCTGGGTATGAAGTAACTATCACACAAAGACTTACTCTCGCCTCTAACCAGAAGATTCAGATTCTTGTCCTTTGTTTTCCCAAGAAGGATCATATGAAGGAAGGATTCTTCAGCACTGATTGTTTTACTGTCAAATAATAGTCATTAAGTTGGTGGTTGGTTCAAGAGTGAGTTATGGAAACCTCTGTAGTGCTGTGGGTCAGGATAGCTTTGGGGAAGCCCTAAGTCATCTTTCTAGGCACCAATTCTATGCCAGCACTGAGAATCATACAGAAGCTTTCTGCCCCACTTTCCCCCTTTTCATTCTCAACATACTTAAACAGATAAGCTTGCCCAGAGCCCACGGGGTCCTTAAAAAATAATCTCTTAATTTTTAAGAACTTTAGTATCACTCACCACAGTCTCAAGGAAATAATTCTGCAAGTAGAAAGTAGTTGGAAAGTAAAAATCAATGCCACTGAGTCCTCTAGCTATAGAGCAAATTTTTCCATATAACTCAACAGTTTTTCCCGTGAAGACTTACATTCTTCTCAATTGATAGTAGACAGACAGACTTAATGCTTCTCTTGAGTTTCTCCACTGGCACATGTAAGTCCTTGGTCATATTTTCCAGGGATGGCTCATCCACCGCAAAGTCAGTCAGGTAGAGGACTAAGGTCTCCTCTAGTTCCTCCATATCCTATCACTGATCAAACCCTCAAAAGGCACAGGAACTATAGCTGATGCTCCAGCCTTCAGGGCCTCCAGCCAGATCTATTTCAGATAATCCTTCTTTTGGTCAGTAACAGCCGAGGTAAATTCAAAGGGGTATTGTCTGAACATCTGGAGTTTCTGGACTGAGAAGTTTCTCAGAAGGGTGGTCTCTAGGCTTTGGAAATCATAGGCAGACACATCAGTATTGGAGACTAAGACTTGAAGGTCACATACATTGCTTTTTAGCAGGCATCTCACACAGTCATCACAGATCATTTGCAGGGTTGTATCCTTATGGAATGTCTTGGGTTTACACATCTGTAAGTTACATAAATCACTGCCCACTTTAGTTCAAATGAAGTAGAACTTCTTCCCCATTTTTCTAATTGCTGTAGCCAGTTGCACAACATTTAGTGTAACACGTTGAACATAGATGATAATAAACATGTCATACTTACTCAATTTCATTTTCTCCATATAATTCTCTGTTGGAAAGATCTCTATACCAGGAAGGTCCCATAATGTCATATTGGGGAATTTTGGATGGTTATATGGAACTCTTCTGAGGGTTGTGTCCCATACCCCAGTGGGGGCAACCCTTTCTTCCTAATGCCCCAACACCTACAGGACATTGATGAAGTTGGACTTCCCTCACCCAGGCTCTACAGTCACTGCAATGTTCACTCCAACATTCTCAGTGTCCCTCAATGCATTACTGATGACAGAAACTGTTTCCTTTGGTCCCCCTTCTCCAGGTGTGATTCAGCAATCTTGAGAATTTCCTGAGAGAGGATACTGCTTCCCATGTTGATGTCTTTAAAAAACTCAGCGATGGAGGTGAAATCATCATTCTTTACATTAGAGGTTATGGAAGAGGAGGACTGACCCATGGCTGGAGCAGGGTGGACACTTGAGGGAGGAGAGAAGAGTGAAGGCATAAGAATTTGTACAATATGGGGTGGCTTGGAGTGTGCTGTTAAGGCATGGAGTACCTTAGTCCTCCCCAAAATATAGCCAAGATACATTCTCTTACAGCCCAGGCTTTGCTTGGATTTCTGACCTTGGTGTAAAGTTTGCCTCTAACCCTATCTGGAAAAGCCTTCTTCTTTAAGATACTCCTCATTCTTCCAGAATAATTTCAAAGCCTGACTATTCTATCTAAACCTTCCTGCTCACATTAATCTTTATTTGTTCTGTTTTAGTTGTCTTCACTTAGTGTTAAGAAAATAACACTTTTTTCATGATGGCAAATTTAATAAGATAGCATCAGAATTCACCACTACTCTCCTTTCACCTGTGGTATAAGACCCCTCAGAACAACCACTTTTTATTCTTCTTTGCCTTTTTTTGTTAGAGAGAGAGAGAAGAAAGCACACGTGGGGTTGGGGCAGAGGGAAAGAGAGAGACAGTATCTTAGGGCTTGGAGCACGCTCTCAATGTCATGACCTAAGGTGAAATCAATAGTCTGACCCTTAACTGACTAGATACCAAGATGCTGCCATAAAATCCACATCTGATAATCTCTAACAGCATCATCCCATAGACTTTGGTTCTCATATGAGGCAGATAAATAAGGATGATTGAGTCCTCTCCTCCTCAGATAAGATACCAAATAACTTCATCAAGAGGTAGAAAATTTAAATGATTACAAATACATTTTCTTTTATTTAGAAAGTATGCATGCTCATGAAACAAGGTGCCAAAAGGATTCTTTCTGTTTTGTTATTTTTTTTAATGGAGCAGAAATAGCAGGTTGCATGGATTCCTTTTTTCAAAAACAACATGCTGGAATATGCACCTGGAATGTGCTAGCATGTTAAGAGCCACCCCAACTGTCCTGAAATTCTGCCTATCACCTGCTTTATGCCTGTGTATGAAAGGTGACAGACATCTGGTTGGGGGATATGTCATCCTGCAGACTGCTGTGTAAAGAGACATAGATGGGGCACCTTGGTGGCTCAGCCACTGAGCATCTGCCTTCATCTCTGGCATGATCCCTGGGTCCTGGGGTCGAGCCCCTCTTTGGGGTGCCTGCTCCATGGGAAGCCTGGTTCTCCCTTTCCAACTCCCTTTGCCTGTTTCCCTCTCTTGATGTCTTTCTCTCTGTCAAATAAATAAAATTTAAAAAAAAGTCATAGATGGAATAGATGGTGTGTGGAAAGGCTCAAGTGAGAGTTGAATGGAATGTTGTAAGAAGTCAGGCTTGGTAAGTTATTTCCTCTGTCTCCTTCCCTCATGTCTGTCAGATTGAGCTGGTTGGTGTTCTGGACCTATCTGATCACTGCAGACTTCAACCTTGAGATGGGCTACAAGAAGAAATCATAAACTCGGGAGTAAAAGTAATTTGAAAGTTCTGTATACTGTTCTCTACAGAGATTGAGAGCAGAGTTTTTATACCAGGAAGCAAGTCATTTCACATCATCATGGATATGTGGGGAGTATCCTACGTCAAAAGAGAGCGATCAGGCACATCCTCCATTGGCTTCCTGGAAGCCACAGGCTGCAGCCTAAGGCAGAGGATGGAAAAGAAATGGGGAAAGAAGTTATTCAAAGCAAACCCACAAACTCTAAACTGGTACACACATGGGTGGACTGTGCAAGCATGCTCCTTAGAAGAGAGAACTGTGGGAGTCTAGCACATCAAGGCTGAATGGGCAGCTATTTAGCACTGAAAAGAATGGTGCCTATATTTTGGACTTTCCAGCCAGAACATACTTCACCAACAGAAGTTTGGAAGTCTTGGGTGTCTGGCAGGTGCAGGGCCAAACTTTTGCTGTGTGGAGAGCAAACCACCCCATTAGCATTTGGGGAGCAGGTATCATACAAAGCAGAAAGAGAAAGCCTGAGTGTGGAAGTGGCATATATAAGTTGGGTCTCAAAGAGGAGCCAACAAGGTGAAACTTCAACCCTCTCAGGTGTGGTCTCCACTCCTCTGCATTTTCAGAGGAAGGGTAAAAAATACACAGGAAAGTAAGAAAATTTTGAACTAGAACCGGTCCTAAGGAACAGAACAAATACAGAGAAAGGGAAGCCAATGACAGGGTCAAGAGGGCAAGTGGGTGTGGAAAGCAAACATCTGTGTTTTGAGCAAATTTCATCCATGCAAAAGCCTTGCCTTTTTGTTGAGGTTCCATACCTCACATGATGTTGGATGTGAAGTTCTGCCATAAATTATTTTCTGCTGCAACAAGAACACAGAGGTACCAAGGGCAGATGCTTTATGATAGTCCTGAGAGATCGCATTTTAACTTCTGTTAGTGTGTCCTCTGAAGCTGGGACAAAATGGGTGGAAATATGAGAAATACTTTATAATAATCCTTAGATGTGCACCTATACATACATTTCTCATCTATCTCATCCCCTTGACAACACTAGAAGGACATTATAATTATTCCCACCTTCAAATTCAGAATAAAATAAACCATGAGGTTGACAGATGGTCAACGAGGGTCCACCATTTCCAGAGCTCAGAGCTCTATCTGATGAAGCAAAGGCTGAGCCTACAACTGTGTGGGGAGAGGTGAAATCTGGACTCAAAATGAAGTCAGTATGAAACACAATTTATAGTTCCATGGAGAGATGTGTTAAAAGCAGAGCCATAGGATTGTAATGGAACCATTTAAGTTAAGGCCCCAAGCCAGTATACCCAGATGGTATCATCTAACAGCAGTTTCAATTTTCAGGGATGTAATCCTTCACCAGTCAACAAGGGAATTTCCTGGTGCAGGAAAATCTGTCATGATAGATCCTTTTCTACCCATTTATGAGGTCAATCTCGGATGAAACAGTGGATTCTTTACTATTAACTTTTTCATGGATTCTCTCTAAATTTAAAAACTATCTTTTCTGCAGCTCAGTGGAGCTCCTTTCTATTTGTGGTAGGGAGCTGCCCGATTCAAAAATCTTTTAATAGAGCCAATCAGATCTTTAGAATGTACTCAGGTGATTTTGTTTTGTTTTGCCTTTAATAGGTTTGGTTGCAGTATCAAGATTCAAAGAAAACTTTTTATTTTATTCAGTGACAATAAGAAATACAGGTGTGGCAATCCACAAATCATTTTTAGTTCACTGTCTTTCTCCAACATTCCCAAGAGCCATCAATAAGTCTATGTTGCTTTGAGCTCTGCTCTTTTTTGCATGAGAGCTCTGATGGAATTATTTTTCCAGTCCAGGGTTAATGGATCTAACAGAAAGCTCTGATAGAGCATGAGACCTTAGCCCCTGTTCAATCCTCAAGTCCACATTGGCATTCTTTCTCCAGTTCCAATCCAGCGTCTCCATTTATTGCTGTTTGCTGGTTTAGTCTCTTCCCAACTTTCCTGAAGTCCCAATTACTAGAATCTGTTGGTTCAGTCCATTATGGAAATTACTGGTGATGTGTACAGGGCATTCACTGAGCCAGTTTGCAGTGACTTCTAAACCTAGCCCTTGTTCTGAAACCAGATTTCAAGCTGGGAGCTGTTGGTGGCAGCTGCAGTGCTCAGTGCATGAGGAATCAGTCCACAGTCCCCATTCTTGCAAGTCTGTTGCCCAGTCTGTGCTCCAGTCACTAGTTCTTTAGCTACTACTGGTGGCCATAAGTCCATTACCTCAGTACTCTTGGTTTCTGTTGGGATGTAGGTGAGATAAAGGTTTAGCTGAAATAAATGAATAAACCAACAAAAAAAGAAGCCAACAAACAAATTGATCCTTAAAATGACAAAAAGTTAAGCGCTTTACCCTCTCTACCCATTGCTGATTTTATATCTAGGGACTATGGCTCTGGATTCTATCAAAATCTACAAGCTTGTTTTGTGTCCCCAATACCTTTGCTTGTTAAGTGTTAGATTATGACTTACAAAATAAGGTAGGATTAAATATCAGTTGACCCCATTTATAAATAAGTATGCTGCACAGAAATGTGGGTTAAACTCCATCCATGTATGCCTAGGGTCCTACCAAACTGATGCCAGACCTCAGAGGAGTGACAATTGAGAATTATAAAGGTCTTTATGAGAAATATTTCAGTTAGATAAGGTCATTTAAGAAGCATCCTTAAAAGCAAGTATTCAGAATTTCAAATATAGCTTCATTGAAAGTGTCATTGCCTAAGACTGGAAAAAGATGAAATGTAATAGCGGTGGGAGGTTGGGATAACAGGTGGTGGGTAATAGGGAGGGCACGTATTGCATGGAGCACTGGGTGTTGTGCAAAAACAGTGAATACTGTTACGCTGAAAAAATAAATAAATTTAAATACTGAAAAAAAGTGCTATATCTAAAAAAAAAGATGAAATGTAATAAAAAATAACATAACATGGGGCGCCTGGGTGGCTCAGTGGGTTAAAGCCTCTGCCTTCAGCTCAGGTCATGATCCCAGGGTCCTGGGATCAAGCCCCGCATCTGGCTCTCTGCTCTGCAGGGAGCCTGCTTCCTCCTCTCTATCTGAGTGCCTCTCTGCCTAGTTGTGATTTCTCTCTGTCAAATAAATATTGTTTAAAAAAGTCTTCAGGGTCACCTGGGTGGCGCAGTGGGTTAAGCTTCTGCCTTCAGCTAAAAATAAATAAATAAATAAATAAAAACAAACAAATAACATAACATAACATAACGTAATGTAACGCAACGTAATGTAACAACATAACAAAACATAACATAACATAACAACAGAACTAAATAAATGAAGCACTAAGGGCTTATGAGTTACTGGTCTTAGGAAACCTAAATCCTCCTGGAGGAACTTGCCTTCTTTCTCTGATTCCTATAGATATACATTTTGTCTTGTGTTTGAAAAATATACATATTGATAATCACATAAAGTAAAGAGGAAAAGGTACCTGGTTGGCTCAGTTGGTTAAGTGTCTGGCTTTGGCTCAGGTTATGATAGAGCCTGCTGTTCAGTGCGGTGTCTGCTTCTTCCTCTCTCTCTGTACATCCCCCCTGCTTCTGCTCACTGTTTCTATCAAATAAATAAATGCATTTTTAAAACAAAACAAAGCTAAACTAAACTAAATTAAAGAGGATAAAAGGGAAAGAGGCCATTTTATACAACAGACTGCTAAATGGGTGTTGTGCCACAATTCTGGCCCAACCTCCTTAAATTAATTCCAGGGGTAAACACAAATCTTAAAAAAAAAAAATCTTCTCCACAAATGTCAGTAAATATAAGGTCTTTGTTCACGGGTGTGTGTTTGTTTTAATGTGTGATGTTTCTACCTGTGGAAGGTTTCATTGTAAACTCTCAATTTAGTTGGTTTGAAGGTAAGCAATTGTAAGGAAAGGGTATTCAAAAACTCTGGAAAGCTAGAAATTCACCTAAATGTTTTTCAAGTTCATGTGATCTAGAAATATATTTGGTATTAAGGGTAACTTAAGGTTGTCTGTTTAATAAAATGAACATGTGTTTAGACTTATGAGCCATAAATTTAACATTTATATTCAACCTGTTTTTACCTAAACTCAAAGAAATAAGTTAATGTTACCTCTGTTACAAATGTTTTCCCCAAAAATTTATAGGATTTCTTTTCTATAGTGCTGGCGGTTCGTGGTCTCTCCCTTCAAGGAATTAAGAGGTACACCAGACAAAGAGTGGTGTGTAGCAAACTGAAATTTATTGAGGGATAGCACAAAGCTCCTGAGGAGAAAGGGGACCCAAGAGGCTTGCAAAATTGACATTTAACCCTAGGGTTTTTAAGTGTGGTCTGTTATAATCTTGGCTTGTCAGCCAATCAGGATTTTGTCAAGGAGTTCATCTAACTATCAGGTAATTGTTCCCATGGGAAGAAGTGGAGGGCTCCTTCGAAGGTGGTGTTTCATAGCCTCAAGCACCAAGCAGATGGCTGCCACCACTGCCTTAAGGCATGCTTTACAACCACAGCCACCAGATCAAGCTAATCTTTGTACTTTTAAGGGTAGTTCCCTCTTGGGATAGGGGCCCCTTTTCCCTACCTGGGTTTCATCCAGCTATCTTTTATTAAAAATAGCTTGGGATAACAGTCAAGTAGAAATTACTCCGAGGATGCAAGGTTTGTTCAATATTCATAAAACTAAAACTTGACACGTCACATCAATACAAGAGAGAATAAACCATGTGGCCATATTCATAGATCCAGACAAAAGTTTTGACAAAATAGAACAACCATTTATTATAAAAACCTCAACACAGTAGGTCTAGAGGGAGCATACCTCAACATAATAATGGTCTGATATGACAAAAACACAGTGCGAATATCATCCTAAATTGTGAAAACTTGAGAATTTTCCCCCTAAGATCAGGAGCAAGACAAGAATGTTTGTTCTCATCATTTTAACTCAACATAGTACTAGAAGTCTTAGTCATGGCAATTAGAATATATAAATGAAAGGAATTCAAATTGGTAAGGGGAGGAATAAAATATCACTATGTGCAGATAACAAGATACTATATATAGACTACCCTAAAGATTCTACCAAAAAATTACCAGAGCAGATCAATGAATTCTGTAAAGTCATAGGCTACAAAATCAATATATAGAAATCTGTGGCATTCTTATACACTAATAATGAGGCAGCAGAAAGAAAAATAATAAATAAAAATACAATTTATACTTGCACCAAAACAATAAAATATCTAGGAATACACCTTACCAAAGACAGGAAAGACCACTTCTCTAAAAACTGCAAAATGCTGATTAAAGAAATTGAAGGAACTGCAAAGATGTGGAAAGACATTCCATGTATATGAGTTGGAAAAATAAACATTGTTAAAATGTCTGTACTACTCAAAGCAATCTATAGATTCAGTTCAAGCCTGATTAAAACACCAATAGCATTTTCCACCAAACTGGAACTAACAGTCCTAAAATTCGTATGGAACCACAAAAAAAAAAAAAAAAAAAAAAACCACAAATAGCCATGGCAATCTGGAAGAATAAGAAAATAAGAAAAATGAACTGGTAGTATCACTATTCCAGACATCTAGTTATATTAGAAACTATAGTAATCAAAACAGTATGGTACAGGTATAATAATAGCTACACAGATCAACGGAACAAAATAGAGAACCCAGAAATGGACCCACAACTATATTGCCAATTAATCTTTGACAAAGCAGGAAACAGTATAAAGAGAGATAGTCTCTTCAACAAATAGTGTAGGGAAACAATTCAATGACATTCAAAAGAATGAAACTGGACCACGTTTTTAAACTATATACAAAAACAATTTCAAAATGGATTAAATATTTAAATGTGAGACCTGAAACCATCATAATCCTAGAAGAGAGCACAAGCAGTAATGTCTCTGACTTGAGCCATAGCAACATTTTTCTAGACATACCTCTAAAGGCAAGGGATATAAAGCAAAAATAAACTGTTGGGACTACATAAAAATAAAAGGCTTGGGCACAGCAGAAGAAACTATCAATAGAACCAAAGGACAACCTACTGGATGGCATCAGATATTTGCAAGTAGCATATCCAATAAAGAGTATCCAAAGTGTGTAAGGAACTGATACAAATCTACACTCAAAAATCAATTAATACAACTTAAAAATAGGCAGAAGACATGAATGGACATTTTTCCATATAAGGTATAAAGAATGCCACCAGAAACATAAAGATACTCAACATCTCTTACAATCAGGTAAATGCAGGTTAAACCACAATGAGATATTGCCTCATGCATGGCAGAGGGGTGAAAATTAAAAACAGCAGGAACAAAAGTGTTGGCAAGGATGTGGAAGAAAACTACTGTTGGTCGGAGACAAGATGGTGGAGAAGTAGGAGGTGCTCTTTCAACCTGTCTCCTAAAATGAGCTGACTACCTACCAAAGAACTCTGATCACCCATGAAATTAGCCTGAGATTAGAATTATACACTTCTGGATCTCTATGGGGGCAGAAGACGCCAGTTGACAGGTAAAGCGGAGTAGGGACACTGGACTGATATTGGAAGATAAACAAAAGGGGGCGGAGCCACCAGAGGCAACTCAGTGGAAAGTACAAGACTGCCCTGTGATTGGGGACCAGCATTGACTTGGAGTCTGTTTGAAAGCACTCAAAAAGAGCAAAATATCTTAAGGGAAAATTGGTGGAATTGTCTGTTAGGGACAGGGACTTAAGCCCATGAACCCAGGATGGTCACCAAGGGTGGGGGACCAGAGAGCACAGCAAAGAAGCCAGGTCTTTGTCCCTGAGCACCTGGTAAACATGAGATCATCTGGGTGACAATTCCCAGGAGCGTCTGGGGTGGGTGTCAGCTGGTGCTGTCTAGAACCACAGCCTTTTGTGCTCTGCACCCGTGGACCAGAGAATTGGGTCACGCTCCACACCTTCCCTGAAAGAGGTCCGTGCAGACATTAGCCAGTGCTCTCTAGGAATAGGAGATCTTGAACACTCTCATCCCAGGCCAGCGTGAGAAACTTGGGTGCTATCTCTGGTTGGGATCCTCTCTGGCCATCTAGAATTGCCCAGACAGCCAAGGCTAGTATTTCTCGTGGTTTTGGGTACAAGCAGGAGTTCCTGTGACCCCAGAAAGTGTGACTGGGTATGTGCTCTGCCAGTGGCAGTGGGGGAATTTATGTGCTCTGGAGAACCGAGAAGGAAATACATTGAGGCTTCTCTCAGAGAAGGAGGTCTGGATGTATTTTGCCACCCTCTAAACCTCCAAAGAACTTCCAAAAGCCTCCAAGGGGAGAAAAAACAAACAATCAAAAAACCTCCAGAGAACAACAACAACAACAAAAACCTGGTTTTCTCAGAGCCCAGCCCATTGATGGGGGTAGGAGAACTCAACTATAGCAAAACTACCTGAAAAGCCATGCAGCAGGCCCCTCACCCAGAAAGCCAGCCAAAAAAAACAAAAACAAAAATGAAAACAACAGCAACAACAACAAAACATAAAAACAAGAGAACAACCACCACTACATCATAGATACAACTTTTATTATTAATTCGTTCCCACTATTCTGGTTCTTTTCATTTTTAAAAAATATAACATTTTAATCTATTTACCATCACAATGGGATATTCAGTACATCAAATTCCATAATAACCTTTTAACCTGAACTTTTCTGATACATATACCTGTTTCTCTTTTGCTTTGCTGTTTTTAAATTTATTTTATTTTTTAAATATTCATATAGAGATAAGCTTCAAGATAATCCCCTTTGCCCAATCAGTGCTACCCCTCTATGTAAACCAGTTTTAATCCCTCTTTATCTCAGGAAAGTTGAGTCTTTTAAAAAAGATATTAAGATTCATCCAGGAAAAATCAAAATAACATTCCTCACCCACATTGAGAATTTATAACCACCCTCCCAACTTTTTCTTTTATCAGTGTTTCTGTGTATTTGTTTTTGTTTTGGCATATAAATATTATACTTGGGGTTAATTTTGGCAGGGTTCTTATTTATTTATTTATTTATTTATTTATTTTTCTCTTGAAATCTACTTTTGTCGGTCATTATGTTTGTTTTCTTTGCATACTTTATAAATCTTACCTTTGGGGCCCATTCAGGCTGGACTTTCTCTTTTATTATATCTTTCTTTTTCCTCTCTCTCTCTCTTTTTCTTTTTAATTTCTTTTTGATGGGGGCTCTCAATTGCTCAGAAGTGTTCCAGAGTGCACATTGCCTGACTGCAGTTGATACATTCAGCTACACATCTGCTCAGCCATCTCTCACCAAAATGACTAGGAGGAGGAATTCCAAACAGATGAAAAATTCAGAGACTGAGCCCTCTCCATCAGAGCTTTTGGATATGGACATAAAGAGTATGTCAGAAAAGGAATTCAGGCTAACAATTATCCAGGCAATAGCTAGGTTGGAGAAAGCCTTTGATCACAAAATGGAATTGATTAGAGCAGAATTGAAAGCCACCAGGGGTGATGTTAACAATGGTCTCAATGAATTCCAAGCTAATCTAAATTCTCTAAAAGCTATGGTAACTGAGACAGAAGATAAAATTAGTGATCTGGAGGACAAACTGATGGAGAAAAAGGAAGAGAAGGAAGCCTGGAACAAACAGCTCAGAAGCCATGAAAACAGAATTAGGGAAATAAATGACACCATGAAATGTTCCAACGTCAGAATTATTGGACTCCCTGAGGGGGAGGAGAAAGAAAGAAGACTAGAAGATATAGTTGCACAAATTCTCCATGAAAATTTTCCCAATCTGGCAAATGGAACCAGTGTTATTGTACTAAAGGTGGAGAGAGCTCCCCCCAAGATCATAGAATCTAGAAAGACCTCAAGACACCTGATTGTGAAAATGATGAATCATAATTTTAGACAGGAGCTCCTGAAAAAAGCTAGGGGGAAGACATTCCTTAGGTACAGAGGAAAGCACATCAGAATGATGTCAGACCTGTCCACAGACATATGGCAAGCCAGAAAGGCTGGAAATATGTATTCAGGGCACTAAATGAGAAGAACATGCATCTAAGAAGACTTTATCTTGCATGACTGACATTCAAAATGGATGGAGAGATAATGAGCTTCTAAGACCAGCAAGGTTTAAAAGAGTATGGGACCACCAAGACGGCACTACAAGAAATATCAAGGGGTGTTCTATAAAAGATGGAAAAACTCAAGAATATCATTGAACAGAAATACATGGAGACAGTCTATAGAAACAAAGAGTTCACAGATAGCACAATGTCAATAAAAACGTATCTCTTGGGGCACCTGGGTGGCTCAGTGGGTTGAGCCTCTGCCTTTGGTTCAGGTCGTGATCTCAGGTTCCTGGGATCGAGCCCTGTGTCAGGCTCTCTGCTCAGCGGGGAGCCTGTTTCCTTCCCTCTCACTCTCTGCCTGCCTCTTTGCCTACTTGTGATCTCTGTCTGTCAAATAACTAAATTAAGAAAAGAGAAGAAAAGAAAAACAAAACAAAACAAAAAAACATATCTCTCAATAATCACTCATAACGGGAATCTCCGAAATGCGCTCATAAAACAGCACAGGGTGGCAGATTGGATAAAATGATGGGACCCATCCATAGGTTGTCTGCAAGAGACCCATTTTGAACCTAAAGATACATCCAGACTGAAAGTGAAGGGATGGAGAAGCATCTTTCATACCAATGGGTCTCAAAAGAAGACTGGGATAGCGATTCTCAAATCAGACAAATTAGATTTTAAACTAAAGACTGTAGTCAGAGATAAAGGTGGACACTACATCATTCTTAAAGGAACTATCCACCCAGAAGATCTAACAATTGTAAATAGCTATGCCCCCAATATGAGAGCAGCCAATTACATAAGAAAATTGGTAATCAAAATTAAGAGTCATATTGACATGAATACATTAATAGTAGGAGATCATAACAGGCCACTCTCAGTAATAGACAGATCATCATAGCATAAAATCAACAAAAAAACAAGAGCATTGAATGACACATTGGACCAGATGGACCTCATAGATATATACAGAACATTCCTCCCTAAACAACAGAATACTCACTCAACTCGAGTGCACATGGAACCTTCTCCAGAATGACCACATTCTGGGTCACAAATCAGGACTCAACCGATACCAAAAGACTGAGATTATTCCCTGCATATTCTCAGATCACAATGCTTTGAAACTGGAGATCAACCACAGGGAAAAGTTTGGAAGGAACTCAAACACCTGGAAGCTAAAGACCACCTTGCTTCAGAATGCTTCAATCAACAAGGAGATCAAAGAAGAAATTAAACAATTCATAGAGACCAATGAGAATGAAGACACTTTGGTCCAAAACCTATGGGATAGAGCAAAGGCTGTCTGAAGGGGAAAATATATAGCCATCCAAGCCTCCCTCAAAAATTTGAAAAATCCAGAATACACCAGTTGCCTTTATACCTTAAGGAAGTGGAGAATCAACAGCAAATTAAGCCAACTCCACACACAAGAAGGGAAATAATCAAGTTTACAGCAGAGATCAACGAGATAGAAACTAGAGATACAGCAGAATGCACCAATGAAACTAGAAGGTGGTTTTTTGAAAAAAAAAATCAGTAAGATCGATAAACCATTGGCCAAACTAATACACAAGAAAAGAGAGAAGACTCAAATTAATAAAATTATGAATGAAAGGAGAGAGATCACAACTAACACCAAGCAAATAGAAAAGGTCAGCAGAAATTATTATCAACAGTTATATGCCAATGAGTCAAGCGACCTAGCTGAAATGGATGCATTCCTGGAAAACTATAAACTTCCACAACTGAACCATGAAGAAATTGACAAACTGAATAGACTGATATCTAGTAACAAGATTGAGGTGGTGATCAAAAACCTCCCAAAAAAGAAGAGCCTAGGACCTGACAGATTCCCTGGGGAATTCTACCAAACTTTCAAAGAAGAAATAATACCTATTCTCCTGAAGATGGTTCAAAAAATTGAAGCAGAAGGAAAACTTCCAGACTCTTTTTATTGAGCCAGCATAACCCTAAACCACAAAGGAAGCAAAGACCCAGGCGAGAAGGAGAATTTCAGACCAATATCTCTGAGGAATATGGATGCTGAGATTCTTAACAAGATCCTAGCTAATAGGATCCAATAGCATATTAAAAAGGTTGTCCGCCATAACCACATGGGATCAAGATCCTAGCTAATAGGATCCAATAGCATATTAAAAAGGTTGTCCGCCATAACCACGTGGGATCCCTAGGTTTCAAGGATTGTTCAACTTTTGCAAATCAATCACTGTGATAGAACAAATCAATAAGAGAAGAAAGAAGAACCACATGGGCCTCTAAATTGATAAAGAAAAAGCATTTGACAAAATCCAGGATCCGCTCCTGATTAAAATGCTTCAGAGTATAGGGACAGAGGGAACGTTCCTCAACTTCATAAAATTTATCTATGAAAAATCCACAGTGAATATCATTCTCAGTGGGGAAAAATTGGCAGCCTTCCCATTGAGATCAGGAACACGAAAAGGATGCCCACTCTCACCACTCTTGTTCAACATAGTATTAGAAATCCTAGCAAGAGCAATCAGACAACAAAGAGAAATAAAAGATATCCAGATTGGCAATCAAGAAGTCAAACTCTCTCTCTTCGCAGATGACATGATACTTTATATGGAAAACACAAAAGACTCCACCCCAAAACTACTAGATCTCAAACAGCAATTCAGTAACGTGGCAGGATACAAAGTCAATGTATAGAAATCAGTGGCTTTCTTATACACTAACAATGAAAATACAGAAAGGGAAATTAGAGAATCGATTCCATTTACTATAGCACCAAGGACCAGAAGATACCTGGGAATCAACCCATCAAAGAGGTAAAGGATCTGTACTTGAGGAACTACAGAACACTCATGAAAGAAATTGAAGAAGACACAAAAAGATAGAAGACCATTCCATACTCATAGATCAGGAAAATAAACATTGTTAAAATATCTATACCACCTAGAGAAATCTATACTTTCAATGCCATTCCAATCAAAATTCCATAGGCATTTTTCAAAGAGCTGGATCAAAAAATCCTAAAATTTATATGGAGTCAGAAGAGACCCCGAATTGCTAAGGAAATGTTGAAAAAAAAAAGTGGGGGTGTGACATTGCCTGATTTCAAGCTTTACTACAAAGCTGTGATCACCAAGACAGCATGGTACTGGCATACAAGACACATAGACCAGTAGAACAGAGTAGAGAGCCCAGATATGGACCCTCAACTCTATGGTCAAATAATCTTCAACAAAGCAGGAAAAAATATACAGTGGAAAAAAGACAGTCTCTCAATAAATGGTGTTGGTAAAATGGGACTACTATATATAGAAGAATGAAAAAACCACCATTCTATTACACCATTCAGAAAGATAAACTTGAATGGATAAAAGGCCTCAACGTGAGGCAAGAATCCATCAGAACCCTAGAGGAGAACATAGGCAGTAACCTCTTTGACATCAGGCAAAGCAACTTCTTTCAGGATATGTCTCCAAAGGTAAAGGAAACAAAAGTGAAAATGAATTTTTGGGACTTCATCAAGATCTAAAGCTTCTGCACAGCAAAGGAAATGGTCAACAAAACAAAGAGGTAATCCACGGAATAGGAGAAGATATTCACAAATGACAGTGCAGATGAAAAGCTGATATCCAGGATTTATAAAGAATTCTTCATACTCAAAACACACAAAACAAATAATTGTCAAAAAATGGGCAGAAGAAGACATGAACAGACACTTCTTCAATGAAGACATAAAAATGGCTATCAGAAACATGAAAAATGTTCATCATTATTAGCCATCAGGGAGATTCAAATTAAAACCACATTGAGATGCCACCTCACACCAGTTAGAATGGCCAAAATTAACAAGACAGGAAACAATGTCTGTTGGAGAGGATGTGGAGAAAAGGAAACTCTCTTACACTCTTGGTGGGAATGCAAGTTGGTGCAGCCAATTTGGAGAACAGTGTGGAGATTCCTTAAGAAATTAAAAATAGAGCTTCCCTATGACCCTGTGATTGCACTACTGGGTATTTACCACAAAGATACAGACTTAGTTAAAAGAAGGGCCATCTGTACCCCAATGTTCATGGCAGCGATGGCCATGGTCGCCAAATTGTGGAATCAACCAAGATGCCTTTCAATGGACGAATGGATAGTCTATGTACTATGGAGTACTATGGAGTATTATGCCTTCATCAGAAAGGATGAATACCCAACATTTGTATCAACATGGATGGGATGGGAAGAGATTATGCTGAGTGAAATAAGTCAAGCAGAGAAAGTCAATTGCCATACGGTTTCACTTATTTGTGGAGCAAAAGAAATAGCACGGAGGACATGGGGAAATAGAAAGGAGAAGGGAGTTGGGGGAAATTGGTGAGGCAGACGAATCACAAGAAATTGTGGTCTCTGAAAAATAATCTGAGGTTTTGAAGGGGCAGGGTTGGGAGGTTGGGTGAGCCTGGTGGTGGGTATTATGGAGGGCACACATTGCATGGAACACTGTGTGTTGTACATTACAATGAATTCTGGCACATGCAAAGAAATTTAAAAAAATAAAGAAAATAAAAAAAGCTAAGAAAAGGAAAGAAATCTGTACTGTCAATGGTAATGCATACTGGTGTAGCCACTGTGGAAAGCCATATGGTCTTTCCCTTAAATACTAAAAATAGAACCACCCTACAATCTGGTAACCACTCTTCTGGGGGTCAAATACAAAATGCAGAAACACTAATTCAAAGAGATACACGAATCCTTGTGTTTATTGCAGCATTATATACAAAAGTCAAATAACAGAAGCTGCCCAGTGTCAATCTATTGATGAATGGAGAAAGAAGATATGGTATACATATATAATTAATTATTATTCAACCATAAAAAAGAATGAACTCTTGCCTTTTGCAATGACATGAAAGGATCTAGAAAGTATAATATAAGTGAAATAAACCAGTTAGAGAAAGACAAAAATTATATGATTTCAGTCATATGTGGAACTTAAGAAACAAAATCAATGAACAAAGAGTTAAAAAAGAGACAGAAAGAGGCAAAAGCAAAGAAAGAAACAGACCCTTTACTATAGATAACACACTGATGGTTAGCAGAGGGGAGGTGGGAGTGGGATGGGTGCAATAGGGGATGAGGAGTAAGGAGGCACTTGTCCTGATGAACACTGAGTAATGTATAGAATTGTTGAGTTGCTATGTTGTACACCTAACACTAATAAAACACTGTATGTTAACTATACTGGATTTAAATTTAAAAAGAACAACTGAATATAAAATAATAAAATAAAAATAAATTAGGAGAATAATTTATTTTAATGTCTCATAGTGTATGGCTCCTCATTTTGTGGGTAATATAAGAATAATTGCTAAGAACATATGTATGAAAAGATGTATATGTATATATAGTTAAATTAAATATCCAAATGTCCATATTTAATTATAGGTAATCTTTAAATAATTTCCAAAACATTTTGATAAACTAAATTCTTAAAGTTTTGCTAACTTAGATTAAGTAACGATTTAAGGTCAATTCATAAAATATCTAGATGATGTCCAGATAAGATAAAATAATGAACCATCAATTACTAGACATAATTTTCTCTAATTCTGGCTTGTTACAGTGGAATTAAAGATAAATATAGGTTGATTGGCAAAAATTTTTGGCCTGCTTATTGAAAGATTACTATAAATAGTAATGTTTCTAGAAATTATGAAATATTATTATATAATTGTCAAAAATGGTGATATAACACACAGTTACTTAGAGCTTGCTACTTAAATTTTGGTAAATTTGGTAAAGAAATATGTTAGGGTCGAGATATACATTTTTTTGTTGGCAAAAGGACGTTGGAGAAAGATTATTAAAAGGAAACTTTGGGAGTCTCCTAGGTGGCTCAGTCCCTTAAGAATCTGACACACAAAAAAATGGGCAGAAGATATGAACAGACACTTATCCAACGAAGACATACAAATGGCTATCAGACACATGAAAAAATGTTCATCATCACTAGCCATCAGGGAGATTCAAATTAAAACAACATTGAGATACCACCTGACACCAGTTAGAATGGCCAAAATTAGCAAGACAGGAAACAACGTGTGTTGGAGAGGGTGTGGAGAAAGGGGAACCCTCTTACACTGTTGGTGGGAATGCAAGTTAGTGCAGTCACTTTGGAGAACAGTGTGGAGATTACTCAAGAAATTAAGAATAGAGCTACCCTATAACCCTGCAATTGCACTGCTGGGTATTTACACCAAAGATACAGATGGAGTGAAAAGAAGGGCCATCTGTACCCCAATGTTTTGCCCTTCAACGGATGAATGGATAAGGAAGATGTGGTCCATATACACAATGGAGTATTATACCTCCATCAGAAAGGATGAATAGCCAACTTTTGAAGCAACATGGACGGGACTGGAAGAGATTATGCTGAGCGAAATAAGTCAAGCAGAGAGAGTCAAGTATCATATGGTCTCATTTATTTGTGGAGCATAACAAAGAACACGGAGGACATGGGGAGATGGATAGGAGAGGGAGTTGAGGGAAACTGGAAGGGGAGATGAACCATGAGAGACTATGGACCCTGAAAAACAACCAGAGGGTTTTGAAGGGGCAGGGGGGTGGGAGGTTGAGGAACCAGGTGGTGGGTAATAGGGAGGGCACGTACTGCATGGAGCACTGGGTGTGGTGCAAAAACAATGAACACTGCTTTGCTGAAAATAAACAAATAAAAATTAAAAAAAAAAAGAATCTGACTTAGGCTCATGTCATGATCCCAGTGTCCTGGAATCAAGCCCAGCACCAAGGTCCTTGCTTACCCAGTAGCCTACTTCTCCCTCTCACTCTGCTGCTCCTCCTGCTTGAGTTCTACTCCCCATCTCTGTATCAAATAAATAAATATAATCTTTAAAAGGAAAAAGGGAAACTTTGGGAAAGGATTTTGTGCATGGTTAGCAATGACACTGGAATAAATATTTTTTCTTTACTTTTTTATTGTGTTATGTTAGTCACCATAAGATACATCATTAGTTTATGAGAATGTGTTCCAAGATTCATTGTTTATGTATAACACCCAGTTCTAATACAAAAAGTAAGCTGGTTTTGGTTTAGAGGTTTTTTCCCCCCTATCTCTTGAAAGTACAATCTTTTTGTCCTTTTTCTCTTTCCAAAAAGGAGATATCTATATCTATATCTATATCTATATCTATATCTATATCTATATCTATATATAGATAGATAGATATATCTATATATTATATAGAGATATGTATATATAATATAGATATATAATATATCTATATCTCTATATCTTTATTGATATCGATATAGATAGATAGAGAGAGATAGATAGATATAGAGATCTAGGATCTAGATCTAGATAGATCTAGATAGATAGATATAGAGATCTAGGATCTAGATCTCTATATCTATCTATCTATCTATCTATCTATCTATCATCTACATACTAACCCAAATTGCGGTTTTTCAGGCTCCCATATGGAGAGCCCTGCTCGGGAATCCCTCATTTTGGGGGACCCCTGAGACAGAAAACAGGACTCCGTCTTACCCCCAGAGTGACACGAAATTCTTGGGAGCCAGGCAAAATCCCCAGAGAGAGAGAATCTTCCATGGCCCCAAGAGGTCATCCCTACATTCTGTGGCCATCCTAGAAACAAAATCCAGAGACAAAATCCTGAGCTACCGCCTCACACTCTCCCTAATTTCAGATCCCGAGAAGCTCCCCTCAGGGGATACAGACCAGGACTGCCATCCCTAGGCTCTAATGCCAAACCAAATTTGTGTTTTCACACTTCTGTCTCTAGAGCCCTTGCCAACACACACTCCAGGCCTCCTGGGCCACATCTCAGGACTGTTCCTACCTTCTGAAGGAAATTTTGCCCTTTACATTTGCCAAAACCATCCAGATTAGGAGAAAACTACAAGACTCCTGAGGCCACCCAATTTCGTAGGCCGCTCTTTTTTTTTAAGATTTTATTTATTTACTTGACAGACAGAGATCACAAGCAGGCAGAGAGGCAGGGAGAGAGAGAGGAGGAAGCAGACTCCCTGCCGAGCAGAGAGCCCGATGCGGGGCTTGATCCCAGGACCCTGGGATCATGACCTGAGCAGAAGGCATAGGCTTTAACCCACTGAGCCACCCAGGCGTCCCAATCGTAGGCCGCTCTTGATAAAACTGTAGTCTGACACACCCTATGCAGAGACCTCATCAGACACCCAGGTAGATGGCCCCAGGTGACATACCCCTAGGCAGTAATCTGCATCCTTTCTTAGGATTTCAGGTATCTGTGCCCAGAGGACTGGTCTCAAATACCAATATATGGGGGGTCCCAGTGGCTCAAAAAGGAACATCTGTCCCCAGAAGTAAACCTTGCTATTTGGAGCTGTGTCAAAACCTCAGGGTAGGTATGCATGTCCCATGAGCCACTGCTACATACCAAGTTGTCCCTGGACACAAACACTAATTGTGACTCCATTTCAACTCAGCCCCCTGGGTACCTTGCCCGAGAGGCAGCGGTCGAAACTGATTTGTTCCTAGGCACCAATGGGATCATGAGGTGGGGTTTCCAGACATCTATACATAGAGCCTGCTCTCAAATCTTTCAGTATGGGGGACTGGGGCCTGGAAACAGGAGACCCCAGTTCCCACAGATGTAAAGATTGGTGTTTGAAGCACCTCACAACCCCACGGGTAGGAAAACCTCCATGGCCTCATGAGGCCACCCCTCCATGCGGCTGCCATCATGGACACAAACTTTAGCCTGAGCCAATATCTGACACTCGGCCTTACTTCACATGCTGGAGATCTCAATTCAGACTTTGCAGATTTGTCCTGCCATGCCCTTGGCCCTAAAAGTATCTCTAGCTCGTGTTTTCAGAATTCCAACCTCACACTCCTGGCTCACAAGCCTTCCAGATTGGGAATTCTGGAGCCACAATGCAGCACTCTACCTGCACACCAGAAAGAAGTGTCCTATGGGGCTTCCCAAAAACCCCAAATAAGGATCTACCTGCAGGGCCCTCGGCAGCAACCCAGTTTCATAGGCGGCACTGAGCCCAGACTTCCCATCAGCTACCCACACTCTGGGCGCATATCCAGCAGATCAGACCTGCCATGTCCCTTGGCCATCATCTCTACTCTACCTTGGTGTTCAGGCATCTGTCGCCAGACCATATCTCAAATCCCTGCATATAGGGGAACGTGATGCACAAAACAGAACTCCTTTACCCATGATAGGAAACCTTGCTGTTGGGATGGGTGTCAAACCCTCAGAATATTGAAAAATTGCAAGTCCCATGAGGCCACGCCCACTCTGTAGTGCCGCAATGGGCACAAATACGCACTGCAACCCTCAGCCTGAGCGCTGTTATCAAATAAGGCCCCTTGGTAGCTGGACCATGAGCCTGCATATTGGGCTTGCCAGGCCCCTAGACCAAAATCTTTACCCAAGTAGCCATGCACCCATACCTGCTCTGAAATCCCTTTCTTGGGGGGACATTTAGAGAGAATTCAGGACTCCATCCTTCCCCCAGAATGACACCAAACCATTGGGAGTCGGGCGAAATCCCCAGAGAGAGAGAGTATATTTCATTGCCCCATGAGACCACCCCTATAGTCTGTGCCCATCCTAGACACAAAAACTAGAAACAAAAGCATGAACTACCACCTCACACTCGCCTGAATTTCAGATCCCAAAGAGCACCCCTCAGGGTCTGCAGATTGGGCCTGCCATAAACTCAGCATTAACCCTAACCCAAGTTTGTGTTTTCAGACTTCTGTATCCCAAGCCCTGGCCCTCGCACCCTCCAAGATGGGCCTCTGGAGCCACACCGCAGGACTGTGCCTGCCCTCCAGAAGGAAACTTGGCCATTCACAGTTGCCCAAACCCTCATTAGGAGAAACCTGCAATCCCCCTGAGCCCACCCCAATTACGTAGTCCTCTGTGGACAAAATATGCATGATCTGACACACCCTGAGCACCTACATCCCAGCAGACATCCAGGTAAATGGACCTAGAGATAGAAGATTGAACCTGACATGCCCCTAGGACATAATCTATACCATAGCATAGGTTTTCAGGAATCTCCCCAGATTCCTGTTCTCGAATACCAACATATGGTCCAACATGTGGTCCCTGAGCCACAAAACAGAACACCTCCTGTCCCCAGAAGGAAACCTTGCTCTTCAGACCTGTGTCAAACCCTCAGGGTAGGGGAATCCTGTATGGCTCTTGAGCCACCACCATATCCCAAGGTCTCCCTGGATACAAACCCTCATTGTGAGCCATAAGTATGAGACTCCATTTCAACTCAGCCCCCTGGGTAGTTGGACTCAGATCCACCAAATCGAACCTGCCATGTTCCTAGGCTGCAATTGTAATGTAAGGTAGGCTTCCCAGGTATCCATGCGTAGAGACCTGCTATCAAATATTTCTATATGGGGGAACCTGGAGCCCTCAGATAAGAATCCCCCTGTCCCGCAGAAGGAAACCTTGGTGTCTGAAGCAGCTCACAACCACCAGCGTGGGAAATCCCCCATGGCCTCATGAGGCCACCCCTCCATTAGGCAGCCATCATGGACACAAACTCGAGCCCAAGCAAACGTCTGACACTCGCCCTTACCTCAGATGCTGGAGATCTCAAATCAGTCACTGCTGATAGGGATTGCCATGCACTCGGCCCTGAACCAAACCCTAAACTGTGTTTTCAGACTTCCGTCCTCACACTCCTGGCCCACAAGCCCTCCAGATTGGGAATTCTGGAGCCACAACACAGCAGTCTGCCTGTGCACCAGAAGAAAACATTGCCCTATGGGGCTACCCAGAAAACCCAAAGGAGAATCAACCTGCACATCTCTTGATGGCACCCCAACTTCATAGGCCACCCTGTGCACTAATGCTCTGTCTGACACAGCCTGAGTCCAGACCTCCCACTAGCCACCCAATTAGCTGAACATATATCCAGCAGATGGGACCTGCCATGGCCCTAGGCCGTCATCCCTACCCAACCTGGTTATTCAGGCATCTGTCTTCAGACCTTTGCTCAAATTCCTGTGTATGGGGTAACTGGATGCATAAAAGAAACTCCTCCTTCCCCATGGCAGGAAACCTTGCTCTTGGGATGGGTGTCAAGCCCTCAGAGTGGGAGAAACCTGCATGGAGCAGGTGGCCACGCCCACACACGAGGGCCACCCTGGGCACAAAGATGCATTTTGACCCCTATTCTGAGCCCGTTTTCAAATAAGCCCCTTCGATAGCTGGAACAAGAGCCCACATATTGCGCCTCCATGACCCTAGGCCCAAATAATAACACACAGTGTGGTTTTCCAGGCTCCTGTACCCAGAGCCCATCTCCGGAATCCTTGTTTTAGGGGTACCCCAGAGACAGAAAAAAACAGGACTCTTCCCTCCCCCCAGAATGACACCAAGTATTGGGAGCCTGGCAGAAACCCCAGAGAAGGAGAATCCTCCATGGACACATGGGGCCACCCCAGCATTCCTCGGCTATCCTAGGCACACAATACAGAGAAAAAAGCATGAGATACCGCCTCACATCCATCCTAATTCCAGATCCCGAGGAGCTCCCCTCAGGGTCTGCAGATTGGGCCTGCCATAACCTCGGCCTTAAACCTAACCCGAGTTTGTGTTTTCAGACTTTTGTCCCCAACACCCTGGCCACATGCCCTCAAGGATGGGGTTTCTGAAGCCACTATCCAGGACTGTGGCTGCCTGCTTGAGGGATACTGTGCCCATCACAGTTGCCAAAACCATTTAGATTAGGAGAAATCTGCAAGGCCCCTGAAGCCACGCCAAATTTGTTGGCCACTCTGGGAAAAAAATGCACCATCTAACACATGCTGAGCACCTACCTCCAGTCAGAAACCCAGGTAAATGCTCCCTAGAGACAGAATATTGAACTTGATATGCCCTTAGGCCCTAATCTTAACCCCAGCATAGGTTTTCAGGTATCATTCTCCAGACACCTGTTCTCCAATATCAACATGGGGGAGGGTTCCCGAGCCACAGACCAAACACCTCCTGTCCCCAGTAGGAATCCTTTCTATTTTCAGCGGTGTCAAACCCTCAGGGTAGGAGAATCCTGCATGGCACCTGAGCCACCACTACTTTCCAAGGTCTCCCTGAACACAAATCTGCATTGAGACCCATCACCATGAGACTCTACTTCAAGTCGGCCCCCAAGGTAGTTGACCCCAGCGCCAGCAGATCAAATGTGCCATGTTCCTAGGCTACATGGTAATGTGAGGTGGGGTTTCCCAGCATCAATACGTAGAAAGCTGCCCTCAAATATTTCCATATGGGAGATCCCGGATCCATCAAACAGTACTTCCCTTGTCCTGCAGAGGGAAACATTGCTGTTTGGGACAACTCACAACCCTTAGCGTGGGAAAAACCCTGGGTGGACATCATGGACACAAACTCCAGCCTGAGCAAGCGTCTGACACTCGCCTTGACTTCAGATGTTGGAGACCTCGATTCAGCCGCTGCAAATTGGGCCTGTCGTGCCCTAGGCCCTAAACCAAGCAAGAGCTTTTGTCTTCAGACTTCCGTCCTCACACTCCTGGCCCACAAGCCTGCCAGATTGGGAATTCTGGAGCCACAACGCAGTGCTCTCCCTGCACACCAGAAGAAATAAATGCCCTATGGGGCTGCCCCAAATCCCCAAATGAGGATCCACCTACACAGCCCTCAAGTACACACCAATATCATAGGCCGCTCTGTGCACTAATGCTCTGCTTGACACAGCCTGAGTCCAGACCTCTCGCCAGCCACCCAATTACCTGAACGTATATCAAGCAGATGGGACCTGCCATGGCACTACACCATCATCTCTACCCTGCCTAGCTTTTCAGGCATCTGTATTCCGACCTTATCTCAAATCCATGCATATGGGGAAATCTGAAGCACAAAAGAGTACTCCTTCTTCCCCATGGCAGGAAAACTTATCTTTGGGATGGGTGTATAACGCTCTGAGTAGGAGAAACCAGCATGGCCAATAAGGACACGTCCACTCATGAGGGCCTCCCTGGGCACATACACGCATTGTGATCCTCAGCCTGAACCTATTTTCAGTAAGGCCCCCTCAGGAGCTGGACTAAGAGCCCTCATATCGGTCCTGCCTTGCCCCTAGGCCCAAATCCTAACCCACAATGGTGTTTTCTCGGCACCTGTACCTAGAGTTTCTCTCTGGAATCCCTTTATTTGTGGGACCCCTAAGATAGAAAACAGGACTCTTTTCTGCCTCTAGAATGACACCAAATTATGGAGAGCCTGGCAGAACCTCCAGAGACATAGAATCTTCCAAGGCCCCATTAGGCCACCCCTACATTGCTTCCCATCCTAGACACACAATCCAGAGGCAAAAGCCTGAGCTAAAACCTCACACTCGCCCTAATTTCAGATCCTGGGGAGCTCCCCTCAGGGTCTGCAGATCGCACCTCCATAACCACAGCCCTAACTCCAACATGGGTGTCAAAGCCTCATGCTAAGAGAAACCTGCTTGGCCCAAGAGGTCACTCCCATTCTGGAGGACCTCAATGGGCAAAAATACCTATTGTGACCCTCATCCTGAGCCACCTTGTCAAATAAAGACCCTAGGTACTTGGACTATGAGTGCGCATATCATGCTTGCCGTGTTCCTAGGCTCAAATCGTAACCCATGGTGGAGTTTTCCAGGAGCCTGTACCCAGAGCCCAGCTATGGAATCCTTCTTTTTGCAGGACCATTGAGACAAAAAAAGGGGGGGACTCCTCCTTTCCCCCAGAATGACACCAAACTATTGGGAGCCCAGCACCATCAACAGAGAGGGAGAATCTTCCATAGCCCCATAAGGACACCCATACATCCGTGGCCATCCTAGACGCACAATCCAGAAACAAAAGCCTGAGCTACTGCCTAACATTCGCCCTAATTTCAGATCATGAGGTGCTCCCCTCAGGTCTGCAGATCGGGCTTGCCATAAACTCGGCCCTAAACACAAACTGTGTTTGTGTTTTCATACTTTTGTCCCCAAAGCCCTGGTCTACACACCCTCCAGGTTGAGGCTCAGTACTGTAGCCACACCACAGGAGTGTGCCTGCCCTCCTGAGGGAAACTCTGCCCATCACTCTTGCCAAAATCCTACAGATTAGGAGAAAACTGCAAGGCACTCGAGGCCACCCCTATTTGGTTGGGCACCCTGGACAAAAATGCAGTCTGACAAACCCTGTGCACTGATATCCAGTCAGACACCCAAGTCAATTGCCCAGGAGACAGAAGATTGGCCCTGACATGCCCTTAGGTCCTAATCTGATCGCTAGCTTAGGTTTTCAGACTTCTGTCACCAGAGGCCTGTTCTCAATACCAACATATGTGGGGTCACCTGAGGCACAAAACAGAACATCTACTATCCCCAGAAGGGAACCTTGCTATTTGGAGCTGTGTAAATACTCGGGGGTAGGAAAATCTTGCATGGGCCCTCAACCACTACCACATTCCAAGGTCTCCCCAGACAGAAACCAGCATTGTGATCCATCAGCCTGAGACTCCATTTCAACTCAGCCCCCTGGGTAGCTCACCCCAGAACCAGCATATCAAAACTGCCATGTTCCTAGGTGTCAATGATAACACGAGGTGGGATTTCCAGGCATCCATAGGTACAGTCCTGCTCTCAAATCCTTCCATATGGTTTACCCATGAGTCATCAAACAAAGTCCCCATGTTCTGAAGAAGAACTTGCTGTTTGGAGCAGCTCACAACCGCCAGAGTTTGAAAACCTCCATGGCCTCATGAGGCCACCCCTCCACTAGGCGGCCATCATGGACACAAACAAGCCTGAGCGAACATCTGACACTCGCCCTGACTTTAGATAGTGTGGATCTTGATTCAGCCTCTGCAGATTGGGACTGCTGGGCCCTATGCCCTAAACCTAACCCAAGCTTGAGTTTTCATACTTTTGTCATCATAATCCTGGCCCACCTGCCCTCCCGTTTGGGATTTCTGGAGCCACAACGCAGCACTCTGCCTGCCCACCAGAAGAAAAAAGTGCCCTATGGGGCTGCCCAGAAACCGCAAATGAGGATCAACCTGTATGGCCCTCGATGACACCCCAGTTTCATAGGCTGCCTTGTGCACCAATTCTCAGTCTGAGACAGCCTGAGCCCAGACCTCCCATCAGTCACCCAGACAACTGTTGGCCTATCCATCAGATCGGACCTGCCAAGGCGCTAAGCTGTCATCTCTACCAACCTGGGTTTTCAGGCATCTGTCCCCAGATTTTAGCTCAAATCCCTGCATATGGGGGAATCTGATGCACAAAACAGTACTCCTCCTTCCCCATGGCGTGAAACCTTGCTGTTGGGATGGTCATAAAACCCTCAGGGCAGGGAATACCTGCATAGCCCATGAGGCCACGCCACTCTGGAGGGCCAGCTTGGGCACAAATAATCATTGTGACCATCAGCCTGAGCCCTGTTTTCAAATGAGGCCTCTTGGTAGCTGGACCAAGAGCCCGTCTATCAGGCTTGCCATGTCCATACTCCCAAATCTTAACCTAAGGTGTTTTTTCCAGGCTCCGGTACCCAGAGCCCTGCTCTGGAATCCCTCTATTGGGGGACCCCTGAGAGAGAAAACAGGACTCCTCCCTTCCCCCAGAACTACTTGAAACTATTGGTAGCTGGGGAAAATCCCCAGAGAAGGAGAATCATCCATGGTCCCATGAGGCCACCCCTATATTCCGTGGCCATCTTAGACACCAAATCCAGAGACAAAAGCCTGAGCTAACACTTCACACTCACCCTAATTTCAGATGCCGAGGAACTCCCCTTAGGTTCTGCCCATTGGGTCTACCATATGGTCAGCCTGAATCCTAACCTGAGTTTGTGTTTTCAGAATTCTGTCCCAGAGCCCTCACTGACAAATCTCCAACATGGGGCCTCCAGAGCCACACCGGAGGACTATGTTTCTCTTGCAAAGGAAATTGTGCCCTTTACACTTGCCAAAGCCTCCAGATTAGAAGAAAGCTGCAAGGACCTGAGGCCACCCCAATTTCACAGGTCGTTCAGGAAAAAATATGTCCTGACACACCCTGAACACCTACATCCAGTCAGACTCACAGGTAGATGGCCCAAGAGACATAAGATTGAACTTGACATGTCCCTAGGCCCTAATCTGAGCCCTACCTTAGGTTTTCTGACATTTATCCCAAGAGACCTGGTCTCATATACCAACATATGGAGGGTCACTGAGGCACACAACCGAATACCTATTGACCCCAGAAGTGTACCTTGCTATTTGAAGCTGTGTAAAACTCTCAGCATAAAAGAATCCTGCATGGCCCTTGAGCCGCCACCACATTACAGGGTCTACCTTCTCCCTGGACACAAGACAGCATTGTGACCCATCAGCATGAGACTCTATTTCAAACTAGCCCCTCGGGTATATTGCCCCAGAGCCATCAGATCCAACCTGCTTTGTTCTGAGGTGGCAATGGGAATGCGAGGTGTGGTTTCCAGGCATCCATACATAGAGCCCTGCTATCAAATATTTCCATATTTGGGACCCTTGAGCTATCAAGCATGACTCCCCTTGTCCTGTAGTAGGAAACCTTTCTTTTTGGAACAGCTCACAATTCCCAGAGTGGGAAAACCTCCATGGCCTCCTGAGGTCACCCCTGCATTAGGTGGCCATGATGGACACAAACTCTAGCCTGAGGGAACATCTGACTGTCACTCTTATTCAGATGCTGGAGAACTCACTTCAGCCTCTACAGATTGGGCCTGTCATGCCATCTTCCCTAAACCTAACCCGAGCTTCTCAGAGATCCATCCTCAAACTCCTGGCCCACAAGCCCTCTGGACTGGGATTTCTGGAGTCACAACTCAGCACTCTGCCTGCCCACCAGGAGGGAAATGTGCCCTATGGGGCTTCCCAAAAACTCCAAATGGGGATCAACCCACTCGGCCCTCGATGGTACCCCAATTTCATAGGCCGCCCTGTACACTAATGCTCTGTCTGATACAGCCAGAGAACAGACCCTAATCAGCCACCCAGACAGCTACCCGCATATCCAGCAATTCAGACCAGCAATGGCCCTAGGCTATCATATCTACCCAAGCTGGGTTTTCAGACATCTCTTCCCAGACCTTATCTCAAATCCCTGCATATGGGGGAACCTGATGCAAAAACAGAAGTCCTCCTTCCCCATGGCAGGAAACCTTGCTGTTGGGATAGGTATTAAACCCTCAGGGTAGGAGAATCCTGCATAGTCCATGAGGCCACGCCCACTCTTGAGGGCTGCCTTGGGGAGAAACACACATTGTAACCACCATCCAGAGCCCCGTTTTCAAATGAAGCCCTTCAGTAGCAGCACCAAGAGCCCACATATCGGGCTTGCCATGCCCCTAGGCCCAAATGCTAACCCAAGGTGGATAATGCAGGAACCTGTACCCAGAGCCCTTCTCTGGGATCCCTGTTTTTGGGGGACACCAAAGAGAGAAAACAGGACTCCTCCCTTCCCCCAGAATGACACCAAACTTTTGGGAGCCTGGCAAAATCCCCAGGGAGGGAGAATCTTCCAAGGTCCCATAAGGCCACCCCTGCATTCCATGGCCATCCTAGACAAAAAATCCAGAGACAAAGGCCTCAGCTACCGCCTCACCCTCTCCCTAATTTCAGATCCTGAGGAGCTCCCTCTCGGTCTGCAAATGGGCCCGCCATACCTTCTGCCCTAATCCTAACCAGAGTTGGTGTTTTCAGACTTCTGTCTCCAGAGTGCTGCCCCACAAACCGTCCAACCTGGGTATTCCATACACACACCACAGGACTGTGCCTTCCCTCCAGAAGGCAGCTGTGCCCTTAGAACTCCAGGAAACCTCAAGATTAGGACAAATCTGCAAGGCCCCTGAGACCATCCCAATTTCATAGGTCACCCAGGATAAAATATGCAGTCTGACACACTCTGAGCAACTACCTCCCATCAGACACCCAGGTCGATGGCCCCAGAGACAGAAGACTGAAACTGACATGCCACTAGGCTCTAATCTGTACCTTAGCTTAGGTTGTAGGGCATCTGTCCACTGAGACCTGGTCTTGAATACCAATGTTTGGGGGATACCTGAGCCACAGAAACAAAAATTCCTGTCCCCAGAAGGAAACCTTGTTATTTTGAGCTGTGTCAAACCCTCGGGGTAGTAGAATCCTACACGGCCCCTGAGGCCGCCACCATATTTAAAGGGAGTTCTGGACAGAAACCAGCATTGTGACCCTCAGCATGAGACTCCTTTTCAACTCAGCCCCCTGGGTGGCTCACCCCAGAGCCAGAAGATAGAACTGCCTTGACCTTTGGCTTCAATGGCTACCCTAGATGCACTCTTCCAGCATCTGTATGTATAGCCTGCTCTCGAATTGGTCCATATGGGGGACCCTTCAGCCAACAATTTGCACTCCCACTGTCCCAAAGAAGAGAATCTTGCTGTTTGGAGCCACGACCAAACCCCAGATTGGGAAAAACTGCATACCCTCCTGAGGCCACCCCTCCATGAGGGCACTGCAACGTTATAAACCGCACTGAGCACTAATATTCTGTTTGCCAAAGCCTGGGCCCTGACTCCTGTCAGGCACCCAGGTAGATAGCACCCTATCCAGCAGAACACATCTACCATGCCACTAGGCGATCATCTCTACCTGACCTGGTTTAGAGATAACTGTCTCCAGAGACCTGGCCTCAAATCCCTGCATATGGGGGAACATGATACACAAAATGGAAGTCCTGACCCACAGCAGGAATCCTTGCTATTGGGATGTGTGTAAAATCCTTAGAGTAGGAGAAACATGCATGGCCCCTGAGGTCCCGCCCACTGTTGAAGGTCACCCTGGGCACAATCCCGCATTGTGACCTTCAGCCTGAGCCACGTTTTCAACTAAGCTGCCTCAGTATCTTGACCTAGAGCCAGCATATGAGGCCTGCCACGACCCTAGGCCCAAATCCTAATCCAAGGTTGGGTTTCTTGGCACGTATACGCAGAGCCTAGCTCTCAAATCCCTCCTCATGGGGACCCCTGAATCAGAAAACAGAATTTCTCCTTTCCCCCACAATGACAGAATGCTATTTGGAGCTGTGAAAAACCCCCAATGAGTGAGAACCTTCCATGTCCCCATGAGGTCCCCTCTACATTCCGCACCCTTCTCAAACACAAAAATCAGAGGCAAAGCCTGAGTTTCTGCCTCACACTCGCCCGAATGTTAGATCCTGAGGTGCTCCACTCAGGGTCTGCACATCGGGCTTGCCATACCCTCAGCCATTATCCTAACCCTAGCTGATGTTTTCAGATTTCTGTCCCCAGAGTCCTGCACCACAAAACCTCCAGCCTGCGTATTCCATAGCCACAGCACAGGACTGGGCCTGCCCTACAGAAGGAAGTTGGGCCCTTTAGAGCTTCATTAAACCTCAGGTGAGGAGAAACCTAGAAGGCCCTTGAGGCCACCCCAATTTTGTAGGATGCTCTGGACAAAAAATGTGAGGTCTTACAACCTGAGGGTTTTGAAGGGTCAGGGGTGGGAGGTTGGGGGAACAGGTGGTGGGTAATAGGGAGGGCACGTTTTGCATGGAGCACTGAGTGTTGTGCAAAAACAATGAATACTGTTACGCTGAAAAAAATAAATAAAATGAGAAAAAAAATGTGCGGTCTTGTAGGGGCCTGGTTAGCAAAAGGAAGTTACTTGTAAACCCCAGATATAGGGGCGGGCCAGGCCAGATAGCCGTATCCAATCAGAGGGGTGTGCATATATTAACTGTGGTAAGTTGAAATCCCATTGGCCACCTCTGTGTGGGCCGGGCTCAACCACCACTATAAAAGATGGTCTGTGAGGCTGGAGGGGGAGGTATTTTTTTTTAGCAGGAGGAGTCCAAGCAGCAGCAGTGGTAGCACCACCTCCGCACCAGGAGGGGCGCCGCCCCGAGCAGGAGCGCCACTGCAAGCAGCACCGCCCCAAGCAACCGTGAGGGGCACCGCCCAGAACAGCAGTGGCAGTGGCATTGCCTCAAGCTGTAACATGAGCGGCGCTGCCCCAGCACCAGAGCAGCAGCAGCCATGCCACCACCGCGAGCAGCACTGCCACAACCAGCAGCGCCACCGTGAGTGACACTGCCCAGAGCAGCAGCGGCAGCAGCACCACCGCAAACGGCGCTGCCCAGAGCAGCAGAGCTGCAGCAGCAGCAGCGGCAGCGGAGCCACTGCGAGCAGCACAGCCCCAAACAACCACTAGCGGCACCGCCCCAAGCAGCAGCGGCAGCAGCACCGCCTTGAGCTGTAACATGAGCTGTGCTGCCCCAAACAGCAGAGCAGCAGCAGCAGCAGTGGTGCCACCGTGAACGGCACCACCCTGAGCAGCAGCAGCAACACCGCTGCCGTGAGCGACGCCACCCCGAGCAGGAGCCTCAGCAGCAGCAACAGCAGCAGCACCGCCACAAGCAGCCACACCGCCTCGGGCAGTGCCGCCACCAGGAGCAGCCTCTCAGGAGCCAACAGTGCAGCCTCGCCGGGAGCGGCCTGTGGTACAGTGAGGGTGGGACAGGGAGCCTCCAGGAGGGACCCCAGGGACTGGGAGGCAGTGGTCCCCAGCAAGGCTTGGGCACCTACTGGTTAGTTTGGTTTCTAATGCAGGGAGCTCGGGCACCTACTGGTTAGTTTGGTTTCTAATGCATGAGGCTTGGGCACCTACCGGTCAGTTTGGTTTCTAATGAAGTTTGGTTTCTAATGAAGTTTAGTTTCTAATGCAGTTTGGTTTCTAATGCAGTTTGGTTTTCAATGCAGTTTGGTTTCTAATGCAGTTTGGTTTCTGATGCAGTTTGGTTTCTGATGCATGGCACGAAATAAAGCTTTGTTTGATTTTCGCTTTGTGTCAGTCTCATTCCTTTGATCACGGACCCTAACAGTCTGATACAACCTTAGTAACTACCTCCCGTCAGACAGAAGATTGAACCTGACATGCCCTAAGTCTGAATCTGTACACTATCTTAGGTTTTCAGGAATCTGTCCACAGAGGCCTTGTCTCGAACTCAAACATTTGGGGGATCCTTGAGCCACAGAACACAACATCTCCTGTCCCCAGAAGGAAACCTTGCTGTTTGGAGCTGCATCTAAACTCCAGATAGGGAAACTTCCATAGAAGGAGGTCATGGAAGATTCTCCCTCTTTAGGGGTTTTGAACAGCTCCAAATAGCATGCTGTCATTGGGGGGCGGGGAAGATAGAGGGAATCTTGTTTTCAAAATCAGCATTCCCAATAAAGAGGGATTCGAGAGGGGCACCTGGGTGGCTCAGTGGGTTAAACCTCTGCTTTCAGCTCAGGTCAAGATCTCAGGGGTCCTGGGATCGAGCCCCACATCAGGCTGTCTGCTCAGCATGGAGTCTGCTTCCTCCTCTCTCTCTGCCTGTATCTCTGACTACTTGTGATTTCTCTATCAAATAAATAAATAAAATTTAAAAAGAGGGATTTGAGAGCAGGGCTCTGCGTATATGTGCCTAGAAACCCAACCTTGGGTTAGGATTTGGGCCTAGGGTCGTGGCAGGCCTCATATGCTGGCTCTAGGTCAAGATACTGAGGCAGCTTAGTTGAAAACGTGGCTCAGGCTGAGGGTCACAATGCGGGATTGTGCCCAGGGTGGCCTTCAACAGTGGGCGGGGCCTCAGGGGCCATGCATGTTTCTCCTACTCTAAGGGTTTTACACACATCCCAATAGCAAGGATTCCTGCTGTGGGTCAGGACTTCCATTTTGTGGATCATGTTCCCCCATATGCAGGGATTTGAGACCAGGCCTCTGGGGACACAGGCCTATAAATCCAGGTTGGGTAGAGATGATGGCCTAGGGGCATGGCAGGTACGATCTGTTGGATAGACGGCCAGCTACATAGGTGGCTGTCAGGAGGTCAGGGCTTAGGTGTGCCAGACAGATCATTAGTGCACCAGTGACCTATGAAATTTCTTTGCCCTTGTGGGCCATGCAGGTTGATCCTCTTTGGGTTTTTTGTGCAGTCCCAGAGGCCACTTTTGCCTTCTGAAAGGCAGGCAGTGTGCTGCGTTGTGACTCCAGAATTCCCAATCTGGAGGGCGTGTACACCAGGACTCTCAGGACAGAAGACTGAAAACACAAGATAGGGTTAGGGTTAGGGCCTGGTGTATGGGAGGCACAATTTGCAGAGGCTGAATCACGATCTCCAGCATCTGAGGTAAGAGCTAGTGTAAGATGTTTGCTCAGGCTGAAGTTTGAGTTCATGCTAAGGGAGGGGTGCCCTCATGTGCACCATGGAGGTATTCTAACTTTGGGTGTCATGAGCTGCTCCAAACAGCAAGGTTTCCTTCTTCAAGACAGGGGGAGTCCTCTTTGAAGGCTGCAGTGTCCCCCATATGGAATGATTCTATAGCACAGCCCTACACATGGATGCCTAGAAATCCCACCCCATGTTACCATTGCAACCTAGGAACATGGCAGATTCGATCCGCTGGCTTTGGGGTGAAATACCCAGGGGGATGAGTTGAAATGGAGTCTCATGCTGATGCATCACAATGCAGGTTTGTGTCCAGGGACACCTTGGATTTTGGCCGTGTCTCAGGGACCATGCAGGATTCTCCTCCCCTGAGTCTTTGACACATCTCCATATAGCAAGCTTCCCTTCTGGGACAGGAAGTGTTCTGTTTTGTGCCTCAGGGACCCCGTTATGTTGGTATTCAGACCAGGTCTCTGGGGACAGATGCCTGATAACCAATTCTAGGGTTTATATTAGGTACTAGGGGCATGTTAGTTTCAATACCCTGTCTCTAGGCCATCTACCTGGGTGTCTGACTAGATGTAGGTGCTCAGGATGTGTCAGAGTGCTCATTATTTCCAGGTCACCTTACAAAATTGGGGTGGCCTCGAAGGCCTTGCAGGTTTCTTCTAATCTGTGGGCTTTTGGCAACTGTAAAGGCACAGTTTCCTTTGGGAGGGGAGGTTCAGTCCTGTGGTGTGGCTCCAGAGGCAAAAGCCTGGAGGATGTGTGGGGTGTGTCTCTGGGGACAAAAGCCTGAAAATACAAACTAGTTTAGGGCTAGGGCTGAGGTTATGGCATGCCTGATCTGCAGACCCTGAGGGGGGCTCCTCAGAATCTGAAATTAGGGCAAGTGTGAGCTGGTAGCTCCGGCTTTTGTCTCTGGAATTTGTGTCTAGGATGGCCACAGAATGTAGGTGTGGCCTCATGGGGCCATGGAAGATTCTCCTTCTTTGGGGATTTTCCTGGCTCCCAATAGCTTGGTGTCATGCTCTGGGAAGGGATAAGTCCTGTTTTTTGTCTCAGGGTTCCCCCAAAAAGAGAGATCCAGCGCATGGTTCTGGGTATAGGCTGCTGGAAAACCTCCCCTTTGGTTAGGATTTGGCCCTAGGGGCATGGCAAGCCTGAATTGCGGACTCCTAGTCCAGCTACTGTTGGGCCTTACATGAAAACATGGCTCAGCCCGAGGATCTCAATGGGTGTTTGTGCCCAAGGCCACCCTCAAGAGGGGGCGTGGCATCATGGGCCGTTCAGGTTTCTCCGACTCTGAGAGATTTACCCTCACTCCAAAGGCAAGGTTTCCTCTCATGGGGAAGGAGGAGTACTATTTTGTGCATCAGGCTCCCCCATATTCAGGGATTTGAGATAAGATCTGGGGACAGATGCCTGAAAACCCAGTTTGGGTAGAGATGATGGCCAAGGCCCATGGCATGTCTGATCTGCTGGATATGTTTCTAGCTATCTTAGAGGCTGACAGGAGGTCTGGGCTATGGCCCTAGAAAAATCCATGGCCCCATGAGACCACCCACACATTTGGCGGATCGAATGGACACAATCTCCAGCCTGAGCGACCTCCTGACTGTCACCTTAACCTCAGATCCCCAAGATTTCACCTCAGTATCTGTATATTGGGCCTGCCATGACCTAGGCATGAACTCCAACCTTGGCATAGTCTTGGCATAGTCTTCTGTCCCAAAGTTCCTGGCCTACAAGCTCTCCAGATAGAGAACTGAGGAACCACACCATGGGACTCTACTTAACCTACAGAAGGAAACTTTTCTCAATGGAGATTCACAAAACCCCAAGATTAGGAGAAACATCTATGGCCAATGAGACCACACTCATTGATGGAACCCGACCCTGGATACCAGTGCACATTGTGTTTCTCAGCCTGAGCAGCGACCTCCAGTTAGCCACCACATAGCTGGCCCCAGAGTCAGCAGATTGGACCTGCCATGCCCCTAATACCTAATGCTAACCCCAGGATGGGTTTTCTGGCATCCATACACAGAGTCCTGCTCTCAAATCCCTCCATATGGGGACATCTGTGCCATATAACAGGACTCCACATCCTCCCCAGAATGAAATCATACTATTTGCAGCTCCACAAATCCTCCAGAGCAGGAGAAACCTCCATGGTCCCAGGAGGCCACACACACATTCAGCAGCCCTAGTGGACCCAAATTCTAGTCTGGTTTGAGCGAATGCCTGACACTCGCCCTAACTTCATATTCTGGGGAGCTTGCCTCAGAATCTGCACATCGGGGATCCATGCCTTACAGCCTAACTGTACACTGAACTTAGGTTTCCAGAATTCTATCCTTTCAGTCCTGGAAAGCAATCCCTCCAGAATGAGGTCTCTGGAGCCACTCAACAGGACTTGCCCTGCCCTATAGAAGAAATCATGCCCTATGGAGCCCAACAAAACCCATAGATCAGGGCAAACGTGTATGTCCCATGATGCCACCCACTTTCGTTCTCCACCCTGGACACCAATACGCAGTCTGAAACAACCTGAGTCCCGTTCTCCAATCAGCCACTGGGAGACCTGGCCCCAAAGCGAAAAGACTGGACCTGCCATGCCCCTCAGCTTGAATTCTAACCCTGCTTGGGGTTTCAGACATCCATACCAGAGTTCTCTCCGTGAATACCTCCACAGAGGGGACCCCTCAACTACACAACAGAAATATTCCTGGTTGCTAGAAGGAAACCTTGCTTTTGTATCTATGTAAACCCTCAAGATTGGAAGAAACCTGTGTTGACCTGAGGCCACGGCCACTCTTGCCAGTCGCTCTGAACACAATCACCCATTATGACCCTTAGCCTGAGACACATTTTCAACAGAGCTGTATGGCTAACTCATCCCAGATCCAGGATATAAGGCTTGCCATGCCTCTTGTTCCTAACCATAAACATAGGTTGGATTTTCAGGCATCAATTCCCAGAGCCCTGCTCTCAAGTCCCTCCATAAGGGTGACCACTGATCCATAAAACAGGACAGCACATATCGCTCAGAATACACCAAACTATTTGTAACTGCGCAAATACCTCAGAACAGTAGCAACTCCATGGCTCCATGAGGCCACCCACACACTCGATGGATCGCATGGACAAAAACTCCAAGCGGAGCGACCCCTGACACTCACCTTAACTTGAGATTCCCCGGAGCTTGCCCAGCATCTGAAGATTAGGCCTGCCATGCCCTAAGCCCTAACCCTAACCCTAGCTTCAGTTTTCAGACTTCTGTTCCAAGAGCCCTGGCCCACAAGCACTCCAGAGAGAGAAATCCAGAACCACACCATGGGACTCTGCCTACTCTCCAGAAGGAAACCATGCTCATTGGAGCTGCACAACACCCCCAGATTTTGAGAAACTGGCACGAATACCGAGGTTATACCCATTTACGAACATGACACTGGACCCTAATGCACATTCTTTCCCACAGCGTGAGCCCTGTCCTCCAATCAGCCACGTACGTAGCTTACCCCAGAGTCAGCAGATTGTTCTGCCATGCCCCTTGTCCCTAATGATAACCCTAGGTTGGGGTTTTAGGCATCCATACCCAGAGCCCTTCTCTCGATCCCTCCCTATGGGGACACCGAGCCATACAGTAGGACTCCAACTCTCACCGAGAATAAAATCAAGCTATATGGAGCTGTGGAAAACCCCAAGCAGGAGATAACTCCATGGCCCCAGGAGGACACCCACACATTCTGCAGCTTTAGAGGAAACAAATTCTAGTCTGGTCTGAGCGAATGCCTGACATTCACCCTACCCTTAGAAACTGGAGAGCTTGACCCGGGATCTGCAGATAGATGCCCCATGCCCTACACCCTAACCATAAGCTGAACTTGGGTTGTCTGAATTCCATCCCTTCAATCCTGGAATGAAAGCCATCCAGGTTGGGACTCCAGAGCCAGCCCACAGGAGTCTGCCTCCCCTCCAAAAGTAAACCATGCCCTATGGAGCTGCCAAAATCAGGTCAAACATGCAAGGCCCCCAATGACACCCACTTTCGTTCTCCAACCTGGACACTAATACCCAGTCTGACACAACCTGAGTACTGTCCTCCAATCAGCCACCAGGAAGGCTAGCGCCAGAGCCAGCAGACCAGAATTATTATGCCCCTTGGCCCAAATCCTCACCCTAGATTGGGGTTTCAGGCATCCAAACACATAGCCCTCCACTTGAATCCCTCCACAAGGGGGAAGTCTGAACCATACAACAGGACCCCAACTCTCACTGAGAGTGAAATCATACTATTTGGAGTTGTGCAAATCCCCAAGCAGGAAATACATCCATGGCCCCAGGAGGACACCCACACATTCTGCAGCATTACTGTACACAAATTCTAGTCTGTTTTGCGCGAATGCCTGACACTCATCTTAACTTCAGAAACTGGAGAGCTCGCCTCAGCATCTGCAGACAGGGTATCCAAGCCCTATACCCTAAACATAAACTGAGCTTGGGATTACAGAATGCCATCCCTTGAATCCAGGAATGCAAGGACTCCAGATTGTGGACTCCAGAGACAGCCCACAGGACTCTCCCTGCCCCCCAGAAGCAAATCGTGCCCTATTGAGCTGCACAAAACCCCTTAATTAGGGCAAACATTCATGGCCCCCGATGCCACCCCACGTTCGTTCTCCACCCTAGACACTAATACACAATCTGACAAAACCTAAGTCCTGTCCTCCAATCAGCCACCAGAATAGCTGGCCCCAGAGCCAGCAGATAGGACCTGCCATGGCCTAGAGTCTAATCCTAGTTGGTTGGGCTATCAGGTATCCATACCCAGAGCACTGCTCTAGGATCCCACCACATGGGGGCCCCTGAGAAACAGAAAAGAAATTCTCCTGACCCCCAGAAGGAATCCTTGATTTTCAGCTATGTATAACCCTCAGAGGTGGAAGAAAGCTGCTTTGTCCCTGAGGCCATGCACAAATTTACAAGCAGGCCAGGACACAAACACCTGTTGTGACCCTTAGCCTGAGCCCCATTTTCAACACAGCCCCATGGGTAGCTCTTTGCAGAGCCAGGATATAAGGTGTGTCATGCCACTAGGACCTAACCCTAAACATAGATTGGGTCTTCAGGCATCCATATCCGGAAATCTGCTCTCAAATCCCTCTATATGGGGGACCCATGAGCCATAAAACTGGACACCATGTATCCCCCAGAATGGCCCCAGGTCAAACTATTTGGAATTGTATAAAAACCCCAGAGCGGAAGCAAACTCCCTGGCCCCTTGAGGCCATTCCTACACTTCGCGGATTGCATGTGCACAGACTCCAGCCTGAACAACCTCCTGACATTCACCTTAACTTCAGATCCCCAGGGGCTTGTCCAGCATCTGTAGATTGGGCCTGCCATGACCTTGGCCCCAACCCTAACCCTAGCTTCGGTTTTCAGTCTTCCATCCTGAGAGCCCTGGCCTACAAGCACTCCAGGTAGAGAACTCTAGAACCACACCATCGACTCTGCATAAACTACAGAAGGAAATTGTGCTCATTGGAGCTACACAAAACCCACAGATTTGGAGAAACCAGCAGGACTAACGAGGGCACACCCATTTATGGAACACAACCCTGGATCCTAATACACATTCTGTCCTCAGCCTGAGCCACAACTCCCAGTCAGCCACCCACGTAGCTGACCCCAGAGGCAGCAGATTGGACCTGCTATGCTCCTAGTCCCTAATGCTAACCCTAGGCTGGGTTTTCAGGCATCCATGCCCAGAGACCTGCTCTCTAATCACTCCAAATGGGGACCACTGTGCCATATAACAGGACTCCACATCTCCCCCAGAATGAAGTCATACTTTTTTGGGCTGCACAAATCCCCCAGAGCAGGAGAAAACTCCATGGCCCCAGGAGGCCACACACACATTCAGCAGCCCTAGTGGACACAAATTCTAGTCTGGTCTGAGCGAATGCCTGACACTCACCCTAACTTCAGAATCTGGAGAGCTTGCTTCAGCTTCCGTAGATCAGGGATCCATGCCCTACACCCTAACCATAAAGGAAACTTGGGTTTTCAGAATTCCATTCCCTTGAGATCTGGAATGCAAGCTCTCCAGATTAGGGAATCTGGAGCCACAGTGCAGGACTCTCCCTGCCTTCCAGAAGGAAACCTTGCCCTATGAAGCTGCACAAAACCCCTAGATCAGGGGAAACCTGCATGACCCCTGATGTCACCCCACTTTTGTACTCTATCCTGGACACTAATATGCAGTCTGATACAACCTGAGTCCCGTCTTCTAATCAGGTACTGGGATAGCTGGCATAGAGTCAGCAGATCATATCTACCATGCCCCTAGGCCTTAATCCAAACCCTTGGTTTGGGTTTCAGGCATCCAAACCCAGAGCCCTCTACTCAAATCACTCCATACGGGGGATGCATGAGACACAAAACAGAACTGCTCCTGCCCCCCAGAAGGGAACCTTGCCTTTTTGAGCTATGTAAAACCCCCAAAGTTGGAAGAAACTTGAGTAGACCCTGAGGCCACACCCACTTTTGCAGGTCGCCCTGGACACAAACACCCATTGTGACCCTTAGCCTGAGCCCCATTTTCAACACGGCACTATGAGTAGCTCACACCAGAGCCAGGATATAAGGATTGCCAAGCCACTAGGACCTAACCCTTATTGTAGTTTGAGTTTTCAAGCATCCATACCTGGAACCCTACTCTCAAATCCCTCCATATGGGGGACCCCTGAGCCATAAAACTGGACACCACCTATCCCTCAGAATAGACCAAAGTATTTGGAACAGTGCAAAAAGTCCAGAGCTAGGCAAAACTCCATGACCCCATGAGGCCACCCAAACATTAGGTGGATGGCATGGACACAAACTACAGCATGAGTGACCTCCTGACACTCGCCTTCACCTCAGATTCCCAGGAGCTCACATCAGCGTCTGTAGATTGGGCCTGCCATGCCCTATGACCTAACCCTAACCCTAGCTTCTGCCGTCAGACTTCCATCCCAAGAGGCCTGGTCCACAGGCCCTCCAGATAGAGTACTCTGGAGCCACACCTTGGGTCTCTGCCTACCCTCCAGAAGGAAACCGTGCTCACTGGAGCTGCACACAAAACACAGATTAGGGGAAACCTGCATGGCAAATGAGGCCTCTACAATTTTCAGAACTCGACCCAGGACACTAATACACATTCTGTCCCTCAGACCTACCTCCAGTCAGCCACCCACGTAGCTGGCCGCAGTGTTAGCAGATCAGACCTCCCATACCCCTAGTCCCTAATAATATGGTCAAATGGCACTAGGAGCAGGGCACTCATAGTGTCCACCTGCTCCAGACCTTAGCCTTCATCCCTTTCCTCTGCTCTCCCCTTCAGCATCCTCCTTTCTAACACCCTGACCTCCTTTCTAATCCTCACTCCGGGAAAATCATATTCTGCTTCTGATCCTCTGCACCGTGGCACCCTTTGCCAGGCTAAATACAGTGGGATTTGTGCAGGGCTGCCTTCTTCTTTTCCTGCCACAGGAATTCTCAATGTCATCTCAGCATAACCTTGTCGGATACCTCCCCTGGTGGAGTTCAGGACCCATTTTAGTCCCTTACAATTTTCTCATGTAGCAAATGCTCCTTTCATTCACCTTTTCAGTTCATGTTTGTGCATCTGTCCCTCTAAACCCTGAGCTCCTAGAGGGAGAAATTGTTTGCCTGATAAGGAGTGGCACTGCCTGAGTGCTCAGGGCCCAGTGGCTGAATGAACAGGAGAGAGGATCCAGCTCACCACCGACCAGCTCTATTGTCCAAGCCCAATTGATTTGTGTCATGTGTAAGTCCTGCTGTTTTCTTTTGTTTCCTGCATCAACTCTGTGTTCCATGTGGGGCTCAAACTCATCACCCTGAGATCAAGAACCTTGTGCCCTACTGACTGAGGAAGCCAGGTGCTTCTTTTGTCATTTTCTCTAGGTTCTAGGCTGATAACTATGGACGTTTGCTTGCTGATTTCAAAATATTCTAGTTATAGTCCCTTATGCTGAATTACCAAATAACTCCCTTAATTATGGTGGCATTTTGCCATGGATTTCCTCACATGACAGTGCAGAGTGGATCTTCAGATTGGAGACTGAGCTCCTTCACGTGGTCTTTCAGTAGCCCAGAGTAGCTCCACCATGGTACTTCTCACTCCATTTATTGTCAAGCACTTATGACGTCATCAGTGCAAGGGGCATGTCCCTGAATTAAAGTGTTCAAGTGGTGAAACTTGTAGGAATCAGACAGAAAGAAACAGATTTATGGCACGGACTTACTTATCATTTGAATGATGAGAGTCAAATAATTGGAAATGGCTAAGTTGTTCAACGATGAGTCTTTGGGTGCTGTCACTGAGAATGCCCAAGAGGACAACAGCAACAGTGTTTGTCCACTGTGAGGACATCAGGTAGAAGAAGAGCCCAGCCTGGAAACTCTCACTACCTTCCCGCCACAGCATAACACACACACACACACACACACACACACACACACACACCCCAGAGGGAAAACAATTGGAATTGGGACAAAATCCATTACAGGCGATCATTTCTTGCAGAAGGAACTTGTCTTCTTTTTGTCATATTTAAGTCATTATTTTACTACATAAACACCTTCTGGCTTAAAACTGAAGAACTATTTACTCTACTATCTGACTTGTTAGTAATAATTGGGAAGATTTAAGATGTGATTTTAATATTTTTTATAAATTGCCCTCTAGAATAATTTAAACATGGCCTATGCAGGATAATGAAAGAATTTAAAGGTGTCTCATGGACCCAGAATTCCCCCCATTTCCACCATTCAAGATATTGTTATGAAATTGAACACTACCCCAGATAATGAGAGTAGCTTATTTGGGGGCTTCCCATGATGATAGTTCTTTCAGGAACATTCGTTTGTAATAAAATGGTACTTTTATAAAACAATAAAAAATTTATGTATCTTTCTTATATTCTGTAGCCAGACAGAGAAGGCCATATTGTAGGACTCATGTCACATGAAAATCACAGATGAGGTATAGTAAGAGACAGAGTGAAGTGTAGTGGTTGCAGGGATTAGGGATCGATAATGAGCAGTGAGTGATAAGCAGCTCAGGTTTCTCTGTGATGGAAATGTTCTACAAGTAATTAGTTGTGCAACACTCTTAAAGTACTTAAAGGCGCCTTGATATACCATGGAAAAGGATCAGAGTAAACTTTTAGGTAAACTCTAATAATATTTTATTTAATGCACAAAATCTTTTAAGCCATTTTACAAGTGTATACAAAACACAAAAATTACAAAGAGGGCAAGGAACCCCATCCTTGGGGTTCCAGCCAGAATGAGCTGCTGCTTGGGGGCTGAGGCTGGTTATTCCACTGAGAAAAGTGCTGACTCGAGCCCCTCAGGAACCAAAAAGGAGCATAGGCAGAACCCTGATGTATCTTTGGGTCAATTAAAGGGGCTGATAGTTCTTCTATCTCAGGAGAGTGAATTAGAGCCCTGACTACCACCTGCACTGGCCCCAACAGGGGAGGTGGTGCCACTGCTCTTGCTGAGCGGTGAGCTCCAGCACCTGGGATAGGGTGGGCCAGCTTTGTGTCCGAAGATACAGCGGGTGCCACAGTGGGAGCTGGGGCAAGTTCCTGAGGTGGTTCAGGATCTTTCTCTGGGCATAGTGCTGTAGCTCCTTGAAAAGAAAGTATCATCAGCATGATTGACTTCCCATGTCCCTCCTAAAAAAAGGAAACTTTTTCCAGCACTCAATGTCTTCTGTGTCTAGGAAGCAATTCCTGGGAGGTCTCCCTGACTAAAAATCATGGGGACAGGAATCTGAGACTACTCACTCTTCTCGGCTCAAGTGTACTCTAGGCTTGGTCAGTGTGGCCCACTCAGCCCCCTCCACAGGACCGCATCAGTCCATCCAGCCCTTCTCACTCCCAGACTCTGTCTCCGTGGGCTCAATCTATTGCAGGTGTGAGAGCAGAAGCTGGGCAAGGTGCTCCAAATCTTAGCCTGGCATATTGAGCCCCATGTTGAATATACCAGCAGCATATTCAGGCTGGGAAATTCTGGGGGCTGGACAAAATCCTCGGGCTATTGTTATAGCCATATGTTCAAGATGGAGGAGATGGCCCTGGGAAGAGACTGTTAGTCATAAGTCATAAGACAGGGCACCCTCCTAAACCAATATCCCAGGGAACCCCAGTGGGAACCTGGGTCTCTGGGATTCCAGCTCCTGTCAGAGACCAGTCCAGTCTTTGTCCACCTGTGATCTGGCAGTCCTGCCCGAGACAGGTCTCATCACAGATGACGGTGCAAAAAGGCGCCTTGAGTGTGAGTCCTGATCAATCCTGTGAGCATTTCTGTCCTTCGTAGGGGAACTGGACACACTCCTCAGTCTATCTCCTTGTCCACTTGCCACAGAATTCAACTGCATGTTCCTAGGGAGCGGTGGTGTCTGGCCTCTTAGTTACCCTTGCTGCGCATGCCACTGTGCTGTGAAGATCCAGCCAAGAAGGGAACTAAGGGACTCTGTCTCCAGCTAGCCTTTTCCAGGACCCTCCCAGTACCTCAAATGTTACCTCCTCTGCTCTTGTCCTGCCTCTTTATCTAGTCGCCACGAGTTGGTTTCCTTCCACTGACACTCTTCTCCCACGTTGTGGGGAATGTCTGGTCCCTAAGCTCTCACTGGGTCTTCTGAGCACCCTCTAGGCACCCAGTGTCCGGGTTCCAACAGGCTACTATGTGTGATGGTTCCTAAACCCTCTATTCTGGGTCCCTGGATTGGTGTTGAGTCAAGACTAGGGGGGAAGTGCTGGGTGGGGAATGACTCCCTTAGGGGCAAAAGCTGTCCTCTAGTCCCCTCTTCTCTGCAAAGGTGCCCACATCCACAGTTCCCCTGGGCCCCTTCCTTCCTCCAGAAGGAACTCTCAAACCTTCACCCTTAAGGAGGAATCATAGATGTGTGGGATGAGGGTCCAAGAGTCCCTGGGGGTGAGAGAAGGCACTCATGCACCAGCCAAAGCTCACTCACATATTCTACTGCTCCTGGGCTCTGCTGACCTCATCATAGCTGGAGAAAATACACCCATATCTAGTGGAAGCCAGAGGTCATCACATAAAATGTCATGTGGATGCTACCTCTCATCATGTCCAGTGTCACTGTTTGTCCCCTACCTAGTCTGGAGCCCCGGCATGCGGTCTGCTCTGTGCAGGGTTCATAGTAAGCTCCTACAGGATCGCCTGTGATGAGTGGGACTTCCTGAATGCTTCCTGAATGAAAGGACCCCAACCTAGCCCATTATAGATATCTGAGTGGGCCTGGACCCCCTGTTCACCTGCGGAGATGTCTGCTCTGGTTTCACCCAGGCACAGTCCTCATATAGAGTCCCATATCTCCTTTAAAAAATAAAATTAATTTTAAGTGTTCCAGAATTCATTGCATATGCACCACACCCGTCCTCCATGCAATGCGTGCCCTTCATAATACCCACAACCCATTTCACCCAATGCCCTAGCCGTGCCCCTAAAAATCCCTCAGATTGCTTTTCAGAGTCCATAGTCTCTCATGGTTCGCCTCCCCCTCCAATTTCCCCCCAACTCTGTTCTCCTTTCCATCTCCCCATGTCCTCCATGTTATTCCTTATGCTCCACAAATAAGTGAAACCATATGACAATTGACTATCTCTGCTTGACTTATTTCACTTAGCATAATCTCTTCCAGTCCCATTCATGTTGATACAAAATTTGGCTATTCATCCTTTCTGATGGAGGCATAATACTCTGTAGTGTATATGGACCATATCTTCCTTTTCAATTCGTCCATTGAAGGGCATTTTGGCTCTTTCCACAGTTTGGCGACTGTGGCCATTGCTGCTATGAACATGTGGTCTTTCTTTTCACTACATCTGTATCTTTGGAGTAAATACCCAGTACTGCAATTGCAGGGTCATAAGGAAGCTCTATTTGACATTATTTTAAAATTGACTCATCCTTGAAAATTTTTTGGAACAGTGTCAAGTTGCAAAATTAAAAAATATGTTTATCTATATCTATATCCATCTAGATGATCTAGATACAGATATAGATATATAAATAATTAATTTATTTAGCATAGAGAGATTTCCATAGCGGGAATACGAGCAGAAGTGGGAGAGGGAGAAGCAGGCTTCCCACTGAGCAGGGATCCCGATGTGGGGCTTGATCCCAGGACCCTGGAATCATGACCTGAGCCAAAGACAGACACTTACTCACTGAGCCACTCAGTTGTCCTTAAAAATATTTTAAAGTGATATTATTCAGGTATGTTTTATGAAGTGAGTCACCTCCGTACGCTCTGAAAGAGGATATTTAATATTTCATTTTGACTAACATCTGATAACCAATTTGAATCACTCTGGGTTCTCAGTGTCTTATCTCCTAGATCCTCTGTGGTAAAAGGGCAATATAGAAAAAAAGCTACAATGGAAAGTCTTCTCACAAATAGTCTACTACTGTCCATGTAAATACACTCCTTTTCTGTTGAATGAAATCTGAAGTAACTTTCAGTAGAGTAGAAATCGAGGAAGTTTATTTTTATAAAGGTGATAAATGAGGTAATTTTTTATCAATAGAAGAATGTAGGTCATAGATGTCTTGCTTTAAATATCATAAAGATATAAAATAGCATCATTATTACATTTTAAATAAAATGTATCTTTCACTCTTCATATTTTATTAAGATTCCTATAAGTCAAAAAATGATTGTTTTTTAAATTTAACTTATTTTTTCTGAGTTCCAATTTTAATTATTTATGCACCACACTCAGTGCTCCACGCAATACATACCCTCCTTAATACCCACCACCAGGCAAACCTATCCCCCATCCCTGCCCCTCCAAAACCCTCAGTTTGTTTCATGAGAGTCACAGTCTCTCATGCTTCATCTCCTCTTACAATTTCCCCAATTCACATTTACTTTCCTTCTACTAATGTCCTCCATGTAATTTCCTATGCACCACAAGTAAGTGAAACCATATAATAATTGACTCTCCCTGCTTGACTTATTTCCCTCAGCATGATCTCCTCCAGTCCTCCATATTGAAAGAAAAGTTAGGTATTCATCCCTTCTGATGGCTGCATAATATTCCATCGTATATATGGACCATATCTTCTTTATCCATTGTCTGTTGAAGGGTTTCTTGGCTCTTTCCACAGTTTGGTGACTGTGGCCATGCTGCTATGAACATTGGTATACAGAGGGCCCTTCTGTTCACCACATCTGTATCTTTGGGGTAAATAACCAGTCATGCATTTGCAGGGTCATGGGGAAGCTCTGTTTTTAATTTCTTAAGGAATCTTCACACTGTTTTCCAAGGCAGCTGCGCCAACTTGCATTCTCACCAACAGTGTAAAAGGATTCCCCTGTCTCCATATCCTCCCCAACAGACATTGTTTCCTTTCTTGTTATTTTGGCCATTCTAACTGGTATGAGGTGGTATCTCAATGTAGTTTTGATTTGAATTTCCCTGATGGCTAGTGATGATGAACATTTTTTCATGTATGACTTCATTGGAGAAGTGTCTGTTCATGTCTTCTGCCCATTTTTTGGACATGATTATCTGTTTTGTGTGTGTTGAGATTGAGAAGTTCTTTATAGATCCTGGATATCAGCCTTTTGTCTGTACTGTCATTTGCAAATATATTCTCCCATTCCGTGGGTTGCCTCTTTGTTTTGTTGACTGTTTCCATTGCTGTGCAGAAGCTTTTGATCCTGATGGAGTCCCAAAAGTTCACTTCTGCTTTTGTTTCCTTTGCCTTTGAGACATATCTTGAAAGAAGTTGCTGTGGCTGATGTCAAAGAGGTTGCTGCCTATGTTCTCCTCTAGGATTCTGATGGATTCCTGCCACGTTGAGGTCTTTTATCCATTTCGATTTTATCTTTGTGTATGGTGTAAGAGGATGGCCAAGCTTCATTCTTCTGTATATAACTGTCCAGTTTTCCCAGCACCATTTATTGAAGAGACTCTCTTTTTTCCACTGGATAATTTTTCCTGCTTTGTCGAAGATTATTTAATCACAGAATTTTGAGTCCATATCTGGGCTCTCTCCTCTCTTCCACTTGTCCATGTGTCTGTTTTGGGGCCAGTACCATGCTGTTTTGGTGATTGCAGTTTTGTAATAAAACTTGAAATCAGGCAATGCGATGCCTCTGGTTTTCTTTTTCTTTTTGAAAATTTCCTTAGCAATTTGGCCTGTTTTCTGGTTTCATACAAATTTTATGATTGTTTGTTCCAGCACTTTGAAAATGTTAGTGGAATTTTGACCAGGATGGAATTGAAGTATACATTACTCTGTGCAGTAAAGTCTTTGATGTTTATTCTTCCGACCCATGAGCATGCGATGCTTACATCTTTTTGTGTCTTTTTCAATTTCTTTCATGAATGTTCTTAAATCCTTAAGTACAGACCCTGTACCTCTTTTTTTAAGTTTATTCCAAGATATTTTATGATTCTTGGTGCTATAGTAAAAGGAATCAATTCTCTAATTTCCCCTTCTATATTTTCATGGATAGTGTATAAGAAAGCAACTGATTTCTGTACATTGATTTTGTATCCTGCCACATTACTGAATTGTTATATGAGATCTAGTAGTTTGGGGGTGGAGTCTTTTGGGTTTTCCATATAAAGTATCATGTCCTCTGTGAATAGAGAGAGTTTGACTTCTTCCTCCCCAAACTGAGTACATTTTATTTCTTTTTGTTGTCTGATTGCTGTTTCAAGAACTTCTAGTTCTATGTTGGAGAACAGTGCTGAGACTGGGCATCCTTCTCGTGTTCCTGATCTCAAAGGGAAGACTGTTAAATTTTCCCCATGGAGAATCATATTCACGGTGGGCTTTTCATTGATAGATAGATGAATTTGAGGAATATTCTCTCTATCCCTTTACTTTGCAGTGTTTTAATCATGAACTGATTCTGTATTTTTATAAATGCTTTTCTGCATCAATTGAGAGGACCATGTGGTTCTCTCTTCTCTTATTAATTTTTTTAACATTGATTGATTTGTGAATATTGAACCACTCTTGCCTACCAGAGATCAATCCTACCGGGTCATGGAGGATAATCTTTTTAATGTACTGTTGGATCCTACTACCTAGGATCTTGCTGAGATCTTGGTGTCCATATTCATCAGAGACATTGGTCTGAAATTATTCTTTTTGATGGGATCTTTGAGGACCAGAGTAATTCTGGCTTCACAGAAGGAGACTGTAAGTTTTCGTTTTCTTTCTATTTATCTCATTCTCTATTTATTTTCCTTATGTTTTCTATTTATCTAAAGAACCACTTAAGCAATGGCAAGGGGTCATCACTGTGAAAGCTCCTACAAATGATAGTATGACAAATTTTTAACTCGGGATGACTGTAACTTCCCAAAGGCCAGTCCTACAGGTAATGCCCAGAGGTCAAGACAAGTATTATTAGTAATGAGCATCCACTTGGACCTTGTGCCTTCTCTTGAGGGAAGCATGGTGCTGCTTGGGCCTCAGGAGTTTGTTGTACACTAAGTGGTACATCTACAAACCTGGGGAGAAATGTCATCACCACTGAAAAACATGTTCACAGGGTTGTAAATGAACAAAAACCATACTTCAGAATCTCTGTTATGAGTCAGTAATGACTTCATCTAACAGTAAACCTCACCTCTGAGCAAGCATTAGATTTCTATCATGGCATTTGATCAAGCATAAGGAAAGAAAAGGCACCATAATGGTCTTTGTGTGCTATGTGAGGGAACAGAGACTTGAAGACTACATAGGCACATGGCCAGCATATGAGAAACGGGGCACTGAAGTTTTGGTGCCTTGCTTCCAAAGTCCCCGCACCTTCTCTCAAATCTCTCACATCTCCACCCTATACACCTTCATCGTAGAAGAGAGAAGACTTGGCTTCATTGTAATACATAAGAGGAGAATTGTTGCATGATATGGTTATTCTATATCCATTCTTTTTTTTTAAGATTTTATTTATTTATTTGACAGCGAGAGAGAGCGATCATAAGTAGGCAGAGAGGCAGGCAGAGAGAAAGAGAGAGGGAAGCAGACTCCCTGCCAAGCAGAGAGCAGAGAGCCCGATGTGGGACTCCATCCCAGGACCCGGAGATCATGACCTGAGCCGAAGGCAGCAGCTTAACCCACTGAGCCACCCAGGCGCCCTATATCCATTCTTTTAAGTACTCTTTACCCCCAATGTGGGGCTCAACATCATGACCCTGAGATCAAGAGTCACTTACTCTTCTGATTGTGCCACCCGGATGCCCCTATGATGAATTTTTTGAGGAAACATGTCACTGTTTTCCGTAGTAGCTGCACCCATTTACAGTCCTACCAACAGAGTCCGTTTACAGTCCCACTAGAGCCCAATAGAGCATAGTTCCCTTTCCTCCACACTTTAGCCAAAATTCTTGTTTGGTCTTCTGGATACTAGTCATTCTGACGGGTGACAGGAGACATAATTTTGGGCTCTGATTTGCATTTCTCTGGTGATAAGTGGTGGTGAAAATCTCTTCGTATATTTGTTGACCCTCTCTGTGTTTTTTTTTTTTTTGAAAAAATATCTAGCCTGAACTCTGCTGATCTTGTATCTGCTATCTGTTTTTGTGTTATTGAGTTGTATGAGTTCTTCAGTACTTTGCATATGAGATATTTATCAGTTAAGTAGTTTGAAAATATTTTCTCCTCTTCAGTATGTTGTCTGTTAAATATGTTGATGACTGGAGATTTCCTTTGCTGTACAGAAGGCTTTTAGATGATGCCATTCGAGTTGTTTCTCATTGTAGCTTTTGCTTCTGAGGTCAAATCCAAAAATCATTGTGACGAAGGAACTCACGAAACATTCCTCTAAAAAAAATTGTGTTAAGGGGATGAATGAATAGATCTCTTCTGACAACTCTGCATAGTTTTAATAGGTTCTTGATGGCTCAGTCAGCACAGCATCTGACTCTAGATCTCAGAATCCGAAGTTCAAATTTTGGTCGTGGAGCTTATTATAAAAAGGCAGGGTGTTAATAACATTCGTCCCAATTTCCAGCTAGGCATTTTATGGGTGAGCTCTTTTGTTGAAGTCCTTGCACATTGTGACTCCGGTGTTATGGATTGGGTGGGATAGACATTCAGTTGCACTGCTTTACTTAAGGTTGCCCCGTGATTCCAATGCAATTATTCTGGAGACTGTTGCTTCCCTATATTATATTCTTGGAGTTTTTGTTGGAAATCAATTGACTACATATGTGTGGGTTTTTTACTCTGTCCCATTGATCTGTGTGTCTGTCTGCATGTCTATACCAAGGGCTTTCATTTCTACAACTTTGTAATCATTTTGAATTCAAAAAGCATAACACCTCCAGGTTTGTTTTTTCTCCAGATGGTTTTAGCTATTCAGGACCTTTTGTGGTAGTATTCACTCTGTAGGATTATTGGTTTTATTTCTAAAAATGCCATTGGATGTTAACGGGTTTTGCACTGAATATTTAGATTGTTTATGCAGTGTGGACCCTTGGATTACATATATTCTAGGGATCCATTAGCATGGGATGTCTCCAGACTTAACTCTGTCTTTTCCAAATTCTTTCATTAATGATTTAAGTTTTCAGTATGCAGGTCTTTCACTTTTGGGTGAAAATAATTCCTTTGTATTTTAATCTTTTTGAGTGATTATCAATTACAAATAATTTTCTTAATTTCTGTCCTTGATGGAATGTTATTCGTGTATAGATATGAAACTCATTTTTGTATATAGAATCTGACTCCTTAAGTTTAGGACTTAATCCATCTTGTTAGTTCTACAAGGTTATTTGTAGAGTCATGAAGAGTTCACTATATGACACCATCTTCTCCTAATAAGTAAAAAATAAGCTAGGAATATAAGTTGATGTCTTCTATCTGGGAAAAGAGGATACAGATAGGCTGAGTGATAGTTTTCAAATTGTCTAAAATGTTTTATGGTTATCGTAAGCAAATGAATCCATAAATATGGCTTGTTTTCTTTTACTGCTTTCTTCCAACCAGATATAAAGTGCTGTGGTGTGGACCAGTTATTTCTCACACTATCCCACCATACACCCTCTGCCTTTTGGGAAGCATCCACCATTCTCCTACTTTCTATCCTAGAATCCAGGGTCTGACTCAACTATCAGAAAATATTTCTCGAAATAGTGCATTTGGGAAAAAGCCCATTTTTCACAGTTTTCCTAGAAGACACATTCCAAAACGTTGAATTCTATGGAACTGTTTTTGATCTCTCTGTGATTCCTTGAATATGCCCAACATCCACAGGCTTGTTTCCCAGACAGTTCAGGGAACTCCTGCAATGTCACCTGTGGCCACCAGAGGGGGGTGTGTACTCTTAACAAGGACACTGCTCCACCCCTGCAGAAGATATAAGTTAACTTCCCTTTGGACTTCCTTCATAATCTCAGTGAATTTCTTCAAGTACAGAATAAATATTATTCTACAAATACTTGCGGATCTATTGACAACTCCCTACAAGTGACAACCTAAGGTACTACAGTGACTATAAGTGCATCCCTCCCTGAGCATTCCAATACATAAAATTACAAATGACTGAATAAAGGCTCGTGAACCCTCTTCTCAGAGAAGACAGAAAATGAACCCCGAATGGGTCACAGATATAAATTCAAAAGCTAAAACTATAAGCCTCAGAGAAGAAAGCCTACAAAGAATTCTCCCTGACCTTAGCTTTGGCATCTGTTTCTTAAAGACGACAAGAGAACAAACAAGTGGAAGACCAGATACATGGTTAAATTGGTCACTGACACAACTGTCTTTCCTCTGGACTCTACACATGGTCCCAGGCACCAGAAAGGAACTGTAGGAGTCATTTCTTTCTACATCCCACTTAGCAGTACCCACTGCATTCAACAATTTAGGGACAGGGTCTGTAGCTTCAGAGCCCTGGTTGGGGTCACCCAGCTACAAAGGGGCTGAGCGGGGGCTAGAATTGCTGTCTCTCTGCCATTGGACTCTATGTTCCATCCACACAGCTCACTCCTGGAACTGAGAGGTGCACAAAGCACCACATACAACCCCGAGGCCTGGAGACCTCACTGAACTCAAGGGGCAGTGGTGTCAACTCTCATTTGGGCTTGTCCTGGGTCTGTTTTCTGATGATGCTGTGCCTTGGCACTGAAGACTCTCCCGGTACCAGCCAACATTTGTTTGGGTAGGAGGAGGTTTCTCCCTGTGTACAAAGGCTCATGTAACCTCAGAGTTGAGAAGTCTCTTCAAAGCAACTGGATGCAACTTTCTTGTGAGGTTGGACCCACAATGTTGGCAAGACCTGGGTTCAAATCCTACATGTGACTCAATGTGGATCATGGAAATGTGCAGTTTCTTAAAGCCTTGGTTTCCTTCTTCATCAAACAGAGGCAACATCTCTACCTTCCACATGGAATTGTTAGGGGGATTGATTGACTTGATTCATGCTCTAAAAGGATACTCAGTACTCCTTAGCTTTACCTGCTAAAATTAGCTCACAGAGATCACATTCTTGTCATGGGCTCTGGAACTCTGCCTTACTGTGTCCCTTCAGCCTGCCAATCCAGGCTCCCCTGACTTAGTTGTCCTTCCAGAAAGCCTTCATCCCCTCCAGTATGGGATCCCACAACACTGGGCTCTTCCATCAGACCCAGGCCAGCCCTGGGGCAGGATGTCAGCCAGAGCTTGTGTCCTGGACATGGACAATCCTCAGTGTGGAGACTGGCAGGTTGGAGCTCCGGGAACTCTCACCTGTTTTGGAACAAATATTGGAGTGTCTTGTGATGGGGCTCTTTCTCCCAAAAGCAGGGAGAAAAGCTGCCCACAGTTCCATTAGCCTGTCCCCCCTTTCCCCCACCGTGTAATCATTGGTAGAAAGAATCTTTGGCCTCCTTGGCTGCCTGGGTCCCACTGCCTTTCCGCAGTTGGAGTTGAAAGTATTTTATGCATGTTATTTTGGTTTTTGATGGACCTATTGGTAGAGGAAGCCTGGCCACTCCCTAGAAGCCAAGACAAATCCTGTGCCACTGAACAATATGGCAGCACCTGGCCCATGGCAACCCTGCCCCTCATGCTCAGAGCTCTCCTTTCTCACTGAGTCCTACTCACTGTTTTTTCTGTCTCTTCCTGCAGGAAGACCCCCAAATGTCTTCTCTTTGAGGATATCTTCTGTGCCTGGTTTTCTCCATGTTACAGCATAGAAGACAGGAATTAATGATGATGGCCTCTAATAGAATGTCATATCAAATAGACTCCCCCTTATCTGACTTGGAGGAGGAGAGAGGACTCAGCAGAAAGCACAGTCTCCTCTCTCAGACAAGCTTAACTTGAGGGATACCATGGTTGGTGTTGGCAGAGTCAGGGGGTCACAGGTAGAGCATCCTGAGGGGTGTGGATGAGTGGATGAGCTACGTCCAATGTCAAAGCCCCTAGTTGAGGTCTGTCCATCCTGCCACTTCCATGAGCCTCCAATGTGCTTTGTAAAGGCCTATCTTGCTCACACAAGTTCAAGGGGTTCTTGCTGTTGCCACTAAATCTACATCTGGATGAACACTTGTCTGTAACCCACTGACCTGCACTATCTTTAGAGATTCCTCCCCGAGAGGATGGGGTTCAGCCAGGAAGTACAAGGAGCCAACTGAGAGGGCTGACCTGGCCTGCACCCCTCTGCTAGCATGGAGCATGGTCTGGTTGCTCTAGTTAGCATCTGAGATAAGGAGCATGAGCGGCTGGAGTGGTGGGAGAGTGTCAGGAGACAGGGCATGGTTGAGGTTTGTTCCAGAACACAAGGCAGGGAAGCTTGTGAGAGAGGACATATGAGAGGGGGTTGTGGGCAGGCTCTTCCATTCTCTATGGTCACTCCCAATACCCCAATGGAATCACTGGTGGCTTGTCCTCCTCATGATTTCAGGTCTCATCTATAGAATCTGGGATCCCTCCTTTCCAAAGCAATGCTTCACCTTAATAAATAGAGCATAGAGGAGCCAGCAGCCAGTCCCCCAAAAATGTGGTTAACATGTGTTCTAGTATTTGTGTTTATAGGAATCATTCCTAAAGAAACAGATATTTATGGCACCAACATGCTTATCACTTACATTATGAGAGTCAAATATTTGGAAATAGCTTAGCTGTTCAACAGATGGGGCTGCTCAGTGCTGTCATTGTGAATGCCCAAGGGGACAGCAGCGACAGTACCTGTCCACTGTGGGGACATCAGGTAGAACAAGAGTGCAGCCCTGGACCTTTCCTGCCCCACTCTGACACACACATGTATGTGCACATGCGTACACACACACCACACCCACACACACACAAAACACTTAGAGGGAAAGGCAGGGAAGGTGGACACCGTGTGTTATGGGTGATTATTTCTTGGTAGATGGAACGTGTCTTCTTTTTTCATATTTAAACCATTATTTACTAAATAAATATAGTCTGGATAAAACCTAAAGAACTATTTACTTCATTACCTAACTTGTTAGCATAAATGATAATATTTAAGATATGATTTTAATATGTCCATTAGAATAGTTTAAACATAGCCTAGCCAGGAAAATGAAAGAATTGAAAGGTGGCTCATGGACCAGACACATCTCTTGTGGTTTCTGCTTTTCAAGGCATCCTTATGAAAGGGAACCCTATCACAGACAATGAAAATTGTTCATTTTCGAGCTTCCCATGATCTTTGTTCTTTCAGAAACATTCCTATGTAATAAAATGTTATTTGCATAATTAAAAATGTGATTCACACTTATGTTCTGCAGACAGACAGAGAAGGTCATATGGTAGGATTCCAGGCACATGAAAATCCAAGAAGTAAAGTAGGTACCAGAGACAGAAAGAAGAGCAGTGGTTTCAGAGACTGCGGTGAGGGAATGAGCAGTTAGTCATTAGTAGCACAGTGTCTCTGTGATGGAAATGCCGTAGAAGTAAATGGTTGTGCCAAACTCTGAATGTACCTAATGAGACGTTGATATAACATTGAAAAGGATCTGAGTAAAATTTTATGTAAACTCAAATTCTACTTTATTTAATGAACAAAATCTATTAAGTCATTATACAGGTGTATACAAAACACAAATATTACAAAGAAGGCAATGACAGGGGAGGGGAAGGCATTGTTTGGGGCTACAGCCTGCAACAGCTGCTGCTCAGGGACTGAGATTTGTTGCTCTACTGAGGCAGGTGGTGGTTCAGGCCGTTCAGGAACTCCAGGAGCAGGGGCAGGAACCTGCTGGACCTCGAGGTCAGGCAAAGGGGCCGCTGGCTCTTCCAAATCTGGAGCATGAATTAGAGCTCTGACTACCACCCACACTAACCCCACCAGGGCAGGTGATGTCACTGCTCTTCATGACTGGTGTACCACAGCAGCAGGGATGGGGTGGGAAAGCTCAGCCTCCAAAGGTGCAGAAGGTGCCAAAGTGGAACTTGGGATGGCTTCCTGAGATAGATCAGGATATTGCTCTAGGGCTAGTGCTGTACCTCCAAGAAGAGAAAGTATCATCAGCACAACTGAATTCCCTTTTGCCTCATACATAAAAGAAACTTTTTCCCCCACTCAATGTGGTCTGCAATCAAGACCCAATCCTTGGAATGGGCGGTGTCTGGACTCTTATTTACCCTCACTGCACACACCACTGCTCTGTAAAGATACAACCAAGGAGGGAACAAAGGTACTCTTTTTCTAGCCAGGCCTTCCCAGGACCCCCCAATACCTCAAACGTTACCTCCTATGCCCATGTGCTACCTCATTTACTAGATGCATGAGTGGATTTTCTTCCACTGACACTAATCTCCCACAGGATGTGTGGTCTTTGACCTCTCACTGGGTCTCGTGCGCACCCTTTGATCACCAAGTGTCCAGGTTCTAACAGATTGTTGTGTGATGGTTCCTAAATCCTCAGTTCTGGGTCCTGGATTTGGGGTAGAGATTGGGCTGGGAGGGGCAGGAATGAAGAATGACCCTCTTAGGGTTTGAAGCTGTCCTCCATCTCACTATGCTTTTCCACAGTGGTCACATACCAACTACATCGCCCGATGACACCTTCCCATTTTCCAGAGAAAGCTCTCAGGCATTTACCCTAAAGCAGGAATAAGAGATGTGTGGGTAAATGTCCAGGAGGCCCTCTAATTCAAAGTACCTCACTACCTTGGTGGAGAGCAAAGGCCCTTCTTTATCAGCTGAAGTTACTCACATGTTCCACTTCTCCTGGGCTCTGCTTACCTCATTATAGATGGAGAAAATGCACCCATATCTAGAGGAGGCCAGGGGGCATCACATGAAATGTCCTGTGGATGCTACCTCTCATCGTCTGAGCCCCAACTAGTCTGCAGCTCTGAGGTGCTGTCTCTTCTGTGTAGGGATCATATACAGCTCCTATATAAATGCCTTCACTGAGTGGGGATTCCTGAATGCTTGATGAATGAAAGGGCCCCAACGAGCCCATCACAGATATCTGAGTGGGCCTGGCCCCCTGCTCACATCCAGGGATGCCTGCTCTGGATTCACCCAGACACAGACCCCAGATGGAGTCTCAGATCTCCCTTTCAATGGAAAAACTGCCGAGCTCAAGACCATATTGATAGTGAGGGATGAGGCAGAGGCTTCATCATGAGGAGTAGGAGAATGCTCAAATAGCGTGACCATAGGCCCTCTAGCAGACTATTCCACAGGAGCAAGCACCCAGGTGTACTTTCTGCACAAGACCCCACTGAGTCCCTATAATAACTCTACCCCAGTTAGGAGCAAACTGAGGCTTGGGGAAGTTTGGAGACATGCTAAAGTCTCACAACCAGGCATTGGCCAAATCACGCTTGGCAGTTAGGGGCAGGGTGCTCACCTTTCAAATAGGAGGTCCAGCACCTCTTGGGTGGTGGAAAAGCCTCAGTGTGTACCTAGGAACATGTAGACAGAGTTTAGATCTCTTCTTAAGAAGGCAGGTGCCAGGTGTTCTATTTCTGTCTCCAGCGTATTGGCCTTTTTGGTAAATGCACGGAGGTCTCATTTCTTTTTCTGATTGAGCCATTTTTACCACAAGGTGAATCCTCTGGTTCAGTGCTATAGCCACCAGGAGAATTGGGTGTTGGAGGGCAAACTGACCCCCAGATCTCAGTGACTTATGGCAAAAGGTGGGACAAGACAGCCCACAGTCCTAAAAAGAATAAGGTGGGCGCCTGGGTGGCTCAGTGGGTTAGGCCACTGCCTTCAGCTCAGGTCATGATCTCAGGGTCCTGGGATCGAGTCCCACATCAGGCTCTCTGCTCCGCAGGGAGCCTGCTTCCTCCTCACTCTCTGCCTGCCTCTCTGCCTACTTGTGATCTCTCTCTCTGTCAAATAAATAAAATCTTAAAAAAAAAAGAAACCTTTAAGGAAAAAGAAAAAGTGGTTCTTGGCAGCCATATAAAGAATTGAAGTAAATGGTGTCTGAACTGATAGTATCTCAGGTCACTTTGTGATCTGAGTACTGATAACACCACCCTGCATGAATGGCATGAATTCTGTGATTTCTAATAACACATACCATTCTTGAGACGAGATCACTGAGATGTTTTAGGTGAGAGGTCTTAGGATATTAGGGCGCGAATGATGTAGGATGCAGCACTGTGCATTGGCAACAGAAGAAGATCACATCAAATTCCTGCTTCAGTAAAGGGCTCAATGGCTGTGGTAAATGACTGGCCTTCTGGAATGGTGTGCAGCACAGTGGAACCACTGATCCTGACCCTGGAGGGACACCAAGATGTTCTCCATCAAAGCAAAAGGGCAGAGCATGAGAAATTGCACCATGGCTGAAAGTCCCTTTGGATAAAAGTCTCTCAATTCATCATGATCATTTGCAAGACTTGCAGAACTTGGGGAAGACCTGTTGGGTCAATGGGGACACCTGGGAGCACGAGTTAGGAAAATGCATAGCACAGTGCAAAAGAACTCTAGATAAATGAGATGAGACATGTTTTAAAGTCTCTTTAATGATATTCTTATAAATAAGTGGACAATGACTCTGCGTCTGTCCAAGGCATGGGCAGGACCAGATGGGCAAGTTTGGGTAAGAGATGGGATGGAGATGCATGTGATTACATGACTCTAGGAGAACAGGGTAGCTTCTAGGATGTGGGTTCCTTTGTTCTGCATTGGGACCCTGAAGTGGGATCTCCCCAACACCTGCACCCTTCTTGAACTAGTCCTGGACTCTGTTGGCAGTGAGGGGCAACTTCTTGCCCTTCAATGAGGTATAGATTGGGATCTCATCATTCAGCTCCTGCCCCATCTCCTTTGTAGAGGTCTGTAAAGACAGTGCCCGGCAGCAAGACAGGAGGCCTCAGAGCCCTGTCAGGATGTCTTGTTGGTCTTCAGACCAAGGGCACTCCATTCCAGACACACCACACCCAGTATTCGCACACCTCCATCAAGGAGAGAAACGTGGCACAGCTTCAGGATCTTTGATGGGCTCTGGCACAGCTAAGAGGCACCTCAGGAATCCTCTTCCCACCCTGCCCACCATGACATTGGTGTGAACAAGAAGGGATCACCAGGGTATCCACTGTGCTTAACCTACTACAGCCCTTGTTCGGGAACCCCCACATATTCCACTTTCCTTAAAACTCAAGAGGAAGGGAGGGGCTGCCCTTGGATGCTTCATAGGGGTGGGGATCGCCTAGTCTGCTCAATATTAAGTACCTTACGGCACCTCCTGCCAAATGCCCTGAGGTATTTGGGGAGAGGTTTTGGGCCAATGTCTGTAGCATGTGAAAAATCCATTCCCTTGGGGTTTCTGGAAGCCACAGCCCCGGAAAGTAGGCAAGCAGCAAGAGAACATCTTTCCATATCCGAAGTCTCTAGCCAAGTAACCCTGATACTGGACTACACTAGAATGTGGGTGCCTGGTTGCAGGGCTTCCAAGTTCTGTTGGGGTCTGTGGTCAAGGAAGTGACATCACTGCCTGGGATCCCCTACAGGAGTCCACTCCTGGTGTGACACCTAAGCAAACAGTGCTCTGGTTTGCTATCTCCTCATCCCTTTTCTGCATGCAAGGCCACATTTGTACACAGTGACACCAACACAGCCCTCTCCACAGGGCCCCAGGGAGGATCTGGGTGCAGCCAGGGCCCCAAGCTTGGAAACACATCTGGTTTCAAACACAATTCTCTATTTTTACCTGTTTTTGATCCTAGATATGACATTGTGCATGACAGGGATGGTCTTCTCTGTAAAATACGGATGATTCTAGCATTTCCTTATACCAGATATCCACAGCCATAGGTTGGATAATATCTATGATGTTAGAGGAGTAGTGTCACATGTAGGAAATACCTCCAAACAAATTTCCTTCCTCCTATCAACTCCTTTGAATCTGCTACTAGTCAGATGCCACCTCACAGTCTCTACCGGTTTGTGTGTTTTTGTGTGCACATGCACTCTCGCTCCTGTGTGCACACGTGTGTTCATCAGTGCTCACATTCTGGAGTCCCAGAAGATGACAGCACCACCTACAACACGTGAGTAATAGCTTTACAAGATCTTGGGCTTCTAATTTTCAAAGCAAACCCTAAAGAGGGGATAGGTGTCTTGGTCCTTTATGGTCAGAATGCGCCCTTACACCTACAGAGTGCCTGTTCTGGAATGCAAGCCATTACTTCCTTTCCAATGGGTGTGATGTAGATAGGGGTCCATTCAGTGGGTTGCCATAACCTGGGGTACTCCTCAGACAACAACATGGGGAGATGTCTCCTTTCCAGGATATCAGTGATCACCCTCAGACCCATAGCATTTCCATGTCTATAGCCACTTCCTTCTAGACAACCTTTTCCAGAGCACCCAGGGAATGTCTAGGTGCACCAGGACCCCACTTTTGAAGATACTCAAAGAGCTGGATTCATGCCTGGTAAGCCTTCCTACCAGTCTGATTCTGGGCAAGGCACTGACCCCGCAGGGATCATCACCTTCTCCCCTCAGGAGTACCATTGGTTCCCCAAATCCTCTGCATATATCCTTGTGTAACCTCCTCCCCTGAGTAGTGGTCTGGATTTAGTGATTCACTTCCATTCCACAGAAAATGACAACATGACCCAAAGTCCCTGCTGAGATTTAGATATAAAAACTCATTGCCCAGCCCCATGTTGACTCTGACCCATGTTCTCTATCAGATCCTTATACTTGAGTACAAGCCCTCAGGCTGAATCATGACACAGACATATGCATGTGGCCTAGCACTGTGGGTCAACATCAGACAGAAGAACTCAGGTTTTTGAGATGGGCTGTATCTGGCCAATGCCCCTAAGTGAGCACAGGTTCTCAGAGAAGCAGGGCTTCCCTTGGTGTTGTCAACATCCTCAACCTAATGAGAGACTCTGGAAGGAGCACCAACTAAGCACTGCTGGATTCCTGATCCTCTGAGACCAGGAGAGAGTGATTTGTGTTCAGCCACTGAGTGTGTGGAAATGTGGTCACACAGCACTGGGAGAAGTGCATCGATACTGTCGAACTGCCCCGGGCCCTGGCCCTCCTACCCTCCCTCTCTGCTCTCTTCCTCAGCTTCCAATGGCCATCCTGGCCTCCTTTCTAACCTCCACTCTGGGTACATCAAATTCTGCCCCCAATGCTCTGCTCCAAGGTGTCCTTTGCCAGGTTAAATACACTTAGATTTGTGCAAGGCTGTCTCCTTCTTTTCCTGACACAGGAATTCTCAATGACATCTCAACATAGCCTTGTCATACCCCTCACTTGGTGGAACTCGGGACTTAGTTGTAGTCTCTTGCTCTTTTCCTATGGTCCAATTGCTCTTTTCATTCTTATTTTTGTTTCTTTTTTGTCCATATTCTCCTCTAGACCCTGAGTTCTTAGACAGAGAACCTAGTTGGCTGTTAAGCACTGGCACCACCTGACTGTGCAGTGCCCAGTGGCTGAATGAATGGGAGACAGGATCCATCCCAATTCGGACCAGCTCCATCATTTAAGCCTCATTGATTTTGCTCATGTGTAAGTCCTTTTTTTTTTCTTTTTCTTTTTTTTTTCTAAGTAAACTATGCCTGATGTGGGGCTCAAACTCATAACCCAGAGATCAAGTATCCTACTGACTGAGGAAGCCAGCTACCTCTTTTGTCATTTTTAAAGGTTTTTGGCTGATAATTCTTGAAGTTAATTTGGTGACTTCAACATGTTGTCGGTATATTACATTATGCTAAATTACCAAGTAACTCCCCAAATTTTGGTAGCATGTCACCACAGATTTCCCCCCATGACTCTGCTGGGAGCTCTTGAGATTAGGAGACTGAAATCCTTTTTGTGGTCTTCCAGGAATGCAGAGTCCTTCCACCATGGGCCTTCTCACTCCCTGGGTTGTCATGCACCTCAGATTCCATCAGCACAAGAGGAAAGTTGACAAAGAAGTACACAAAGGAGAGTGTTTTCAGTCAGGTCTTGAAGGCCTAAGTGTACACTTTCATGCTCAATCTTTTATTTATTGTTTTCAGGATTTTATTTCTTTATTAGAGGGTAAGGAGCACAGGCAGGAGGGGATGGGCAGAGGGAAGAGAGATGCTGAGGTAAGAAGGACAGGATATAGTGGATATAGACCAGTGGACAGAACAGCTTAGGGCACACAGAGCAAGTCTCCATCAACTGGTAGTCCAGGAGTAATGAATATTCCCATATCCCTTTGCCTGTGACCGACCATCAGGGGAGACCTTCCAGGGATTCTTCATGGACTGAGAGAAAATTGAGTGGTGGGAAATTTTTTCATTATTTAGGAGGGACATGGAAAGTCAATCATCGTGATGATACTTTCTCTTCTTGGACCAACAGCACCAGCCACAGAAGAAGATCGTGAACCAACTCAAGAGAAACCTCTAGCTCTCACTGTGGTGCCTGCAGCAGCTTCAGAGCTTGAGTGGCATGGGTGAGAATAAGTTGTGGGGGTGATATGACTGTGAATACAGCAGAGGGGAGGCACCTACCCGAAGGAGCCTACCACAAAGTTTTTAGTGACAGTGAAGTGCTTGATTGAAACACTTAGTTTGTCAACTACTATGGGGGGAATTTATGGCTTAAAAGTGTTCAACTGGTGAAGTGGGGTGGAATCCCAGGTGTGACAGCATGATCTGAGAATCCTGAGGGTCACAAGAAGAACAGGTGGGGCCAGGATGCTTCAGAGTTCTCAGACATCATTTAGGGAAAAATGGCCAAAACCCACAAAGCTAGGTCCTGGCTTTCTGCTCTGTGTAGCCCTATAATCCGAATCACAGCATTTTTGGGCATTCACTTTCCTAAGAGGGGTCCAGAAAAAAAAAAAAAAAAAAGTATGGCAAGACCTCAAACACCCAGCAGGTTTGTATGGTTCTTTGTCACAGGAATCCATAGAAATTGGAATTGGGGCCACCTGGGTGGCTCAGTTGTTTAAGTAACTGCCTTCATCTCAGGTCATTACCCCATAGTGTCTGGATCCAGTCCCATATCAGGTTCCCAGCTCCATGGGGAGTCTGCTTCTCTCTCTGATCATTTCCCATCTCATTCTCTCTCTTACTATCACTCTCTCTCTCTCAAATAAATAAAATCTTTAAAAACAAAAATATTGGATTTAGAACTCAATCATGTTCCTGAGATAAAAATGCCTTGTCACTAGCAGCGTGAACACAGAATTCTGACAGAAACCGGGGAGTTAACGAGTGGATTCGTTGTTTTTTTTTTTTTATTTTTTTCCCCTGTGAGGGCTCTCTGAAGAGCTGGGGTGCAGATTTTCAGCTCCTGCGTAGAGAGCAGGATGCAATGATATTCATCTCACCCATTAGTGCTGCAAGACTTCAGGGAGTAAAACTGCGCCACATACTGGACTACAGAGCTCCTTACCAGGAGGCCTGTCTCTTCTGCTTAGGAGAGTTGCATTGCACCAGTTTGAGTCCACTTGAGTATCAGGTCAAGAGAACCTTCCCTAGAAGACCATCACGAACAACTCACTCCATTCACGTTTACTGATAATAGAGGGCAGCAAAGCTTCAGAGCTTAGGGAAAACACTAAATAGCATTCTTTTTATTTTAATTTTGTAACTTTTATTTATTTTTTCAGGTTTTTCTTACTTTGCATCACTTTTTAAATAATTTTTATTAGAGAGAGAATGTGTGGGGGGCTGCTGGGCAGAGGCAGAGAATCCTCAAGCCAGACTCCCTACTGAGCATACAGTCCAACTCTGGCAGGATCCCAGGGTCCAAAAGAATAATACCTGAGCTGAAACTCAAAAAAACTGAGACACCTAGGCTCCCCTCCAAGAGAAGCTTCAAATGAGAAGAAGTTAAAATTATATCAATCCTAAATATGTAAGAATAAAAAGGAAGAGTAGGAGAAGGAAGAGAAAGAAGAAAGACAAGAGAAAAGGAAGAGTAGTCAAGGAGTAATATGAATTTTACTAAAGTGTGACATGAGACAAAACATATAAAGAAAGAAATAACTGTATTAGTAATATCTTTGCAGTATGACCAAATGTGTTTTGTTTTTATTCTACATACTTGAAAAAAGATCTTCCTATTTTTAAGGTATGCATGAATTATTTCAATTTTATCTTTAATATTTAAAGAAAAGATATTATATAATTTACATTTTCAAATGTCTTTGGACTTCTGGCAGGAATTCTCCTCAACCACACTGCATCGCCAAAGGTCTTGGAGGTGATCCTCGACTGTGTTCTCGAACATGAACCAATAATAGTAGCTATTCCTGCATCATGTTTGTTTCTTTAATTGTCTTTACCACAATGATAAGTACTTACTAATTTAGTTATGTACATATTAAGTGTTTTTTTCTCTCCCACTTATCAATGCCAAAAGGGCTGTCACCTATTCAGTTTTGTTCACCAGTGTATAGTCAATTGCCTAGCACAATGACACATTAGGTAGGAACTCAATAAGTACCTTGGAATGAATAAATATGTAAACCAAGAAAGTGAAATTGTATCAGAGTTTGAAACTATAACTGAAAATCTATAAATACGAAACAAAAAATGATTCATTGGAGCAAATGGTTGCAAATTTGTCATCACAAAATGGGCCATTAGTGTCCAGATTTTTTTTTACTACTCTTTCATTACTATTTTTCACAAAGATCTTTTCTTACCAATATTGAAAAATAGCAATATCATCCAAGAAAAGAATAACTAATTGTTTTTGACGTAGTGTAAACACCAGAACCATCACTAAGGTGAGGCAATTGATGCATCCAGAGGAAACGATGTCAATAGACATTCATGCCTAGGTTTGCACAAGCCTCACCCATGAACCTTCATTATCCTGCAAGTGAATGACTCCTTAAATTTTGTACCCTAGAGGCCTCATTTGTCTCATTCTGGTATCTCTGTTAATTTATCTATTATTTATTCTTTCTATAAACTTATCCTTGAAAGAAAAATGAGTGCATCTCCAGGCTATCTTAGCTTGCCAACAATAGGTTCATGAATGTTCTCTTCATACACAGATTTCTTTCCATCTCTTGACTTCCTGTTAGGTCCACGTAATAAAACTTCCAGGTTGGTGACCACTATCTACTTCTTTCCTCCAATCCCATACTGTTAATTGTGACGAAGCTGACTGACTGCACTAAACATTTTTGTTTTTCAGCCTTAGCTGGTCTATAATGAGACTGTTATCCTTTTCTTATCACTTTGTGCAGGCCAGAGATTACAGATGAGGTGTTGGGTCTCAGTGCATAGACACCTTTCTTTGCCTTCAACATACTTAATGTTAACTACTTCATTTAACTGTTTACTTCATTTCTCTAAAGTCTAGTTTCCTGTTTTCAAAATAGAGTTCACATTTGTTCTTATTTCCTGACTGTCAATGAGATTTATAAACAATAATATTGGGAAATATTCAATTCAGTACTCTGCGTATAGTAATCACTTAACAAATGTGAAATAGTATAAAGGACAATAATGAATCATTACATCTTTATAGAATAAAATGATGTAATATATAATTTTATGTGTTTCCTCAATGCAAGACTTTACTACTTGATCTTTTATTCCTAAGGGAGACTTTTATTTCGTAGTACATTCTGTGATTTTCTTTCTTTTACCAGATTGCTCTAGGTCATCACCAGCCCACTCGATGGGAATATACTATTTTATTAAATCAAAACTAAGCAATAGTTTTAACCCTCCTTCTGAAAAAGAATCTCCTCTTGCTTGGCAAAGACCTTTCCCATGTTTTAGGGGCATTGCCACCAGGATACTTCCTACGTAACACCATTAAACTTTCCCCAGGATACCAACCATAAGTCAGGGAGTTACTAGTTCATCCCTTCATGCTCCTTGTCTGGGCTGCATGGGCTTCTATACACAGTAAACAAACTGTCTTCGGCTTGGTATTTAGCCTTGTGTAGTATGGGCTATCGCTACTTAATCAGATTTGCCCAAAAACTAGTTATGTACCATATATTGTAAGACTGGGAAATGGAATGTTGGCTCTTCTTTGCCAATGGCAACACTTGAGACTATTGTGTGACTCAAGTATTTTCAATCCCTCCTGTTCTTTTGCTTTGAAATCCATCAGGCCATGTGTGATCAGAGAACAAATATGATCACTCAAAGGAATTAGTGGCTGGTAAATATAGAACTAACCCGTCATACCTGATTCACACAGAGATTGCTTTTCACCTTTCTCTGAATGACACAGAGCTCATATAAATGAGAAGTACAAATGTTTTCTAAGGCAACTCCTATCACAGCTCAAAATTGTAAAATAATGACATAAACAAATCCTTTGGTGTATTATCTATTCCACCCACCTGACTTTTCATTGCACTCAACATACCTTAATGATGTGATTGAATGTTTAATGATTTTTTAAATTAATTGGCCAGGGTCGCATCTTTTAGAGAAAGATCTTTGAATATTCATCACGGATAAATGATAAGCAGCATGTGGAATTAGAAAGGATATGTTAATAAGAATTAATGGAAAAATCTACCATATGAACATTATTGTGATAGGTTTTATGGGAATATAAGGAAAATATCTTAGTCAGCTTGGGCTGCTATAACAAAATACCATAAACTGAGTAGCTTCTCAACAATAGAAATGAGTATTATCCTGGAGGTTTTAGGTCAGATATCAGAGTGCCAGCACAGTCAGGTTCTGGTGAGAGCCATCTTCCACATTGCAGATTACTAACTGCTCATTGTATCCTCATGTGGTGTAAAGAGAGCTAGCTAGCCCTCTGACCTCTCCCTATAAGGATACCAATGCCATACATGAGGGCTCACCCTTGTGTCCTAATTATTATCAAAGACCACAACTCCAAATACCATCTTACTGGAATTAGGATTTTAACATATGAATTTTTGAGAGGCACAAATATTCAGTCCATAACAGATGACTTAAAATAGTTGTTATCTCAAGAACTTCAATTTAGAGTTATAGAACATTAAGGCATAATTCTGGAACCATAAGCTTCGAGTTGCTTGAGGAAAATCCTGCTATATACGCCTGAGCCTGCAGTACTCAGTGTGTCTAGGAAAATTGCAATATTGAGTAGAAGATAATCCCTTTTTGCAAATGATCTTAACATAAAGCAGAGAAAAGGTGAGGAGGAAAAAAATCAGGACTCAATCATGGAATGGCATGTGTAAACTGAAAGTTTAGCTAAATGTTTTCATCACTTATAGTTACAGAGGGGCAGAGATTCATTCAACCCAGCTTTGCTTCTAGAACTGTTGGAACACTTGTGTCCCTATTACTTTGCTAAGAATATTCTCGCTGAGGTTCAATTCTTGCCTCTCTGGGACCCATTACTGCCTCCATCCCCTTCATACATTCTTAGCTAAATGCCATACTTTCCTGAGTGCTGCCGTTACATGACATTTTAATCTTATCTACCACATACTTTTATTATCTTGTCTCAGTCTCTTTTTCTGCATTATTAATGTTTTTTCTTTCCTTTTCCCTTTGCAGCCCTAGTGTAAAATGTAAATTTCAATACCACATGAAACTTTAGAGAATACCTTTCTAGAACAATTACTCATGACATGACAGTTGGCTTTTAGGCAATGATCATATGCAAAGACTAAAATATATAGGAAGAAATCAATAAGCTTCAATTTATACAAAATAAATGAAATAGAACAATATCTGAAAGAAAGATCCATAGTATCACAAGAATGTGCCTGGTGCCTGGTATCATTTGCAAATGATTGATTCTGATAGTAACTAGAAGTGCCATAAATTTAGACAAGAAAGACATGTCTCTGGATTAATCTAGAATAGTCTCATGAATTATCAATAACCATTGTTACATTATGAAGATAGATAGAATTTAGAAAGTGAAAATGATTGGGAAGGTTGTTCTAGAGGAAGGTAATCTGTGTTTTATGATGGGTGCATAAATGTATTATAAGTGGAGCTCTAATAAAATTAGTAGTGCATATGTAGCTGAGGTCTAATTCCACCTAAATCTGGATCTAGATCTCATTACTCCCCTCCATTCATTTCTTTTTTTTTTTTCTCATTTTATTTATTTTTTCAGCGTAACAGTATTCATTCTTTTTGCACAACACCCAGTGCTCCATGCAAAACGTGCCCTCTCCATTACCCACCACCTGTTCCCCCAACCTCCCACCCCTGACCCTTCAAAACCCTCAGGTTGCCGCAACCTCCCACCCCTGACCCTTCAAAACCCTCAGGTTGTTTTTCAGAGTCCATAGTCTCTTATGGTTCGCTTCCCCTCCCCAATGTCCATAGCCCGCTCCCCCTCCCCCAATCCCACCTCCCCGCAGCAACCCCCAGTTTGTTTTGTGAGATTAAGAGTCATTTATGGTTTGTCTCCCTCCCAATCCCATCTTGTTTCATTTATTCTTCTCCTATCTCCTACCCCCCCATGTTGCTTCTCCATGTCCTCATATCAGGGAGATCATATGATAGTTGTCTTTCTCCGATTGACTTATTTCACTAAGCATGATACGCTCTAGTTCCATCCACGTCGTCGCAAATGGCAAGATTTCATTTCTTTTGATGGCTGCATAGTATTCCATTGTGTATATATACCACATCTTCTTGATCCATTCATCTGTTGATGGACATCTAGGTTCTTTCCATAGTCTGGCTATTGTAGACATTGCTGCTATAAACATTCGGGTACACGTGCCCCTTCGGATCACTATGTTTGTATCTTTAGGGTAAATAGCCAGTAGTGCAATTGTTGGGTCATAGGGTAGTTCTATTTTCAACATTTTGAGGAACCTCCATGCTGTTTTCCAGAGTGGTTGCACCAGCTTGCATTCCCACCAACAGTGGAGGAGGGTTCCCCTTTCTCCACATCCTCTCCAGCATCTGTCATTTCCTGACTTGTTCATTTTAGCCATTCTGACTGGTGTGAGGTGATATCTCATTGTGGTTTTGATTTGTATTTCCCTGATGGCGAGTGACGTGGAGCACTTTTTCATGTGTCTGTTGGCCATCTGATGTCTTCTTTGCAGAAATGTCTGTTCATGTCCTCTGCCCATTTCTTGATTGGATTGTTTGTTCTTTGGGTGTTGAGTTTGCTAAGTTCCTCATAGATTTTGGAGACTAGCCCTTTATCTGATATGTCGTTTGCAAATATCTTCTCCCATTCTGTCAGTTGTCTTTTGGTTTTGTTAACTGTTTCCTTTGCTGTGCAAAAGCTTTTGATCTTGATGAAATCCCAACAGTTCATTTTTGCCCTTGCTTCCCTTGCCTTTGCCGTTGTTCCTAGGAAGATGTTGCTACGGCTGAGGTCGAAGAGGTTGCTGCCTGCATTCTCCTCAAGGATTTTGATGGATTCCTTTCTCACATTGAGGTCCTTCATCCATTTGGAGTCTATTTTCGTGTGTGGTGTAAGGAAGTGGTCCAATTTCATTTTTCTGCATGTGGCTGTCCAATTTTCCCAGCACCATTCATTGAAGAGGCTGTCTTTTTTCCATTGGACATTCTTTCCTGCTTTGTCGAAGATGAGTTGGCCATAGAGTTGAGGGTCGATTTCTGGGCTCTCTATTCTGTTCCACTGATCTATGTGTCTGTTTTTGTGCCAGTACCATGCTGTCTTGATGATGACAGCTTTGTAATAGAGCTTGAAGTCCGGAATTGTGATGCCACCAACTTTGGCTTTGTTCTTCAATATTCCTTTGGCTATTCGAGGTCTTTTCTGGTTCCATATAAATTTTAGGATTATTTGTTCCATTTCTTTGAAAAAAATGGATGGTATTTTGATAGGGATTGCATTAAATGTGTAGATTGCTTTAGGTAGCATAGACATTTTCACAATATTTATTCTTCCAATCCAGGAGCATGGAACATTTTTCCATTTTTTTTTGTGTCTTCCTCAATTTCTTTCATGAGTACTTTATAATTTTCTGTGTATAGATTCTTAGTCTCTTTGGTTAGGTTTATTCCTAGGTATCTTATAGTTTTGGGTACAATTGTAAATGGGATTGACTCCTTAATTTCTCTTTCTTCAGTCTTGTTGTTGGTGTACAGAAATGCAACTGATTTCTGTGCATTGATTTTATATCCTGACACTTTACTGAATTCCTGAACAAGTTCTAGCAGTTTTGGAGTGGAGTCTTTTGGGTTTTCCACATATAGTATCATATCATCTGCGAAGAGTGATAGTTTGACTTCTTCTTTACCAATTTGGATGCCTTTAATTTCTTTTTGTTGTCTGATTGCTGAGGCTAGGACTTCTAGTACTATGTTGAATAGCAGTGGTGATAATGGACATCCCTGCCGTGTTCCTGACCTTAACGGAAAAGCTTTCAGTTTTTCTCCATTGAGAATGATATTTGCGGTGGGTTTTTCATAGATGGCTTTGATAATATTGAGGTATGTGCCTTCTATCCCTACACTTTGAAGAGTTTTGATCAGGAAGGGATGCTGTACTTTGTCAAATGCTTTTTCAGCATCTATTGAGAGTATCATATGGTTCTTGTTCTTTCTTTTATTAATGTGTTCTATCACATTGATTGATTTGCGGATGTTGAACCAACCCTGCAGCCCTGGAATAAATCCCACTTGATCGTGGTGAATAATCCTTTTAATGTACTGTTGAATCCTATTGGCTAGTATTTTGGAGAGAATTTTTGCGTCTGTGTTCATCAAGGATATTGGTCTGTAGTTCTCTTTTTTGGTGGGGTCCTTGTCTGGTTTTGGGATCAAGGTGATGCTGGCCTCATAGAATGAGTTTGGAAGTTTTCCTTCCATTTCTATTTTTTGGAACAGTTTCAGGAGAATAGGAATGAGTTCTTCTTTAAATGTTTGGTAGAATTCCCCTGGGAAGCCGTCTGGCCCTGGGCTTTTGTTTGTTTGGAGATTTTTGATGACTGTTTCAATCTCCTTACTGGTTATGGGCCTCTTCAGGTTTTCTATTTCTTCCTGGTTCAGTTGTGGTAGTTTATATGTCTCTAGGAATGCATCCATTTCTTCCAGATTGTCCAATTTGTTGGCGTAAAGTTGCTCATAGTATGTTCGTATAATTGTCTGTATTTCTTTGGTGTTAGTTGTGATCTCTCCTCTTTCATTCATGATTTTATTGATTTGGGTCCTTTCTCTTTTCTTTTTGATGAGTCTGGCCAGGGGTTTATCAATCTTATTGATTCTTTCAAAGAACCAGCTCCTAGTTTCATTGATTTTTTCTATTGTTTTTTTGGTTTCTATTTCATTGATTTCTGCTCTGATCTTTATGATTTCTCTTCTCCTGCTGGGTTTAGGGTTTCTTTCTTGTTCTTTCTCCAGCTCCTTTACGTGTAGGGTTAGGTTGTGCACTTGAGACCTTTCTTGTTTCTTGAGAAAGGCTTGTACCGCTATATATTTTCCTCTCAGGACTGCCTTTGCTGTGTCCCACAGATTTTGAACTGTTGTGTTTTCATTATTATTTGTTTCCATGAATTTTTTCAATTCTTCTTTAATTTCCTGGTTAACCCATTCATTCTTTAGAAGGATGCTGTTTAGTCTCCATGTATTTGGGTTCTTTCCAGCTTTCCTCTTGTGATTGAGTTCTAGCTTCAGAGCATTGTGGTCTGAAAATATGCAGGGAATAATCCTAATCTTTTGATACCGGTTGAGACCTGATTTGTGACCCAGGATGTGCTCTATTCTGGAGAAGGTTCCATGTGCACTAGAGAAGAATGTGTACTCTGTTGCTTTGGGATGAAATGTTCTGAATATATCTGTGATGTCCATCTGGTCCAGTGTGTCATTTAAGGCCTTTATTTCCTTGTTGATCTTTTGCTTGGATGATCTGTCCATTTCAGTGAGGGGAGTGTTCAAGTCCCCTATTATTATTGTATTATTATTGATGTGTTTCTTTGATTTTGTTATTAATTGGTTGATATAGTTGGCTGCTCCCACGTTAGGGGCATAGATATTTAAAATGGTTAGATCTTCTTGTTGGACAGACCCTTTGAGTAGGATATAGTGTCCTTCCTCATCTCTTATTATAGTCTTTGGCTTAAAATCTAATTGATCTGATATAAGGATTACCACTCCAGCTTTCTTCTGATGCCCATTAGCATGGTAAATTGTTTTCCACCCCCTCACTTTAAATCTGGAGGTGTCTTCGCGTCTAAAATGAGTTTCTTGTAGGCAACATACTGGTGGGTTTTGTTTTTTTATCCATTCTGATACCCTGTGTCTTTTGATTGGGGCATTTAGCCCATTAACATTCAGGGTAACTATTGAGAGATATGAATTTAGTGCCATTAGTAGCCTGTAAGGTGACTGTTACTGTATATTGTCTCTGTACCTTTCTGATCTACTACTTTTAGGCTCTCTCTTTGCTTAGAGGACCCCTTTCAATATTTCCTGTAGAGCTGGTTTGGTGTTTGCAAATTCTTTCAGTTTTTGTTTGTCCTGGAAGCTTTTGATCTCTCCTTCTATTTTCAATGATAGCCTAGCTGGATAGAGTATTCTTGGCTGCATGTTTTTCTCGTTGAGTGCTCTGAATATATCATGCCTGCTCTTTCTGGCCTGCCAGGTCTCTGTGGATAAGTCTGCCGCCAATCTAATATTTTTACCATTGTATGTTACAGACTTCTTTTCTCGGGCTGCTTTCAGGATTTTCTCTTTGTCACTAAGACTTGTAAATTTTACTATTAGGTGACGGGGTGTGGACCTATTCTTGTTGACTTTGAGGGGGGTTCTCTGCATCTTCTGGATTTTGATGCTTGTTCCCTTTGCCATATTAGGGAAATTCTCTCCAATGATTCTCTCCAACAGACCTTCTGCTCCCCTCTCTGTTTCTTCTTCTTCTGGAATCCCAATTATTCTAATGTTGTTTCATCTTATGGTGTCACTTATCTCTCGAATCCTCCCCTCATGGTCCAGTAGCTGTTTGTCCCTCTTTTGCTCGGCTTCCTTATTCTCTGTCATTTGGTCTTCTATATCACTAATTCTTTCTTCTGCCTCATTTATCCTAGCAGTGAGAGCCTCCATTTTTGATTGCACCTCATTAATAGCTTTTTTGATTTCAACTTGGTTAGATTTTAGTTCTTTAATTTCTCCAGAAAGGGCTTTAATATCTCCAGAGAGGGTTTCTCTAATATCTTCCATGCCTTTTTCGAGCCCGGCTAGAATGTTCAGAATCGTCATTCTGAACTCTTGATCTGACATATTACCCATGTCTGTGTTGATTAGGTCCCTAGCCTTCGGTACTGTCTCTTGTTCTTTTGTTTGTGGTGATTTTTTCCGCCTTGTCATTTTGTCCAGATAAGAGGATATGAAGGAGCAAATAAACTACTAAAAGGGTGGCAAAGACCCCGGAAAAATGCGCTGTAACCAAATGAGAAGAGACCCCAAATTGTGGGGGGGAGAAAGGGGATAAAACAGCTTCTGAAAAAAAAAGAAAAAAAAAAAGAAAGAAAAAAATTTAAAAAATAAAAAAAATAAAAAAATACAAAAAAGAAAGAAAAAATATATATATTTAGATGAACTAGTCAAAAAATGTTAAAAAAGAAAAGGGTAAAAGTTTTAAAAAATTTAGCAGAAGAAGAAAAAAGAAAAAAGAAAAAAAAATTGAAAAAAGAAAAAAAAATTGAAAAAAGAAAAAAAAATTGAAGTAGCCGCAAGACTAAAGAATCATGGGGAGAAAGCCATGAGTTCCGTGCTTTGCTTTCTCCTCCTCTGGAATTGCTCTGCTGTCTTAGGAATTGAATCTGCTTTCTCCTTGATAGATGAACTTCGTCCTGGCTGGATATTTTGTTGATCTTCTGGGGGAGGGGCCTGTTGTAGTGATTCTCAAGTGTCTTTGCCCGAGGCGGGATTGCACCGCCCTTACCGGCGGCCGGACTAAGTAATCCGCTCGGGTTCGCTTTTGGGAGCTTCTGTTCCCTGAACGCTTTCCGTAGAGTTCCGGAGGACGGGAATGAAAATGGCGGCCTCCCAGTCTCCAGCCCGGAGGAGCCGAGAGCCTGGGGCCCCACTCCTCAGTGCGCCCCCAGAGGACAACACCCAATCACTCCCGTATCCCCAGCCTCTAGCCGCGCTCGGAGCTCACCCAGCCCGCGACCAGTTCAAGGTACCCCGAGCTGAGAGTTCAGTCCTCGGCTCTGTCTTGGCAGCCGGCTTCTCCATTCTAATAGCTGCGAGCTCTCTGACACTCCGACACCCCCGATCCTTCTGTGACCCTGCGGGGCCTGGGGCCACGCTGGCCCCGCGTGGGCTTCACCCCAGTTTAGCCCCTGGAGCAATGTCCCTCAGTGGAACAGACTTTTAAAAGTCCTGATTTTGTGCTCCGTTGCTCCACCGCTTGCCGGGAGCCGGCCCCTCCCCCCGCGGTCTATCTTCCCGTCGTTTTAGATTCACTTCTCCGCCAGTCCTACCTTTCAGAAAGTGGTTGATTTTCTGTTTCTAGAGTTGCTGTTCTTCTTCTCTTCGCTCTCCCGTTGGATTTGTAGGTGTTTGCAATGTTTAGATAAGCTATCGAGCTGATCTCCTGCTACCTGATGTAGTCTCAGGCTGCTACTTCTCCGCCATCTTGACTCCTCCGTATCCCCTCCATTCATTTCTAATGAGTGGCTTGGTAGTGTATAGGAAATATGTACATGTGTATGTGTGTGTGTGTGTGTGTGTGTGTGTGTGTATGTGTGTATCTATACACTAACAAGTTTCTCAACATATATAGTGAGATACTATCATTGTGTGCCTCTGTCTTGACTACAGAGACTGGATTCAAGTGCAAAGTAATAAAAGTATAGAGAATGGAATAATATTATATTAAAGGATACGCTTTCAAATATACTCCAAATAATACTGATAGGGGTTTAGAGGAAATCTCATTTCATTTGCTAAATTTTCTAATGCAGTTCAGGGGTATAACTTGTCTCCTGAGAAGAAAACAATATGCTGAATAAGACTGAGTGAAAATAGCCAACACTAGGGAGGAAATAATCACACTTCTCTTCACTTTTTGTGTTAACAATGATGTAAGTGTTTGGACTAAGTAAGGTGTTAATTGAAGTCATTGCCATGGCAATATAAACATGAAATGGTATGCTTGCCTACATTGTCATTTCTAGTTATTTTTGTGGAGATATATATAGAGATATAGATATAGATATCTATATCTCTTTCTAATATATATGTGTTATATATATTATATATATAGTCATATATATGTCATATATATATGTGTGTGTGTATGTGTATACACACACACACACACACACATATATATATATATATATATATATATATATATATATATATGAGAATGAGGAGTGCTGGTGCCATTATTTTTCATGGGACTTTGAGTACTTTGCATTGATCTATCTGATTTACAACTTTTATGTGTACAGATTTCCGTTCTTCCTCATACCTAGGGTTCTAGCTCCATTTCGAGGATAACTTTATTTCCCACTTGCTTTATCCCTATTCCATTCTATAGTCTCATTTATGCATTGGCTTTTTCATTATTCATTCAATGAGGAAACTGAGAGAAGACTTTATTTAGAGACAAAAGAGAATAGATCCAGGAGAAAGAAGGAGGAAAAGAAAGATAAATATTCCTCTAAACCCTATCTTCTCAGCTCCAGAAATTTTCATAGCCTCATGCTTTCTGCAGAAGACGTGCAGAAAATAAGTTGGTGAAAGAAGAAACTACCAATCATAACCCATGAAAAATGTCATTAGTATACTTTTACATAAATACACAAAAAGTCTGTAGAGGTCAAGTGTCAAAGATGGCAAGAGAAGCAGAATCAATATAATCATGGATGATAAGCCCTTTTCAAGAGGGCCTTCCTCTCTCATGAAGGGTTGCAATCTTCCTGTCTCTATTGCTACTATTGTAGTGCTATAGGGAATACAGATTTCCATATCTGGAACTTCTTCTTTTTGCATGAAGAACTGAAAGCCCACATCATTTTTTCATCTTGTTTTCAATGATCCTTGAGATATTGAGTGGAAATTATAGTTTTCTGCAATAACCATAATGTGAGTTCCTCTTTGCCTTTGGCCTAGTGGAAGCCCATGTCATGAAAAAAATACTAACCTAGAAACCATAATAGCCTAGGTTCAAGGCTTATGCTCTTTCAGAAGTCTATGACCCTGGAGAGCCACTCATCACCTTTAACTTTAGTTTCCATCTCTTAGAAAGAGAGCAATAATACTTATGTTCTAGAATGATGAGAAGCTTAAGTGAAATTGATGTATATGGACACACTTTTTAAAAGTTTAAGTGTTGTTATTATAAGATCAATACATTAATCATATTTTAAAAAATTAAAGTTGATATATTTCAAAATTTTTAGAATTGGTGACTCCTTAAAAAATACTTTTGAATAATGAATGCTGTAATTGCAGATCATTTCCATCATTTTAAAAAGTTTGAGTATGTTGCCCAAAACCCAGTAAAGTGATTTTAATTATCAGTCAATGATATGAGCAAAAACACATGATAAAATAATTACATGGATAATTCTGCCTCTCAGATAAAACTATGCTTGTGGCCTCAGAACACTCTATTACAGAAAATGATGTAATTGTAGCAAGGCTTTTCTTGAGATATAAATAGACACATTGAATTTCATAATTGAAATGTAATGTCATTACCACAGTAATGACAACTAATAATTCTAATAAGTCTACCAGACTGAGTTGTGAAGTTACAAAGATAGCATGTCACTGTGAAAACAGCAGGGATCTTAGAACCAGACATCCGTGGTTTCCATATGTGAGTTATTTAACATCGGGCATCTTATTGACATTTCTGTAGGGAGGGGAATGCCATTTTCCACTCCAGCCTTCCAAGAGGAGGTTATCTTCCCTTTGCATATTCTGCCCTTCCTCTACTTCTTCATTCATTCCACCCCAGTAAAAGTGAAGTTTACATAGCTAATTGATTACTTGGGGAAGAATAACTACATACCTGAACTAATTTCACTCTTTTCTCTTTTGCTACTAATCTTGTCTTTAAAAAGCACACGTTATCCTTCAGTCCTCTGTATTGCCCATGATTGGGAGGGTAAATCTGCTTAGGTCTGAATTTCAGGATTAGCAGGAACATTTGACTCACCTATTGCGAGCCATTCTTGTCAACTAGGTATCTATTATTATTTTAACCCCTATTTTGAGGACTTGACTATTTTTTTTCCTCAGCTTCTTCAGATTACACCAGGGTAAGGGAGGGACAATAGTCACTTTGTGATGGCTTTGTTAAAACCCCAACATCAAATGTATCAGCCAGAAATACTGAAAAATAAAACCAAAAGAATGGAATTTGGGAGACCAATGTATGCACATGGAAACCCTTGGTGGTTTAAGGATAAGTAATTTGGGCCTTGGTGCTCTGACTCTGGTGATTTGTAGAGGTAGCATTAGGTTCATATGTGTTTTTAAATTCTATGATTGACTAAATTGAAATATTTTAGCCCAGCCACGTGGTATCTTGGTTGTGGTAGATGTTTGAAGCTTGACGGTTTTTTTTTTGTTGTTGTTTGTTTGTTGCTGTTGTTCTTTGTTTGCTTGCTTTGTCTGTAATTAAATGGCTTTATTTTCCTGCATACAGAAATTTAGACGAAGGTCCCTGGGCCTCAGGAAAGATATTCAAGAAGGGATATGAATGAGAAGGGTCCATGAGAGATGAAATCAGAGATAGACAATGGGCATCTCAGCAAACTGGGATGGGGCCTCACAGTTCTCAACAGAGGTGCAGAGTCTGGAAAACACTCAAAGCTCCAGGGCTTAGAAGGGACAGACTTCCATAATCAGAAAGCTGCAGCCTCCTCCTCTTTTTTTTTTTCTTTTTCTGGCTGAAGCAAATATTCCACTGCAAGGAAGAGTACAGGCCTTTTAGGTATTAGTGGGAAATACAGTGTTTGCTGCTTCTAAATTGCCAGGTAGTGAAGTTCTGCATGTGTCTCAAAGCACTACTGGGTTTTTAGCTTAACCCACTGAGCTACCCAGGTGCCCTGTATACATCTATTCTGACACCTCTGGGCTCCATAGTGTTTTAATTTATATTATTTTATTTTATTTTTATGTTTTTTAAATTTTATTTATCTTTTTCTTTTCAGTGTTCCATAATTCATTGTTTATGCACCACACCCCGTGCTCTATGTAATACATGCCCTCCATAATACCCACCACCAGCCTCACCCAACCTCCCACACCCTCCCCTCCAAAACCCTCAGATTGTTTTCTCAGAGTCCTCAGTCTCTCATGGTTCATCTCCCCTTCGAATTTCCCTTAACTCCCTTCTACTCTCCATCTCCCCATGTCTTCCGTTTTATTCCTTATGCTCCAAAAATAAGTGAAACCATATGACAATTGACTATCTCTGCTTGACTTATTTCACTCAGCATAATCTCTTCCAGTCCCATCCATGTTGCTACAAAATGTGGGTATTCATCCTTTCTGATGGAGGCATAATACTCCATAGTATATATGGACCCCATCTTCCTTATCCATTTGTCTACTGAAGGACATTTTGGTTCTTTCCACAGTTTGGCAACCGTGGACATTGCTGCTTTGAACACTAGGGTACAGATAGCCTTCTTTTCACTGCATCTGTAACTTTCAGGTAAATATACAGTAGTGCAATTGCAGGGTCATAGGGTAGTTCTATTTTTAATTTCTTACGGAATCTCCACACTGTTTTCCAAAGTGGCTGCACCAACTTGCATTCCCACCAACAGTGTAAGAGGGTTCCCCTTTCTCCATATCCTCTCCAACACACGTTGATTCCCGTCTTGGTAATTTTGGCCATCTAACTGGTGTAAGGTGGTATCTCAATGTGGTTTTCATTTAAATCTCACTGATGGCTAGTGATGATGAACATTTTTTCATGTGTCTGATAGCCATCTGTATGTCTTCATTGGAGAAGTGTCTGTTCATATATTCTGCCCATTTATTGACATTATTATCTGTTCTGTGTGTCTTGAGTTTGAGGGAATTTTATAGATCCTGGATATCAGCCCTTTGTATTGTCATTTATGAATATCTTCTCCCATTCAGTGGGTTGCCTCATAGTTTTGTTGACTCTTTCCTTTGCTGTCAAGAAGGTTTTGATCTTGGTGAAGGCCACACAATTCATTTTCGCTTTTGTTTCCTTTGCCTTTGGAGACATACCTTGAAAGAAATTGCCGTGGCCGATGTCAAAGAGGTTATTCCTCTTTGTTCCCCTCCAAGATTCTGACGGATTCCTGCCTCACGTTGAGGTATTTTATCCATTTCAAGTTTATCTTCATATATGGTGTGAGAAAATGGTTGACTCTCATTTTTCTACACATAGTTGTCCAATGTTCCCAGTACCATTTATTGAAGAGACTGTCTTTTTTCCACTGGATTTTTTTCCAGATTTGTTGAAGACTTTTTGACCATAGAGTTGGGGGTCCATATCTGGGCTCTCTACTCTGTTCCACTGGTTGATGTGTCTGTTTTTATGCCAGTACCATGCTATCTTGGTGATCACAGCTTTGTAGTAAAGCTAGAAATCAGGCAGCATGATGCCTCCTGTTTTGTTTTTCAACATTTCCTTAGCAATTCTTGGTTTGTTCTGATTCCATACAAATTTTAGGATTATTTGCTCCAACTCTTTGAAAAATATCGGTGGAATTTTGATCAAAATGGCATTAAAATTATAGATTTTTTAGGCAGTATAGACATTTTAACAATGTTTATTTTTCAGATCCATGAGCATGGAGTTGTCTTCCATCTTTTCATGTCTTCTTCAATTTCTTTCATGAGTGTTCTGTAATTCCTCAATTAGAGATCCTTAGCCTCTTCAGTTCGGTTTTTTTCCCAGGTATCTAATGGTTCTTGGTGCTATAGTGAATGGAATCGATTCTCTAATTTCCCTTTCTGCATTTTCATTGTTAGTGTATAAGAAAGCAACTGTTTTCTGTACATTGACATTGTATCCGGCCACATAACTGAAGTGCTGAATGAGTTCTAGTAGTTTGGGGGTTGGGTGTTTTGGGTTTTCCATATAAAGTAGCATCCTGTATGTGAAGAGAGAGAGTTTGACTTCTTTTTTTTTATGAGTTTGACTTCTTCATTGCAATGTGTGCTCATAGTTTTAAATGGTTCTTGACTGGGTCAGTCAGCACATTATCTGTCTCTTGATCTCAGAATCTTGAGTTCAAATTTTTGTTATGGAGATTGTTAAAAAAAAAAGGTGGGGGTGTTAATAAAATTCTGTCCAATTTTCGTCTAGGTATTTTATAGGTGTAGCTGTTTTGCTGGAGTCTTTGTCACGTGTTGACTCTGTTGTTGTGGATGGGTTTGGGTATACATTCAGTTGCATTGCTTTACTTGAGGTTGCCCAGTGTTTCCAGAACCACTTAATGGGGAGACTGTTGCTTCCCTATTTTTTATTCTTGGAGCTTTGGTTGGAAATGAATTGACTACATATGTGTCAGTTTCTTCCTGGTCTTTGTACTATGTTCCATTCATCTGTGTGTCTGTCTGTATACCAATACTATACCATTTTGATTTCTACAACTTTGTAATACACTTTGAATTCAGAAAGCATTACATCTCCAGTTTTGTTCTTTCTCCAGATGGCTCTGGCTATTCAAGTCCTTCCATGGTATCATTCACTTTGTATGATTGCTGTTCTTATTTCTGGAAATGCTATTAAATGTTGATGGGGTTTGAACTGAATGTTTAGATTTTTTTTGCAGTGTGTACTTTTGGATTACATATATTTTTGGGATCCATTAGTATGGGATGTCTAAAGACTTCATTCTGTCTTCTCAAAATTCTCTCATTAATGATTTATGGTTTTCAGTATACAGGTTTTTCCCTTCTTGATGAAAATAATTCATAGGTATTTTATTATTTTTGAGTGATTATGAATTAAAAATTATTTTCTTAATTTCTCTCTGTGATAACTTGTTATTCATGTATAGAGATAAAACTCATTTTTGTATATTGAATCTGTGTCCTTAAGCTTGACTTAATCCATCTGTTGGTTCTATGAGGATTTTTGTCGAATCATTTTGGGTTCCATATATCTTATCATGTTCTCCAAATAAGTAAAAAAATAACGGGAATACAGGTTGATGTTATCTAACTGGGAAAGAAAGGATACAGGTATGCTGAGAGTTCGTTTATAAATTGTCTAAAATGTTTTGTGGTTAATGTAAGCAAAGGAATCCATAAATGGGGCTTGTATCCATTTACTGTTTTCTTTCAACTGAATATACAGAGCTGTGGCTTAGACCAGTTATTCCCCCACACTTTCCCACCCTACGAGCTGTGCCTCTTGGGAGGCTTCCACCATTCTCTCTGCCTTCTATTCTTTGACCCAGGGCTTGACTCAGCTGCTCAGAAAATAATTCTCAAAATATTGCAGTTGGGATAGAGGGTGGGAGTCAAGATGGCGGAGAAGTAGCAGCCTGAGACTACATCAGGTAACAGGAGATCAGCTCGATAGCTTATCTAAACATTACAAACACCTACAAATCCAACGGGAGAGCGAAGAGAAGAAGAACAGCAACTCTAGAAACAGAAAATCAACCACTTTCTGAAAGGTAGGACTGGCGGAGAAGTGAATCTAAAACGACGGGAAGATAGACCGCGGGGGGAGGGGCCGGCTCCCGGCAAGCAGCGGAGGAACGGAGCACAAAATCAGGACCTTTAAAAGTCTGTTCCACTGAGGGACATTGCTCCAGGGGCTAGACCGGGGTGAAGCCCACGCGGGGCCAGCGTGGCCCCAGGCCCCGCAAGGTCACTGAAGGATCGGGGGTGTCAGAGTGTCGGAGAGCTTGCAGGTATTAGAACGGAGAAACTGGCTGCAAAGACAGAGCCGAGGACTGAACTCTCAGCTCGGGGTTACCTTGAACTGGTCGCGGGCTGGGTGAGCTCGGAGCGTGGCTAGAGGCTGGGGATACGGGAGTGATTGGGTGTTGTCCTCTGGGGGCGCACTGAGGAGTGGGGCCCCAGGCTCTCGGCTCCTCCGGGCTGGAGACTGGGAGGCCGCCATTTTCATTCCCGTCCTCCGGAACTCTACGGAAAGCGTTCAGGGAACAGAAGCTCCCAAAAGCGAACCCGAGCGGATTACTTAGTCCGGCCGCCGGTAAGGGCGGTGCAATCCTGCCTCGGGCAAAGACACTTGAGAATCACTACAACAGGCTCCTCCCCCAGAAGATCAACAAAATATCCAGCCAGGACGAAGTTCATCTATCAAGGAGAAAGCAGATTCAATTCCTAAGACAGCAGAGCAATTCCAGAGGAGGAGAAAGCAAAGCACGGAACTCATGGCTTTCTCCCCATGATTCTTTAGTCTTGCGGCTACTTCAATTTTTTTTTCTTTTTTCAATTTTTTTTTTCTTTTTTCAATTTTTTTTTCTTTTGTCTTTTTTCTTCTTCTGCTAAATTTGTTAAAACTTTTACCCTTTTCTTTTTTAACGTTTTTTGACTAGTTCATCTAAATATATATATTTTTTTCTTTCTTTTTTATATTTTTTTATTTGTTTTATTTTTTAAATTTTTTTCTTTCTTTTTTTTTTTTTTCTTTTTTTTTCAGAACCTGTTCTTTATCCCCTTTCTCCCCCCCCACAATTTGGGGTCTCTTCTGATTTGGTTACAGCGCATTTTTCCGGGGTCTTTGCCACCCTTTTAGTAGTTTATTTGCTCCTTCATATCCTCTTATCTGGACAAAATGACAAGGCGGAAAAAATCACCACAAACAAAAGAACAAGAGACAGTACCGAAGGCTAGGGACCTAATCAACACAGACATTGGTACTATGTCAGATCAAGAGTTCAGAATGACGATTCTGAACATTCTAGCCGGGCTCGAAAAAGGCATGGAAGATATTAGAAAAACCCTCTCTGGAGATATTAAAGCCCTTTCTGGAGAAATTAAAGAACTAAAATCTAACCAAGTTGAAATCAAAAAAGCTATTAATGAGGTGCAATCAAAAATTGAGGCTCTCACTGCTAGGATAAATGAGGCAGAAGAAAGAATTAGTGATATAGAAGACCAAATGACAGAGAATAAAGAAGCCGAGCAAAAGAGGGACAAACAGCTACTGGACCATGAGGGGAGGATTCGAGAGATAAGTGACACCATAAGACGAAACAACATTAGAATAATTGGGATTCCAGAAGAAGAAGAAACAGAGAGGGGAGCAGAAGGTCTATTGGAGAGAATCATTGGAGAGAATTTCCCTAATATGGCAAAGGGAACAAGCATCAAAATCCAGGAGATGCAGAGAACCCCCCTCAAAGTCAACAAGAATAGGTCCACACCCCGTCACCTAATAGTAAAATTGACAAGTCTTAGTGACAAAGAGAAAATCCTGAAAGCAGCCCAAGAAAAGAAGTCTGTAACATACAATGGTAAAAATATTAGATTGGCAGCAGACTTATCCACAGAGACCTGGCAGGCCAGGAAGAGCTGGCATGATATATTCAGAGCACTCAACGAGAAAAAACATGCAGCCAAGAATACTCTATCCAGCTAGGCTATCATTGAAAATAGAAGGAGAGATCAAAATCTTCCAGGACAAACAAAAACTGAAAGAATTTGCAAACACCAAACCAGGTCTCCAGGAAATATTGAAAGGGGTCCTCTAAGCAAAGAGAGAGCCTAAAAGTAGTAGATCAGAAAGGTACAGAGACAATATACAGTAACAGTCACCTTACAGGCTACTAATGGCACTAAATTCATATCTCTCAATAGTTACCCTGAATGTTAATGGGCTAAATGCCCCAATCAAAAGACACAGGGTATCAGAATGGATAAAAAAACAAAACCCATCAGTATGTTGCCTACAAGAAACTCATTTTAGACGCGAAGACACCTCCAGATTGAAAGTGAGGGGGTGGAAAACAATTTACCATGCTAATGGGTATCAGAAGAAAGCTGGGGTGGCAATCCTTATATCAGATCAATTAGATTTTAAGCCAAAGACTATAATAAGAGATGAGGAAGGACACTATATCCTACTCAAAGGGTCTGTCCAACAAGAAGATCTAACAATTTTAAATATCTATGCCCCTAATGTGGGAGCAGCCAACTATATCAACCAATTAATAACAAAATCAAAGAAACACATCAATAATAATACAATAATAGTAGGGGACTTGAACACTCCCCTCACTGAAATGGACAGATCATCCAAGCAAAAGATCAACAAGGAAATAAAGGCCTTAAATGACACACTGGACCAGATGGACATCACAGATATACTCAGAACATTTCATCCCAAAGCAACAGAGTACACATTCTTCTCTAGTGCACATGGAACCTTCTCCAGAATAGAGCACATCCTGGGTCACAAATCAGGTCTCAACCGGTATCAAAAGATTAGGATTATTCCCTGCATATTTTCAGACCACAATGCTCTGAAGCTAGAACTCAATCACAAGAGGAAAGCGGGAAAGAACCCAAATACATGGAGACTAAACAGCATCCTTCTAAAGAATGAATGGGTCAACCAGGAAATTAAAGAAGAATTGAAAAAATTCATGGAAACAAATGATAATGAAAACACAGCAGTTCAAAATCTGTGGGACACAGCAAAGGCAGTCCTGAGAGGAAAATATATAGCGGTACAAGCCTTTCTCAAGAAACAAGAAAGGTCTCAAGTACACAACCTAACCCTACACGTAAAGGAGCTGGAGAAAGAACAAGAAAGAAACCCTAAACCCAGCAGGAGAAGAGAAATCATAAAGATCAGAGCAGAAATCAATGAAATAGAAACCAATAAAACAATAGAAAAAATCAATGAAACTAGGAGCTGGTTCTTTGAAAGAATCAATAAGATTGATAAACCCCTGGCCAGACTCATCAAAAAGAAAAGAGAAAGGACCCAAATCAATAAAATCATGAATGAAAGAGGAGAGATCACAACTAACACCAAAGAAATACAGACAATTATAAGAACATACTATGAGCAACTCTACGCCAACAAATTGGACAATCTGGAAGAAATGGATGCATTCCTAGAGACATATAAACTACCACAACTGAACCAGGAAGAAATAGAAAACCTGAACAGACCCATAACCAGTAAGGAGATTGAAACAGTCATCAAAAATCTCCAAACAAACAAAAGCCCAGGGCCAGACGGCTTCCCAGGGGAATTCTACCAAACATTTAAAGAAGAACTCATTCCTATTCTCCTGAAACTGTTCCAAAAAATAGAAATGGAAGGAAAACTTCCAAACTCATTCTATGAGGCCAGCATCACCTTGATCCCAAAACCAGACAAGGATCCCACCAAAAAAGAGAACTACAGACCAATATCCTTGATGAACACAGACGGAAAAATTCTCGCCAAAATACTAGCCAATAGGATTCAACAGTACATTAAAAGGATTATTCACCACGATCAAGTGGGATTTATTCCAGGGCTGCAGGGTTGGTTCAACATCCGCAAATCAATCAATGTGATAGAACACATTAATAAAAGAAAGAACAAGAACCATATGATACTCTCAATAGATGCTGAAAAAGCATTTGACAAAGTCCAGCATCCCTTCCTGATCAAAACTCTTCAAAGTGTAGGGATAGAGGGCACATACCTCAATATTATCAAAGCCATCTATGAAAAACCCACCGCAAATATCATTCTCAATGGAGAAAAACTGAAAGCTTTTCCGTTAAGGTCAGGAACACGGCAGGGATGTCCATTATCACCACTGCTATTCAACATAGTATTAGAAGTCCTAGCCTCAGCAATCAGACAACACAAAGAAATTAAAGGCATCCAAATTGGTAAAGAAGAAGTCAAACTATCACTCTTCGCAGATGATATGATACTATATGTGGAAAACCCAAAAGACTCCACTCCAAAACTGCTAGAACTTGTACAGGAATTCAGTAAAGTGTCAGGATATAAAATCAATGCACAGAAATCAGTTGCATTTCTGTACACCAACAACAAGACTGAAGAAAGAGAAATTAAGGAGTCAATCCCATTCACAATTGTACCCAAAACTATAAGATACCTAGGAATAAACCTAACCAAAGAGACTAAGAATCTATACACAGAAAATTATAAAGTACTCATGAAAGAAATTGAGGAAGACACAAAAAAATGGAAAAATGTTCCATGCTCCTGGATTGGAAGAATAAATATTGTGAAAATGTCTATGCTACCTAAAGCAATCTACACATTTAATGCAATCCCTATCAAAATACCATCCGTTTTTTTCAAAGAAATGGAACAAATAATCCTAAAATTTATATGGAACCAGAAAAGACCTCGAATAGCCAAAGGAATATTGAAGAACAAAGCCAAAGTTGGTGGCATCACAATTCCGGACTTCAAGCTCTATTACAAAGCTGTCATCATCAAGACAGCATGGTACTGGCACAAAAACAGACACATAGATCAGTGGAACAGAATAGAGAGCCCAGAAATCGACCCTCAACTCTATGGCCAACTCATCTTCGACAAAGCAGGAAAGAATGTCCAATGGAAAAAAGACAGCCTCTTCAATGAATGGTGCTGGGAAAATTGGACAGCCACATGCAGAAAAATGAAATTGGACCACTTCCTTACACCACACACGAAAATAGACTCCAAATGGATGAAGGACCTCAATGTGAGAAAGGAATCCATCAAAATCCTTGAGGAGAATGCAGGCAGCAACCTCTTCGACCTCAGCCACAGCAACATCTTCCTAGGAACAACGGCAAAGGCAAGGGAAGCAAGGGCAAAAATGAACTATTGGGATTTCATCAAGATCAAAAGCTTTTGCACAGCAAAGGAAACAGTTAACAAAACCAAAAGACAGCTGACAGAATGGGAGAAGATATTTGCAAACGACATATCAGATAAAGGGCTAGTCTCCAAAATCTATGAGGAACTTAGCAAACTCAACACCCAAAGAACAAACAATCCAATCAAGAAATGGGCAGAGGACATGAACAGACATTTCTGCAAAGAAGACATCCAGATGGCCAACAGACACATGAAAAAGTGCTCCACGTCACTCGCCATCAGGGAAATACAAATCAAAACCACAATGAGATATCACCTCACACCAGTCAGAATGGCTAAAATTAACAAGTCAGGAAATGACAGATGCTGGCGAGGATGTGGAGAAAGGGGAACCCTCCTCCACTGTTGGTGGGAATGCAAGCTGATACAACCACTCTGGAAAACACCATGGAGGTTCCTCAAAGTGTTGAAAATAGAACTACCCTATGACCCAGCAATTGCACTACTGGGTATTTACCCTAAAGATACAAACATAGTGATCCGAAGGGGCACGTGTACCCGAATGTTTATAGCAGCAATGTCTACAATAGCCAGACTATGGAAAGAACCTAGATGTCCATCAACAGATGAATGGATCAAGAAGATGTGGTATATATACACAATGGAATACTATGCAGCCATCAAAAGAAATGAAATCTTGCCATTTGCGACGACGTGGATGGAACTAGAGCGTATCATGCTTAGTGAAGTAAGTCAATCGGAGAAAGACAACTATCATATGATCTCCCTGATATGAGGACATGGAGAAGCAACATGGGGGGGTAGGGGGATAGGAGAAGAATAAATGAAACAAGATGGGATTGGGAGGGAGACAAACCATAAATGACTCTTAATCTCACAAAACAAACTGGGGGTTCCTGGGGGGAGGTGGGATTGGGAGAGGGGGAGCGGGCTATGGACATTGGGGAGGGGAGGCGAACCATAAGAGACTATGGACTCTGAAAAACAACCTGAGGGTTTTGAAGGGTCAGGGGTGGGAGGTTGGGGGAACAGGTGGTGGGTAATGGGGAGGGCACGTTTTGCATGGAGCACTGGGTGTTGTGGAAAAAGAATGAATACTGTTACGCTGAAAAAATAAATAAAATGGAAAAAAAATTGCAGTTGGGAAGAAGTCTATTTTTTTCATAGATTTCCTAGAAGACACCCTCCAAAACATTGAATTTTACAGAATTGTTTTTGATCTTTCTGGGATCCTTGAAGATGTCCAAGGTTGAATGTGGTTTGTTTTGCAGACAGGTCAGGGAGCCCTGCAGTACTCCTGCAATGTCTCCTGTGGCCACCAGAGGGGTGTGTGCTCTTATCAAAGAACAGCTCCACCTCTGCAGAAGGTAGAAGTTAACCTCCTTTAGGACTTCTGTCACAGTCGTAGACAACTGCTTCAAGGATTATTTACTGTAAATATTCTTTGGGATCTATTGACAGTTCCCTACAAGTGACAACCTAAGGTTCTACAGTGACTAAACCCTGTTCCTTCTTCCACACGGAGATACATAAAATTATAAATGACTGAATGAAGGTGGACCCTCCCCTCACATGAGACACAAAATGAACCCCAAATGGGTCACAGACCTAAATATAAGAGCTAATCTGAACACTAGCTTTGGTTTCCAGGTGTCTCTCCTCAGAGACCTGGTGCCGAATCACAGCATATGGGGGTTTCCTAAGGCTCCAAACAGAACACCTCTTGTCTCCACATGGGAAGTTTTCTCTTTGGAGCTATGTCCAACCCTCTGGGTAGGTGAATCCTGCAGGGCCCCTGAGCCACAGCCACATTCCAAGGTCTCCATAGACACAACCCCACATGATGGCCCATCCTCATGAGAGTCCATTTCAACTCAGCCCCCTGGGTAGCTCGCCCCTGAGCCAGCAGATCGAAACTGCCTTCTCGCTAGGAGACAATGGGAATGCGAAGTGTGGTGTCCAGGCATCCATCCTTAGAACCTGGTCTTGAGTGGTCCCTTCTGGGGCACCCTGGAGCCATCCAACAGGACTCAACTGTCCCGTAGAAGGAAACCTTGCGGTTTGGAGCCGGTCACAAGCCCCAGCGTGGGAAAACCTCCATGGCCTCATGAGGCCCCCCTTTCATGAAGGGCCCATCATGGACACAAACTCCAGCCTGTGCCAACATTTGATACTGGCCCTGACTTCAGATGCAGGAGAGCTCGATTCAGCCTCTGCAGAATGGGCCTGCCTTGCCCTGGGCCCCAAACCTAACACTGGCTTGTGTTTTCAGACTTTTGTCCTCACACTCCTGGCCCACAAGCCCTCCAGTTTTGGAATTCCAGAGACACAATGCAGCACTCTGCCTGCCCACCAGAAGAAAAACGTTGCCCTGTGGGGCTGCACAGAAACCACAAATGAGGATCAACCTGCATGGGTCTCAACCGCACCCCAAGTTCAAAGGCTGCCCTGGGCACTAATGCTCTGTCTGACACAGCCTGAATTCAGACCTCCCGACAGATGGCTGGTCACACACCCAGGACATCGGACCCTCCATGGCCTTACCGTCATCTCTTCCCAACCTGGCTTTTCAAGCCTCTGAACCTAGACTTTATCTCCAATCCCTGCACAGGGGGTAACCTGATGCCCAAATCAGAACTCCACCTTCAGCCTGGCAAGAAACCTTCAGTTGGCATGGTGTTGAACCTTCACCGTAAGAGAAAAATGCATGGCTCATGAGACCAAGCCCATGCTTCGGGGCCGCCTTGGGCAAATACACACATTGTGAAGCTCAGCATGAGTCCTGTGTTCAAATGAGGCCTCTCAGTGACTGGACCAAGACCCCGCATATGGGCCTTGTCATGCCCCTAGTGTAACAATCATAAATAGACGTTGAGTTTCCCAGTCGCCTGACCCTAGGGCTCTGCTCTGGAATGCCTCTTTTGGAAGGACACCTGGCACAGAAAACAGGACTCCTACCTTCCCACAGAATGACCCCAAACTCTTGGGACCCTGGCCAGATCTCCAGAGAGGAAAACTCTTCAATGGCCCATGAGACAACCGCTCCATTCCAAAGCCATTCTTGACACAAAACCCAGAGACAAAAGCCGGAGTGACAGCCCCCCACTAGCCCATCTTTCCAATCCTGATGAGCTCGGATCACGGTCTGTAGATCGGGCCTGCCATACCCTCGGCCCCAAACCTAAGCCGAGATTCTGTTTTCAGATTTCTGTCCATACAGCCCTGGCCCACCCACACTCCAGGCTGCAGCCCTCTGGAGTCACAATGCAGGACAGTGACTGCACTCTCCAAGGAAACTGAGCCCATTCCATTGGCCACAAACCTACAGATTAGGAGAGACCTCCATGGACCCCCAGGCCATCCCAATAGTGTATAACGCCCTGGACAAACAGGGGCGATCTGACACAAGCTGAGCAAATACCTCCACTCAGACAAGCAGATGGATGTCCCCAGAGGCAGAATATGGTACCAGACAGGCCCCTAGGCCCTAATCTGAACCCTTGCTTTGGTTTCAAAGCGTCACTTCACAGAGGCCTGTTTTCCAATACCAGCATAAGGGTATTTCCTGAGGCACCAATCAGAACATCTCTCGTCTCCACAGGGAAACTTGCTCTTTGAAACAGTGTAAACCCTCCGGTTAGGAGAATCTGTCAGGGCCCACGAGACGCCACCTCATTCCAAGGTCTCCATGGACACAAACCCACATTGTGACCCATCCTCAGGAGATTCCATTTCAACTCAGCCCCTGGGTAGCTCCCCCAGAGCCAGCAGATCGCACTTGCCTTGTTGGTAGGAGACAATGGGAATGCGAGGTGGGGTGCACAGGCATCCATCCTTAGAACACTACACCCGAGACTTCCCATATGGGGCGTCCTAGAGCCACTAAAAAGGACTCGACTGTCCCACAGAAGGAATCCCTGCGGTTTGGATCATCTCACAACTCCCAGTGTGGGAAAACCTCCATGGCCTCATGAGGCGCCCCCCTTCATGAAAGAGGCCATCATGGACACAAACTACAACCTGAGCCTACATCTGATCCTCGCCCTGACTTAGAGGCAGGAGATCTCGATTCAACCTCTGCAGAGTGGGCCTGCCTTGCCCTCATCCCAAAACCTAACCTTAGCTTGTGTTCTTAGATTTCCGTCCTCACCCTCAAGGCCCAAAAGCCCTCCAGATTGGGAATTCTGTAGCCACAATGCAGTACTCTGCCTGACCACCAGAAGAAAAACGTTGCCGTATGGAGCTGCCCAGAAACCTTAAATGAGGATCAAACTGAATGCCACTTGAGTGTACCCCTATTATATAGGCTTCCCTGGTCACTAATGCTTGGTCTAACACTGCCTGAGCCCAGACCTCCCGACCGACCCCCAGACAGCTGGCTGAAAACCCAGCTCATCGGACCCATCATAGACTTAGGCCTCATTTCTTCCCAACCTGGGTTTTCAGGCTTCAGAACCTAGACCTTATCTACAATAACTGCACAGTGGAGAACCTGATTTAGAAATCAGAACTCATCCATCCCCATGGCAAGAAACCTTGCTGTTGGCATGGTGTCCAACCTTCAGGATTGGAGAAACAAGCATTTCCAATACCAGCATATGGGGGTTTCCTGAGGCACCAATCAGAACCTCTTGTGTCCACATGGGAAACTTGCTCTTTGGAGCTGTGTCAAACCCTTTGTTTAGGAGAATACTTCAAGTCCCCTGAGCCACCACCACATTCCAAGGTCTCCATGGACACAAACCCACATTATGACCCATCCTCAGGAGAGTCCATTTCAACTCAACCCCTGGGTAGCGCCTCCAGAGCCAGCAGAACGGACCTGCCTTGTCACTAGGAGACAATGGGAATGCAAGGTGGGGTGCCCAGGCATCCATCCAGAGAATTATGCTCTCGAATCTTTCCATATGGGGCATCCTGGAGCCATCCAACAGGCCTCGACTGTCCCGCAGAAGAAATCCTTGCGGTTTGGAGCAGCTCACAACTCCTAGCGTGGGTAAACCTCCATGGCCTCATGAGGCCCCCCAACTTCATAAAGGGGCCATCATGGACACAAACTCCAACCTGAGCCAACGTCTGATGCTCGTCTTGACCTCAGATGCAGGAGATCTCGATTCAGCCTCTGCACAGTGGGCCTGCTGTTTCCTTGCACAGAAACCTAACCCTAGCTTGTGTTCTCAGTCTTCCGTCCTCACAATCCTGGAACAAAAGCCCTCCATATTGGGAATTCTGTAGACAAAAGCAGCACTCTGCCTGCCTACAGGAAGAGAAACGTTGCACTATGGGGGTGACCAGAAATCCCAAATGAGAATCAAGCTGCATGCCATTCAACTGCACTGCACATATATAGGCTGCCCTGTGCACTAATGCTCTTTCTGACATAGTATGAGCCCCAACCTCCTGACCGACACCCAGACAACTGGCGGCACACCCAGCACTTCGGACCTGCCCTGGCGTTAGGCCTTCATCTATTCCCAACCTGACTTTTCAGGCTTCAGAACCTAGAGGTGATCACTAATCACTGCACAGGGGTGAACCTGATGCAGAAATCAGAAGTCCTCCATCCCCATGGCAAGAAACTTGCTGTTGGCATGGTGTCCAACCTTCAGAGTAGGAGAAACCAGCATGGACCAGGAGGCCACACCCATGCTTGAGGGTCACTTTGGGCACAAACACGCATTGTGACCCTCAGCCTGAGCCTGGTGCTCAAGTAAGGCCTCTCAGGGGCTGGACCAAGAGCCCTCATATGGGGCTTGCCATGTCCCTGGGCCACCAATCTTAACCATAGGTCGGGTTTTCCAGTCACCCATACCCAGGGCTCTGCTCTGGAATCCCACATTTGAAGGGACACCTGAGGCAGAAAAAAGGACTCCTCCCTTCCCACAGAATGACCCCAAACTCTTGGGAGTCGGGCCAAATGCCCATAGTGGGAGACTCATCAATGGCCCATGAGGCCACACTGACATTCCACCACCATCTTTGACACAAAATCCAGAGACAAGGGCCTGAGCAACCTCCTCACACTCATCCTTCATTCATATCCTGAGGAGCTGCCCTCACGGTCTCTAGATCGAGACTGCCATACCCTCGGACCCAAACCTAAACTGAGTTTGTGTTTTCAGATTTCTTTCCCCACAGCCCTGGCCCACACACTCTCCATCCTGGAGCCCCTGGAGCCACACCACAGGACTGTGCCTGCCCTCTCCAATGAAACTCGGCCCATTCCATTTGCCACAACCCCACAGATTAGGAGAAATATCCAAGATCCCCGAGGCCATCACAATCGTGTGTGCCGCCCTGGACAAAGAGCGGGGATCTAACACAAGCTGAGCAACTACCTTCACTCAGATAAGCAGAAGGATGTCCCCAGAGATGGAAGATATAAAAGGACAGGCCCCTAGGTCCGAATCTGTACCCTTGCTTTGGTTTCCAGGCGTCTCTCCTCAGAGGCCTGGTTTCAAATACCAGCATATGGGAGTTTCCTGGAGGACCAATCAGAACACCTCTCAACTCCACATGGGAGACTTGCTTTTTGGAGCTGTGCCAAACCCTCCAGTTAGGAGAATACTTCAGGGAACCCAAGCCACCACCACATTCCAAGGTCTCCAGGGAAACAAATCCACATTATGACCCATCCTCAGGAGAGTCCATTTCAACTCAGCCCCTTGGGTAGCTCCCTCAGAGCCAGCAGATCGAATGTGCCTTGTCGCTAGGAGACAATGGGAATGCGAGGTGGGGTGACTAGGCACTCATCCTAGAACCCTGCTCTCGAATCTTTCCATATTGGGCGTCGTGGAGCCATCCAACATGACTCAATTTTCGTGCAGAAGGAATCCTTGTGGTTTGGAGCAGCTCACAACTCCCAGCATGCGAAATCCTCCATGGCCTCATGAGGTCCCCCAACATGATGAAGGGGCAATCATGGACACAAAGTCCAACCTAAGCCAACGTCTGATCCTCACACTGAATTCAGATGGAGGATATCTCGATTCAGATTCTGCAGAATGGACCTGCCGTGCCCTCTGCCGCAACCCTAACCTTAGCTTGTGTTCTCAGATTTCCATCCTCACACTCCTGGCCCAAAAGCCCTCCAGAATGAGAACTCTGTAGCCACAACCCAGCATTCTGCCTGCCCACCAGAAGAAAAATGTTGCCCTACGGGCCTGCCCAGAAACCCCAAATGAGGATCAACCTGCAAGCCACTCGACTGCCCCCCCCAATATGTAGGCTGCCCTGGGCACTAATGCTCTGTCGGACACAGCCAGAGGCCGGGCCTCCTTACCGACATGCAGACAGCTGGCCACACACCCAGCACATGCGACCGGCCATGGACTTAGGACGTTATCTCTTCCCAACCTGGGTTTTCAGGCTTCAGAACCTAAACATTATCTCCAATGACTGAAGAGGAGTGAACCTGATGCAGAAACCAGAACGCCTCCATCCCCATGGCAAGAAACCTTGCTGTTGTCATGGTGTCCAACCTTTAGAGTAGGAGAAACCAGCATGGCCCATGAGGCCACACCCATGCTTGAGGGCATCTTTGGGCACAAACACAGCATTGTGACCCTCAAGGCCAGACCCAAGCTCAAGTAAGGCGTCTCAATGGCTGGACCAAAAGCCAGCATATGGTGCTTGCCATGCCCATAGACCCCTATTCTTAACCAGAGGTAGAGTTTTCCAGTCTCCCATACCCAGGCTCTGTTCTGGAATCCCTCTTCTGGAGGGACACATGAGGCAGAAAATAGGACACCTCCCTTCCCAGAGAATGACACCAAACTCTTGGGAGCCAGGCCAAATCCCCAGAGAGGGAGACTCAGAGAGGGAGTCAAGGGACTCATGGCCCTTGAGAGCACCCCAACATTCCATGGCCATCCATGACACAAAATCTAGAGACAAAATCCTAAGTAACCACCTCACACTTGCCCTTCGTTCATATCCAGAGGAACTTCCCTCATGGCCAGTAGATCGGACCTGCCATAGCCTCGGCGCCAACCTATGCTGAGTTTGTGATTTCAGATTTCTGTCCACACAGTCCTGGTCCACACACCCTCCAGGCTGGGGATCCTGGAGCCACAGAGCAGGACTGTGCCTGCCTTCTTCATGGAAACTGAGCCCATTCCAATGGCCACAACCCTACAGATTAGGAGAAACCTCCAAGGACCCCGAAGCATTCCCAATCGTGCAGACCGCCCTGGGTAAACATAGGCGATCTGACAAGCTGAGCAACTACCTCCACTCAGACAAGGAGACACATGTCCCCAGAGACAGAAGATTGAATCGGACAGTCCCCTAGTCCCTAATATGAACCCTTGCTTTGGTGTCAAAGTGCCTCTCCTCAGAGGCCTGGTTTCCAATAACAGCATATGAAAGTTTCCTGAGGCACCAATCAGAACCTCTCATCTCCACATGGGAAATTTGCTCTTGGGAGCTGTGTCAAACCCTTTTGTTAGGAGAATCCTTCAGTTCCCCTGAGCCACCGCCACATTCCAAGGTCTCCATGGACACAAACCTACATTATGAGACATCCTCAGGAGAGTCCATTTCGACTCAACTCCTGGGTAGCACCCCCAGAGCAAGCAGATCAGACTCGTCTTGTCGCTAGGAGACAATCAGAAGTGAGGTGAGGTGGGGTGCCTAGGCATCCATCCGGAGAATCCTACTCTCAAATCTTTCCATATGGAGTGTCCTGGAGCCATCCAATAGGCCTCGACTGTCCTGCAGAAGGAATCCTTGTGGTTTGGAGCAGCTCAAAACTCCCAGCGTGGGTAAACCTCCACGGTCTCATGAGTTCCCCACCTTCATGAAGGGGCCATCATGGACACAAGCTCCAACCTGAGGCAACATCTGATTCTCGGCCTGACTTCAGATACAGGAGGTCTCAATTCAGCCTCTGCACAGTGGGCCGGCCGTGACATCGCCACAAAACCTAGCCCTAGCTTGAGTTCTGAGACTTCTGTCCTCACACCCTTGGACCAAAAGCCCTCCAGATTGGGAATTCCAGAGCCACAATGCAGCACTTGGCCCACCCACCAGAAGAAAAATTTTGCCCTATGAGGCTGCCCAGAAACCCCAAATGAGGATCAACCTGCAAGCCACTCGACTGCACCCCCAATATGTAGGCTGCCCTGGGCACTAATGATCTGTCTGACACAGCCTGAGCTCAGACCTCCTGACTAACTCCCAGACAGATGGCCGCACACCCAGCACTTTGCCCCCAACATAGCCTTAGACCATCATCTCTACCCAACCTAGCTTTTCAGGATTCAGACCCTAGACCTTATCTCCAATCACTGCACAGGGGATAACCTGATGCAGAAATTAGAACTCTTCCATCTCCATGGCAAGAAACTTTTCTTTTGGCATGGTGTCCAACCTTCAGTGTACGAGAAACCAGCAGGAACCATTAGGCCACACCCAACCATGCTTGAGGGCCTCCCTGGGCACAGGGCACAAACATGCATTGTGTCCCTCAGTGCCATCCTATGCTCAAGTAAGGTCTCTCAGTGGCTAGACCAAGAGCCCGCATATGGGGCTTGACATGCCCCTAGGCCCCGAATCCTAACCAGAGGTCGGGTTTTCCAGTCGCCTGTAACCAGGGCTCTGCTCTCAAATCCCTCTTTTGGAGGGACACATGAGTCAAAAAACAGGACTCCTCCCTTCCCACAAAATGACCCCAAACTCTTGGGAACTGGGCCAAATCCCCAGAGAGGGAGACTCGTCCATGGCCCATGAGGCCACCCCGACATTCCACGGACATCCTTGACACATAATCCAGAGACAAAAGCCTGAGCAACTGCCTCACACTCGCCCTTCATTCATATGCTGAGGAGTTCCCCTCAGGGTCTCTAGATCAAGCCTGCCATACCCTCAGCCCCAAACCTAAGCCAAGTTTGTGTTTTCAGACTTCTTTCCCCACAGCACTGGGCCACACATTCTCCAGGCTGGGCATCCTGGAGCCACACCACAGGACTGTGCCTCCCCTCTCCAAGGAAACTCTCTCCATTCCATTGGCCATAACCCTACAGATTAGGAGAAACCGCCAAGGTCGCCGAGGCCATCCCAATCATGTAGGTCTCCCTGGACAAACAGGGGCGATATGACACAAGCTGAGCAACTACCTCCACTCAGACAAGGAGACGGATGTCCACAGAGTTAGAAAATTGTACCGGACAGGCCCCTAGGCCCTAATCTCAACCCTTGCTTTGGTTTCAAAGCATCACTCCACAGAGGCCTGCTTTCCAATACCAGCATAAGGGTATTTCCTGAGGCACCAATCAGAACACCTCTTGTATCCACATGAGAAATTGGCTCTTTGGAGCTCTATCAAACTGTCCAGTTAGGAAAATCCTACAGGGATCCCGAGCCCCCGCCCCAATCCAAGGTCTCCATGGATACAAACCCACATTATGGCCCATCCTCAGGAGAGTCCATTTCAACTCAGCCCCCTGGGGAGCTCCTTCAGATCCAGCAGATCGAACCTGCCTTGTCGCAATGGGAATGCGAGGTGGGGTGCCCAGGCATCCATCCTTAAAACCCTGCTCTCGAATCTTTCCATATGGGGCTTCCTTGAGCCATCAAACAGGACTCAACTGTCCCACAGAAGGAATCCTTGTGGTTTGGAGCAGCTCACAATTCCCAGCGTGGGAAAATCTCCAAGGCTTCATGAGATCCCCCACCTTCATGAAAGGGCCATCATGGACACAAATTCCCACCTGAGCCAACATCTGATCCTCGTCCTGACTTCAGATGCAGGAGATCTCAATTCAGCCTTTTCAGAGTGGGCCTGCCAAGCCTTGCCTCGAAACCAAGGCCTAGCTTGTGTTCTCAGACTTCCATCCTCACACTCCTGGCCCATAAGCCCTCCAGATTGGGAATTCCGGAGCCACAACGCAGCACTCTTCCGGCCCACCAGAAGAAAAACGTTGCCCTATGGGGCTGCCCTGAAACCCCAAATGAGGATCAACTGGCACACCCCTCAACTGCACTCCAGTTATATAGTCTGCCCTGGGCACTAATGCTCTCTCTGACACAGCTTTGGCCCTGACCTTCTGACCGACACCCAGACAGCTAGCCACACACCCAGCACATTGGACCCGCCATGGACTAAGGACGTCATCCCTTCCCAACCTAGCTTTTCAGGTTTCAGAACCTAGACCTGATCTACAATCACTGCACAGGAGTGAACCTGGTGCAGAAATCAGAAATATTCCTTCCCCATGACAGGAAACCTTGCTGTTGGCATGCTGTCCAACCTTCAGGGTAGGAGAAACCAGCATGGCCCATGAGGCCACGCCCATGCTTGAGGGCATCCTTGGGCACAAACACGCATTGAGACCCTCAGCGTGAGCCCCGTGCTCAAGTAAGGCCTCTCAGTGGCTGGACCAAGAGCCCGCATATGGGGCTTGACATGCCCATCGAGCCCCAACATTAACCAGAGGTCGGGTGTTCCAGTCGCCCGTACCCATAGCTCTGCTCTGGAATCCCTCTTTTGGAGGGACACATGAGGCAGAAAACAGGACTCCTCCCTTCCCACCGAATGACCCCAAATCCTTGGGAGCCAGGCCAAATCCCCAGAGAGGGAGACTCGTCCACGTCCCATGAAGCCACCCCTACATTCCACGGCCATTATTGACACAAAATCCAGACACATAAGCCTGCCAACTGCCTCACACTCACCCTTTGTTCATATCCTGAGGAGCTCTCCTCACGGTCTGTAGATCGGGCCTGCCATACCCTCGGCCCCAAATCTAAGATGAGTTTGTGTTTTCAGATCTGTCCCCACAGCCCAATCCCACACACCGTCCATGGGAGACCACTGTAGCCACACCGCAGGACTGCATGCCCTCTCCAAGGAAACTGTGCCCATTCCATTGGCCACAACCCTACAGATTAGGAGAAACATCCAAGGTCCCCGAGGCCATCCCAATAGCGTAGACAGCCCTGGACAAACGGGTGATCTGACTCAAGCTGAGCAACTACCTCCACTCAGACAAGCAGACGGATGTCTCCAGAGACAGAAGATTGAACTGGACAGCACCCTAGGCCCTATTCTGAAATCCTGTTTTGGTTTAAAGGCGTCTCTCCTCAGAGGCCATTTCCCAGACTTGCATATGGGAGTTTCCTGAGGCACCAATCAGAACACTGATCATCTCCACATGGGAAACTTGCTCTTGGGAGCTGTGTCAAACCCTCCGGTTAGGAGAATCCTCCAGGGCACTCAATGCTCTGCCACATTCCAAGGTCTCCAGGGACACAAACCCACATTATGTCCCATCCTCAGGAGAGTCCATTTCAACTCAGCCCCCTGGGTAGCTCCCGCAGAGCCAGCAGATCGAATGTGCTTTGTTGCTAGGAGAAAATGGGAATGAAAGGAGGGGGTCCCAGGCATTCACCCTTAGAAGCCTGAACTTAATTCTTTCTGTATGGGGTGTCCTGGAGCCATCCACCAGGAATCGACTGTGCCGTAGAAGGAATCCTTGCAGTTTGGAACATCTCACAATTCCCAGCGTGGGAAGACCTCCAAGGCCTAATGAGGACCCCCCTTCATGAAGGGGCCATCATGGACACAAAATCCATACTGAGCCAACATATGATCCTTGGCCTGACTTCATATGCAGAAGATCTCGATTCAGCCTCTGCAGAGTGAGCCTGCCATGTCCTTGTACTGAAACCTAATCCTGGCTTGTGTTCTCAGTCTTCCCTCCTCACACTCCTGTACCACATGCTCCCAGACTGGGAATTCCAGAGCCATGACACAGCAGTCTACCTGCCCTCCAGAGGAAAAACGTTTCCCAATGGGGCTGCCCAGAAACCTCAAATGAGGTTCAACCTGCACACCACTCGACTGCACTCCAATTATATAGGCTGCCCTGGGTTCTAAAGCTCTGTCTGACACAGCCTGTGCCCAGACCTCCTGACCGGCAGGCACTCAGACACCTGGCTTCACACCCAGCACATCCGAAGCGCCATGACCTTAGGCTGTCATCTCTACACAACCTGGGTTTTCTGGCTTCAGAACCTAGAAATTATCTCCAGTCAATGCACAGGGGTGAAGCTGGTGCAGAAATCAGTACTCCTTCATCCCCATGTCAAAAAAAAAATGCAGTTGGCATGGTATCCAACATTCAGGGTAGGAGAACAAGCAGTCCCATGAGGCCACGCCCATGCTTGAGGGCCGGCTTGGACACAAACATGCATTGTGTCCCAGCGTGAGCCCCATGTTCAAGGAAGGCCTCTCTGTGGTTGGACACCGAGCCCACATATAGGGCTTGCCCTGCCCCCAGACACCCAATCCTAAGCAGATGTTGGGTTGTACAGTCATCCGTACCCAGGACTCTGCTCTGGAATCCCTCTTTTGTAGGGACACTTGAGGCAGAAAACAGGACTCCTCCCTTCCCACAGAGTGACCTCAAACTCTTGGGAGATGGGTCATATCCACAGAGAGGGAGACTCGACCATGGCCCACGAAGCCCACCCCAATATTCCACGGCCATCCTTGACACAAAATCCACAGAAAATAGCCTGAGCGACCACCTCCAACTTGCCTTTTTTTATATCCAGAGGAGCTCGCCTAACGGTCTGTAGATCAGGCCTGCCATACCCTCGGCCCCAAACCTAAGCACAGTTTGTGTTTTCAGACTTCTGTCCCCATAGCCCTGGCTCACACACCCTCCAGGCTGGGGCCTCTGGAGCCACACCACACGACCGTGCCTGCCCTCTCCAAGGAAACTGTGCCCATTCCACTGTTCATAACCCTATGATTAGTAGAAACCTCCAACACTCCTAAGTCATCCCAATAGGGGAGGACACCCTGGACAAACATGGGCATTCTGACATAAGCTGAGAAACTACCTTCACTCAGACACGCAGACAGATTTTCCCAGAGACAGGGGATTGAACAGGACGGGGCCCTAGGCCCTAATCTCAACCCTAGCTTTGGTTTCCAGTTGTCTCTCCTCAGAGGCCTGCTTTCGAATAACAGCATATGGGGATTTCCTGAGGCACCAACTGGAACATCTCTCATCTCCACATGGGAAAATTGCTCTTTGGAGCTGTGGCAAACACTCTGGGCAGGAGAATCCTGCAGAGCCCCTGAGACACCGCCACATTCTTATGTCTCCATGGACACAAACCACATGGCAACCCATCCTCATGTGAGTCCATTTCAACTCAGCCCCCTGGGTAGCTCCCCCAGAGATAGCAGATCAGACTAGCCTTGTCACTAGGAGTCAATGGGAATGCAAGGTGGGGTGTCCAGGCATCCATCCTGCTTTCAAAACAGAAGCCTGCTTTTGAGTCTCTCCTTATGTGTGTCCTGGAGCCATCCAGCAGGACTAGACTTTCCAGTAGAAGAAAACCTTGTGGTTTGGAGCAGCTCACTACCCCCAGCATGGGAAAATGTCCATGTCCTCACGAGCCCCCCCCCCCCTTCATGAATGGGCCATCATGCATGCAAACTCCAGCCTGAGCCAATGTCTGATCCTCGCTGTGACATCAGATGCAGGTGATCTCGATTCAGACCCTGCAGAGGGGGCCTGCCGTGCCCTCGGCAACAAACCTACCCTAGCTTGTGTTTTCAGACTTCTGTCCTCATGCTCCTTGCCCACAAGCCCTCCAGATTGGGAATTAAGGAACCACAATGCATCCACCTCCTTTCCACCAGTAGAAAAACGTTGCCCTATGGGGCTGCCCAGAAAGCCCAAATGAGGATCAACTTGCATGGCCCCCGAACACACCCCAATTTCCTAAGCTGTCCTTGGCACTAATGCACTGTCTGACACAGCTTGAGCCCAGACTTCCCGACAGACACCCAGACAGCTGGCCACACACCCAGCATGTCAGGCCCGCCATGGCTTTAGGCTGTCATCTCTTCCCAACCTGGGTTTTCCTTATCTGAACCTAGATCTTACCTCCAGTCTCTGCTCAGGGGGGATCCTGATGCACACATCAGAACTCCGTCCTTCCCCACAGTAGGAAACCTTGCTGTTGGCATGGTGTCAAGCCTTCAGGGTAGGAGAAACCTGCATGGCCCATGAGGCCACGCCCATACTTGAGGGCCGCCTTGGGCACAAACACGCATTGGGACAATCAGTGTGAGCCACTGATCAAGGAAGGCTCTCAGGGGCTGGACCAAGAGCCCGCATGTGGGGCTTGCCATGCCCCTAGGCCCCCATTCCTAACCAGAGGTCAGGTTGTGCAGTCGCCCGTATCCAGGACTCTGCTCTGTAATCCCTCTTTTTGAGGAACACCTGAGGCAGAAAACAGGTCTCCTCCCTTCCCACAGAATGACCCCAATCTCTTAGGAGCCGGGCCAAATCCCCAGAGAAAGAGACTCGACCATGGCCCATGAGGCCACTCCGACATTCCACGGCCATTCTTGACAGAAAATCCAGAGACAAAATCCTGAGTGGCTGCCTCCCACTCGCCCTTCTTTCCTATCCCGAGGAGCTCCCCACACGGTCTGTAGATTGGGCCTGCCATAGTCTCAGCCCTAACCCAAGCCGAGTTTATGTTTTCAGACTTCTGTCCCCACAGCCCTGGCCCACACTCCCTCCAGACTGGGGCATCTGGACCAACACCACACGATGAAGCCTGCCCTCTCCATCGAAACTGTGCCCATTCCATTATCACAACCCTACCCTTTTTTAGGAGAAACCACCAAGGCCCCCGAGGCCATCCCAATAGTGGAAAACACCCTGGACATACAGGGGAATTCGGACACAAGCTGAGCAACTATCTCCACTCAGACACACAAACAGATGTCCCCAGAGACAGGAGATTGAACTGGACAGGCCCCTAGGTCTTAATCTGAACCCTAGCTTTGGTTTCCAGTCGTCTCTCCTCAGGGGCCTCTTTTGGAATACCAGCATATTGGGGTTTTCTGAGGCACCAAACGGAACACCTCTCATTTCCACAACCACATGAGAAGGTTGCTCTTTGGAGCTGTGGCAAACCCTCTGGGGAGGAGAATACTGTAGGGCCCCTGAGCCACCACAACATTCCAAGGTCTCCATGGACACCAAACCACATGATGACCCATTTCAACTCAGCACCCTGGGCAGCTCACCCTTGAGCTAGGAGATCGAACCAGCCTTGTAGCTAGGAACCAATGGGAATACGAGGTGGGGTGTCCAGGCATCCATTCCTAGAAGCCTGCTCTTGAGTTTTTCCGTATGGGGTGTCCTGGAGCCATCTCGGAGGACTCGACTGTCCTGCAGAAGGAAAACTTGCAGATGGAGCAGCTCACAATCACCAGAGTGGGAAAGCCTCCATGGCTTCATGAGAGCTCCCTTCATGAAGCGGCCATCATGGATGCAAACTCCAGCCTGAACCACCACCTGATAATCGTGTGACTTCAGATGCAAGAGATCTCGATTCACCCAGTGCTGAGTGGGCCTGTCATTCCCTCAGATCCAAACCTAACCCTAGCTTGAGATTTTGCACTTCCATCCTCACACCAGTGGCCCGAAGCCCTCCATATTGGGAATTCTGGAGCCACAATGCAGCCTTCTGCCTTCCCACCAGAAAGAAGTGTCCTATGGGGCTGCCCAGAAACCAAAATGAGGATCAATGTGCACGGCCTTCAAATGCACCCTAATATCATAGGCCGCCCTGTGCACTAATGCTCTGTCTGACACAGCATGAGACCCGACCTCCTGTCAGCCGCCCATATAGCGTGCCCCGTATCCTGCAGGTGTTACTTGCCATGGCCTGAGGCCATCTTTTCTACTGAACCTGGGTCTTCACACATCTGACCCCAGACTTTAGCTCAAATCCCTCCCTATGGGAGAAACTGAAGCACAATTCCCCATGGCTGGAAACCTGGCTGTAGGGATGGGTGTCCACCCTCAGAGTGAGAGCCAGCTGCACGGCCCATGAGACCATGCCCACTCAAGAGGGCCGCCCTGGGAACAAACAGGCATTGTGACGCTCAGACTGAGACTGCTTTAAAACAAGCCCCCTTGGGAGCTGTAACAGGAGCCTGCAGAGCGGGCCTGCTATGCCCCTAAGCCAAAATCCTAATCCTCGGTGGGGTTCTCCTGGGGCCTGGACCCAGAAACCGTCTCTGGAATCCCTGTTTTGGGCGGGACCCTGGAGATGGAAAACAGTACTCTAACTTCTCCTGGAAAGACACCAAACTCTCGGGAGCCAGGCAGAATCCCGAGAGGAAGAATCTTCCATGGCCCCATGAGGCCACCCCTACATTCCCTCTCCATCCTAGACACATAATTCAGACAGAAAAGCCTGCACTACTGCCTCCCTGGCGCCTGTACATCAAATCCCGAGGAGCTGCCCTCAGGTTGTGCAGATAGGGCCTCCCATCATCTCGCCCCTAAACCTCACCCAAATTTTTGTCTGCAGACTTCTGTCCCCAAAGCCCTGGCCCACACGTCCTCCAGGATGGGGCCTCCAGAGCCACAGAGCAGGACTGGGCCTGCCTTCCCAAAGGAAATTCTTCCTGTCACAGATGCCCAAACCTTCCAAACTAGGAGAAACCTGCAATGCCCTTGAGCCCACCCCAATTTCGTAGGCCTCTCTGGATGAAAATGTGCAGTCTGACACAGCATAGTTACCCACCTCCAGGCAGATATGCAGGTCAATGGCCCTGAGTCAGAAGATTGAACCTTACCTGGGTCTAGAACCGCAGTGGAACCCTAGCTAAGGTTTTCAGGCACCTGTCCCCAGAAGCCCGTACTGGAATACCAACATAGACTCCAAAACTTGGTCCCTCAGCCACAACACAGAACCCCAGCAGTCTCCAGAAAGAAAACTTGCTCTTGGGAGCTGCATCCAACCCTTGGGGTAGGAGAATCCTCCATGGACCCTGAGCCACCACCACATTCTAAGGTTTCCCTGACCACAAATCAGCATTGTGCCCCAACAGCCTGAAAACCCCTGTCAACTCAGTCCACTTGGAACATCGCCCCAGAGCCAGCAGATCGAAACTGCCCTGTTCTCGGATGCAATGGGAACGCGAGGTGGGCTTTCCAGGCATCCATGTGGAGAGGTCTACTCTCTAATCTTTCCATATGGGGGACGCTGGAAACATTCAACTGGACTTTCCCCTGTCCAGAAGAAGACACCTTGCTGTTTAGGGCAGCTTACACGCCCCAGCGTGGGAAAACCTGCATGGCCTCTTGAGGCCATCCCTTCATTCACGGCCATCATGGACCCAGACTGCAGCATGAGTGGACATCAGACACTCGCTCTTACTCTGCTGCTGGAGTTCTTGAATCAGCTGCTGCATATTGGAATTGCTATGTGCTCGGCACTGACCTGAACGGTAGATGTTTTTTCAGACTTCCGTCCTCACACTCCTGGCACACAAGCCCTCCAGTTTGGGAATTGTGGAGTCACAATGCAGCATTCATTTTGCCCACCAGAGACAAAGAGTGCCTTATGGGTCTCAGATACCCCACATGAGGATCCACCTGCACCGCCCTCGACGGCAACCCAATATTATAGGCTGCCCTGTGCACTAATGCTCTGTCTGACACAGCATGAGCCTTGACATCCCGCGAGCCACCCAGATAGAGGGTCCAGTATCCTCCAGGTGGAAACTGGCTGGCCTGAGACTGTCATCTCTACCCAACCTGGTATTCAGGCATCTCTCCCTAGACCTTACTTCAAATCCCTGCCTATGGGGGAAACTGAAGCACAAAAGAGTACTCCTCTTTCCCCATGGCAGGAAACCTGGCTGTTGGGATGGGTGCCCATCCCTCAGAGTGGGAGCCAGCTGCATGGCCCATGACACAACACCCACTCAGAAGGGCCACCCTGGGCATAAACAGGCATTGTGACACTCAGCCTGAGCCCGTTTTCAAACAAGCCCACTCTCAAGCTGGACCTGGAACATTCAGAACGGGCCTTCCATGCCCCTAGGCCCGAACACTAAACCTCGGCGGGGTTCTCCAGGCGCCCGGACCCAGAAACCTCCGGATTCCCTGTTTGGGCGTGACCTCTGAGACGGAAAACAGCTGTCTTCCCTTCCCCCAGAAAGACACCAAACTCTTGGGAACTGGGCATAATCCCCAGAGATTAAGAATCTCTCATGGTCCAATGAGGCCACCCCTACATTCCTTGGCCATCCTGGACATACAATTCAGGCAAAAAAGCCTGCGCGGCCGCCTCTGAGCCGACCGAAATTCAAATCGTGGAGCTACCCTCAGGCTGTGCATATAGGTCCTGCCATGCCTTCGCCCCTAACTCTAGCCCGAGTTTGTTTCCACAGATTTCTGTCCCCAAAACCCTGGCCCACATGCTTTCCACGATGCGGTCTCCAGAACCACAGCGTAGGACTGGGCCTACACTCCCGAAGGAAACTGCCCATCACACTTGCCCAAACCCTCCAGATTAGGAGAAGCCTGCAAGCCCCTGAGCCCTCCCCAATTTCATAGGTCTCTCTGGACAAAAATGCGCAGTCTGACACAGCATAGTTACACACCTCCAGGAAGATATGCAGGTCAATGGCCCTGAGTCAGAAGATTGAACCTTACCTGGGCCTAGGACTTCATCGGAACCCTAGCTAAGGTTTTCAGGCATCTGTCCCCAGAAGCCCATTCTGGAATCCCAACATACATTCCAACATGTGGTCCCTGAACAACACCACAGAATCCCAACAGTCCCCAGAAAGAAACCTTGCTCTTGGGAGCTGGGTCCAACCCTCGGGGTAGGAGAATCCTCCATAGCCCTTGAGCCACTGCCACATTCTAAGGTCTGCCTGGACACCAACCAGCATTGTGACCCATCAGCCTGAGACCCCTGTCAACTCAGTCCCCTTGCAACTTCACCCCAGAGCGAGAAGATTGTACCTCCCCTGTTCCTCGCCTGCTTTGGGAAAGGGAGTTGGGCTTTCCAGGCATCCATGCGGAGAGCTCTGCTATCTAATCTTTCCATATGGGGGACTTTGGAGCCATTCAACAGGGCTTCCCCTGTCCCGCAAAGGACACCTTGCTGTTTGGAGCAGCTCACAATCGCCAGAGTGGGACAACCTACATGGCCTCTTGAGGCCATGCCTCAATTCATTGGCCATCATGGACACAGACTCTAGCGTGAGTGGACATCTGAAACTCACGCTTACTCTGTTGTTGGAGATCTCGAATCATCCACTGCACAATGGAACTGCCCTGCGCTCGGCACTGAACTGAAGCGTAGCTTGTGTTTTCAGACTTCCGTCCTCATACTCCTGGCCCGCAAGCCCTCTAGATTGGGAATTCTGGAGCCACAATGCAGCCTTCAACCTGCCCACCTGAAAGAAGAAGTACTCTATGGATCTGTCCAGAAACCCCACGTGAGGATCCACCTTCGTGGCCCTTGACGGCACCCCAATATCATAGGCCACCCTGTGCACTAATGCTCTGTCTGACACAGCCTGAGCTCTGACCTCCTGTCAGCCTCCCAGATAGCAGGCCCTGTGTCTTGCAGGTAGAACTCGCCATGGCCCAAGACCGTCATCTCAACCAACTTGAGTATTCAGACATCCTTCCCCAGACCTTACTTCAAATCCCTGCCTGTGGGGGAAACTGAAGCACAAAAGAGTGCTCCTCCTTCCCCATGGCAGGAAACCTGGCTGCTGGGATGGGTGCCCAACCCTCAGAGTGAGAGCCAGCTACATTGCCCATGAGACCACGCTCACTGAGGAGGGTATCCATGGGAACAAACAGGCATTGTGATACTCAGCCTGAGCCTGCTTTCAAACAAGCCACCTACCAGGCTGGAACAGGCGCCCGCAGACCGGGACTGCCAAACTCTAACCCTCAGTGGGGATCTCCAGGTGCCTGGACCCAGAAACTGTCTCTGGAAACCCTGTTTTGGCGGAACCCCTGAGAGACAAAACAGAACTCTTCCCTTCCCCCAGAAAGACACCAAACTCTTGGGAGCTGGACAGAATCATCAGAGAGGAAAAATCTCCCATGGCCCCATGAGGCCAACCCTACATTCCGTGGCCATCCTTGACACACAATTCAGAAAGAAAAGCCTGAACTACTGCGTGCCAGACACCAAACTTCAAATCACGAGGAGCTGCCCTCAGGCTGTGCAGATAGGGCCTGTCATCCCCTCGCCCCTAACCCGAAACTGAGTTTGTGTCTGCGGACTTCTGTCCACAAAGCCCTGGCGACATGCCCTCTAGGATGGGGCCTCTGGAGCCAAACTGCAGGACTGGGCCTGCCCTCCCAAAGAAAACTCTGCCCATCTCAGTTTCCCAAACCCTCCAGATTAGGAGAAACTTGCAAGGCCCCTGAGCCCATCCCAATTTTGTAGGCCTCTCTGGACAAAAATGTGGTCTGACACAGTCTAGGCACCCACCTCCAGGCAGACAGGCAGGTCAATGACCCTGAGTCAGAAGATTGACTCTGATCTGGTCCTAGGACCTCATTGGAACCCTAGCTTGTGTTTTCAGGCATATGTCCCCAGCAGCCCGTTCTGGAATACCAAGGTATGTTCCAACATGTGGTCCATGAGCTACACCACAGAACGTCTCCTATCCCCTGAATGAATCCTTGCTCTTGGGAGCTAGGTCCAACCCTTGGTGTAGGAGAATCCCCCATGGCCCCTGAGACACCCACACATATTAAGGGCTCCCTGGACACCAACCAGTATTGTGACCCATCAGCCTGAGAACCCCTGTCAACTCAGCGCCTTTAGACTTTCACTCCAGAGCCAGCAGTTTGAACCTACCCTCTTCCTCGGCTGCAATGGGAACAGGAGGTGGGCTTTCCAGGCATCCATGTGGAGAGATCTGCTATCCAATCTTTCCATATGGGGGACGCTGGACCCATTCAACAGTATTCCCCCTGTCCCGAAGAAGGACACCTTGCTGTTTGGAGATGTTTCCAAGCCCCAGGGTGGGAAAACCTCCATGGCTTCTTGAGGCCACCCCACCATTCATCACATGCAGCATGAACACAGACTGCAGCATGAGTGGACTTCTGACACTCGCCCTTATTCCACTGTTGGAGATCTCTTATCAGCAGCTGCATGTAGGATTTCCCATGTGCTAAGCACTGAACTGAAGCGTAGCTTGGTTTTCAGAATTCTGTCCTCACTTCCTGGCCTGCATGCCAGCCGGATTGTGAATTCGGGAGCCACAACACAGCCTCCCGCCAGCCCACCAGAAATAAGTGCCCTGTGGGTCTGCTCAGATACCCCATATGAGGATCCACTTGTGTGGCCCTAGACAGCACCCAATATCATAGGATGCCCTGTACACAAATGCTCAGTCAGACACAGCCTGAGCCCTGACCTCCTGTCAGCCACTCAGATAGAGGGCCCCGTATCCTGCAGGTGGGACCTGCTGTGGCCCGTGGCCATCATCTCTACCCAACATGGGTATTCAGGCATCTGTCCCCAGACCTTACCTCAAATCACTTCCTAAGGGGGAACCTGAAACACAATAGAGTATCCCTCTTTCCACATGGCTGGAAACCTGGCTGTTGGGATGGGTGCCCAACCCTCAGAGTGGGAACCAGCTGCATGGCCCATGAGACCACACCCACTCAGGAGGGCCGCCCTGGGCAGAAACAGGCATTGTGACCCTTAGCCTGAGATGGCTTTCAAACATTCCCCCTCGCGAGCTGGACCAGGATCCCGCAGAGAGGGCCTGCCATGCCCTGAGGCCCAAACTATAACCATTGATGGGGTTCTCCAGGCACCCCGACACAGAAACTGTCTCTGGAATCCCTGTTTGGGCGGAATCCCTGAGACAGAAATTAGCACGCTTCCCTTCATCCTGAAAGACACAAAACTCTTGGACCCGGGCAGAAACCCCAGAGAGGTAGAATCTCCCATGGCACCATGAGGGCACCTCTACATTCCGTGATCATCTTAGACACACAATTCAGCAAGAAAAGCCTATGCTACTACCTCCCAGGCACCCAAACCTCAAATCCCAAGGAGCTGCCCTCAGGCTGTCCAGATAGGGCCTGCCATCCCCTCGCCCCTAACCCTAACCGAGTTTTTGTCTGCAGACTTCTTTCCACAAAGCCCTGGCCCACACGCCTTCGAGGATGGGGCCTCCGGAGCCACAGCACAGGACTGGGCCTGCCCTCCTGAAGGAAACTTTGCGCATCACAGTTGCCCAAACCCTCCAGATTAGGAGAAACCTGCAAGGCCCCTGATCCCATCCCAATTTTGTAGGCCACTCTGGACGAAAATGCACAGTCTGACACAGCCTAGGCACCCACCTCCAGGTGGACACACAGGTCAATGGCCCTTAGTCAGAAGATTGACTCTGACCTGGCCCTAGGACCTCATCGGAACCCTGGCTTAGGTTTTCAGGCATCTATCGCCAGAAGCCCGTTCTGGAATTCTACCACATGGTCAAACATGTAATACCACATGTTAACATGGTAACGCCACAGAACCCCTCCTGTCCTCAGAAGGAAATATTTCTCTTGGCGCCTGTGTCCAACCCTCCAGCTAGGAGAATCCTTCATGGCCCCCGAGCCTCCACCACCTACTAAGGTCCTCCTGGCCGCCAACTAGCATTGTGACCCGTAAGCCTGAGAACCCCTGTCAACTCAGCCCCATTTGACCTTCACCCCAGAGCCAGTAAATTGAACATGCCCTGTTCCTCTGCTGCAATTGGAATGCGATTGCCAGGGAATGGGATTTCCAGGCATCCATGCCGAGAGCTCTGCTATCCAATCATTCCATATGGGGGACCCTGGAGCCATTCAACCGGACTCTCCCTGTCCTGAAGAAAGACACCTTGTTGTTTGGATCAGCTCACATACTTCAGTGTGGGAAAATATCCATGGCCTCTTGAGGCCACTCCTCCATTAGTCGGCCATCATGGACACAGAATCCAGCATGAGTGGACATGTGACACTCGCCCTTACTGCAGTGCTGGAGATCTCGAATCAGTCACTGCACATTGGATCTATTATGTGCTCGGCACTGACTGAATTATAGCTTGTGTTTTCAGACTTCCATCCTCACCATCCTGACCCAAAAGCCCTCCAGATTGGGAATTCTGAAAATACAATGCAGCCTTCTGCCTGTGTGGGGTGTGTGGGCCAGGCCTGTGGAGCCAGAAATCTGAAAAGACAAACTCGGCTTAGGTTTGGGGCTGAGGGTATGGCAGGCCCGATCTACATACCGTGCTGGGAGCTCCTTGGGATATGAAAGAAGGGCGAGTGGGAGGCGGTCACTCCAGATTTGTCTCTGGATTTTGTGTCAAGGATGGCAGTGGAATGTAGGGGTGGCCTCATGGGCCATGGATGTGTCTTCCTCTCTGAGGATATGGCCCAGGTCCCAAAAGGTTGGGGTCATTCTGTGGGAAAGGAAGAGTCCTGTTTCTGCCTCAGGGGTCCCTATAAAAGAGGCATTCCAGAGCAGAGCCCTGGGTATGGCTGGAATCCTGACCTCTGTTTAGGATTGGGGGCCTAGGGGCATAGCAAGCCCCATATGCGAGCTATTGGTCCAGCCACTGAGAGGCCTTACATGAACATGGGGTTCACGCTGAGGGTCACACTGCGTGTTTCTGCCCAAGATGGCCCTCAATCGTGGGCGTGGTTCATGGGCCATGCAGCGTTCTCCTAACCTGAAGGTTGGACACCATGCCAACACCAAGGTTTTCTGCCATGTGGAAGGTGGAGCTCTGATTTGTGCATCAGGTTTCTCCCTGTGCAGGGATTGGATATAAGGTCTAGGTTCAGATGCCTGAAAACCCAGGTTGGCAAGAGATGACAGACTAAGGCCATGGCAGGTCTGATGTGCTGGGTGTGCGGCCAAACGTCTGGCTGTCTCTCAGGAGGTCTGGGCTCAGGCTGTGTCAGACAGAGCATTTGTGCCCAGGGATGCCTATGAAATTGGGGTGTGGTCGAGGGTCATGCAGTTTGATACTCATTTGGGTTTCTGGGAAGCCCCATAGGGCAAAGTTTGCATTCAGGTGGGCAGGCAAATTCTTGCATTGTTGCTCCGGAGTTCCCAATCTGGAGGGATTGTGGGCCCAGAGTGTGAGAATGTAAGTCTGAAAACACAAGCTAGGGTTAGGTTTGGCCCGAGGGCAAGGCAGGCCCCCTCTGCAGAGGCTGATTCGAGATCTCCTGCATCTGAAGTCAGGGGGAGTATCAGCCATTGGCTCAGGTTGGAGTTTGTGTCCACAATGGCCCCTTTTGAAGGGGTGGCCTTATGAGACCATGGAGGTTTTCCCCCGTTGTTTGTTGTGAATTTCTCCAAACAACAAGATTTCCTTCTGTGGGACAGTCGAGTCCTTTTGGATGGCCCCAGAATGCCTCATGCGGAAAGATTTGAGAGCAGGGTTCTAAGCATGGGTGCCTGGACCCCCACCTCACATTCTCATTGGCTCCTAGCAACAAGGCAGATTCGATCTGCTGGCTCTGGGGTGAGCTCCCCAGGGGACTGAGTTGAGTTGGACTCTCCTGAGGATGGGGCATAACGTTTGTTTGTGTCCATGGAGAACCTGTAATGTGGTGGTGGCTCAGGGGCCCTGCAGGATTCTCCTACCTAGAGGGTTCAACACAGCTCCAAAGAGCAAGCTTCCCATGTGGAGATGAGAGGTGTTCTGTTTGGTGCCTCAGGATAGCCCCGTATGATGGTATTGGAATCGAGGTCTCAGAGGAGAGATGCCCATAAACCAAAGCTGGTGTTCTGATGAATGCCTACGGGCCTATCCTGTTCAATCTTCTGTCTCTGGGGGCATCGGTGTGTAGGTTTGAGTGGAGGTTGTAGGTCAGCTTGTGTCAGAATGTCCCTGTTGGTCCCGGGCACCCTATACGATTGGTATGACCTTGTAGGGCTGTGACCAATGGAATGGGTACATTTTCCTTGGGGAGGGCAGGCACAATCCTGCAGTGTGGCTCCAATGGCCCCAGCCTTGGGGCTTCTAGCCTGTGAAGCCAGAAGTCTGAAAAGATAATCTCGTCTTAGGTTTGGGGCTGAGGGTTTGGCAGGACTGATCTATAGACCGTGACGGGAGCTCCTCGGGATATGAAAGAAGGGCGAGTGAGAGGTGGTTCCTCAGGATTTTGTCTCTGGATTTTGAGCAAGGATGGCCATGGAATGGATGGGTGGCCTCATGGGCCATGGATGAGTCTCCCTCTCCGGGGATTTGGCCCGGCTCCAAAAATGTTGGGCTTATTCTGTGGGAAGAAGGAGTTCTGTTTCCTGCCTCTGCTCTCCCTGCAAAAGAGGGATTCTAGAGCAGAGCCCTGGGTATGGGGGGGGGCTAGAAAACCATCACATCTGGTTAGGATTGGGGATATAGGGGCATGGCAAGCAGCATATGCGGGCACTTGGTCCAGCCACTAAGAGGCCTTACTTGATCACAGGCTCACGCTGAGGGTCACACTGTGTGTTTCTGCCCAAGGGGGCCCTCAGTAATAGGTAATGCAGGCTTCTACCACCCTGAAGGTTGGACACAATGCCAACATCAAGGTTCCTTGCCCTGTGGAAGGAGGAGTTCTGATTTGTGCATCAGATTCTCCCCGTGCATGGATTGGAGATAAGGTCTAGGTTCCAATTCCTGAAAACCCAGTTTGGGAAGAGATGATGGACTAAGGCCATGGCCGATCTGATGTGCTGGGTGTGTGGCCAGCTGTCTGGGTGTCTGTCAGGGGGTCAGGGCTCAGGCTGTGTCAGACAGAGCATTAGTGCCCAGGGCAGCCTACGAAATTGGGGTGCAATTGAGGGCCAAGCAGGTTGATCCTCATTTAGGTTTATGGGCAGCCCCATAGGGCAACGTTTGCCTTCGGGTGGGCAGGCAGAGTCTTGTTCCCAATCTGGAGGGCTTCTGGGCCAGGTGTGTGAGGACAGAAGTCTGAAAACACAAGGTAGAGATTGGTTTGGGGCTGAGGGCAAGGAAGGCCCTCTATGCAGAGGCTGAATCGAGATCTCCTGCATCTGGGTCAGGGCCAGGATGAGTATCAGATGTTAGCTCAGGCTGGAGTTTGTGTCCATGATGGCCCTTTCATGAAGGGGTGGCATCCAAACTACAAGGGGTGGCTGGTCCAAACCACAAGGTTTCTTCCTGCGGAATAGCCGAGTCTTTTTGGATGGCCCCAGGACACGCCATACGGAAAGACTGGAGAGCAGGTTTCAAATGGTGGATGCCTGGACCTTCCTCCTCGCAGTCCCATTGGCTCCTAGCAACAAGGCAGGTTCAATCTGCTGGTTCTGGTGAGAGCTCCCCAGGGGGCTGTGTTGAGTTGGACTCTACTGAGGATGGGTAATAATGTGGGTTTCTGTCCATGGAGACCTTGGATTTTGGCGGTTGCTCAAGGGCCCTTCAGCATTCTCCTACCCAGAGGGTTGGACACAGCCCCAAAGAGCAAGCTTCCCATGTGGAGACGAGAGGTGATCTGTTTGGTGCCTGAGGAAACCCCCATATGCCAGTATTCAAAACCAGGTCTCTGAGGAGAGACTCCTGGAAACCAAAGCTAGGGTTCCGAAGAGTGTCCAAGGGCCTGTCCAGTTCAATCTTCTGTCTCTGGGTACATCGGTGTGGTGTCTGAGTGGAGGTGGTAGGTCAGCTTCTGTCAGAATGCTCCTGTAGGTCCCAGGCGGCCTACACGACTTGTATGGACTCGGGGCCTTGGAGGTTTCTCTTAATCTGTAGGGTTGTGGCCAATGGAATGGGCACAGTTTCCTTGGAGGGGGCAGGCACAGTCCTGTGGTGTGGCTCCAAGGACCCCAGCATGAAGGGTGTGTGGGCCAGGCCTGTGGGGCCAGAAGTCTGAAAAGACAAACTCGGCTTAGGTTTGGGGTCGAGGGTATGGCAGACCTGATCTACGGACCGTGACGGGATCTCCTTGAGATATGAAAGAAGGGCAAGTGGGAAGCGGTCAATCAGGCATTGTCTCTGGATTTTGTGTTAAGGATGGCCCTGGAATGGATTGGTGGCCTCATGGGCCATGGAATAGTTTCCCTCTCCGGGGATTTGGTCCAGCTCCCAAAAGGTTGGGGTCATTATGTGGGAAGGGAAGAGTCCTGTTTTCTGCCTCAGGTGTCCCTCCAAGAGAGTGATTCCAGAGCAGAGCCCTGGGTATGGGTGGCTGGAAAACCTGACCTCTGGTAGGATTGGGGACCTATGGGCATGGCAAACCCCATATGCGGGCATGTGGTCCAGCCACTGAGAGGCCTTAATTGATCACGGGGCTCACAAATAGGGTCACACTGCGTGTTGCTGCCCAAGGCGGCCATCAAGCATGGGCGTGGTTCATGGGCCATGCAGTTTTCTCCTACCCTGATATTTTGACACCATGCCAACAGGAATGTTTCTTGCCATGTGGAAGGTGGAGTTCTTATTTGTGTATTAGGTTCCCCCCCTGTTCCCCCCTTATTCCCTAGACCTGAATAAGGTCTAGATTCAGATGTCTGAAAACCCAGGTTGGGAAGAGATGATGGACTAAGGCCATGGCGGGTCTAATGTGCTGGGTGTGCGACCAGCTGTCTGGGTGTCTGTCGGGAGGTCTGGGCCCAGGCTGTGTCAGACAGAGCATTAGTGCCCAGGGCAGACACTGAAATTAGGGTGCGTTCGAGGGCCATGTACTTTGATCCTTATTTGGTGTTTCTGGGCAGACCCTAAGGGCAAAGTATTCCATCAGGTGGGCGGGAAGAGTCTTGCGTTGTGGCTCTGGAGTTCCAAGTCTGGTGGGCTTGTGGGCCAGGAGTGTGAGGACGGAAGTCTGAAAAAACAAGCCACAGTTGACTTCAGTGCTGAGCGCATGGCAATTACAATGGGCAGAGGCTGATTCGAGATATCCAGCACCTGAGTAGTGGCTAGTGTCAGATATCCGCTCACTCTGGAGTTTGTGTCCATGATGGCAGACGAATGGAAGGGTTGCCTCAAGAGGACATGGAGGTTTTCACACTCTGGGCCATGTGAACTGCTCCAAACTGCCAGGTTTCATTCTGCGGGACAGGGGGAGTCCAGTGAATGGCTCCAGCTTCCTCCATATGGAAAGATTGGATGGAAGAGTTCTCCGCATGGATTCCTGGAAAGCCCACCTCGTGTTCCCTTTGCAGCCGAGGAACAGGGCAGATTCGATCAGCTGGTTATGGGGCGAAGTTGCAAGGGGGCTGAGTTGACAGGGGTTCTCAGGCTGATGGGTAACAAAGCTGGTTGGTGTCCAGGGAGACCTTAGAGAGTGGCGGTGGCTCAGGGGCCATGCAGGATTCTCCTATCCTGAGTGTTGGATCCAGCTCCCAAGAGGAAGGCTTCCTTCTGGGGACAGGAGGTATTCTGTTTTGTGGCTCAGGGACCACATGTTGGCCCATATGTTGGTATTCCAGAAGAGGCTTCTGGGAACAGATGCCTGAAAACCTAACCTAGGGTTCCGATGAGGTCCTAGGGCCAGGTCAGGTTCAATCTTCTGACTCAGGGTCATTGACATGTGTGTCTGCCTGGAGGTGGGTGCTTAGGGTGTGTCTGACTGTGCTTTGTTGTCCAGAGCGGCCTACAAAATTGGGGTGGGCTCAGGGGCCTCTCAGGTTTCTCCTAATCTAGAGGGTTTGTGTCGGGCAGAATTTCCTTCGAGAGGGCAGGCCCAGTCCTGCAGTGTGGCTCTGGAGGCCCCATCCTGCAGGGCATGTGGGCCAGAGCTTTGGGGACAAAAGTCTGCAGACACAAACTCAGGTTAGGGTGAGGGGCAAGGTGACGGGAGGCCCTATCTGCACAACCTATGGGCAGCTCCTTGGGATTTGAATTTCGGGCTTCAGGGAGGCAGAAGCACGGGCTTTTCTGTCTGAATTTTGTGTCTAAGATGGCCATAGAATGTAGGGGTGGGCTCATGGGGCCATGGGAGTTCTTCCTCTCGGGGGATTCTTCCTGGCTCCCAAGAGTTTGGTGTCTTTCTGGGGGAAGGGAAGAATGCTGTTTTCCATCTCAGGGGTCCAGCCCAAATAAGGATTCCAGATATGGGTTTTAGGTCCGGGCACCTGGAGAACCCAACTGAGGGTTAGGATTTGGGCCTAGAGGCATGGCAGGCTCGCTCCACGAGCTCCTGGTCCAGCTCCCGAGGGGGCTTGTTTGAAAGCGTTCTCAGGCTTAGGGTCACAATGCCTGTTTGTGCGCTGGGCAGCCCTCCTGAGTGGGCATGGCCTCATGGGCCATGAAGCTGGCTCCCTCTATGAGGGTTGGACACCCATACCAAAAGCCAGGTTTCCTGCCATGAGGAAGGAGGAGGACTCTTTTGTGCTTCAGATTCCCCCGTAGGCAGGGATTTGAGCTAAGTTCTGGTGTCAGATTCCTGAAGACCCAGGTTGAGTATAGGTGACGGCATCGGGCCATGGAAAGTCCCGCCTCTTGAATACCAGGTGTGCTATCTGGTTAGCTGACAGGAGGTTGGGGCCCAGGCTGTGTCAGACAGAGCTTTAGTGCATATGGCTTATGCTATTGGGGTGCCGTTGAGGGCTGTGTAGGTGGATCCTCGTGTGGGGTTTCTGGGCAGACCCATAGGACACTTCTTCTTTCTGGTAGGCAAGCAGAAGGCTGTATTAAGGCTGCAGAATTCCCAATCTGGAGAGCTTGCAGGCCTGGAGTGTGAGGACAGAAGTCTGAAAACACAAGCTCTAGCTCAGTTCAGTGCTGAGCGCTTGGCAGTTCCAATGTGCAGTGGCTGATTCAGGATCTCAGCACCCGAGGAAGGGCGAGTGTCAGATGTCCTCTCACGCTGGAGTTTTTGTCCATGATGGCTGACGAATTGAGGGGTGGCCTCAGGAGGTCATGGAGGTTTTCCCACGCTGGGCCATGTGAGCTGCTCCAAACAGCAAAGTGTACTTCTGCAGGACATGGGGAGTCGGGTTGATGTCCCCAACTTCCCCCATATGGAAAGATTAGATAGCATAGCTCACCGCATGGATGCCTGGAATGCCCACCTCGCTTTCCCATTGAAGCCGAGGATTAGGGCATTTTCATTATGCACACTCTGGGGGAAGTTCCAAGGGGGTTGAGTTGACAGGGGTTTTCAGGCTGACGGCTCTCAATAGTGGTTGGTGTCCAAGGAGACCTTAGAATGTGGCGGTTGCTCAATGGCCATGCAGGATTCTCCTACCCTGAAGTTTGGACCCATCTCCCAAGAGCAAAGATTTTCTGGGGACAGCAGGGGTTCTGGTGTGTGGCTCAGGTACAACATGTATGTTGGCCCATATGTTGGTATTCCAGAAGAAGCTTCTGGGGACAGATGCCTGAAAACCTAAGCTAGCATTCCGATGAGATCCTAGGGCCAGTTCAGGTTCAATCTTCTGACTCAGAGTCATTGACCTGCGTGTCTGCCTGGAGGTGGGTGCCTAGGGTGCATCAGACTACATATTTTTGCACAGAACGGCCTACAAAACTGGTGTTGGCTCAGGGGCCTTAGAGGTTTCTCTGAAGCTGAAGGTTTTAAGCAACTCTGACGGGCAGAATTTCCTTTGGGAGGGCAGGCCCGATCTGTGGTGTGGATCCAGATGCCCCATCCTGGAGGGCATGTGGGCGAGGGCTTTGGGGAAAGAAGTCTGCAGACACAAACTCAGGTTAGGGTTAAGGGAGAGGTGATGGGAAGCCCTATCTGCGCAACCTGAGGGCAGTGACTTGGGATTTGAAATTCGGGTCGCTCGGAGGCGGTAGCACAGGCATTTCTGTCTGAATTGTGTGTCTAGGATGGCCATGAAATGTAGGGGTGGCCTCATGTGGCCTTGGGAAATTCCTCCTCTCTGGGGATTCTGCCCTGCCTCCCATCTTTTGGTGCCTTTCTGGGAGAAGGGAAGAGTGCTGTTTTCCATCTCAGGGGTCTCGCCCAAAACAGGGATTCCAGAGACAATTCTGAGACCAAGTGACGGGAGAAACAGACCGAGGGTGAGGATTTGGGCCTAGGGGCATGGCAGGCCAGCTCTACAGGCTCCTGGTCCAGCTCCCGAGTGGTCTAGTTTGAATCTGGTCTCAAGCTGAGGGTCACATTGCCTATTTGTGCCCAGTGTGGAACTCTTGAGTGGGCGTGGTCTCATTGCTCATGCAATTGGCTTCCACGCTGACAGTTGGACACTCATCCCAACAGCCAGTTTTCCTGCCATGGAGAAGGAGGAGTACTCTTTTGTGCTTCAGGTTCCCTCATAGGCGGGGATTTGAGCGAAGGTCTGGGGACAAATTCCTGAAGACCCAGGTTGGGGTGAGATAACGGAAACGAACCATGGCAGGTCCCGCCTTCAGAAGACGGTGCACACTATCTGGGTATCTCACAGGAGGTAGGGGCTCAGGCTGTGTCAGAGCATTAGTGCAGAGGGCTGTCTATGCTATTAGGGCACCAACACAGGTCATGCAGGTGGATCCTCATGGGGGGCTTCTGGCCAGGCCCATAAGGAACTTCTTATTCCTGGTGGGCAGCGGGAAGGCTGTGTTGTGGGAAGCCCTATCTGTGCAACCTGAGGGCAGCACCTGAGGAAGGGCGAGTGTCTGATGTCCGCTCACGCTGCAGTTTGTGTCCATAATGGCCAACAAATGGAGGGGTGGCCTCAAGAGGCCTTGGAGGTTTTCCCACGCTGGGCCATGTAAGCGTCTCCAAATAGCAAGGTGTTCTTCTGTGGGACAAGGGGAGTTCGGAGAATGGCTCCACCTTCTCCCATATGGAAAGATTGGATAGCAGAGCTCTCCGCATGGATGCCTGGAAAGCCCAACTCACGTTCCCATTGCAGCCAAGGAACAGAGCAGGTTCGATCTGCTGGCTCTGGGGCAAAGTTCCAAGGGGGCCGAGTTGACAGGGGTTCTCAAGATGACGGGTCATAATGCTGCTTGATGTCCAGGGAGACCTTAGAATGGGGCGGTGCCTCAGGGGCCATGAAGCATTCTCCTATCCTGAGCATTGGACTGAGCTCCCAAGAATAAGGTTTCCTTCTGGGGACAGCAGGGGTTCTGTTGTGTGGCTCGTGAATCACATTTTAGACCATATGTTGGTATTCCAGAATAGGCTTCTAGAGACAGGTGCCTGAAAACCTAAGCTAGGGTTCCGATGAGGTCCTATGGCCAGGTCAGGTTCAATCTTCAGACTCAGGGTCATTGACCATCATGTCTGCCTGGAAGTGGGTGACTAGTGTGTATCAGACTGCACATTTTGGTCAAGAGCTGCCTATGAAATTGGGTTGGGCTCAGGGGCCTTACAGGTTTCTCCTAATTTGGAGGATTTGGGTAACTGTGAAGGGCAGACTTTCAGTAGGGTGGGTAGACCCACTCTGGCAGTGTGCTTCCGGAGGCCCCATCCTGGAGAGTGCGTGAGCCAGGGCTTTGGGGATAGAAGTCTACAGATACAAACTCGGGTTAGGATTAGGGGCGAAATGATAGCAGACCCAATCTGCAGAAGGTGAGGGCAGCTCCTCGGGATTTAAAATTAGGGCAATGGGGAGGCGGGAGCACAGGCTTTCCTGTCTGGGTTGTGTTTCTTGGATGGCCACTGTTAGGGTCCGTGATCAAAGGAACGAGATTGACACAAAGCGAAAACCAGGCAAAGCTTTATTTCATGCCAAGCATCGAACATCAAACCAACTGGTTGGGGCCATCTCTTATGAAGAGGCAACAACTATGAAGATGCCACTCTTGACAACAAACAGGTGATGATGATGAGGACGACAACCTCGACGACACAGACTCTGATCCCCATGGCGCCACTCCGACAAGGCGGTTCCCCAGACGAGGCCACTCTGGACGAGGCCACATGCTGGACGAAGGCTGCTCCCGATGATGAAGAGGCCGTTCTGGACCTCTTCGGACGGCTGCTCGCTGACGAGACCGAACGCTGAAGAGGCCGCTCCCAGGAATGTCGTGCTCTGGCTAGGCCGCTCGGGGGAGGCCGCTCTGGCGAGGCCATGGCTCCGGGCAGCGAGGTCGGTCACGGTGGGGCTGTGGCGAGGCGGGTCGCGCACGCCGAGGCCGCTCGCAGTGGCACTGCTGCTCGGGGCGGTGCGGCTCCCAGCAATGCCGCTCCCGATGCTCCCAATGATCCTGAAACTCCAACGCTCCCGACGACCCCGACACTATCACTCCTATGACTACCCTAATGGCTCCTCTAACAGCTCCCAAAGGCTACTTTAACAGCTACCCTAATGGCTATTCTAACTGCTATTCTAACGGCTATTCTAACTGCTATTCTAAGTGCTATTCGAACTCCTCCTGCTTCTCTAACAGCTATTCTAACTCCTCCTACTTCTCCAATGGCTATTCTAACTCCTCCTACTTCTCCAATGGCTATTCTAACACCTCCCACTACTCCAATGGCTATTCTAACTCCTCCCACTACTCCCCAGCTTCACAGACTAACCTATATAGAGGTGGTTGAGCCCGGCCCACACACAGGTGGTCAATGAGATTTCAACTCACCACAGTTAATATATGCGCACCCCACTGATTGGATATGGCTATCTAGCCTGGCTCACCTCTATATCCGGGGTTTACAGTTACTCTGGCTAATATAGACCCTATAGCCTACGAAATGTAGGGTTGGCCACATCAGTCCATGGGAGATTGCGTGTCTGTGTGGATTCTGCCCGGCTCCCAAGGATTTCGGGTCTTTCGGGGGAGAAGGGAAGAGTGCTGTTTTCCGTCTCAGGGGTCCAGCCATAGCAGGAATTCCAGAGTCGGATTCTGGGTCCTGGTGCCTGGAAACCCAACAGAGGGTGAGAATTTGCGCCTAGAGGTATGGACGGCCTGATACACGCTCCTGTTACAGCTAGCCAAGGGACTTGTTTGAAAGTGGGCTCAGACTGAGGGTCACAATGCCTGTTTGTGGCCAGGGTGGACTTCCTGGGTGGGCGTGGTCTCATGGGCCATTCACTTGATAACACTTTGATGGTTTGACGCCCATCCCCACAGCAAGCTTTTCCTGCTGTGGGGAAGGAGGAGTGCTCTTTTGTGCTTGAGGTTCCCCCATAGGCCAATTTGAGCTAAGGTTTGAGCATAAATGCCTGAATAACTAGGCTGTGTCAAACAGATCATTAGTGCACTGGGCGGCCTAGGATGCTGGGGTGCCGTTGAAGGCCTTGCAAGTTGGTCATCACGTGGGGCTTCTGAGCAGACCCATAGGCCCTTCTTCTTTCTGGAGGGCAGGCAGAAGGCAGTGTCGTGGCTCCAGATTTCCCAATCCAGAAGGCTTGCGGGACAGGAGAGGGAGGATGGAAGTCTAAAAGCACAAGCGCCGGTTCAGTTCAGTGCCGAGCGCATGGCAGTTCCAATGTGCAGCATCTGACTCAAGATCTCAAGCCCCTGTGTCAGGGCAAGTGTCATATGGTCGCTCACACTGGAGTTTGTGTCCACAGTGGCCCAAGAATGGAGGGGTGGCCTCATGAGGCCATGGAGGTTTATCCAGGCTGGGGCTTGTGAGCTGCTCCGAACAGCAAGCGTTCCTTCTGAGGGACAGTGGGAGCCCGTTTTGTTGGCTCCAGGGTTCCCCATATGGAAAGACTTGGAGATGGTCGCTCACGCTCGAGTTTGTGTCCATGATGTCCAACAAATGGAGGAGTGGCATCAAAGGCCATGAGGTTTTCCCCAGGATGGGGCTTCTGAGCTGCTCTGAACAGTAAGCTTTACTTCTGCGGGACAGGGGTAGTCTGTTTGGGTTGCTCCAGGGTGCTCTATATGGAAAGATTGTTAGCAGAGCTCACCACATGGATGCCTTGAAAGCCCTGCTCAGGGTTAGGGATGAGTTGATGGCTTGCCTAATCTGCAGACAGTGAGGGCGGTCCCTCATGATCATTAGGGTGATGGGGAGGCGGATTCTGCCCGGCTACCAAGGGTTTGGTATATTTCTGAGGGAAGGGAAGAGTGCTGTTTTCCGTCACAGAGGTCCCGCAACAGCTGGGATTCCAGTCAGCTTCTGGATCCAGGCACGTGGAGAACCCGTCCAAGGGTGAGGATTTGGGCCTAGGGGCATGGCAGGCCCATTATGCGGGCTCCTGGTCCAGCTAGCGAGGGGGCTTGCCTGAAAGTGTGCTCAGGCTGAGGGTCACAATACCTCTTTGTGGCCAGGGCGGCCCTGTTGGGTGGGCGTGTTCTCACGGCCATGCAGCTGCCTCCCACTCTGAGGTTTTGACCCCGATCCCAAGAGCAAGCTTTTCCGCCCGTGGGGAAGGAAGAATGCTCTTTGGGGCTTGAGGTTCCCCCATAGGCTGGGATTGGACCTATATTCTAGGCACAGATGCCTGAACACCCAGGTTGGGTAGATGTGACAGCCTCGGGCCATGGCCCGTCCACCTGTACTTTGGGACCCACTACCTGGTGGACCACAGGAGGTCGGGGCTCAGGCTGTGTCAGATAGAGCATTAGTGCACAGGGCTGTCCAGGATATTGGGGCATCGTCAAGGGCCGTGCAGGTTGATCCTCTCGTGGGGAATCTGGGAAGACACATAGGGCCCTTCTTCTTTCTGGAGGGCAGGAAGAAAACTGTGTTGTGGCCCAAGTGTTCCCAGTCTGGGGGGCTTGCGGCCCATGAAGGTGAGGATGGAAGTCTGAACCCACAAGCGCAAATTCAGTTCAGTGCCGAGCACATGCACTTCCAATATGCAGCATCTGACTCGAGATCTCCAGCACCTTAGTCAGTGCGAGTGTCAGATGATCGCTCACGCTGGAGTTTGTGTCCATGATGCCGGAAAATGGAGGGGTGGCCTCATGAGGCCATGGAGGTTTTCCCAGGCTGGGGTTTGGTAGCTGCTCCGAACAGCAAGCTTTCCTTCTGCGGGACATGGGGAGTCCGTTTTGACGGCGCCAGAGTCCCCCATATGGAAAGACATGGTTCTTTCCATGAAAGAAGAGAGTTCACCGCATAGCAGAGTTCACCGCATAGATGTCTGGAAAGCCCAGCTCAGCTTATCCTTTCAGCCCAGAAACAAGGCAGTTTCAATCTGGTGGCTCTGGAGCAAGTGCCCAGGGGGCTGAGTTGACAGGGAGCCTCCTGTGGATGGGTCACAATGCTGGCCTGTATCCAGGGAGACTTTAGAATGTGGCGGGGGCTCAGGCGCCATGCAGGATTCTCCTTCCCTGAGGGTTGGTTGCAACTCTCAAGAGCCAGGTTGCCATCGGGGGACAGGAGTTGTTCTGTTTTGTGGCTCCGGGACCAAGCATTGGAACATAATGTAGGTATTTCAGAACCTGCCTCTGTAGACAGATGCCTGCAAACCTCAGCTAGGGTTCCATTGAGATCCTAGGGCAATGTAGGTTTCCATCCTCGGACTCAGGGCCATTGACCTGGGTGTCTGCCTGGAGGTAGGTTCTGGCACGTGTCAGACTGCGTGTTTCTGTCCAGAGCGGCCAACGAAATTGGGTGGGCTCAGGGGCCTTGCAGGTGTCTCCCAATCTCGTCTGGCAACCGAGAGGGGCAGAATTCCTTCGTGGGAAGCGGGGGGCAGGCAGAGTCCTGCACTGTGGCTCCAGAGGCCCCATCCTGGAGCGCCTGTGGGCCAGGGTTTTTGGGACAAGAGTCTGCAAACACAAACTCGGGTTAGGGTGAGGGGCGACGTGATGGCAGGGCTGATCTGCAGAACGTGAGTGCAGTGTCTCAGGATCTGAAATTAGGGCGAAGGGGAGGCAGGAGTGCAGGTTTTTCTATGTGGGTTGTGTGTCTCAGTTGGCCACGGAATGGAGGCTGGCCCCATGGGTCCATGAGAGAGTCTGCCTCTGTGGGGATTTTGCATGGCTCCCAAGGTTTTGGTGTCTTTCTGGATGAACGGAAGAGAGCTGTTTTCCATATCAGGGGTCCCGCCATAGCAGGGATTCCAGAGTCGACTTCTCTTTCCGGGTGCCTGGAGAACCCGACCGAGGGTGAGGATTCGAGCCTAGGGGCATGGCAGGCCCGATATGCGGGCTCCTGGTCCAGCTAGCAAGGGGGCTTGTTTGAAAGCAGGCTCAGGCTGATGGTCACAATGCCTGTTTCTGCCCAAGGCGGACCTCCTCGGTGGGCATGGTCTCATGGGTCATACAGTGGGCTCCCACTCTTGATGGTTTGACCCCCATCCCCACAGAAAGCTTTGCCAGCTGTGGGGAAGGAGGAGTGCTCTTTTGTGCTCGAGGTTCCCCCATAGGCCGTGATTTGATCTATGGTCTGGGCACAGATGCCTGAACAACCAGGTTGGGTAGAGATGACAGCCTCTGGCCATGGCTGGTCCCACCTGCAGGAAATAGTGCCCGCTACCTGGGGGACTGACTGGAGGTCGGGACTGAGGCTGTGTCAGACAGAGCATTAGTGCACAGTGCGGCTTGGAAATTGGGGTTCTGCCTAAGGCCGTGCAGGTTGATCGTCACATGGGGATTCTGGGCAGACCCAGAGGGTCCTACTTCTTTCTGGAGGGCAGGCAGAAGGTTGTGTTCTGTCTCCAGAATTCCCATTCTGGAGGGCTTGCAAGTCAGACGGGTGAGGATGGAAGTCTGAACGCAAAAGAGCCGGTTCAATTCATTGCCGTGCATTGGAAGTTCCAATGTGCAGCAACTGACTCGAGATCTCCAGGACCTGAGTCAAGGAGAGTGTCTTATGATCACTCACGCTGGAGTTTGTGTCCATGATGCCTGAAGAATGGAGGGGTGCCCTCATTAGGACATGGAGGTGTTCCCAGGCTGGGGATTATGAGTTGCTCCGAACAACAAGCATTCCTTCTGTGTGACAGGTGGAGTCCGCTTTGATGGCTCCAGGGTCCCCCATATGGAAAGACATGGTAGCAGAGCTCACCGCATAGATGTCTGAAAAGCCGAGCTCAGCTTATTCTTTCAGCCCAGGAACAAGGCAGTTTCGATCTGGTGGCTCTGGGGCAAGTGCCCAGGGGGCTGAGTTGACAGGGAGCCTCAAGCTGATGGATCATAATGCTTTCTTGTGTCCAGGGAGACCTTAGAATGTGGCGAGGACTAAGGCGCCATGAAGTATTCTCCTCCCTTGAGTGTTGGACGCAGCCCCCAAGAGCCAGGTTGCCTTCTGGGGACAGGAGGTGTTCTGTTTTGTGGCTCAGAGACCAAGACTTGGCACATATGTAGGTATTCCAAAACCTGCCTCTGGGGACAGATGCCTGCAAATCTCAGCTATGTTCCATTGAGTTCCTAGGGACATGTGAGTTTCCATCTTCGGACTCAGGGCCATTGACTTGGGTGTCTGCCTGGAGGTAGGTGTCTGCATGTGTCAGACTGTGCATTTCTGTCCAGAGCGGTCAACAAAATTGGGTGGGTTCAGGGTCCTTCCAGGTGTCTCCCAAGCTGGAGGGTTTGTTCAACTGTGACGTTCAGAGTTTCCTGTGGGAGGGCAGGAAGGGTCCTGCATTGTGGCTGCATCCTGGAGGGCCTGTCGACCATGGCTTTGGAGACAAAATTCTGCAAACACCAACTCGGGTTAGGGTGAGCAGCGAGGTGATGGCTGGCCCAATCTGCATACCATGACAGCAATGCCTCAGGATCTCTAATTTCGGCAACATGTAGGCGGGAGCACAGAATTTTCAGTCTGGGTTGTGTGTCTTGGTTGGCCACGGATTGGAGGGGTGGCCTCATGGGTCCATGGGAGATTCTGCCTCTGTGGGGATTTTGCACAGCTCCCAAAGTTTTGGTGTCTTTCTGCATGAAGGGAAGAGAGCTGTTTTCCATTTCAGTGGTCTCGCCATAGCAGGGATTCCAGAGTTGGCTTCTGGGTCCAGATGCGTGGGGAACCCGACCAAGGGTGATGATTTGGGCCTAGGGACATGGCAGGCCCCATAGGCGGACTCCTGGTCCAGCTTGCGAGGGAGCTTGTTTGAAAGCAGACTCAGGCTGATGGCCACAATGCCTGTTTGTGCCCAGGGCAGCCAACTTGGGTGGGCATGGTCTCATGGTCCATGCAGCAGGCTCCCACTCTGAGGGTTTGACCCTCATTCCCAAAGAAAGCTTTTCCTGCCATGGGATGGGGAAGTGCTATTTTGTGCTTGAGGATCCACCATAAGCCGGGATGGGAACTATGGTCTGGACACAGATGCCTGAACACCCAGGTTGGTTAGAGATGACAGCCTTGGGCCATAGCTTGTCCCACCTGCAAGAGATGGCGCCTGCTACCTGGGGGTTCACTAGAGGTCGGGGTTCGGGCTGTGTCAGACAGAGCATGAGTGCACAGTGAGGCCTGGATATTGGGGTTCTTTCTAGGGATGTTCAGGTTCACCCTCACATGGGCAGACCCATAGGACCATTTTTCTTTCAGGAGGGCAGGCAGAAGTCTGCATTGTGGCCCCAGATTTCCCAATCTGGAGGGCTTGCAAGCCAAGAGGGTGAGGACAGAATTCTGAAAGCACAAGCGCTGGTTCAGCTCAGTGCCGAGTACATGGAATTTCCAATGTACAGCATCTGACATGAGACCTCCAGGACCTGAATCAGGGCTAGTGTCATATGGTCGCTCACGCAAGAGTTTGGGTCCATGATGCCCAATGAATGGAGGGGTGGCCTCATGAGTACATGGAATATTTCCCAGGCTGGGGCTTCTGAGCTGCTCCGAACAGCAAGCTTTCCTTCTGCAGGACAGGGGGAGTCCGTTTTGCTCCTTCCATGGTCCCCCATACGGAAAGTCATGGTAGCAGAGCTCAACATATAGATGCCTGGAAAGTCCAGCTCAGCTTATCCTTTCAGCCCAGGAAAAAGGCAGTTTCGATCTGGTGGTTCTGGAGCAAGTGCCCAGGGGTCTCAGTTGACAGGGAGCATCATGCTGATTGGTCACAATGCTGACTGGTGCCCAGGGAGACCTTAGAATGTGGCGGGGGCTCGGGCACCATGCAGGATTCTCCTCCCCTGAGGATTGGATGCAGCTCGCAAGAGTTAGGTTCCCTTCAGGGGACAGGAGGTGTTCTGCTTTGTGGCTCAGGGACCAAGCATTGGACCATATGTAGGTATTCCAGAACCTGCCTCAGGGGACAGATTCCTGAAAACCTCAGCTAGGGTTCCACTGAGGTCCTAGGGGCATGTCTGTTACCATCTTCGGACTCAGGGCCATTGACCTGGGTGTCTGCCTGGAGGTAGGTGTCTGGCATGTGTCAGACTGCACATTTCTGTCCAGAGCAGCCAACGAAATTGGGTGGGCTCAGGGGCCTTGCAGGTGTCTCCCAATCTGGAGGGTTTGTGCAACTGTGAAAGGCAGAGTTTCCTGTGGGAGGGCAGGCAGAGTCCTGCCCTGTCCCTCCAGAGGCCCCATCCTGGAGCGCCTGTTGGTCAGGACACTGGGGACAAAAGTCTGGAAAAACAAACTTGGATTAGGGTGAGGGGCGAGGTGATGGCAGGCCCGATCTGCAGACCATGAGGGCAGTGCCTCAATATCAGAAATTAGGGCGATGGGGAGGTGGGAGTGCCTGCTTTTCTTTCTGGGTTGTGTGTCTCTGTTGGTCATGGAATGGAGTGGTGGCCTCATGGGTCCATGGGAGATTCTGCCTCTGTGGGGATTTTGCATGTCTCCCAAGGTTTTGGTGTCTTTCTGGATGAAGGGAAGAGAGCTGTTTTCCATATCAGGGGTCCCGCCATAGCAGGAATTCCAGAGTTGGCTTCTGGGTCCGGGCACTTAGAGAACCCGACTGAGTGTGAGGATTTGGGCCTAGGGGCATGGCAGGCCCGATATGCGCGTTCTGGTCCAGCTAGCGAGAGGCCTTGTTTGAAAGCAGGCACAGGCTGATAGTCACAATGCCTGTTTGTGCCCAGGGTGGACCTGCTGGATGGGTGTGGTCTCATGGGCCATGTAGCTGGCTTCCACTCTGAGGGTTTGACCTCCAACCCCACAGCAAGCTTTTCCAACTGAGGGGAAGGAGAAGTGCTCTTTTGGGCTTGAGGTTCCCCCATAGACCGGGATTTGAGGTATGGTCTGTGCACAGATGCCTATTCTGCCAGGTTGGGTAGAGATGACAGCCAGTGGCTATGGCCGGTCCCAGCTACAGGAGATAGGGCCCGCTGGTTCAGACAGAGCATTAGTGCACAGTGCGGCCTGGATATTGGGGTTACGTCTAGGGTCATGCAGGATGATCCTTTCAGCTGCCTCCCTCAGCTGCCAATTCTGGGCAGACACAGGGGTGCTTCTTCTTTTTGAGGGCAGGCAGAAGGCTGCATGTGGCACCACAATTTCCAAGATGCAGGGCTGCAGGACAGACGGGTGAGGACGGAAGTCTGAACATACAAGTGCCGAATAGGTAGAGTGCCAAACACATGGCAGTTCCAATATGCAGCGTCTGACTCGACATCTCCAGCATCTGAGTCAGGGCGAGTGTCAGATGGACGCTCACACTGGAGTTTGGGTCCATGTTTCCCGATGAATCGAGGGGTGGCCTCATGAGTACATGGAGTATTTCCCAGGCTGGGGCTTCTGAGCTATTCCGAACAGCAAGCTTTCCTTCTGTGGGACAGGGGGAGTCCGTTTTGCTGGCTCCATGTTCCCCCATATGGAAAGTCATGGTAGCAGAGCTCACCACATAGATGTCTGGAAAGCCCAGCTCAGCTTATCCTTTCAGCCCAGGAACAAAGCATTTTCGATCTGGTGGCTCTGGAGCAAGTGCCCAGGGGGCTTAGTTGACAGGGAGCCTCATGCTGATGGGTCCCAATGCTGTCTTGTGTCCAGGGAGGCCTTAGAATGTGGCGAGGGCTCCGGTGCCATGCAGGATTCTCCTCCCCTGAAGGTTGGATGCAGCTCTCAAGAGTTAGGTTGCCTTCAGGGGACAGGAGGTGTTCTGTTTTGTGGCTCAGGGACCAAGCGTTGGACCATATGTAGGTATTCCAGAACCTGGCTCAGGGGACAGATGCCTGCAAACCTCAGCTAGGGTTCCACTGAGGTCCTAGGGGCATGTCTGTTACCATCTTCGGACTCAGGGCCATTGACCTGGGTGTCTGCCTGGAGGTAGGTGTCTGGCATGTGCCAGACTGTGTGTTTCTGTCTAGAGTGGCCAACGAAATTGGGTGGGCTCAGGGGCCTTGCAGGTGTCTCTCAATCTGAAGGGTTTGTGAAACTGTGACGGGCAGAGTTTCCTTCAGGAGGGCAGGGAGAGTCCTGCTCTGCGGTTCCACAGGCCCCATCCTGGAAGGCCTGTTGGCCAGGGTTTTGCGGACAAGAGTCGGCAAACAGAAACTAGGGTTAGGGTGATGGGCGAGGTCATAACAGGGCCGACCTGCAGACCGTGAGGGCAGTGCCTGGGGATCTGAAATTAGGGCGATGGGGGGGGGGAGCGCAGGCTTTTCTGTCTGGGTTGTGTGTCTCAGTTGGCCACGGAATGGAGGGGTGACCTCTTGGATATATGGGAGATTCTGCCTCTGTGGGGATTTTGCACGGCTCCCAAGGTATCTGGATGAAGGGCAGAGAGCTGTTTTCCGTCTCAGGGTTCCCACCATAGCAGGGATTATAAAGTCGGCCTATCAGCCTGGGTTTTGGGGTCAAGAGTCGGCAAACACAAACTCGGGTTAGGGAGAGGGGCGAGGTGATAGCAGTCCTGATCTGTAGACCGTGAGGGCATTGCCTCAGGATCTGAAATTAGGGCAATGGGAAGGCGGAAGTGTTAGGGTCCATTATCAAAGGAACGAGACTGACACAAAGCACAAATCAAGCAAATCTTTATTTCACGCTATTCATCAGAAAACAAACTGACCGGTAGGTGCCCGAATCTTGCTGGGGGCCACCGCCTCCTTGCCCTGGGATCCCTCCTGGAGGCTCCCTTCCTCACCCTCACTGTTCCACAGTCCACTCCCCCGGACGAGGCTGCTCCTGATGAGGCCGCTCCTGATGAGGCCGCTCATGTTGAGGCCGCTCACGATGAGGCTGCTGCAAACAAGGCTGCTCACCAGAAGAGGCCGCTCCTGACAAGGCCACTCATGAATGGGCCAATGCCTGTGAGACTGAACTCACAAATGCAGGGCTATTGTCTGACCCGATTGCAAGAGGCAGCCCAAACCTAGGAATTATTTCTTTTAGAAGCTTTTTGGCTACCACTCCTACCATCTCATGTTTGGCAGGAAAAGTCTCTACCCAGCCTGAAAACGTATCTGCAAATACTGACATATACCTGTGCCCATATTTTCCAAGTTTCATTTCTGTAAAATCTATTTCCCAATAAATTCATGGTTCCTTACCTCTTTCTCTCTTCCCTCTTCCCATTTTAGTTCTTCCCACATTAACTGCCTGGCATTGAGCACATCTATCAACTACATTCTGAAACATACGCCCTAATTTAGAAACCTGGAACTGCTTGCCTATAATCTCCTTGAGTTTGCGTATCCCCAAATGAGTACCCTGATGTATCTGGTCTACTAACTTTTTGCCTAATCTTCGAGGAAAAATTATTTTTCCTGCTTCAGTCTTAGCCCAGTCCCCTTCATAGTCCAATTTAACCCATTTCTGTAAATATTTTAAAACTTCTTCTGAATTGTTCAGTTTTTCTGGGAGGGGTGGAGCCGGGAGTGTAACCAGTTCTTGCACTGTTTCTCGGGCTGCTGGCTTTGCGGCTTGATCTGCTAATTGGTTTCCTTTTGAAATCAGATCAGTCCCCTTTTGGTGTCCTGGGCAATGCATAGCAGCCACCTCATTTGGGTCCCAAATAGCCTGGAGGAGAGCCAATATTTCTCCTCTGTTTTTAATTCCTTTTCCTTCTGCTGTTAATAGGCCCCTTTCTTTATAAATAGCCCCATGTATATGGAGAGTAGCAAAGGCATACCTGCTGTCTGTATAGATATTGGAGGTTTTACCTTTGGCCATCTGCAGTGCCTTAGTGAGTGCAATCAGTTCCACTTTTCGTGCCGAAGTTCCATCTGGCAGGGCTGCTGTCCAGAGTTTCTGCTCAGGAGAAACCACCGCAGCCCCTGCATACCTCTTTCCATTGACCGTGTAGCTACTCCCATATGTGAACAGAGTCCTCTCAGCATCCAGGAGTGGAATGTCTCTGAGATCCGGCCTTATTCCTGCAACTTGGGTTAGGACTTCCCCGCAGTCATGTGGGTGGTCAGCCCACTCCTCTGGCAGCAGCGTGGCTGGATATAGCACCGCCGGGGCTGGAAGGTCATTCTTGGTTCATTGAGGAGGAGGGCCTCATGCCCTGTCACTCGGGCATTTGTCATCCATCAGCCTGGTGAAATCCGGAGAAGGCCCTCGATAGCGTGTGTGGTGGTTATGATGAGATTTTGACACAAAGTCAATTTACTTGCATCCTTGACCAGGAGGACCATGGCAGCAATTATGCGGAGGCAAGGGGGGAACCCAGCTGCTACTGGATCTAGTTTCTTGCTAAGATAGGCTACTGGCCTTTGCCAAGGCCCCAGGATCTGAGTTAAAACTCCTTTGGCCACCCCTGTTTTTTCATCCACATACAAGTGCAAGGGCTTAATAACATCTGGGATGGCCAATGCTGGAGCACGCCGTAAGGCTGCTTGTAATTCCCGAAATGCTCCTTCGGCCTCAGCTGTCCACTCTATCATAGTGAGTCCACCTTTTGATAGTTCGTAGAGAGGTTGGGCAATCTCTGCAAACCCCGGTATCCACAGTCTACAGTAGCCCACTGTCCCAAGAAACTCCCTCACTTGTCGGGATGTGGTGGGGTGGGGGTATCGGCTGATCACCTGTTTCCTGGTCTCAGACAGTGAACACACTCCCTCGTGAAGATCAAAGCCTAGGTAAGTGGCATGGCTCTAACAGAGCTGTGCTTTCTCTGCTGACACCCAATACCCTTTTTCCTGTAGAGTCTGTAAGAGTGCTCTTGTCCCCCCCACGCATAATTTATAGTCCTCAGCGGCTATCAGCAATTCATCAACATATTGTAACAGAGTGACTCCTGGGTTGGAGGTTCTGCACTCACGCAAAACCTTGTGTAGGGCCTTCAAAAATGGTGGGTGAATTCTTGAATCCTTGGGGAAGCCTTGTCCAGGTGAGTTGGCCTTGAAACCCTTTCTGTGGATCAGACCATCAAAAGCAAAAAGGGGCTGAGATTCCCTTGCTAAAGATATGCTGAAAAATGCAATCTTGAGATTTAAGACTGTATACACAGTTCTTGTGGGGCCAAGGAGGGAAAGTAGGGTATAGGGTTTAGGCACTGTTGGGTCGATATCTTCAAACCATTTATTAACTTCCTGCAAGTCCTGAACAAGTCATATCCCCAGTCTTGGCCTTTTTGATGGGCAGCAAAGGTGTGTTCCATGGAGATTTGCAAGGAACTAGGATCCCATCTCCTCGGAGGTGGAAATGTGTTTTCTGATCGCTTCCTTTGCTTCCCAGGGGAGGAGGTACTGCTGAATGTGAATAGCCTTAGCCATCACCTTTAATTTTACCACCACTGGAGGTTGTTCCTCGGCCAAGACAGGGGGCTTCCCCTCTGCCCAGACCTCAGGAAACTCGACTTGTAGGATTTGGAGAAGGCTCCCCCCCCTTTGTCTCCTCTGGATTTGAGACTGGCTCGTAAAGGAGGTATTCATCTCCTGTTGCCATAAGCACCTGCACAGTGGGTTGTCTCAAGGTTACAGTCATGCCTCCTTCTGAGAACTGAATGCCAACTCTTAACTTATGGAGGAGATCTCTTCCCATCAAGTTATATGGGGCATTAGGGAGGACCAAAAATCGATGTGTAACTACTCCCGAGGCCAAATTTAAAGTCCTTTCTGTTGTCCATTTATGTCTCTGTGTGCCATTTGCTCCTTGTACTCAGACTTCTCCAGATAGCGTTCCCATAGGTTTTATTAATGATGAAAATTGGGCTCCCATGTCCTCCAAAAAATCAACTGATTTCCCCTCCACTTCAATTTTTACCTGAGTTTTGGGGAGGGGCTCTGAACCATGGCCACTTCAGTCTCTGGTGGCAAGCATTGCTGTCTTCCTTTTGGGGCAGTCCCTGGCCCAATGTCCTTTTCCCTTACAGTAAGTGCACTGATCTGAATCTAAGTCTTCCTGCCTGACTTCTCTGTGTTTAGGCCTTTCCTTCCATTTACTATCCCCAACCTGTTTCCTCCCCACCTCATGTAATGCCAAAACCGTAACCAGTTTTTTTGTCTGTTTTCTATCCTCTTGTTCATCCCTGTTGTTAAACACCTTTTCTGCTATTCCCACTAACCCAGTCAGATTCTTCCCTTCAAATCCTTCGATTTTCTGAAGTTTCCTCTTTATATCTGGGGTTGACTGACTAACAAACGCAAGATTCATTGCCCTCTGATTTTTGGGTGCCTCAGGGTCGATTGGGCTATACATTTTATAGGCTTCAATTAGCCTTTCTAGGAAAGCTCCTGGAGACTCATTCTTACCTTGAGTCACCATACTAATTTTGGATAAATTTATGGGTCTCCTTGCAGCTGCATGGAGACCTCCAAGTAGAGCCTGGCGGTAGAAATGTAAGCTCTCCTTACCTTCATTGGAATGTTCCAATGGGTGTTCCATTGGGCACTAGTCTTCCATTTGGCAGGGATCGAGGTCCCTGCCAAGTCTCTCGCTTATCACCTTATGGGTTTCTCGTATGATGCGATCCCTCTCTTCCACGTTAAAGAGAGCCATAAGGAGCTGTTGAATATTCACCCAGGTAGATTGGTCGGTAAGAAAAACAGTCTCCAAGAGACTAAATCCTGAGGGTAGACAGAAAATGATTTGTGTTGGGTCTTCCAGTTATAGATGTCAGAAGAGGAGAAAGGGATATAGCTTAGGTGGAGACTCCCTCTCCCATCTGGGCGAGCAACTTCACGGAGAGGCAGCATTGGTGCAGACAGTACTGGTGAGGTAAAGGGAGGATGAGGGGAATAGAGGAAAGGGGAAAGGTCAGGGCGGTCTCTCTGCTTGGTGGTCCCATAGGTAGACCCCGGCCACGTATGAGATGGACTGGTAAAGGCATCTTGGGACCAAGAGTCAGATTTAGGGGACAGATACCTCCACATCTGATGGAGGTAGGACGGTCTCCTTCCCTGGCTCCCCCTCATCTGTCTGTTCTGGTGTTGGTGCTCTGACCTGCCTTAGAGGGAGAGGGATGGTTTCATTAGCAGGGGGAAAGTGGGACTTGAGCCATGACGGTGGCTCTTCTATCAGATATTGCCAGGCCACAATGTACGGTATTTGGTCTCGATGTAGATCAAAGACCTCACTCAGGGAAGAATAGTTCTGAGCCAAGGCAAATGTTTCTTTCAGCAGCCACCCTGTGGAGAAAGTGGGCCACTCTAATTGACAGAGTGTTTTTAGTTTTCCTGGGTAAGCCTTGTCACCTGACTGAGTGGCTTTACCTTGGAAATCCTTGAAATGTTCGAGAACAGGACCTAGGGGTGTCACAGGTCCCTTACTCCCTGCTTGTACCATTTCTCTAAATACAACAAATAACACAACAGGCAATAAAAAAGCAAGGCAGAGACAACCACAGGCCCAGTGATCCCCATCCAGAGCTTGCTGCTGGTGGGGACTTTCTTGGTCCCCTGCAAACACAAAAAACCACACAAAATAATCAGGCAAAGACAACTGCAGGCCCAAAGATTCTTACCCAGAACCTGCCACTGATGGGGGATTTCTTTAGCCCCTGACCGTCTAGGGGGACTTGAACCCCCCCATACATCTAGGGGGACATGAACCCCCTATACGTCTAGGGGTATTCCAACCCCCTGACCACCCAGGGGGACTTGAACCCTGTTTGATCTACCAGCAGAGGGATGGTGCCTCCCCGCATCCACTCCATCCCTGGGGAGGATGGCCGCGTCCAGCTTCTCCCCGGTGGGCTCCGCAACCAGGCAGACAGACAAGATCTCAATAGAGGCGTTTTTTTTTTTCCAGAAAATCTGATGCTGGCTCAGTTCTCATTGTTTGATCACGGACGAGCCCCCAATGTTAGGGTCTGTGATCAAAGGAAGGAGACTGACACAAAGCGAAAATCAAGCAAATCTTTATTTCGCGCCGTGCATCAGAAATCAAACTGACTGGTAGGTGCCCGAACCTTGCTGGGGGCCACCGTCTCCTTGCCCTGGGGTCCCTCTTGGAGGCTCCCTACCTTACCCTCACTCTACCATAGGCCGCTCCCCAGGACAAGGCTGCTCCTGATGAGGCCACTCACGATGAGGCCACTCACGATGAGGCTGCTGCCAACAGGGCCGCTCCCCAGACGAGGCCGCTCCTGAAGAGGCCGCTCACAACGAGGCTGCTGCCAAAGGCCACTCCCCGGACGAGGCCACTCCTGACGAGGCCACTCCCTAGCTCAGGACAGCACTGCTGCTCAGGGCGGCGAGGCCGTCCCCCCAGACTCATGACAGCACGAGCGGCGGCGCCGCTTTCAACGAGGCCACTCCGGAGGAAGTTCTTCCCCGGACTCGTGACAGCACTGCTGCTGGGGCAGGGAGGCCGCTACCAGCGGCACTGCTACTAGGGGTGGCGAGGCCGATCACGGAGGTGCTGCTGATAATGAGCCTTCTGCAGACGGGGCCGCTCCCTGGGATGAGGCCGCTCCAGATGAGGCCACTCCCCAGGACGAGGCTGCTCCCCAGACTCATGACAGTGCCGCTGCTCGGGGCGCTGAGGCTCCCACCAAAGCCACTCCCGATGCTCCCGATGATGAAGAGGGCACTGTCACTCTCCATATCCCGATACTATCACACCTACCACTACCATAACGGCCCCCAACGGCTACTCTAATGCCTACTCTAAAGGCTCCTGCTACCGGCTACTCTAATTACTCCTGCTAACCCCCCCTGCAGACTCACAGACCAGCCTTTATAGAGGTGGTTGAGCCCGGCCCACACACAGGAGGCCAATGGGATTGCAACTCACCTCAGTAAATATTTGCATGCCCCACTTCTTGGCCAACTCCATCTAGCAGGCCTGTCCCGCCCCTACACGGAGTGCAAGCATTTCTGTCTGGGTTGTGTGTCTCGGTTGGCCACCGGATGGAGGGGTGTGCTCATGGGTGCATGGCAGATTCTGCCTCTGTGGGGATTTTGTTTGGCTCCCAAGGTTTTGGTGTCTTTCTGCATGAAGGGAGGAGAGCTGTATTCCATCTCAGGAGTCCCAACATAGCAGGGATATCGGAGTGGGATTCTGGGTCTGGTCGCCTGGAGAACTCGACTGATGGTGGGGATTTGGTCCTATGGGCATGGCAGGCCTGATATGTATGATCTTGGTCCAGTTAGCGAAGAGGCATGTTTCAAAGCAGGCTCAAGCTGATGGTCACCATGGATGTTTGTGCCAAGTGTGGACCTCCTGTGTGGGCGTGGTCTCATGGGCCATGCAGCTGGCTCCCACTCTGAGGGTTTGAACCCCATCCCCACAGCAAGCTTTTCCCACCGTGGTGAAGGAGGAGCGCTCTTCTGGACTTGAGGTTCCCCCATATGCCGGGATTTGAGCTATGGTCTGGGCACAGATGCTTGAACACCCAGGTTGGGTAGAGGTGACAGCCTCGGGCCATGGCCGGTCCCACCTACAAGAGATGACATCCTCTACCTGGGGGCTGACTGGAAGTTGGGGCTCAGGCTGTGTCAGACAGAGCAAGAGTGCACACTGCGGCCTGGATATTGGGGTTCTGTCTTCAGCCGTGCAGATTGATCCTCACATGGGCATTCTGCACAGACACATAGTGTCCTTCTTCTTCTGGAGGGCAGGCCGAAGACTGCGTTGTGGCTCCAGAGTTCCCAATCTGGAGGGCTTGTGGGCCAGATGCATAGGAAGGAATTCTGAACTCAAAAGCGCCGGTTCAGTTCACTGCCGAGCACATGGCAGTTCCAATGTGCACATCTGACTCGAGATCTCCAGCACCTGAGTCAGGCTGAGTGTCGGATGGTCGCTCATGCTGCATTTTGTGTCCATGATTCCCGATGAATGGAGGGCTGGCCTCATGAGGCCATGGAGGTTTACCCACACTGGGGCTTGTTAGCTGTTCCGAACAGCAAGCTGTCCCCCGGGACATGGGGAGTCCGTTTTGATGGCTCCAGGGTCCACCATATTGAGAGACATGGTAGCAGAGCTCACCACAAAGATGTCTGGAAAGCCCAGCTCAGCTTATCCTTTCATCCCAAGACCAAGGCATTTTCGATCTCCTGACTCTGGGGCAAGTGCCCAGGGGGCTTGGTTGACAGGGAGGCTCAAGCTGATGGGTCACAATTCAGGTTTGTCCAAGGAGACCTTAGAACTTGGCAGGGGCTCTCACGCAATGCAGGATTCTCCTCCCCTGAGGGTTGGAGGCAGCTCCCAAAGGCCAGGTTGTCTTCTGGGGACAGGAGGAGCTCTGTTTTGTGGCTCAGGGACCAGGCGTTGGACCATATGTAGGTTTTCCAGAACCTGCCTCTGGGGACAGATGCCTGCAAACCTAAGCTAGGGTTCCGTTGTGATCCTAGGGGCATGTCAGTTTCCATCTTCTGACTCAGGGAGATTGACCTGGGTGTCTGCCTGGAGGTAGGTTCAGGCATGTGTCAGACTGCGCATTTCTATCCAGAGCAGCCAACGAAATTGAGTGGGCTCAGGGGCCTTGAAGGTGTCTCCCAATCTGGAGGGTTTGTGCAACTGTGAAGGTCAGAGTTTCCTGTGGGAGGGCAGGCAGAGTCCTGTGCTGTGGCTCCAGAGGTCCCATCTTGGAGGACCTGTCGGCCAGGGTTTTGGGGACAAGAGTCTGCAAACACAAACTCGGGTAAGTGTGAGGGGCGAGGTGATGGCAGGCCCACCCTGCAGACTGTGAGGGCAGTGCCACGGGATCTGAAATTAGGGTGATGGGGAGGTGGGAGTTCAGGCTTTTCAGTCTGGGTTGTGTATCTCGGTTGGCCACGGAAGGGGGGGTGGCCTCGTGGATCCATGGGAGATTCTGTCTCTGTGGGGATTTTGCACGGCTCCCAAGATTTCTTGATGAAGGGAAGAGATCTTTTTTCCGTCTCAGGATTCCCGCCATAGCAGGGATTATAGACTCAGCCTGTCCGCAAGGGTTTTGGGTACAAGAGTCATCAAACACAAACTCGGGTGAGGGTGTTGGGCGAGGTGATGGCAGGCCCGATCTGCAGTCCGTGCAGGCAGTGCCTCAGGATCTGAAATTAGGGTGATGGTAGGTGGGAGCGCAGGCTTTTCTGTCTGGGTTGTGTGTCTCGGTTGGCCACGGAAGAGAGGGGTGACCTGCTGGATCCATGGGATATTCTGCCTCTGTGGGGATTTTGCACAGCTCCCAAGGTTTCTGGATGGAGGGAATAGAGCTGTTTTCCATCTCAGGGTTCCCGCCATAGCAGGGATTACAGAGTCAGCTTCTCGGTCCGGGCGCCTAGACAACCCGACTGAAGGTGAGCATTAGGCCCTATAGGCATGGCAGGCCCGATATGCGGTCTTCTGGTCCAGCTAGAGAGTGGGCTTGTTAGAAAGCAGGCTCAGGTTGATGGTCACAATGCCTATTTGTGCCCAGGGAGGACCTCTTGGGTGGGTGTGGTCTCATGGGCCATGCAGCTGGCTCCCACTCTGAGGTTTTACCCCATCCCTACAGCAATCTTTTCTGGCCGTGGGGAAGAAGGAGGGCTCTTTTGACTTCAGGTTCCCCCATAGACCGGGATTTGAGCTATGGTCTGGGCACAGATGCCTGAACACCCAGGTTGGGTAGAGATGACAGCCTCAGGCCATGGCCGGTCCCACCTACAAGAGATGACATCCTCTACCTGGGGGCTGACTGGAAGTTGGGGCTCAGGCTGTGTCAGACAGAGCAAGAGTGCACACTGCGGCCTGGATATTGGGGTTCCGTCTCGGCCCGTGAGGTTGAACCTCTCAGGGGGATTCTGAGCAGACCCACAGGGCCCTTCTTCTTTCTGGAGGGCAAGCAGAAGGCTGCACTGTGGCTCCAGAATTCCCAATCTGGACGGCTGGCAGGCTAGATGGGTGAGGATGGAAGACTGAATGCACAAGCACTGGTTCAGTTCAGTGTCGAGCACATGGCAGTTCAAATGTGCAGCTTCTGACTCGAGATCTCCAGCACCTGAGTCAGGGTGAGTGTTGGATGGTTGCTCGCACTGGAGTGTGTGTCCATGATGTCCGATGAATGGAGGGGTGGCTTCATGAGGCCATGGATGTTTTCCCAGGGTAGGGCTTGTGAGCTGCTCCGAACATCAAACTTTCATTCTGCGGGACAGGGTTTGTCCATTTTGATGGTTCCAGGGTCCCCCATATGGAAAGACATGGTAGCAGAGCTCACCGCATAGATGTCTAGAAAGCCCACCCCAGCTTATCCTTTCAGCCCAGGAACAAGGCAGTTTCGATCTGATGGCTCTGGGGCAAGTGCCCATTCGGTTGAGTTGACAGGGAGCATCATGTGGTTGGGTCACAATGCTGGCTGTGTCCAGGGAGACCATAGAATATGGCAGGGGCTCAGGCGCCATGCAGGATTTTCCTCCCCTGAGGGTTGGATGCAGCTCCCAAGAGCCAGGTTGCCTTCTGGCGACAGGAGGTGTTCTGTTTTGTGGCTCTAGGACCAAGCGTTGGACCATAGGTCGGAATTCCAGAACCTGCCTCTGGGAACAGATGCCTGCAAACCTAAACTAGGATTCCGTTGAGGTCCTCGGGCCATGTCAGTTTCCATCTTCTGACTCAGGGCCATTGACCTGGGTGTATACATGTGTCAGATGGCTCATTTCTGTCCAGAGTGGCCATCGAAATTGGGTGGGGTCAGGGGCCTTGCAGGTGTCTCCCAATCTGAAGGGTTTGTGCAACTATGACGGGCAGAGTTTCCTTCAGCCGGGCAAGCAGAGTCTTGCACTGTGGCTCCAGAGGCCCCATCCTGGAGGGCCTGTCGACCTGGGTTTTGGGGAAAAGAGTCTGCAAACACAAACTCGGGTAAGGGTGAGGGGCGAGGTGATGGCAGGCCCAATCTGCGGACCTGAGGGCAGTGCATTGGTATCTGAAATTAGGGCGATGGCGAGGCGTGAGCACAGGCTTTTCTGTCTGGGTTGTGTGTCTCGGTTGACCTCGGAAAGACTGGGGGGCCTCATGAGGCCATGTGAGATTCTGCCTCTGGGGATTCTGCCCAGCTCCCAAGGGTTTGGTGTCTTTCGGGGGAGAGGGAAGATTTCTGAGTTCCATCTCAGGGGTCCAGCCATAGCAGGGTTTCCAGAGTTGGCTTCTGGGTCAGGGCTCCCTTAGAACCCAACAAAGGGTGAGGATTTCGGCCTAAGGGCATGGCAGGCCCGCTATGGAGGCTCCTGGTCTAGCTATCGAAGGGTCTTGTTTGAAAGCATGCTCACGCTGAGGGCCACAATGCCTGTTTGTGGCCAGGGCGGCCCTACTGGGTAGGCATGATCTCATGGGCCATGCAGGTGGCTCCAACTCTGGGGGTTTGAGCCCTATCCCCACAGCAAGCTTTTCCTGCTGTGGGGAAAGAGGAGTGCTCTTTTGTGCTTGAGCTGCTTCCATAGACCAGGATTTAAGCTACAGTCTGGGCACAGATGCCTGAATACCCAGGTTGGGTAGAAATGACAGCCTTGGGCCATTGCCGGTCCCAATTGTAGGATATGTGGCCCGATATCTGGGGGGCTGAAGGGAGGTCGGAGCTCAGGCTGTGTCAGACAGAGCATTAGTACACAGTGCATCCTAGGGTACTGGGTGCCATTGAGGGCCTTGCAGATTGATCCTCTTGGGTATTCTAGGCAGACAGCTATAGCCCTTCTTCTTTCTGGAGGGCAGGCAGAATGCTGCACTGTGCCTCCAGAGTTCCCAGTCTGGAGGGCATGTGGGCCAGGATGATGAGGATGGAAATTTGAACGCTCAAGTGCCGGTTCAGTTTAGTGCCAAGTGCATGGCAGTTCCCGCGCCACGAGTCCCCCAATCATGCCAGCGCAAAAGGTGCCTTTCAGAGCTGCGTCCCAGCCTTCAAGGAGAGATACATACTTTCCCCCACAGAGGCCAACCTCCCCCTGGGTGCCCCAGTCGCTGAAAAGTCGGAGGCGGACACTCTGCCACATCCCCTCCATCAACACTGCTTCAGAAAATCTGCCATGCGCCGGTTCCACCAGCTGGGCCACGTCGCCTCGGCGCTCTTTCAGGGTGCTGTGAAATGCCCCAAGCGAGAAAGGGACTTGGGCCACAAGGAACAGGGTGGTCCCTAGTGCTGCCCAACACCTGCCAATTCTAATGAGCCTTCTGTTCAAATTGATCCCAATTTGGGCAGAACTCTTGTGAGAATTGGCTGGAAAACCCCCAGTAAACTCGCTTCGGGCGCCGCACGTCTGCATGTCTGCCCTGTGGGCCTGGCGTGGGATTCTGATCTGAGTGTTCATGTCCCATCAACGCCAGAGAGACCTCCATGAGTCAGGCGCTGGCTAGGCTGATGCCTCCTGCACCTCAGCTTCTGGGGGTCCCCTCCCTAGTGCTGACAGATGGGGCCAGGCCTGCCCCAAAAGCCGGACCCAGGCCATTGCCTGCTTGCTCAGCCTTCAATTTCCAGGGTCCTGTCCCTGGGTCCTCCAACTGGGGAACTCTGAATCCCGCACCATGAGTACCCCAACTATCCCGGCACAAACAGTGCCTTTCAGAACTGTGTCCCAGCCTTTGAGCGAGAGATTAATTCGTTCCCCCACATAGGCCAGCCCCATCCATGGGTACCCGAGCCACCCAAAAAGTCAGAGGCGCATGCCCGGCCACAGACCTTCCATCAACATTGCTTCAGGAAAGCTTCCCTCTGCCAGGCCCACGGCTGGGCCACTTTTTCTCAGCATGTTTTTCCGGGTGGACTCGACATGCCCCGAGCGAGAAAGTGCCCTGGGCCATGGGGAACCAAGGGCCACCCAACGACGGCCAATTCCCACAATCCTTCTGCCCAAATCAATCCCAATTTGGGGAGAACGCAAATTCTCACGAGAGAATTCTCACGAGAGAGTAAATTCTCTCTCTCTCTCTCTCTCTCTCTCACGAGAGAGTAAATTCTCACGAATTTACTGGAGAATTTACTGAGAATTTACTGGAGAATTTACTGGAGAACACCTGGTGAACTTGCTTCAGACGCTACATATCATGTCCAAGGAGCATGTCCACCTCCTTGGCCTGGCCCGGGATCCCGAGTGGTCGTGTGCCAGGACCACCAGAGAGACCTCCATGAGTCAGGCGCTGGTGAGGCCGATGCCTCCTGCTCCTCAGCCTCCGGGGGTCCCCTCCAGGGCACTGGCAGATGGGGCCCGGGCTCCCATGAAAGCTGGGCCTGGGCCTTGGCCTGCTTGCTCAGCCATCCGTTTCCAGATCATGTACCTGGGGGCCTCCACCTGGGGAACCCTGAGTCCCGCGCCATGAGTCCCCCGATCATCCCGCCACAAATGGTGCCTTTTGGACCTGGGTCCCTGCCTTCATGCAAGAGATACATTCGTTCCCCACAGAGTCTAGTCCCATCCCTCAGTGGCCCAGCTGCCTGAAATGTCAGAGGTGAACGCCCAGCCATAACCCCTCGATCAAGTCTGCTTCGAGAAACCACCCCTGCGCCAGGGCCCCCAGGTGGGCCATGTCTTCTTGGTGCTTTTTCCATGTGCCGTGACATTCCCTGAACGAGAAAGGGACCTGGGTCACGGGGAAAAGGGCAGTCCCTGGGCTGCCTAATGCCGGCCAATTCTCACGAGCCTTCTGCCCAAATTGATCCTGATTTGGGCAGAAGGCTCATGAGATTTTGCCAGAAAACGCCCAGCGAACTCGCTTCGGGCGCCACACATCTGCATGTCCTCTCCCTGGGCCTGGCCCAGAATCCCAAGTGGTCACGTAAAACACCTGCAGAGAGACCTCCGTGAGTCAGGCGACAGTGTCTTGTCGTCCCAGTGCGTTTTGCAGAGGGCCGTGACATGCCCAGAGTGAGAAAAGGCCCTGGGCCACGGGGAACAGGGCAGTCCCTAGGGCCACCCAACACTGGCCAATTCTCATGAGCGTTCTGCCCAAACAGATCCCGATTTGGGCAGAACACTCATGAGAATTGGCCTGAAAACGCACAGCGAAATTTCTTCGGACCCTGCACGTCTTCATGTCCGCCCCCTGGGCCCGGCCCGCTATCCCGAGTGGTTGCGTTCCAACACCGCCAGAAATACCTCCGTGAGTCAGGAAAGGCAAGGCTGACACCTACTGCTCCTCAGCCCACACGGAGTCCACTCCCTGGCACTGGCAAATGGGGCCGGGCCTTCCACGAATGTCCGGCCCAGGCCTTGGCCTGCTTGCCCAGTCTTCCATTTCCAGGGTCTGTCCCTGGGGGCCTCAAACTTGGGAACACTGAGTCCCGCACCACAAGTCTCCCGACCATCCTGGTACAAAAACTGCCTTTTGGAGCTGCGTCCAAGCCTTCAAGTGAGAGATACATTCGTTCCACACAGAGGCCAGCTCCATCCCTGGGTGCCCCAGCTGCCCATAAAGTCGGAGGCGGACGCCCGGCCACAACCCCTCCATCAACTCTGCCTCGGGGAAGCTGCTCTGCGCCGGGGCCTGCGGCTGGGTCACGTCATCTCAGCGTGTTTTCCGGGTGGCCGCGACATACCTCGATCCAGAAAGAGCCCTGGGACACAGGGAACAGAGCGGTCCAAAGGGCTGCCCAATGCCGGCCGATTCTCATGAGCTTTCTGCCCAAATTGATCCCAATTTGGGCAGAAGCCTTGTGAAGATTGACTGGAAAATGCCCTGCGAACTCGCTTCAGGCACCGCACGTCTACAGGTCCGCCCCCTGGGCCCGGCCTGGGATCCCGAGCGGTCACGTCCCAGCACTGCCAGAGAGACCTCTGTGAGTCAGGTGCCAGCGAGGCTGACGGGGGTCCCCTCCCTAGCGCTGGCTAATGGGGCCAGGCCTGCCTCCAAAGCCGGGCTCGGCCCTTGCCTAATTACTCAGCCTTCCGTTTACAGGGTCCTGTTCCTGGGGGCCTCCAACTGGGGAACACTGAGTCCCACGCCACTAGTCCCCCAACCATCCCAGAGCAAACGGTGCCTTTCGGAGCTCAGTCCCAGCCTTTGAGCAAGAGATACCTTCGTTCCCTACAGAGGCCAGCCACAACCCTGGTGTCCCAGCCACCCAAAATGTCGGAAGTGAATGCCTAGCCACAACCCCTCAACCAACTCTGCTTCAGGAAACCTCCCCTGCGCCAGGGCCCCTGGCTGGGCTACAACTACTCAGCGCATTTTCCGTGTGGCCGTGACATGCCCTGAGGGAGAAAGGGTCCTAGGCCACGGGGAACAGGGTGGTCCCCACGGCTCCCCAACGCCGGCCAATTCTCACGAGCCTTCAGCCCAAATCGATCCTGATTTGGGCAGAAAGCTCATGAGATTTTGCAGAAAAACACCCGGCGAACTTGCTTCAGGTGCCACATGTATCCATGTCCCCCTTCTGGGCCTGACCCAGAATCCCGAGTGGTTGCGTACCACACGTGCAGAGAGACCTCCGTGAGTCAGGTGACAGCGTCTCATCGTCTTGGCCCATTTTGCAGGTGGCTGTGACATGCCCAGAGCAAGAAAAAGCCCTGGGCCAAGGGGAACAGGGTGGTCCCCAGGGCTGCCCAACACCAGCCAATTCTCACGAGCCCTCTGCACAAATCGATTCCGATTTGGGCAGATCGCTTGTGAGTATTGGCCGGAAAACACCCAGTGAACTCACATTGGGTGCTGCACGTCTGAAGGTGCGCCCCCTAGGCCTGGCCCGGGATCCCGAATGGTCCTGTCCCGGCACCACCCAGAGACGTCCATGAGTTGGGTGTGGACGATGCAGATGCCTCCTGCTCCTCAGCCACCAGGGTTCCCCTCCCTGGTGCTGGCAGAAGGGGTCGGGCCTTCCCTGAAAGCCTGGGTCCCGGGCCTTGGCCTGCTAGCTCAGCCTTCCGTGTTCAGGTCATGTACCTGGGGGCCTCCAACTGTGGAACCCTGAGTCCCGTGACACGAGTCCCCCGACGATCCTGGCGCAAACGGTGCCTTTCTGAGCTGTGACCCAGCCTTCGAGCAAGAGATACACTCATTCCCCCACAGAGGCCAGCCCCATCCCTGGGTACCCCAGCCGCCCAAAGGGTCGGAGCTGGACGACGGGCCACAACCCCTCCATCAAATCTGCTTTGGGAACACTCCTCTGCGCCGGGGCCCCAACTGGGCCCCGTCATCTCATCTTGTTTTCTGCGGGGCCACGACATGCACAGAGTGAGAAAGGGCCCTCGGCCATGGGGACCAATGCAGTCCGCAGGGCTGCCCATCACTGTGCAATTCTCACAAGCGTTCTCTTCATGTTGATCCCGATTTTGGAGTCGAAGTAACATTGTCTCCTTTGTAAACCACCCCCATCATCATTGTTCTTCCTGGCCAGAATCCCAGATTCTGCCACACTGCGGGACACATTTCCTCAACACAACCCCGAGGGGAGCCTGCTTGGCGCTGGCAGATCGGAGCAGCCTTTCCTAAGGCCATACACCTAACCCTAAGTTGCGTTTTCATGCTTCCTTCTATAGGGGCCTGTCCCACAAACTCTCTGGCTTGGGAACCCTGAAGTCACACTGTAGGAGTCCGCCTCCCACCTAGCAGGTAACCAATCTCTTTGGGGCTTCACAGGGTCGTCAGAGCCACGGAAAAATTGTGTTTCCCCATGAGTACTCCCCCACCTTCTGCTGCCCCTCGGATCATGATGTGCTGCCTGACCACCATCCTCAACTCGGCTCCTCGGGGAACCAACCTCCAGACCTGCAGTTCGGGCATGCCACACCCATACCTCAGCTCTCCTCAGGGACCCCTGTCAGCTCTAGGCAGAACTGGACCGCCCCTGCCTGCCTAAAAGCTTTGGGAGCCCCTCTCCTTCTTCTCCATGGACATAGGCCCAAGGTTTTCTTGACAATTGGGGAAGGTTACCTCCTGACTGCTTCACACCTCCTTTCCTCTTCTTTATTTCTCTCCAATTACCTTTGTACCTGGGCAGACTGGAGCAACATATCCATGAAACAAGGACATGCTCTGATATCCGAATCTTCCTGGCAGCTTTCTGAGGGCTCCTTAGGCAAACAGAAACTAGTGTATTGTACCATGGTGTGTTTGCAAATGATCATCAAGAGAACAAGAGAGTGACCATCACTCCATTTTTACCTTACTCATCATGAAGTAGAACACGGTCTCCTTCTTTCCCTCCTTGAACTCCATTCCAATTTGTTTCCATGCAGTGTTCATTTCTTTGCTTCAGGGGTAGGATTTCGTGATCCCTTGCCTGCACAGAATACCCAGAGCTCATTGCAAGGAGTGCCCTCCCTAGTAGCCGTCACCCACTGAACCCTTCCCCTCCACACCCCTGCTCTCTAGCCGCCCTCGGTTGGTGCTCTAAGTTGGAGTCTCTTTCCTCATTGACCTATCTTTCTCCCCTCACTATGTTCATGTTTTCTTTCTGAAATTCCATAGAAGTCAAATTATAGGCTCTTGGTCATTTCTTACTGATTTTGCTTAGCTATATCCACTCTAGATCCATCCACATGCCCCTAGGTCCTAACACTAATCCTATGTTGACTTTTCTGGCTTCCATACCCAGAGAACTGGCCCCCAAGTCCCGCAGGTTGGTGACACCTGAGCCACACCCCAGGACTCTGGCTGCCACCCAGGAGGAAACTGTGTCCATCAGAGCTGCGCAAAACCCTCAGAGCATGAGAAATCTTCATGTCCCCCTAAAGCCATCCCAACCATCAGCAGCCCCCAGCCATAAAGCCGGATTCTGCCACAGTGCTGGAGAATTGCCCTCAACTCGTCCCTGAGGGGAGCCACCCTCAGCGCTGGCAGATTGGATCTGTAATGCCCCTAGGCCCTAACCCTTACCCTAGGTCTGTTATACAGGCTTTCGTGCCCAGAATGCAGGCTCCCAAGCCCACCAGATTGGGGATGCCTGAGACTCACACAGGCACTCCACCGCCAACCTAGGGAGAAATGGTGCCATTTGCAGCTGCACAGAAAGCTCAGAGTGAGAGAAACATGCATACCCCTGGAGGGCAATCCCAACATCTGTGCCCCCATGGACACAAACCCCCAAGACTCTGACCTGCCGCCTGATGCCAGCCCTCAACTCAGCCCTTCGGGGAACCCTCCACAGCTCTGAGAGATCAGGCCTGCCATGCCCTAGGCCCTAACCCTCACCCTACCTTGGGTTTTCAGACTTCCATCATCAGAGTCCTGGCTGACAAATCTTCGACACTCGGGACTCTGTAGCAACACCACAGGACTTCTGCCTGCCCTCTAGAAGAAAAAGAAGTCCTAAGAAGCTGCACAAAACCCACAGATAATGAGAAACCTGAAAAACCCTGAGACCACCCTCATCTATGGAGGACATCCCTGGATAGTAATACACATTTCTACACTCAGCTTGAGACCCGACCTCAAGTCAGCCACCCAGGTAGCTGACCCCAGAGCCAGCAGATCAGACCTGCCATTGCCCCTATGCCCTAATCCTAACCCTACCTTGGGTTATCAGGCATCTGTCCCTAGAGGCATGGTCTCAAATACCTCCATATGAGGGACCCATGAGCCACAAAATAGAACTCTCCTACCCCCACAGAAGGAAACCTTCCTATTTGGAGCCATGTAAACGCTCAGAGTAGAGGAAACCTGCATGGCCCCCGAGGCAACCCTCCCATTCAGAGGCAGCCCTGGACACATACCTGCATTGTTACCCTCAGCCTGAGCCCCGCTTTCAACTCAGGCCCTTTGTTATCTCACTACAGAGCCAACATATCAGGCCTGCCATGACCCTGAGCCCTAATCCTAACCCTAGGTTGGATTTTCCAGCATCCATATCCAAAGCCCTGCTCTCAAATCCCTCCATATGTGGAATCCATGAGCCATAAAAGAGGACTTCTCCTGTCCCCCAGAGTGAAACCTTGCTATTTGGAGCTGTGCAACATCCATAGAGCAGGAGAAACCTCCATGGCCCAATGAGGCCACCCTCATATTCAACAGCCTTCAGAGACACAAACTACAAATTAAGCAACTGCATGACACTCGCCCTAACTGCACATCCCAGGGAGCTCGAGTCAGCATCTTCAGATCATACCTGCCATGCCCTAGGCCCTAACCCTAACCCTAGCTTGGGTTTTCAGACTTCCTTCCCCAACGTCTGGGCCCAAAAGCCCTCTAGACTGGGGACTCTGGAGTTACAACACAGGATTCTGCCTGCCCTCCAGAATGAAACCGTTCCCTATAGATCTGCACTAAATGCCCAGATTAGGAGAAACCTGCATGGCCCCTGAGGCCATCCCACTTTCATAGGACGCCATGGACACAACCCCTCATTATGAACCTCAGTCTAAGCCATTTTTCAACCTAGCACCTTGAGTAGCTCGCCCCAGAGCCAGAAGTTCAGGCCTGTCATGCCCCTAGGCCCTAATCCTAACCCTATGCTGGGTTTTCTGGCATCCATACCCAGAGCCCTGCTCTAGAATTCCTCCATATGGGAGAACCCTGAGACATAAAACAGGATTATTCCTGTCCCCTGAAAGAAACCTTGCTATTTGGAACTGCACAAAACCCCCAGAGGGGGAAAAACATCCATGGCCTCATGAGGCCACCCTCACATTCTGTGGCCCTGTGGACACAAACTCAAGCCTGAGCAACCTCCTGACACTAGCCCTAACTGAAGATCCCAGGGGACTCACCCCAGCATCTGCAGATCGGGCCTGCTGTGCCTAGGCCCTAAAACTCACCCTAGGTTGGGTTTCAGACTTCTGTCCCCAGAGTCCTGGCCCACCAGCCCTCCAGACTGGGGACTCTTGCGCCTCATCACAGAACTTGGCCAACCCTCCAGAAGGAAACTGTGCCCTATAGAGCTGCCCAAAACACCCAGATTAAGAGAAACCTGGACGGCTCCCAAAGGACACCCCCATTTACTGAGGCCATACCTGGACAGTGATACACATTCTGACACTCAGCTTGAGCCCTCACCTCCACTCATCCTCCCAGGTAGCTGGCCAGAGCCATCAGATCAGACCTGCCATACCCCTAGGCCCTAATCCTACCCCTAGTATTGATTTTCAGACATCTATCCATAGAGGCCTGGTCTCGAATCCCTCCATATGGTGGACCCCTGAGCCACAAAACAGAACTCCTCCTGCCCCTAGAGAAGAAAACCTTGCTATTTAGAGCTCTGAGAAACCTCAGAGCAGGAGAAACCTGCATGGCCCCTGAGGCCTCCCCCACTTTCAGAAGTTGCCGTGGACACACACTCCCATTGTGACCCTCAGCCTAAACCTGTTTTCAACTCAGGCCCCTGGGGAGCTCACCCCAGAGTCAGCAGCCTGTCAAGTCCCTGCACCCTATTCCTAATCCTAGGTTGGGTTTTCCGTCATCCATACCCAGAGTCCTGCTCTCAAATCCCTCCATATGGAGGACCTCAGAGCCATAAAGTAGGACTCATCCTATCCCCCAGAATGAAATCTTGCTATTTGGAGCTGCGCAAATCCCCCAGAGTAGGAGAAACATCCATGGGGTCATGAGGCCAGCCCCACATCCTGCAGACCTAATGGACACAAACTCTAGCCTGAGCGACTGCCGGACACTCGCCCTAACTGCAGATCCAATGGAGCTCGTCTCAGAGGCTGCAGATTGGGTCTGTCAGGCCCTAGGCCCTAAACCTAACCCTAGCTTGGGTTGCAGACTTCTGTCCCCACAGGCCTGGCCCACAAGCCCTCCAGATTGGGGCTCTGAAGCCACACCACAGAACTCTACCTCCCCTCCAGAAGGAAAACATTCCCTTTGGACCTGTAAAAAAATCCCAAATTAAGGGAAACCTGGAAGCTTCCAATGCCACCCCCATTTAAGGAGGCCATCCCTGGACAGTGATACACATTCTGGCACTCAGCTTGAGCCCTGATCTCCAGTCAGCCACCCAGGTAACTGGACCCAGCGCCAGCAGGTTGGACCTGCCATGCCACTAGGCCCTAAACCTAAAACAAATTTGGGATTTCAGGCATCTGTCCCTAGAGGCCTTGTCTCGAATCCCTCCATATCGGGGACCCTGACCACAAAACAGAACTCTTCCTGCCACCCAGAAGGAAACCATGCTATTTTGAGTTGTGTAAAAACCTCAGAGTAGGAGAAACCTGCATGCCCCCTGAGGCCACCCCCACTTCCATAGACCACCCTGGACACGACCCCACATTTTGACAGTCAGCCTGAGCCCCGTTTTCAACTCAGCCCCCTGGGTAGCTCGTCCCAGAGCCAGGAGATCAGGCCTGCCATGCCCCTAGGCCCTAAGCCTAACCCTCAGTTGGGTTTTCAGACATCCATATCCAGAGCTCTGCTCTCAAATTCCTCCAGATACGGGACCCCTGAGTCATAAAACAGGACTCCTCTTGTCCCCCAGAAGGAGCACTTGCTATTTGCAGCTGTGTAAAACCCTGAGTGGGAGAAAGCCTCCATGGCCCAATGAGGCCACCCTCACATTCAGCAGTCCTCATAGAAACAAATTTCAGTCTGAGTGACTGCTTGACACTTGCCGTATTTGAGATCCCGGAACCTCACCTCAGCATCTGCAGATCGGGCCTGCAATGCCCTAGGCCCTAATTATAACCCTAGCTTGGGTTTCAGCCTTCCGTCCCCAGAGTCCTGACCCACAAACTCTCTAGATTGGGATCTCCAGAGCCACACCACAGGACTCTTCCTGCCCTCCAGAAAGAAACTGTGCCGTATGGAACTGCACAAAATCCCCAGTTTAGGAGAAACTTGCATGGCTCTGAGGCCACCCCCATTTAAGGAGGTCATCTCTAGACAGCGATACACATTCTGACACTCACCTTGAGCCCCAAACTCCAGTCAGCCACCCAGGTAGATGGCCGCAGAGCCAGCAGATCGGACCTGCCATGCCCCTAAACCATAATCCTAACCCTAGCTTGTGTTTTCAGGCATCTGTCTCCAAGGCCTGGTCTCGAATCCGTCCATATGGGTGATCTCTGAGCCACACAAAGAACTAATCCACCCCCTAGAAGTAACCATTGCTATTTGGAGCTGTCTCAAACCCTCAAAGTAGGAGAAACCTGCATGGTCCCAAAGGCCACCCACACTTTCGGAGGCTGCCTTGGACACAAACCCTCATTGTGACCCTCAGCATAAAATCCATTTTCAACTCATTCCCCAGGGTAGCTCGCCCCAGAGACAGAAGATGGGAACTGCCATGACCCTAGGCCCTAATCTTAACCCTAGGTTGCATTTCCCAGCATGCATACATAGACACCTCCTCTCAAATCCCTCCATATGGGGGACCCCAGAGCCATAAAACAGGACTCCTTCTGTCCCCCAAAAGGAAAGCTTGCTATTTGGAGCTGAGCAAAACCACCAGAGCAGGAGAAACATCCATGGCCACATGAGGCCAGCAATACATTCAGCGGCCCTCATGGACACAAACTCCAGCCTGAGCGACTACCTGACACTTGCCATAACTGCAGATCTCGTGGGGGCTCGCTCAGCATCTGCAGATCAGGTTTGCCATCTCGAAGGCCATAACCCTAACCTTCGCTTGGGTGTTCAGACTTTCATCCCCCAGAGTCCTAGGCTACAAGCCCTGCAGGTTGGGACTCCATTGCCACACCACAGGACTCTGCCTGCCCTCCAGACAGAAACTGTGCCCTACAGAGTTGAATAAACCCCCAGTTTAGGAGAAACTGCACTACCCTCGATGCCACACTGCTTTCGTAGGCTGCCCTTAACTTAATGCACAGTCTGTCACACAGCCTGAGCCCTGACCTCCAGTCAGCCACCCATGTAGCTGGCCCCAGAGCCAGCAGATATGGCCTGCAATGCCCCTAGGCCTTAATCCTAAACCTAGGTTGGGTATGCAGGCATCCATACCCAGAACCCTCCTCTTTAATCCCTCCATATGGAGGACACCTGAACCATAAAACAGGACTCTCCTGTACGCCAGAAGGAATTATTGCTTTTTGCAGCTGAGCATAAACCCCAGAGTAGGAGAAACCTCCATGGCCCCATGAGGCCACCCACATTCGACAGACCTCATCGACACAAACTCCAGCCTGAGCGACCGACGGAAACTCTCCCCTATATCAGATTCCAGGGAGCTCGCCTCAGCATCTGCAGATCAGGCTGGCCATGCTCTAGGCCCTAACTGAAACCCTAGCTTCAGTTTTCAGACTTCCTTCTCCAAAGTCCTGGCCCATAAGCCCTTAAGAATGGGGAATCTGGAGCCTCACCACCATACTCTGCCTGTCCTCCACAAGGAAACCGTGACTTATGGAGCTGCACAAAACCCCCTGATTAGGAGAAACCTGCACAGAGCCCCCAGATTAGGAGAAAGGACCCCAGAGTTCTCTCCACAAACATAGGGCTCCCTGGACACTAATGCTCAGGCTGACACTCAAAAGAACCCCTTGGGTATCGGGCCCCAGAGCCAAGAGATCTGACCTACCATGCCCCTAGGCCCTTATGCTAACCTAGTGTGGGCTTTCAGGCATCTGTATCCAGAGGCCTGGTCTCGAATCCATCCATATGGAGGGAGCCCTGAGCCACAAATCAGACTCCTGTGCCCCAGAAGGAAATCTTGCTATTTGGAGCTGTGTAAACCCTCAGAGTAAGAGAAACATGCATGACCCCTGAAGCCACACCCACATTCGGAGGCAAGCCCTGGACACAAGCCCACAACGTGACGCTCAGCCTGAGCCCCGTTTTCAACTCAGCCTCCTTGGTAGCTGGCCCCAGAGACAACAGATAGTCATGCCAATCTGTAGGCCCTAATAACTAACCCTATGTTGGGTTTTCAGGCATCCATACCCATAGGCCCGGCCTTGAATCCCTCCATACTTGGGACCTCTGATCCATAAAACAAGACTCCTCCTGTCCCACAGAAGAAAACATTGCTATTTGGAGCTGTGCAAAAACCCCAGAGAGGCAGAAACCTCCATGGCCCCTTGAGGTTACCCCCACAATCACTGGCCCTCATGGACATAAACTCAAGACTGAGTGAGCGCCTGACCCTTGCCCTAACTTTAGATCCAGGGGAGCTCACCTCACATCTGCAGATCAGGCGTGCCATGCCCTAGGCCCTAACCCTCCCACTAGCTTGGGTTTTCAGACTTCCTTCCCCAGATTCCTGGCCCACAAGGCCTCCGGACTGGGGACTCTGGAACCACACCACAGGACTCTGCCCACCTTCCCGAGGAAACTGTGCCCTATAGAGTTGCACAAAACCCACAGATTAGGATAAACCTGCTGTCTCCTGAGGCCAACCCAATTTCAGAGGCTTGTCCTGGACACTAATATGCATTCTGACCCCGGCTTGAGCTCAGCTCTAAACTTAGCCCACTGAGTACCTTGCCCCAGAGTCACCAGATTGGGACTGCCATGCCCTATGCCCTAACCATAAGCCTAACTTGGGTTTTTAGACTTCAATGCACAGAATCCTGACCCAAAAGCCCTCCAGACTGGGACTCCAGAGCCACACCACAGGACTCTGCCATGACTTCAGAAGTAAACCATGCCCTATGGAACACACAAAACCCCTGGAATAGCAAAAACCTTCATGGCCCCCAATGCCACCCCAAGTTTCAGAGTTCCACTCTGGACACTAATGCTCATCAGACACTCAGCCTGAGACCTGTCCTCCACTCAGCAAACCCTGGCACCTTGTCCCACAGCCACCAGATCTGGCCTGCAATCTAGGCTCCATTCTAACCCTTGTTTGAATTTTTAGACATCCATCCTCAGAGGCCTGGTCTCATATCCCTCCATATGGGGGACCCCTGAGCCACAAAACAGAACTACTCCAACTCCCCAAGAAGGAAATATTGCTATTTGGGGCAGTGTAAAACCTTCAGTGTAGGAGAAACCTGAATTGCCCATGTGTCCACCACCACTTTCAGAGGCCATCCTGCACACAAACCCGCATTGTGACCCTCAGCCTGAGCCCTGTTTTCAACTCAGCCCCATGGGTAGCTCACCCCAGAGCCATCAAATCAGGCCTGCCATACCCCTAGGCCCTATTCCTAACCCTAATTGGGCTTTCAGGCATCCATACACAAAGGCCTACTCTCTAATCCCTCCACATAGGACCCCTGAACCATAAAATAGTACTCCTCCTGTCTCCCGGAATGAAATCTTGCTATTTGTAGCTGAACAAAAGCCTCAGAGTTGTAGAAACTTTCATGACCCCTGAAGCCACACCCACATTCAGCGGCCCCCATGCACACAAACTCTCCAGCCTGAGGTATAGACCGACACTTCCCTAATTTTGTAACCCTGGGAGCTTGTCTCAGTGTCTGCAGATCAGGCTGGCCATGCCCTAGGCCCTAACCCTAACCCTAGCTTGGGTTTTCAAACTTCCATCCCCAGAGTCCTGACCCACAATCCGTCTAGACTGGGGACTCTGGAGACACACCACAGGATTCTGCCTGACCTCCAGAAGCACTATGCCCTATGGAGCTGCACAAAATCCCCATATTAGGAGAAATCTCTATGGCCATCAATACCACACCTCTTTCGTAGGGCACCCTGGACACTAATGTGCAACCTGACAATCAGCTTGAGCCTGCCCTCAACTCAGGCACCTGGGTAGCTTGCCCCACGGCCAGCAGATTTGGCCTGCCAAGCTCCAAGGCGCTAATCCTAACCTTAGATTGTTTTTTCAGGCATCTGTCCCCAGAGGCCTGGTCTCACATCCCTCCATAGGGGGGACCCCTGAGCCACAAAACAGAACTCTTCCTGCCCCAGAAGGAAACTTCCTATTTGTAGCTGTGTCAAATCCTCAGAGTAAGATAAATATGCATGGCCCTTAGGCCACTCCCACTTCTGGAGGGTGCCCTGGACAAAAAACTGTATCATGACTCTCAGCCTGAATCCCGCCTTCAACTCAGCCCACTGGGTGTCTTGCCCCAGAGCCAGCAGATGAGACCTGCCATGACCCTAGGCCCCGATCTTAACCCTAGCTTGGGTTTTCAGGAATCTATCCTCAGATAGGGGGTAGAATCCCTGGTCTTGAATCTCTCCATATAGGGACCTCTGAAGAAAAAAAATAAAATTCCCCTTGCCCCCCGGAGGAATCCTTGCTATTTGGAGCTGTGTAGAACCCTCAGAGTAAGAGAAACCTGTATGGCACCTAAGGCCACCACCACTTTTGGAGGCCACCATAGACACACACCCACATTGTGACCCTCAGACTGAACACTGTTTTCAATGCAGCCCCCTGGGCAGATCACCCCAGAGTCAGCAGATTGGGCCTGCCTTGCCCCTAAGACCTAATCCTAGCCCTAGGCTGGATTTTAAGGCATCCATACCCAGAGGCCTGGTCCTGAATCCCTCCATATGGGGGACTCCTGAGCCCCAAAGAGAACTCCTGTCCCCCAGAATGAAACATTGCAATTTAGAGCTGCGCATAACTGTCAGAGTGGGAGAAACCTTCATAGAACCTGGAGGCCACCGCCACATTCAGCGGCCCCCATGGACACAATCTCCAGCCTGAACCATAGCCTGACACCTGTCCTAACTTCAGATCCTGGGGGAGCTCACATCAATGTCTCTAAGTTGGGCCTGCCATGCTCTAGGCCCTAACCCTAACCCTAGCTTGGGTTTTCAGGCTTCCATCCCCAGAGTCCTGGCCCACAAGCCCTGGAGTTTGGGGACTCTGGAGCGACACCACAAGATTCTGTCTGCCTTCCAGAATGCAGCGCCATATGGAGCTGCACAAAACCCACAGATTAGGAGAAACCCGCATGTACCCCGAAGCCGCCGCCACTTTCAGAGGCCCGCCCTGGACACTAATGAGCATTCTGACCCTCAGCATGAGTCCAGCCCTCAATTCAGCCTCCCAGGTAGCTCACCAGAGGGCCAGCAGATTTCACCAGCCATACACCACAGCGCTAATCCTAACCTTAGCTTGGGTTTTCAGACTTCTGTCCCATGAGTCCTGGACACAAGCCCTCCAGACTGGGGATTCCAGAACCACACCACAGGACACTGCCTGCCCTCCAAAAGTAAACTGTGCCCTATGGAGTTGCATAAAACCCCAGAGTAGGTGACACCTTCATGACCCCAAGGCCATCCCCTCTTTCAGAGGCCCACACTGGACACTAACGCATATTCTGACACTCAGCCTGAGCATCACTCTCCACTCAGCCCTAGCCCCACAGCCAGAAGATCCAGTCTTCCATGCCCCTAGGCCCTAATCCCAACCCTAGCTTGGGTTCTCAGGCATGCATCATCAGAGGCCTGGTTTCGAATCCCTCCATATGGGGACCCCTGAGCTAAAAAACAGGATTTTTCTTGTCTCCTGAATGAAATCTATTTTGGTTTATGCAAAAACCCTAGACTGGAGAAACCTCCATGGCCCCCTGAGACCACCCCACATTTGGCAGCCCTCATGGACACAAACTCCAGCCTGAGGTACAGCCTGGCACCCGACCTAACTTCAGATCCAAGGTAGCTCAACTCAGCGTCTGCAAATCAGGCCTACCATGCCCTAGTCCTATCACTATCCCTAGCTTGAGTTTTCACACTTCCGTCCCAGGACTCCCAACCCACAAGTCCTCCTGATGGGGGACTTAGGAGCTACACCACAGGACTCTGTCTGCTCTCCAGAAGGAAAACATGTCCTATGAAGCTGCATGAAGCCCCAATATTAGAAGAAACCTGCAAGGCCCTCAAAGCCACCCCATTGTTATAAGCTCCCCTGGACACTGATGCACAGTCTGACACTCATCCTGAGCCCGCTCCCCCCATCAAACAACCCCTTGGGTAGCTAGCCCCAGAGCCACCAGCTCAGGCCTGCCATGCCCCTAGGATGTATTCCTAACTCTACCTTAGGTTTTCTGGCATCTGTTTCCAGAGACCTGGCCTCAAATCCCTCCATATGGGGGACCCCTGAGCCACAAAATGGAAATCATCCTGACTCCCAGAAGGTAACACTGTTATTTAGAGCTCTGTGAAACCCTCAGAGTAGGAGAAACCTGCACAGCCCCAGAGTGGCCTCCCCACTTTAGGAGGTCTGCCATGGATATAAACTCGAGCCTGAGCCACAGCCTGACAGCCGCCATAAACTCAGAACCCAGGGAGCTCAAATCAGCATCTGTAGATCTGGCCTGCCATGCTGTAGGCCCAAACCACAGACTTCCGTTCCCAGAGTTTTGGCCACAAAGTACTCCATATCAGGGACCTGGGGCCACACAGATTACATGGGGCACTGCATTCTTCCAATACTCCATCCTCAGAAAAAACCATGAACTGTCCTTGTCAGTCCTGTGTGCAGGTTCACAGTGGGTCCTGCAAAAGCTGGACACCTTCTTGAGAGCACTCAGCCTCTCAATCGTCTCCTAGCAGATGGATGGTGCTGCTCTCCCTGACTTCTGTACCAGCTAGAGAATACTTGGAATAAGTCTTGCCATACTCCATGCAAATGCATGTTCTTCATCTACAAAATGACGGAGGGTGAAGCACCACAGATTCCCTGCACCTTCTTGAACCTAGGTAAGTTGGAAATACAGTTTGGCCAGAGCTATTATCCCCAATGCCCTACACACACGCATCCTTCCCTTGTGTACTCCAGACCCATTTCCATACACTTTGATCACTCTCAGCCATGGTCTCTGCAGAGAAGTACAGTATCACCGAGTTGCTGGGACTAAGGTGCTAGGTGCTAAGACAGCACCTTGGACCCAGTTACTATCAGAAATTAATATTCATTTTATTAACAGTTGCATCCCAGGAGATCTTGCCACCACAGCCCATAGAAAAGTCATTACAACAGAGGTCCTAACAACGTGTGTCAATCTCCATGGCTCCACTCCCTGGTTCCAGGGATTGGCTCATCCACAGGCATGTGACCTGGTCCCATCCAGGGAAGAGCCTGCAGAGCTAAGCATGGGCTGGGTAACCCAGGCCAGGGGCTTTTCCATCGTGACTGCAGAAGTGGTCTAGGCCAGGCCCATGCCATTTCCAGAGAGGGCCCAGAAGGCATGTGTTCTGTAACATTGCTGATGACTGAATCAGACTCATCCTGAGGCCCACACATGCTAGATCCTGTGCAAAGTCAGGAGAACCCTAAATGTGCTCATGGTCTTGGCCTGAACAAGATGACCATCTGTGTGGTATATAACCCGCAAGATATACCCATCCAGCAATGGGAACTTACTCAGCCAAATAATACCTACACAGAATTCAACCACAGATAAACGTGTTGGGGGAAGCCCGAGGCCTACAGAGAAGCTGGGGGGGGGGGGCGGTTCCTGAAAGCTTACTTGTTGGCCAATCTCACTATCATCTTTTTTTCCTTTCAAGTGGAGGGGCCAGGGTCAGGCAGGATAGATCCCAGTGTACTCCCACTCTGCCATGGGAAAATAAGAGCCCTCTCCCTCATCATCCATCATGTTGCAAATCTGGGGTGTGAGAAATGACCACTCTTGTGCCAAAGGAACCTCCCCCTATATTCTGTCAACCAAGTGTGGCTGGAACATGAGTTATGGATAGTCTGTGGCTGCTCTCAATCCACAATGCAAGAGTGGAGTCATTGCCAGAGACACCAGATGGACTGCAACACCTAACAGAAAATCTTTACAGAAGATTTTATACAAAAGTCTATGCAGATCCCTAGTCCCAAAGATCCTAAGATCATGCCCATCTTTGAGTAGAACGTAGTGCCTTCTGGGTAAAATCTAATTTCTTCATCCCCAGAGAAAAGGACTTCATCCTTTTAGCCAGAACTGCATCTCATGCGTCCTCTATTTACACCTTGAATGGCACATCTATAGGTCTGCAGCCCAACGGGAATTCCCTGTTGTTTCCATGGTAGTGATGGTTAGAAACAGAGGTGTAAGTGTGAACTTCTGCGGATGAGCATGTGTTTCCTCCTTAGCAACGGTGTGCAAGGAGAAGACAATAGAGTACCATGCTTTCTGTCCCCCAGAAATGGCCGGCCACGCCATGTGGTTCCATAAAGATCTCGGAACGAAGCCACCTTCACAGAACAAACTTCATCTGGGAGGACTCCCAAATCCCTTGTCCTGGATACTAGATCCCTCCAAGGCTGGGGGCACACAGAGGGACAGAGACTCCCCCTGCCCATCTGGGTTTTGAAGGACGCCTGCTGTTCCAGGACAAAAATCCTGAAACCATTCCTGGGCCTGTCACCCTGTCAGTCAGGCATCTGGGAGAGAGATCTACTCCAAGCAGGAAGGACAGACCAAGAGAGACCAAGTCTCAAGGAAGAGACAACAACTGACAGCTTTGTGTGACATGTGCCATGATAGGGGACACACAGGAGGACTGGGGATGTGCAGGGTTGGCCAGACCTGGGGGTAGGAGGACCAAAAATGCTCCAGGAGGGGGATCACAGCTGGGTCACGACAGGGAATGCTCAGGAGGACTGGCGGTGTGCAGGGTTGGCCTTGATGGGGGGCAGGGGGACCGGGAGTGCTCCGGGAGGATGTGGCAGCTGTGCCCTGTGTGGCTACATGTGTCAGTGTGACTGGGCATTGGCCAGACCAGAAATGAGAGTGTAGGCGAGGGGCGATGTCCCTAAACTCTCTTCTGCAAGGCAAAATTTAGGGAACGAGATTTCTTTCAGTACGATTTCATGTCACATGCCTCTGGGAGACCCTAAAGCTGATTGTGTAGAACGTGAAGTATGTAGTTGGCTGTGGCTTTCAAGCCTGAGGTGTGGGGGTCAGATGACTTTTCCCACCTTCATCTCTGACACAAGCACAGGGAACAAAGGTGACACAGACCTCCACTTCGAAATGTCAACAGAAATCTGAAAACCCAAGTTCTCCCAGGAGCTAAAGCTTCAGGACCAGCATGATGGGCAGGGGAGGCAGAGAGCAAGGAACCGAAATAACACACATCATGTGCATGAGCTGGCCCACTTCCCTACCTGTTGGAAGCAAGCTGTACCTGCCGGAGGGAGTTCCCCCTGCACCCGGTCCATCTGTTTGCTGCCCTTGGGCAGAACAGAGGATGGGCTGAGCTGGGTGTGGGTGTCAGGGGAGACGGCCAGCTGGCCACATGTGCTACCTGCCGAGCACCTATATAGCACCAGCTCCTGGTCCTCAGCTAAGATGAAACAATATTTATATTTAGTGACCTATTTCTGGGGACAGGGAATGTGCTCAGTGCTTTGGTGACTATATCCTCTCCCATTGTATTTTTTAAAATCCCCTTAGGCATCTAAGATTGACCCACAGAAATCTGTCCACACTTAATGTACACAACTTGGCCCTGACCCTAACCCTCATCTCTAGTTAAGATATACTCACTTTGGAATATTGCTCGCAAATTAGAGGATGGTTCTTAGGAGCTAAGGAATTCAGGGACCAACCCTCATCTGCTCCCTGGAAGCTGGTACATCGGAATACATTCGGCCACGTGCTACCTGGAGAGTGGCCACACGGGGGCAACAGGAAGACAACAGCGCCCCAAACCCCACTGCAAAGCCCATGCTTCCTTCATCCTGTCAAACCTTGTCCATTCAATATTTACATTCATGGCAGAGATTAAGAAAAGTGTGACTAGGCTGAAGTTTTTAAAACCAAACGAATTCTTTCAACCTGTTCAGAATAGAAGATGTTTTCTAAAATCTCAGAATTGGTGAGCAGAGGAAGTCCCAGGGACCTGGGAAAAGACTATTACTGTTGAATATCTTCAGGTCTACTTAGGAAACGAGGATGACTTCTATTCCATTTCGTTGCAGGAAGAATGGGCATCCGCTCACAATAGTGAATCCACACAGAATAGTGCAGCTCAGAAGAAAACAAAGGAGAATCCACAGCCTCCAGAAGCAGAGAAAGAGCCACACTCAGGAAGCAAGAAGGCAGACCAGGAAGGCTCTGTGCAGGCCAGTTTGCATTTCTGGAGATCCTCTGGAGCTAGACTGCCCCCAGTGCCCCCGGGGTCGTGGGTCAGGCCCAGCACACACCTGACACTGCACTGTTGGAACCCTGACAAGCCTCCTGGTCCCTTCCTCCATGAGAAACCCCCTACCCTTGGACGACTCCAGCCTGCGTCTTGGGCCTCCCACTCCCCTTTCTGACCCCATCATTCACTTTTTCCATCATGGCCATAATACAGAGTACGTTGAACTACCTTCTATTCTGTCATTTAAATGTGGGGTTTTTTGTCATGCTTGTTCTAAAACTAAACCTTGCATCATCTACCCCAATGTAGAATCACTTGTTGCTTTGCATGACTGAACTGTGGACTCTGAGTGCACTCAGTGTCACGAGGCTAGTGTGCAGGGTGAGGTCCTTACTAAGCCGACCCAGTGGTTACAGTGAAGGCCTGACCCAGGCACTGCTGTCTTTGTGTAAGTAAGGCAGCAAAGTCAAAACCTGGGTTTGGGTTCAGAATGGCTCACGGCCCCTCAGTCACATCGGATGGCATGGGGCACACCCTGAAAACAGTTGCTATCCAGTGTCACCCTGGGAAATTTCTAAGGAGTAGCCATTGTGTCAAAAGGGGGAACTCAATAGAAGCGGGGACAATAGGAGTCAGAACTCCTGAGATAGAATCCACCTGAGAGACTGCCCAGAACTTCCTAGGAGTTCATTCCATCGTCTTGCATGAATCAATTCAACTAAAAACATTTCCTCATTTTAGAAATGATGAGCCTTGGGATGCCTAGGTGGCTCAGTTGATTAAGTTGCTGCCTTCAGCTTAGGTCATGATCCAAGCATCAGGGATCAAGTCCCACATTGGGCTCCTTGCTCAGCAGGGAGCCTGCTTCTCCCTCTGCCTGCCATTCTGTCTGCCTGTGCTCTCTCTGTCTCGCTCTCTAACAAATAAATAAATAAAATCTTAAAAAAAAGAAAGAAAGAAATGAGGAGTCTCAAACTCCGATAAAATGACTCTCCTAGGTCATATTGGAAAGCAGTGAAAGAGCCACACTGAGCCTGGAGATGGCCTCCAGCAGGATCCCTTAACTGGCTTCAGCTAGAGCTGCAATCACCCATTTATCTTTCCTGCACTCCCCCACTGTCATGGGACCCTTCATCGGGCCTATTTTGAGAACAAGGGTCATGTCAGTGACACAGAAACCTCTGACACTTGTTCTAATGAGACTCTGTGATGTCAATGGAGTCCCAAGCCATAGGCCATCTCAGAGTTTGTCTGCAAAGATACAGTTGGTGGGAAAGCCACATGCTGACAGAGGGTGGAGGAAAATGGAAAAGCTAGGGAATGAAGGGTTGCTCACGTCACATCTGGCCCCACATGATACGTGGTGTTCAGCAGTGTAAGTCCCCCAAATGCCATTCAGCGGCTTCACAGAACTCACCCCTATGTTTTGCATTTTGAAGCTGAGCTTCTACATGGGTCATAAGCATTCCATCTAGCTCAGGGAAGCATGACACAGGACATAATGAAGCCACAGCCTTGACAAATATATAGTCATGGAGCAATAGCTTTCTCCAAAATTATTCTGATACGGTAAAAAATTCATTAATAAAACATGGATACTTTTGATTAACAAGAAAACCATACTTGTTGGATTAATAAATATTTATGGAGTATCTACTTAGTGCAAATGTATAGCTCAGGTCCCACCTGGGAGCTTGGAACGAGTGTGGGATATAATCAATAAATCAATGATAGGAAGGAATGCTGGCTGAGGGCTAAGAGAACTATTCCATTCAGAGACACCCATTAAAGGAGCCCACTGAGAAGATGCTTTTATCCAAGACTGGAAAGACAGGGCCAGCAAATTCATCTGTGAGACAAGTCACAGAGCAATTCAATTTTTAATTATTTTGACTATAAAACATAAATGTCAAGTAATTTGTCTTAAGTGTTGCTTTGGAACATTTTGTTCTTCTCCATAACTATCTGGGTTACATGCTAAACTTTGCTCACTATAAAATACTCTCAGAAAATGTCTCATTTAAGCATGGACATCTTGTATTAAAGGCAAATAAATTAACCCTAGAAAACCCCTAAACCCTAACCCTAACCCATGACCCTAAATCCTGACCCCAACCTGACCCTTGGCTGGGCTCCAAGCGGTCTTTCCCCAGAGACCTGGCTGACACCACAGTCCCACGTACTGGGGACACCTGAACAATTTCAGAGGACTCCGCCTGCCACCCAGAAGGAAACCACGACATTTGGAACTCCGGAAATGATTCAGAGCAGGAGAAATCTGCATGGCCACCGGAGGCCACCCCCACATTCCGTGGCCTGTGGGACACAAGCCACACCCTCAAATCAGCCCTCTGGGAGTCTTGCCACACAGCTGGAAGGTTGAACCTGCCATGATCCTAGACCTCAATCCTAACCCTAGGTTGGCTTCTTAAAGGACCACACCCAGAGGCCTGGCGCTAAATCCCCAGGAATGGGGACACCTGAGCGAAGCACAAGCTCATCCAACAACAAAGTCAGCAATCAGGCCCTTTGGAACTGCAGAAAGGATTTAGAGCAGGAGAAATCTGAAAGACATATTGAACCAATTCCTGCTTATTTATACTTTCATACCAGACTGAACACAGAGTCTGAGCCTGATACTCTCCTTAACTCTAGCCCTTAATTCAGATGTATCTGAAGGTCTCCACACCTAAGCAGATCGCACCTTCCATGATCCCGGGACTACCCCTAATCTAGCTGAAAACATGAACATACCTTTCTACCAAGAGGACATAAAAGTGACCAAGAGACAAACAAAAGTGTTCCACAGCAATAGCCATCAGGAAAATATAAATCAAAACTACAGTGAGATACCACCTTGCAACAGCTGGCATGGCTAAAATTGTCAAGACAGGGAAAGCAAATGCTGGCGAGGACATGGTGACAGGGAAACACTCTTACACTGCCGGTGGGAATCCACGTGTACAATCACTCTGCCACATGTTATCCACTCTCTTCCAGAACTTAAAAATAGAGCTACCCTACAACCCAGCAATTGCACTACTAGGTATTTAACCAAAAGATACGGACTGTGGGGCATCTGGGTGGCTCAGTGGGTCAAGCCTCTGCCTTTGGTTCAGGTCATGATCTCAGGGTCCTGGGATCAAGCCCGGCATCAGGCTGTCTGCTCAGCAGGGAGACTGCTGCCCCAATCCCCTGCCTGCCTCTCTGCCTGCTTATGATCTCTCTCTCTCTCTCTCTCTCTCTCTCTCTGTCAAATAAGTAAATAAAATCTTAAGAAAATACAGACTGAGAGAAAAATAGTGGCATCTTCCCCCCAGTGTTCATTACAGCATTATCCACTCTAGCCAAACTATGGAAAGAGCCCAGATATCCATGGACAGATGAATGGATAAAGAAGATGTGGTTCATATCTACAAGGGAATATTATTCAGCCATCAGAGAGGGTGAAGACTAACCATCACATCCACCTGGATGGAACTGGTGGGTATTATGCTGAGAGAAATAAGGCTATCAGAGAAAGACAATTGGCACATGGGTTCACCCATGAGTGAAATAGAAGAAACACCACAGAAGATCAGAGGGGAAGGGAGGGAAAACTGAATGAGAAGTCATCAGAGAGGGAGAAAAACCATGAGAGACTCTTCATTACAGAAATGAAATGAGGGTTGTTGGAGGGGAGGGGGATGGAGGATGGGGCAACTGGGTGGTGGGCATTAAACAGGGCACGTGATGCAGTGAGCACTGGGCGGTATACACATCTGATCTATTATTGAGCACTACATCTGAAACTAATGATGTACTATAAGTTGGCTCAAAACAAAAGAACTCAAGAAAACACTCCTAAAAATTTGTATGGAACCACCAAAGATACTGAACCGCCAATGCAATGTTGAGAAGAAAAACAAGGCTGGAGGAGTCACAATTCCAGATTTCAAGTTATACTACGAAGCTGTGGTCATCCCGACAGTATGGCACTGGCACAAAAATACACACAGCGACCTAGGGAACAGGGTAGAAGCTCAGATATAAACCCGCATTTGTGGACTATTAATCTTCCACAAAGCAGGCAAGAATATCGAAAGGAAAAGTCTCTACAGTGTTGGGAAAACAGGACAGCTACGTACAGAAGAATGCAATTACTCTGCTTCCTTATGCCATACAAACACAGAAGCTCAAAACAGTTTCAAGACCTCAATGGGAGACTGGAAACCATAAAAATCCTCCAAGAGGGCACAGACCATAACTTCTTGACATGGACAAAAGCAACATTTTTCTAGACTGTCTCCTGAGGCAAAGAAAACACAAGAAAAATAAACAACTGGGACTGTATCACAATAAAGTTTCCACACAGCAGAAGAACTAGGAAGAAGGAGGAGGAGTCAAGATGGCGGAGAAGTAGCAGCCTGAGACTACATCAGGTAGCAGGAGATCAGCTCGATAGCTTATCTAAACATTGCAAACACCTACAAATCCAACGGGAGAGTGAAGAGAAGAAGAACAGCAACTCTAGAAACAGAAAATCAACCACTTTCTGAAAGGTAGGACTGGCGGAGAAGTGAATCTAAAACAACGGGAGGGGGAAGGGGCCGGCTCCCGGCAAGCGGCGGAGGAACGGAGCACAAAATCAGGACTTTTAAAAGCCTGTACCACTGAGGGACATTGCTCCAGAGGCTAAACCAGGGTGAAGCCCACGTGGGGTCAGCGTGGCCCCAGGTCCCCCAGGGTCACAGAAGGATCGGGGGTGTCAGAGAGTCGGAGAGCTCGCAGGTATTAGAACGGAGAAGCCGGCTGCAGAGACAGAGCCGAGGACTGAACTCTCAGCTCGGGGTTACCTTGAACTGGCCGCGGGCTGGGTGAGCTCGGAGCGCGGCTAGAGGCTGGGGATATGGGAGTGATTGGGTGCTGTCCTCTGAGGGCGCACTGAGGAGTGGGGCCCCAGGCTCTCGGCTCCTCCGGGCCGGAGACTAGGAGGCTGCCATTTTCATTCCCATCCTCCGGAACTCTACGGAAAGCGTTCAGGGAACAGAAGCTCCCAAAAGCGAACCCGAGCCGATTACTTAGTACGGCCGCCGGGAAGGGCGGTGCAATCCCGCCTCGGGCAAAGACACTTGAGAGTCACTACAACAGGCCCCTCCCCCCGAAGATCAACAAAATATCCAGCCAGGACGAAGTTCATCTATCAAGGAAAGTAGGGTCAATTCCTAAGACAGCTGCGCAATTCCAGAGGAAGAGAAAGCAAAGCACGGAACTCATGGCTTTCTCCCCATGATTCTTTAGTCTTGCGTCTACTTCAAATTTTTTTTTTCTCTTTTTTCAATTTTTTCTTTTTTTTTTCTTCTTCTGCTAAATTTTTTAAAACTTTTACCCTTTTCTTTTTTAACGTTTTTTGACTAGTTTATCTAAATATATATATATTTTCTTTCTTTTTTATATTTTTTCTTTATTTGTTTTATTTTTTTAAATTTTTTCTTTTTCTTTTTTTTTCCAAAACCTGTTTTTATCCCCTTCCTCCCCCCCACAATTAGGGGTCTCTTCTGACTTGGTTACAGTGCATTTTTCTGGGGTCTTTGCCACCCTTTTAGTAGTTTATTTGCTCCTTCACATCCTCTTATCTGGACAAAATGACAAGGCGGAAAAAATCACCACAAACAAAAGAACAAGAGACAGTACCAAAGGCTAGGGACCTAATCAACACAGACATTGGTAATATGTCAGATCAAGAGTTCAGAATGACGATTCTGAACATTCTAGCCGGGCTCGAAAAAGGCATGGAAGATATTAGAGAAACCCTCTCTGGAGATATTAAAGCCCTTTCTGGAGAAATTAAAGAACTAAAATCTAACCAAGTTGAAATCAAAAAAGCTATTAATGAGGTGCAATCAAAAATGGAGGCTCTCACTGCTAGGATAAATGAGGCAGAAGAAAGAATTAGTGATATAGAAGACCAAATGACAGAGAATAAGGAAGCCGAGCAAAAGAGGGACAAACAGCTACTGGACCATGAGGGGAGAATTCGAGAGATAAGTGACACCATAAGACGTAACAACATTAGCATCATTGGGATTCCAGAAGAAGAAGAAACAGAGAGGGGAGCAGAAGGTCTATTGGAGAGAATCATTGGAGAGAATTTCCCTAATATGGCAAAGGGAACAAGCATCAAAATCCAGGAGATGCAGAGAACCCCCCTCAAAGTCAACAAGAATAGGTCCACACCCCGTCACCTAATAGTAAAATTGACAAGTCTTAGTGACAAAGAGGAAATCCTGAAAGCAGCCCGAGAAAAGAAGTCTGTAACATACAATGGTAAAAATATTAGATTGGCGGCAGAATTATCCACAGAGACCTGGCAGGCCAGAAAGAGCTGGCATGATATATTCAGAGCACTCAACGAGAAAAACATGCAGCCAAGAATACTCTATCCAGCTAGGCTATCATTGAAAATAGAAGGAGAGATAAAAAGCTTCCAGGACAAACAAAAACTGAAAGAATTTGCGAACACCAAACCAGCTCTACAGGAAATATTGAAAGGGGTCCTCTAAGCAAAGAGAGAGCCTAAAAGTAGTAGATCAGAAAGGTACAGAGACAATATACAGTAACAGTCACCTTACAGGCTACTAATGGCACTAAATTCATATCTCTCAATAGTTACCCTGAATGTTAATGGGCTAAATGCCCCAATCAAAAGACACAGGGTATCAGAATGGATAAAAAAACAAAACCCATCAGTATGTTGCCTGCAAGAAACCCATTTTAGACGCGAAGACACCTCCAGACTTAAAGTGAGGAGGTGGGAAACAATTTACCATGCTAATGGGCATCAGAAGAAAGCTGGGGTGGCAATCCTTATATCAGATCAATTAGATTTTAAGCCAAAGACTATAATAAGAGATGAGGAAGGACACTATATCCTACTCAAAGGGTCTGTCCAACAAGGAGATCTAACAATTTTAAATATCTATGCCCCTAACGTGGGAGCAGCCAACTACATCAACCAATAAATAACAAAATTAAAGAAACACATCAATAATAATACAATAATAGTAGGGGACTTGAACACTCCCCTCACTGAAATGGACAGATCATCCAAGCAAAAGATCAACAAGGAAATAAAGGCCTTTAATGACACACTGGACCAGATGGACATCACAGATATATTCAGAACATTTCATCCCAAAGCAACAGAGTACACATTCTTCTCTAGTGCACATGGAACCTTCTCCAGAATAGAGCACATCCTGGGTCACAAATCAGGTCTCAACCGGTATCAAAAGATTAGGATCATTCCCTACATATTTTCAGACCACAATGCTCTGAAGCTAGAACTCAATCACAAGAGGAAAGCTGGAAAGAACACAAATACATGGAGACTAAACAGCATCCTTCTAAAGAATGAATGGGCTAACCAGGAAATTAAAGAAGAATTGAAAAAATTCATGGAAACAAATGATAATGAAAACACAACAGTTCAAAATCTGTGGGACACAGCAAAGGCAGTTCTGAGAGGCAAAGATATAGCGGTACAAGCCTTTCTCAAGAAACAAGAAAGGTCTCAAGTACACAATCTAACCCTACACGTAAAGGAGCTGGAGAAAGAACAAGAAAGAAACCCTAAACCCAGCAGGAGAAGAGAAATCATAAAGATCAGAGCAGAAATCAACAAAATAGAAACCAAAAAAACAATAGAAAAAATCAATGAAACTAGGAGCTGGTTCTTTGAAAGAATCAACAGGATTGATAAACCCCTGGCCAGACTCATCAAAAAGAAAAGAGAAAGGACCCAAATCAATAAAATCATGAATGAAAGAGGAGAGATCACAACTAACACCAAAGAAATACAGACAATTATAAGAACATACTATGAGCAACTCTACGCCAACAAATTGGACAATCTGGAAGAAATGGATGCATTCCTAGAGACATATAAACTACCAGAACTGAATCAGGAAGAAATAGAAAACCTGAACAGGCCCATAACCAGTAAGGAGATTGAAACAGTCATCCAAAATCTCCAAACAAACAAAAGCCCAGGGCCAGACGGCTTCCCAGGGGAATTCTACCAAACATTTAAAGAAGAACTCATTCCTATTCTTCCGAAACTGTTCGAAAAAATAGAAATGGAAGGAAAACGTCCAATCTCATTTTATGAGGCCAGCATCTCCTTGATCCCAAAACCAGACAAGGATCCCATCAAAAAAGAGAACTACAGACCAATATCCTTGATGAACACAGATGCGAAAATTCTCATCAAAGTACTATCCAATAGTATTCAACAGTACATTAAAAGGATTATTCACCACGATCAAGTGGGATTTATTCCAGGGCTGCAGGGTTGGTTCAACATCCGCAAGTCAATCAATGTGATAGAACACATTAATAAAAGAAAGAACAAGAACCATATGATACTCTCAATAGATGCTGAAAAAGCATTTGACAAAGTACAGCATCCCTTCCTGATCAAAACTCTTCAAAGTGTAGGGATAGAGGGCACATACCTCAATATTATCAAAGCCATCTATGAAAAACCACCGCAAATATCATTCTCAATGGAGAAAAACTGAAAGCTTTTCCGTTAAGGTCAGGAACACGGCAGGGATGTCCATTATCACCACTGCTATTCAACATAGTACTAGAAGTCCTAGCCTCAGCAATCAGACAACAAAAAGAAACTAAAGGCATCCAAATTGGTAAAGAAGAAGTCAAACTATCACTCTTTGCAGACGATATGATACTATATGTGGAAAACCCAAAAGACTCCACTCCAAAACTGCTAGAACTTGTACAGGAATTCAGTAAAGTGTCAGGATATAAAATCAATGCACAGAAATCAGTTGCATTTCTGTACACCAACAACAAGACTGAAGAAAGAGAAATTAAGGAGTCAATCCCATTTACAATTGTACCCAAATCTATAAGATACCTAGGAATAAACCTAACCAAAGAGGCTAAGAATCTATACACAGAAAATTATAAAGTACTCATGAAAGAAATTGAGGAAGACACAAAAAAATGGAAAAATGTTCCATGCTCCTGGATTGGAAGAATAAATATTGTGAAAGTGTCTATGCTACCTAAAGCAATCTACACATTTAATGCAATCCCTATCAAAATATCATCCATTTTTTTCAAAGAAATGGAACAAATAATCTTAAAATTTATATGGAACCAGAAAAGACCTCGAATAGCCAAAGGAATATTGAAGAACAAATCCAAAGTTGGTGGCATCACAATTCCGGACTTCAAGCTCTATTACAAAGCTGTCATCATCAAGACAACATGGTACTGGCACAAAAACAGACACATAGATCAGTGGAACAGAATAGAGAGCCCAGAAATCGACCCTCAACTCTATGGCCAACTAATCTTCGACAAAGCAGGAAAGAATGTCCAATGGAAAAAAGACAGCCTCTTCAATAAATGGTGCTGGGAAAATTGGACAGCCACATGCAGAAAAATGAAATTGGACCACTTCCTTACACCACACACGAAAATAGACTCCAAATGGATGAAGGACCTCAATGTGAGAAAGGAATCCATCAAAATCCTTGAGGAGAATGCAGGCAGCAACCTCTTCGACCTCAGCCGTAGCAACATCTTCCTAGGAACATCGCCAAAGGCAAGGGAAGCAAGGGCAAAAATGAACTATTGGGATTTCATCAAGATCAAAAGCTTTTGCACAGCAAAGGAAACAGTTAACAAAACCAAAAGACAACTGACAGAATGGGAGAAGATATTTGCAAACGACATATCAGATAAAGGGCTAGTATCCAAAATCTATAAGGAACTTAGCAAACTCAACACCCAAAGAACAAACAATCCAATCAAGAAATGGGCAGAGGCCTTGAACAGACGTTTCTGCAAAGAAGACATCCAGATGGCCAACAGACACATGAAAAAGTGCTCCACGTCACTCGGCATCAGGGAAATACAAATCAAAACCACAATGAGATATCACCTCACACCAGTCAGAATGGCTAAAATTAACAAGTCAGGAAATGACAGATGCTGGCGAGGATGTGGAGAAAGGGGAACCCTCCTCCACTGTTGGTGGGAATGCAAGCTGGTGCAACCACTCTGGAAAACAGCATGGAGGTTCCTCAAAATGTTGAAAATAGAACTACCCTATGAGCCAGCAATTGCACTACTGGGTATTTACCCTAAAGATACAAACATAGTGATCCGAAGGGGTACGTGTACCCGAATGTTTATAGCAGCAATGTCTACAATAGCCAGACTATGGAAAGAACCTAGATGTCCATCAACAGATGAATGGATAAAGAAGATGTGGTATATATACACAATGGAATACTATGCAGCCATCAAAAGAAATGAAATCTTGCCATTTGCGACGACATGGAGGGAACTGGAGCATATCATGCTTAGTGAAATAAGTCAATCAGAGAAAGACAACTATCATATGATCTCCCTGATATGAGGACATGGAGAAGCAACATGGGGGTGTAGGAGGATAGGAGAAGATTAAATGAAACAAGATGGGATTGGGAGGGAGACAAACCATAAATGACTCTTAATCTCACAAAACAAACTGGGGGTTGCTGGGGGGAGGTGGGATTGGGAGAGGGGGAGCGGGCTATGGACATTGGGGAGGGTAGTGCTATCGTGAGTGCTGTGAAGTGTGTAAACCTGGCGATTCACAGACCTGTACCCCTGGGGATAAAAATACATTATATGTTTATTAAAAAAAAAATTGGAAGGGGAGGTGAACCATAAGAGACTATGAACTCTGGAAAACAACCTGAGGGTTTTGAAGGGTCAGGGGTGGGAGGTTGGGGGAACAGGTGGTGGGTAATGGGGAGGGCACGTTTTGCATGGAGCACTGGGTGCTGTGCAAAAACAATGAATACTGAATACTGTTACGCTGAAAAAATAAATAAAATGGGAAAAAAAAAAGAAACTAAAAAAAAAAAAGAACTAGGAAGAAGTAATAATAATAAGACAACCTACTCAAAGGGAGAAGATATTTGCAAATATCCTATGCAGTAAAGAGATAGTGTCCAAAATATGTGGAGTGGATACAACTTAACACCCAAAATACAAATAATCCAGTTTAAAAATAGTCCGAAGACACGAACAAACATTTCTCCAACGAAGAAATACAGATGGCCAATGGTCCCATGAAAAGAATTTCACTGTCACCCAAGCTCAAGAACATGCAAATCAGAAATACAATGAGATATTACCACATACTGTCAGAATGGCTCCCATCAACAGCACAAAGTACAGCAGGTGCTGGGAGGATGTGGGGAAAGGGGACGCTTGTGCACTGTTGGTGGTAAGCAACCTGCTACAGCCACTCCGGGAAACAGTATGGAAGATTCCATACTTCCATACTTCCAAGGCATTAAACGCAGAGCTGTCTTGGGATCCAGCAACCACACTACTGGGTGTTTACCCAAAGCATATGAAAACAGTAACTCAAAAGCATACACGCATCACTATGTTGCTTGCAGCATTATTTTCAAGATCACAATATGGAAGCAACCCAAGTGTCTGTGGATAAAGTGCTAAATGAGATGAGAGATGTGTACACACATGCATGCATGCATGCACACACACACACACACACACACACACACACAGTGGACCATTATTCAGCTGTAAAAAGTTATTTCTTGCCATTTGCAGCCACATGTAATGGATATACAGCCACAGGATGTATGTAGAGAGGATTATCCTAAGTGAAATCAGTCAGTCAGAGAAAGACAATACCACAGGATGTCACTCTTGTGTAGAATTGAAGAAACAAACATACATAAATAAAGGAGAAAAAAGAGACAAACCAAAATACAGATTCTTAACAATAGAGACCAAACTGATGGCTACCAATGGGGAGGTGGCTGGAGGGATGGGTGAAACAGAGGAAGAGGACTGAGGCTACCCTTTTCCTGATGAGCACTGAGTGATATAGAAAATTACTGACACGGTAGTGTACACCTGAAACTCATATAGCAATGCATGTCAACTCGACTGGAATTAAAATATACAATAAAAAAGATTTTCCCCACTAACTTATTTTTATTTATTTATTTATTTATTTATTTATTTATAATATTTTATTTATTTATTTGAGAGAGAGACAGCGAGAGATAATGAACGAGGAGAAGGTCAGAGGGAGAAGCAGACTCCCCACGGAGCTGGGAGCCCCATGCGGGACTGGATCCTGGGACTCCAGGATCATGACCTGAGCTGAAGGCAGTCACTTAACCATCTGAGCCACCCAGGCGCCCTCCAGTAACCTATTTGAAAAAGCTTTGGTACACAACATCCGCATGTCCTACTTGGGAGTATTTCCTTGACAATATCCGTTCATTCTATGCCTGGAATTCAAATTTCACTGAATTCTTCTATTTTCCCTGTTAATCCTAGCCCACAGGAGCCATGGCCCTTTTCCATCCAGGATTAGCACCTATGCATTCAAGAGCGTGTAAAAAGCTATTACTGTTTCTCTTTTAGGATGAGATGGTCACAGAAGGAGGGACAGGTTTCAGAGAAGGTTTGTTCTCTATCCTGGGTTGCTACTTCAGTGGTCATTCCCTGGAACCATTTGGCAAATAGTTTCCCTGTGGATGATCGTGCTTCCAAGCACATCCATTGGAGACACAAAGGTGGGTGGGCTCAGTGTGGGACAGGAAGCAGGTCAAGTACAGACAAGCGTACAAACCCTCTCCTGATCCAGGAACAGCCATGGGTGTGGGTATGGGAGACAGAAACAATGGGAATCCACCAAGCTCACCAGCTGAAGGCAGGAGGCACAGATCAAGGGATCTCACGATGCTGGGCATGGAGGCTGCTCTGGGCTACCTCTGGGAGGGAGAAGGGGGGAGGCATGAGAAAGAGAAACTGCCTGCACCTGGCTCATGCCAGCTGCTCACTGCTCCTGGAACACATCAGTCTACACAGCTGACATAGCTGGGGCTCAGGATGGGCTGTCTCAGGTCCCTCAGCGCTCAGTGGGACAGCTGGCTCCAGGGCTCAGGCACATGCTGAGGGAGGTTGCAGACAAGACTGCCCCTCTCAGGTCATCACGTCTTTGAGCAGACAGCCCTGCAGGACTGCTGAAAACCCACTGAGAGTTTCAAAAGACATGCCATGGGATGAACTAAGTCATGGAAAAACAGAAAACAATAGTATTATTAAGGTCAGAGCTATCAGCTCAGGACGTGGGGACAGCTTCCCTGAGGAGGACTGAGGGAAGGGCAGGCCATCCTGAAAAGGAAGACATGGGTCTCCTGACTGGGGACCTGCAACCCCCTTCCAGGGGAAGGCATCGTCCTCTCCTCACAGGGGACTGATGGAAGTGTTCCATCAGGGGAATGACAAGTGCTGACTCTTGAGAAAACTACCCTGGCATCTGGTGGCACAAGGCGGAGGATAAGGGCCTGATGGAGGCAGACAATCCCCCGGGGGACCATGGGGCAAGAACAAATGTTCATGGCCGTGAATATGATGAAAACTAGGAGGCAGCTGAAACCTTAACCCGAATAATCACCCACAACAAATCACCGTATCAGAGCTGCCATGCCCCTTGGCCTTAAGACTAACCCTAGGTTGGGTGAACAGACTTCCATGCCCAAAGGACTGGCCTCCAAGACTGCCAGACTGCAGATGCCTGAGACTCTGTTTGGCACTCTTCCGGCCACCAGGGCATTATGGTGCCATTTGGAGCTGCACAGAAACCTCAGAGTGGGAGAAACCTGGGTATCCCCAGAGGCAAGTCCGAGCATCTTCGTCCCTCCTGAACACAAACCCGGACTCAGATGCGTCGTCTGCTACCTTCCCTCAACTCAGTCAAGTGGGAAGCCTGCCTCAGTACTGGAAGATAGGGTCTGCCATGCCCCAACACCCTAACTCTAACCCTAGTTGGAGGTTTCAGGCTTCCATCCCGGGAGGCCTAGCCCCCAAGCTCCCTGGATTTAGGACCCCTGAGTGACACTGCAGGACTCCAACCATCAAGTGGGATGATACCTTGCAGTTTGGAGCTGCGCCAAAGCATCAGATGGGGAGAAAACTTCAAGCCCCCCTAAGCCACCCCCAACATCAGCGGCCCCACGCCATAGAGCCAGATTCTGCTGAGCTGTCGGATGCATGCCATCAACTCAGCCCTGAGGGGAGCCCACCTCAGCACCAGCAAATCGGGCCTGCCATGCCCCTAGGCCCTAACCCTAACCCTAGGCGGGGTGTACAAGCTTCTGTGCCCAGAGGCCTGTACCCCAAGCCTATCAGACAGGGGACGCCTGAGACTCCTGCTGACACTGTGCTGTCTGCCTAGGGCAAAATGGTGCCATTTGGAGCTGTGCAGAAATCTCAGAGCAGGAGAAATCCGCATGCCTCCCGAGGCCCCCGCCAGGATCTGTGCCCCAACCTCCCCCCAGCACAAACCCATACTCCAGCCCCCACCCGACAGACGCCCTCCAATCAGCCCACAGGGAGACCACCTCAATACCAACAGATTGGGCCTGCCATGCCCCTAGGCCTAAACCCTAATGCTAGTTTGGGGTTCCAGGCTTCCATCCCAAGAGGCCTGGCCCCCACACCCACCGGATTTAGGACTACTGAGCGACACCAGGACACTGCCTGCCACGCGAGTGGAATCCTTGTGGTTTGGAGCTTCGACAAACCCTCAGAGGCGGAGAAACTGATATGCCCCCCTAATGCGAACCCACCATCGACACCCCCCCACCACCGACCATAAAGCCAGAATCGACCACGCTGCCCAATTAACGACATTTTCAAAGCCCTGAGGGGAGCCCGCCTCAGTGATTGAAGATTGGGCCTGCCATTACTCTAGGCCCTAATCCTAATCCTAAATTTGGGTTTCTAGGAATCCATACCCAAAGCCTTGCTCTTGAGTCCCTCCATATGGAGGACCACTGGGCCATAAAGAAAGACTCCTCCTGTGCTCCAGAATGCAACATAGCTTTTTGTATCTGCACAAAACCCCCAGAGAGGAAGAACACTCCATGGCCCCATAAGGCACCCCTGTCGTTTGGCGGTCCTCAGACCTCAGAGCGGGAGAAAACTTCATGCCCCCCCAAGACAAGCCCTAGCATCTGCACCCCTCCTGGACAAAAACCCAAATTCACACAAGCCACCTATCACCCGCCCTTAACTCAGCCCACCAGGGAGCCTGTCTCAGTACTGGCAGATCGGGCCTGCCATGCCCCGAGACCCTAACTCTAGTTTGGGTTTTCAGGCTTCCATCCCAAGAGGCTTAGCCTTCAAGCTCCCGGGATAAAGGACCCCTGATTGATATTGCAAGACTTCAACGACCATGCGGGATGAAACCTTGCAGTTTGGAGCTGCAGAACCCTCAGAAGAGGAGAAACCTTCAAGCCCCTGTAAAGCTACCCCCAGCATTGAAGGCAACCCAAGCCATAAAGCCAGTTTCTATCAAGCTGCTGGACATGTGCTCTCAACTCAGCCCTGAGGGGAGCCCCCCTCTGATCCAGCACATTGGGCCTGCCATGACCCTAGACCCTAACCCTAACCCTAGGTGGGGTGTATAAGCTTTCGTGCCCAGAGGCCTGGCTCCCAAGCCCAGCACACTGAGGATGCCTGATACTCACGCTGGCAATCCGCCAGTCTCCTAGGGCGAAATGGTGCCATTTGGAGGTGCAGAGAAACCTCAGAACAGGAGAAATTTTCAACCCACCGAGACCACCCCCAGCATCACCACCCACTTGACCCAAACCCTGACTCTGACCCACCACCTGAGGCCCGCCCTCCACTCAGCACACAGCAGAGCCCACATCAGCACTGAGAGATTGGACCTGTAATACCCCTTGGTCCTAACACTAACCCTAGTTTGGGTTTTAAGGCTTCCATCCCAAGAGACCTTGCCCCAAAGTCCCCCTGATTAAGGACCCCTGAGTGACAACACATGACTCCGCCCACCACACAGGAGGAAATCTTGCAGTTTGGAGCTGCACCTAACCCTCAGAGGGGGAGAAACCTGCATGCACTGCTAAAGCCACCCTACCGTCAGCAGCCCCCGGCCATAAAGCTGGATTCCGCTGCACCAGGGGACACAGATCCTCAAATCAGCCCTGAGGGGAGCCCATCTCAGTGCCGGCAGATCGAGCCTAACATGCCCCTAGGCCCCAACCCTAACCCTAGTTTGGGTTTTCAGGCTTCCATCCCAAGAGGCCTTGCCCCCAAGCCCCGCTGATGAAGGACCCCTGAGTGACAACCTGACTCCGCTAACCACAGGTGAGGAAACCTTGCAATTTGGAGCTATGCTGAACCCTCAGAATGGGAGAAACCTGTATGCCCCCATAAAGCCACCCCTACCATTGGTGATCCCCTGGCCATAAAGCCAGATTCCGCTGTGCCATCGAATGCATGTCCTCAACTCAGCCCTGAGGGGAGACTGAGTCAGTGCCAGCAGATCAGTTGTGCCATGCCCCTAGGCCGTAACTTTAACCCTACTTTGGGTTGACAGCCTTCATTCTGAGGGGCCTAGCCATCAAGCCCCACAGATTAAGGGCCACTGAGCTACCCCCCACGACTCCACCTGCCATGTGGTAGGAACACGTGCTGTATGGAGCTGCAATGAACCCTTAACGGGGGAGAAAACTGCATGTCCCCCTAAAACCACTCCCACAATCTGTGTACCCCCAGCCATAAAGCCTAAAGCCGGATTCTGCCATGCCACTGGACTCATGTCCTCAATGCAACCCTAAAAGAAGCCTGCCCCAGCACCATCAAAACAGGCCTGCCATGCCCCTACAACCTAACCCTAACACTAGTTTGGGTTTTCAGTCTTCCATCCAAAGAAGCCTGTCCTTCGAGCCACCCCACTCCAGATTAAGGACCCCTGAGCAACACCCCAGAAACAACCCACCACGTGAGAGGAAACCTTGCAGTTTGGAGCTCACTGAACTCTCAGAATGGGAGAAAACTCTATGACCCCCCAAAAGCCACCCATACCATCGGCTGCACACCTGGCCATAAAGCCAGAGTCTGCTGTAGTGCCGGACAAACTCCCTCAACTCAGACCTAAGGGGAGCCTGCCTCAGCACTGGCAGATTGGGCCTGTAATGCCCCTAGGCCCTAAACCTTACCCTAGTTTGGGTTTTCAGGCTTCGATCTGAAGAAGCCTGGCCCCCAAACACCCGGATTAAGGACGCCAGAGTGACAACCCATGACTCCAGCCACCACACGGAAGGAAACATTGTGGTTTGGAGCTCGCCGATCCCTCAGAGTGGGAGAAAACTGCATGCCCCCCTAAAGACATCCCATCATCAGTGGTCCACCAGGCCGTAAAGCTGTATTCTTCCGAGCTGCCAAATGTTTGCCCTCAACTCAGCCCTGAGAGGATCCCACATCAGCACCATCAGGTACGGTCTGCCATGCCCGTAGGACCTAATGCAAAGGATTTCATCCCAAGAGGCCAGCCCCTCAAGCCCCCTGGATTAAGGACTCCTGAGGGACACTAAAGGACACCACCCAACAAGCGGGAGGAAACCTTGCCATTTGGAGCTTGCTGAACACTCAGAGTGGGAGAAACCTACATACCCCCCCCCCCAAAGCCACCCCAACCATTGGCGGCTTACCCGGCCATAAAGCCGGATTCTGCCATGGCCCTGAAGGAATGCCCTCAACTCATCCCTGAGGGGGCCTGCCACAGCGCCAGTAGATAGGGCTTCTAATAGCCCTAGGCCCTAACCCTAACCATAGCTTGGGTTTTCAGGCTTCCATTCTGTGTTGCCTGGCCACCAAGCCCCACGGATTAAGGACCCTTGAGCTATATATGATGACTTCGCACACCACATGGTAGGCACCCATGCCTCTTGGAGCTGCACCGAACCTTTAGTGGGGGAGAAAAGTGCATGCCCCCTTAAAGCAACCCCCACCTTCGGCAGCCTTCCTGGGCATAAAGCCAGATTCTGCTGCGGTATGAGATGAATTCCCTCAATTCAGCCCTGAGAGGAGCCTGCCTCAATGCCACCACATTGTGCCTGTAATGCCCCTAGGCCCTAACGCTAACCCTAGTTTTTGTTTTCAGGCTTCCATTCTGAGGGGCCTGGCTCCCATGACCCCAGATAAAGGACCCTGAGAGATACTCCAGGACTTTGCCAGCCATGCGGTAGGAAACTGTGCCATTTGGAGCTGTGCTGAACCCTCAGAGGACAAACCTGCTGCCCCCCTTAAAGCCACCCCAAACATCAGTGGCCCCCCATCCATAAAGCCATATTCTTCCACGGTGCTGGACGCATGCACTCAACTCAGCCCTGAGGGGAGCCCCCCTCAGTGCCAGCAGATCAGGCCTGCCATGACCCTACGCCCTAAGCCTAAACCTAGGTGGGGTGCACAGGCTTCCTGAGTCCAGCCCCACCTCTGGGGGCCACTTGGTCACAAAACACATTGCTTGAAACACAGCCTTTCACCCATCCTTGACTCAGCCAAATGGGGATCCTGCCTCAGTGCCGACATATCAGGCCTGCCATGCTCCTAGACCATAAACTTAACCCTAGTTTGGCTTTTCAGGCTTCCATCCCCAGAGATCTGGCCTCCAAGCCCTCCAGATTCGGGAACCCTGAGCCACAACCCAGGACTCTGCCTGCCACCCGGGAGGAAACCGTGCTGTTCAGAGCTGTACAAAACGCACAGATCAGGAGAAACCGGCGTGACTCCTGGAGGCCACCTCAACATTTGTTGCCCCACCAGGCCACAAACATGAAGGCTAATATTCAGCAAGACCTCTTGACTCAACACAGCCCCCTGGAAAGCTCCACTGGGTGGGGGCCCTCGGGGGAGCCACGTGGGCCCAGGCACTGTTCCTGGATGGCCAGGACACGCACCTAGCAAGAAACTGCTCTAGACCGTGGGCGCCAGCACAGCCCAAATTGCCGCCCAATGCTGGCCAATTCTCATAAGCTTTCTGCTCAAATTGATGTTGATTTAAGCAGAAAGCTCATGAGAATTATTCAGAAACCCCCCAGCGAACTAGCTGGCAGTGGTGCGGGCCACCACAGGGCTGCCTCCTGGGCCTGCCCTTGAATCCCGAGTGGTCGCAGCCTGAACCCTGCGATATAGCCCTCTGTGAGCCAGGGCCATGTGCGACCTACCCCTCCTGCTATTCAGTCCCATAGGTGTCTGCCCCAGTGCTGTTGGTTTGGGCCTGCCAGGCCCCTAGGCCCTTGCAGTAAGTCTCCTTTGGGTTTTCAGGTTTCAGACCCTGGGACCTGTCCCGAGTGCTCCAGATTGGGGACCCCGGAGCCACACCCCAGAAGTCCACCTGCCACGCTGAAGGATACCGTGGCCTTCGGAGCTGCACAGAACCCTCAGACTGAGAGAAAACCACAGGCATCCCTGAGGCCACCCCCACCTCCGTTGCCCCAACCCCATCCACAAAACCCGGAATCTGACACGCCACATGACTCTCATCCTCAACTCACACCCCCTCCGGGTATCCCACCTCAGAGCTGGCTTATCAGGCCTGTCATTCCCCTAATCCCTAGTGGTAAACATAGGGTGGGTTCTAAGGCTTCTGTCCCCATAGAACTGGCCCCCAATCCCTCCAGATTGAGGACCCCTGAGCCAGACCCCAGGCCTCCGCATGCCACCAGGAGGAAACCGTGCCATTACAACCTGACCAAAAGCCTCAGATAAGGAGAAACTGCATGCCTCCTGAGCCCAAGCCCCACCTTCGGCACTCTAGTGGGCCACAAACACGGAGGCTGACACTCAGCCGGACCGCTTCCCTCAACCTGGACTCTGACTCCCTGCCTGGCCCTTGTCCTTGTCTCAGTCCCCAAGGGATCCCACCACAGTGTCAGCTGATTGGGCCTGCCATTCCCCTTGGCCCTAACCCTAACCCTAGTTTGGATTTTCATGCTTCCATCCAAAAAGTTCTGGCCCCCAAGCCCCACAGATTAAGGACATCTGAGAGACAGCTCAGGACTGCACCCACCATGTGGAAGGAAACCATGTCATTTGTAGATGTGCGGTACCCTCAGACAAGGAGAAACCTGCATGCCACCCTAGCTTCTACAGCCCCTGGACACAAACACAGACTCTGATATGCTGCCTGATGCCCACCCCCAAGTCAGCCCAGCAGAGAGCCCGCCTCCTCACCAGAAGATCAGGCCTGCCATGCCCCAAGGCCCTAAACCTAACACTAGGTGTGCTGTACAGGCTTCCAGGCCCAGAGGCCTGGCCCGTAATCCCACCAGATTGGGGACCCTTGTACTCAACCCCAGGACTCCACCAGCTTCCCAGAGTGAAACATGTCCATTTGGTTGTGCAAAATCCTTAGAGCAGGAGAAACCTGCGTGTCGACTGAGGTACCCTCAGCTTCTGCAGCACCCCGGACACAAACCCAGAGTCTGACATGCCACCTGATGCCCACCTTCAACTCAGCCCACCATGGACCCTGCCTCATACTGGCAGATCAGATTAGCCCCTAGGCACTAAACCTAACACAAAGTTGAATTTTCAGTCTTCCTTCCCCAGGGGCCTGTCCCCCAAGCCCTCTAGATTGGGAGCCCTGGAGCCACACCATAGGAATCTGCCTGCCACCCAGCAGGAAAAGAGTCCATTTGGAGCTGTGCAGAACCCTCAAAGCTGGAGAAACCTGCATGCCCACATGAGAACTCCCCCAGGTTGTGCAGCTCCCCAGTTACAAACCCGGAGCCTGATGCACCACCTGACCCCCATCCTCGACTCAGCCACTTGGGCAACCCATCTCACCACCAGGAGTTCTGGCCTGCAACGCCACTAGCTCATCTCTCCACAGCAACCCCATCAGCTCTAGGCAGACCTAGAACTCCCCTGCCTGTGGCAAAGCTCTGGGATTCCCCCTCCTTTTCAATTTACATTGGCCCAGGTGTTCATGAGAAAGGGGGAAGCCTACCTCCTGAATGCTTAACACCTCCTTCCTCTTCTGCCATATTTCTTTCCACTTACCTTTGTACCGGGGCAAACTGGAAGTAGCATATCAATGGAACGTGTACATGCTCTGAGATATGAGTCTTTCACTGAAGCATTATGGGGACTCCTTATGCAATAAGAAACTAGTGTATCCTGCCACAGAGTGTTTCAAAATGATCATCTACAGAACAGGAGAGTGAAAATCACTCCAGTTTTACCTCAGACTTCATGAAGTAGAACATGGTCTTCTTCTTTCCTTCCTTGACTTCAATTCCAATTCGTTTCCATGCAGTGTCCATTCCTTTGTTTCAAGGGTAGGATTTCGCAGTTCCTCATCTGCATAGAAAATCCAGAGCTCATCACAACAAGTACCCTCCCTAATAGCCGAACTCACTTCCCGCACCTCACATCTACAGGTCTGCCCCTGGGGACTGGCCTGAGATCAAGAGGGGTCGTGCCCAAACACCGCCAAAAAGACTTCCATGAGTCAGGCACCGGCGAGGCCAACGCGTCCTGCTGACTACCCTCTGCGGGTCCCCTCCCTGGTACTGGCAGATTCTTTGCCAGGGTCCTGTCCCCAGGGACCTCCACCTGGGGAACCCTGAGTACCGCACCACGAGTCCTGTGACCGTCCCGATGCAAACAGTGCCTTTCGTGGCTACATCCCAGCCGGCGAACGAGAGATCCATTCATTCCCCCGCAGAGGGCAGCCCCATCATCGGGTGCCCTGGCTGACCGAATAGGCAGAGGCAGACGGCTGGCCACAAGCACTCCATCAACTCTGCTTCAGGAAAGCTCCCATGCGCGGGGGCCTCTGGCTGGGCCACATCATCTTGGCGTGTTTTCTGGATCGCTGTGACATGCTCTGAACGTGAAAGGGCCCTGGGCCACGGGGAACAGGGTGGTCCCCAGGGCCGCCCAATGCCAGCCAATTCTCAAGAGCGTTCTGCCAAAATTGATCCCAAGTTGGGCGGAACGCTCGAGAGGATTGGCCGGAAAATGCCCGGTGAACTCACTTTGGGCGCCTCATGTCTACAGGACCACCCCCTGGGCCTGGCCTGGAATCCCGAGGTGTCGCGTCCCAGCACCACCAGAAAAACCTCCATGAGGTAGGCGCCGGCGAGACCGACACCTCCTGCTCCTCAGCCTCCGGGCGTCCCCTCCCTGGCGATGGCAGATGGGGCCGGGCCTGCCCCGAAAGCCGTGCCTGGGCCCTGGCCTGCTTGCTCAGCCTTCCGTTGCCAGGGTCCTGTCCCTGGGGGCGTCCGCCTGGGGAACTCTGAGTCCTGCGCCATGAGTCCCCCAACCACCCCAGCACAAATGGTGCCTTTCGCAGTTGCCTCCCAGCCTTCAAGCGAGAGATCCATTCGTTCTCCCACAGAGGCCAGCCCCAGCCATGGGTGCCCTGGCCGCCCGAAAAGGCAGAGGCTGACGCCCGGCCAAAACCCCTCCATCAATTCTGCCTTGGGAAAGCTCCCCTGCGCTGGGGTCCCCGGCTGGGCCACGTTGTCTCGGCATGTTATCCGGGTGGCTGCGACATGCCCCGAGCGAAAAAGGGCCCTGAGCCACGGGGAAAGGGGCAGTCCCCAGGGCCGCCCAATGCCAGCCAATTCACATGAGCGTTCTGCCCAAATCGATCCCAATTTGGGCAGAACGCTTGTGAGAATTGGCCGGAAAACGCCCGGCGAAGTCTCTTCGGGCGCCCCATGTCTGTAGGGCCGCCCCCTGGACTTGGCCAGGGATCCCGAGGAGTTGCGTCCCAGCTCCACCAGAAAGAACTCCCTGAGTCAGGCACCAGCGAGGCTGATGACTCCTGTTCCTCAGCCTCCAGGGGTCCCCTCTCAGACCCTGGCAGAGGGGCCCGTGCCTGCCCAGTAAGCTCTGCCCAGGCCCGGGCCTTCTGCTCTGCCTTCCATTTCCAGGGTCCTGTACCCGGGGGCCTCCGCCTGGGGAACACTGAGTCCCGCGCCACGAGTCCCCCGACCGTCCCGGCGCAAACTCTGCCTTTTGCGGCTGCATCCCATCCATCAAGGAAGAGATCCATTCATTCCCCCACAGAGGCCAGCCCCAGCCATGGGTGCCCCCGCCATCCGAAAAGGCGGAGGTGGATGCCCAGCCTCAACTCCTCCATCAACTCTTCTTCAGGAAAGTTGCCTTCACCGTGGCCCCCGATGGGCCTCGTCGTCTAGGCGCGTTTTCAGGTTGGCCGTGACATGCTCCAAGCGAGAAAGGGCCCTCGGGCACGGGGAATATGGCGGTCCCCAGCACTGCCCAGCGCCCTGTGTTCTCTTCATGGTCATCCAATTTTGGAGCGGAAGTAACTTTGTCTCGTTTGTAAACCACTCACACCATCATTTTTCTTCCTGACCAGAATCCCAGAGTCTGACACTCTGTGGGACACATTTCCTCAACACAACCCCTAGGGGAGCCCACTCGGTGCTGACAGATCAGAGCAGCCTTTCACAAGGCCAAAAACCCAACCCTAAGTTGTGTTTTCATACTTCCTTCTACCAGGGCCTGTCCCGAAGACTCTCTGGCTTGGGAACCCTGAAGTCACACTGTAGAAGTCCGCCTCCTACTTAGGAGGTAACCAGTCTCTTTGGAGCTGCACAGGGCCATCAGAGCCAGTTGGCCTCTGTGGTGGAACGAATGGATCTCTCCCTTGACGGCTGGGATGCAGCCGTAAAAGGCACAGTTTGCGCTGGGACAGTCGGGGGACTCGTGGCGCGGGACTCGGTGTTCCCCAGGCGGAGGCCCCCAGGTACAGGACCCTGGAAATGGAAGGCAGAGCAAGAAGGCCCGGGCCCAGGCAGAGCTTTCTGAGCAGGCACGGGCCCCTCTGCCAGGGCCTGAGAGGGGACCCCTGGAGGCTGAGGAACAGGAGGCATCAGCCTTGCCGGTGCCTGACTCAGGGAGTTCTTTCTGGTGGAGCTGGGACGCAACTCCTCGGGATCCCTGGCCAAGTCCAGGGGGCGGCCCTACAGACATGGGGTGCCCGAAGAGGGTTCGCCGGGCGTTTTCCGGCCAATTCTCACGAGCGTTCTGCCCAAATCGGGATCGATTTGGGCAGAACGCTCGTGAGAATTGGCCGGCATTGGGCGGCCCTGGGGACCGCCCCTTTCCCCGTGGCTCAGGGCACTTTTTCGCTCGGGGCATGTCCCAGCCACCCGGATAACACGCCGAGACAACGTGGCCCAGCCGGGGACCCCGGCGCAGGGGAGCTTTCCCAAGGCAGAATTGATGGAGGGGTTGTGGCCAGGCGTCAGCCTCCGCCTTTTCAGGTGGCCAGGGCACCCATGGCTGGGGCTGGCCTCTGTGGGAGAACGAATGGATCTCTCGCTCGAAGGCTGGGAGGCAACTGCGAAAGGCACCATTTGTGCTGGGATGGTTAGGGGACTTATGGCGCGGGACACAGAGTTCCCCAGGCAGACGCCCCCAGGGACAGGACCCTGGCAACGGAAGGCTGAGCATGCAGGCCAGGGCCCGGGCACAGCTTTCGGGGCAAGCCCGGCCCCATCTGCCAGCGTCAGGGAGGGTAACCCCAGAGGTTGAGCAGCAGGAGAGGTCAGCCTCGCCGGCACCTGCCTCACGGAGGTCTTTCTGGCAGTGCTGGGACGTGACCCCTCTGGATCCCGGGCCAGGCCCAGGGGGGTGGTCCTGTGGACGTGAGACACCCGAAGTGAGTTCGCCGGGTGTTTTCCAGGCAGTTCTCATGAGAGTTCTGCCCAATCGCGATCCATTTTGGCAGAACGCTCGTGACAATTTGCCAGCGTTGGGCAGTCCTATGGAACTTCCTGTTCCCCGTGGCCCAGGGCCCTTTCTCGCTAGGGGCATGTCGTGGCCACCAAGGAAATGAGCTGAGAGTCATGGACCAGCCAGGGTCCTCAGTGCAGGGAAGCTTTCCCGAAGCAGATTTTATGTAGTGGTTGTGGCCACCCTGCCGCCTTTGCCTTTTTGGGCCAGGGCACCTAGGGCTGGGGCTGGCCTCTGTGGGGGAACAAATGGATATCTCGCTCAACGACTGTGATGCAGCCACAACTGGCACCATTTGCGTTGGGACAGTCGGGGTCTCGAGGCATGGGACCCTGGGTTCCCCAGGCGGAGGTGCCAGGTACAGCTCCCTGGCAACGGAAGACTGAGCAAGCAGTCCAGGGCCCGGGCCCAGCTTTCGGGCAGCCAGAGCACCAAGGGCTGGGGCTGGCCTCTGTGGGGGAACGAACAGATATCTTGCTTGATGGCTGGGACGCAGCTGCAAAAGGGACCGTTTGGGCCATGATGGTCGGGGGACTCGTGGTTCCGGACTAAGGGTTCCCCAGGCGGAGGCCCCCAGGGGAAGGACCCTGGAAATGGAAGGGTGAGCAAGAAGGACAGGGCCCAGGCCCAGCATTCGGGGCAGTCCCAGCCCCATCTGCTAGCGCCAGGAAGGTGATCCCCGAGGCTGAGGAGCAGGAGGCATCGGCCTCGTCTCCACCTGACTCACAGAGGTCTTTCTGGCTGTGCTGGGACGCGACCATCGGGATTCCAGGCCAGGCCGAGGGGCGGACCTGCAGACGTGCGGCGCCCAGAGCGAGTTCACCGGGCATTTTCATGCCAATTCTCAAGAGCGTTCTGCCCAAATTGGGATCGATTTGGGCAGAACGCTCATGAGAATTGGCTGGGGTTGGGCAGCCCTTGGGACAGCCTGGTTCCCTGTGGTCCAGGGCCCTTTCTCGTTCGGAGCATGTCGCGGCCACCCAGAAAATGCGCCGTCCACTTAACTCAAAGTATCCAACCTGCCTAGAGTCCGTTCTTGTTCTAACTTCTTTCCTCAACTGGGAAAATACTGCCATTTATGAGTGTTTGCCTTAAGAGCGATTATAAGTTTTGGAAGCATAAGGGCATTGGCGTGCACTTAACTCAGAGTATCCAACCTGCCAAGAGTCTGCCCTTGTTCTAGCTTCTTTCCTCAACTGGGAAAACACTGCCATTTATGAGTGTTCGCCTTAAGAGTGATTATACACTTTGGAAGTATAAGGGCCTTGCCGTCCACTTAACTCAGAGTATCCAACCTGCCAAGAGTCCATCCTTGTTCTAACTTCTTTCCTTCACTGGGAAAACACTGCCATTTATGAGTGTTCGTATTAAGAGGGATTGATTTGGGCAGAATGTTCATGAGAATTGGCCGGCGTTGTTCATCCCTGGGTACTGCCCTGTTCCCTGTGGCCCAGGGCACTTTCTCACACTTAAGGATGCCCGAGGTCATGTCACCACATGGGACGGGGTGGGTAGCTCTCCCCAAGGGTCGGAGGGGCTCTCACCCTCAAAGCAAACTTCATGGGAGGCCCGGAGCTTGCCTAGTACTGGAGGGAAGCTCTGCTCCTTGGACTCTGTACCCGTCTTTTGTCCTGAGCCAGTCCCTGCCTCTCTTGACCCCAGGTTCCCAATTGTCCCTGAGGGTTGGACATGGAAATGCTTGAAATTGGCCGTTCCTCCAGAGATAGGTGGAGGAGGAGGAAAGGTGCACCAGGCACACAGACCTCCATTCTGAGAGGGCCAAGTGTGCACAGGAGACCTGCACACAGCACCTGTCCCATGACCCAGTCTTGCAGTAGATGTGTACATGACCCATGGCGCTGTACCTGACTGGTCCCACATGTTGCCTCACCACTGCCCAGTGGTCTGTGGCCTCAAAGTCTGATGAGCACCAGAACCATGCCTATCCTGGGGAGCAAGGCTCAGGGTGCAAGGCCAGGCGGGTTGGACATCTGGGGATGCAAAGGTCACCAAGTACCCCCCACCCAGCTGGCCTGGAATATAGAATCCCTCTCAGGATCCCTCTAAATGTGGGGTTGAGCCAGAGGCTTTGGAGACATCAGTGGAGGCCAAATCAGGGCTGGGAGATCCGTGGGTCCCTACGACTGCTCCTCTCTCCATCTGCTTGGTCTTCCTGGCTGTACCCAGAGACAGAGGTCCAGTCTGTCCTTGGATTTAGCCCTGGCTTGAGTCAGTGGGTGGGAAGGAGGACAGGGAAGGTTAGGGTTTGGGATAGGGGTTTGGGTTAGGGTGAGGGTCGCAGTTAGAGTTAGGGTTAGGGTTAGCCCCGACCCTCCCATGAGGTTTGCTTTGAGGGTGAGAGCCCCTCAGATCCTTGGTGAGAGCTACCCACTCCGTCCCATGGGGGGACATGAACTCGGGCATCCCCAGGCCGGTAGAGGCGTATGTGCTTGAGTACACACACGTGCACACACACACACACCACTCTTCCCAGCTAGGGGTCAGAGGGGGAGACACCCTGAGAAAATGGTGGGTAACAAAGGGGAAAGAAGGAAGAGGTTGGAGACAGCTGGACCATGGGGTCAGAGGCATCAGGACTCCTGGCAAGGACCAAGATCCATAGCATGGGGAGGGGAGACAGGAAGGGCTGATGGTCAAGAGGTCTTCAAGGGGCCCAGGGGCTTTGCCAGGGCACTGGGTGAGGACAGGGTCTGGGGCCTGGTGTCCATCACCACCCTAGACTACTGGAAGAAGGAAGAGGTGCCCCCCTCCCCCAGTGTGAACAGGGCTACAACACTAAAGGCCTTCCCTTACTCTTCTATTACTGGGGCCATAGACACAGGGTGTCCCTAGGCTCCCACAGGCTTGTAGAAGATCCTGTTGGCCTTGAATCTCTATCCCTGCCCCACTGTGCTCCCAGTCTTGGGAACATGCTTTGTACTCCCTCGAGGTCCTTCTGAGCAGAGGACAGCCTGCAGGCTTGGGGGGCTAACATTGTGGGCTTGCAGAATGTGGCAGAGCACTAGACCCTGGTCTGGGGATCAAGGTCAGGACCCTCCTTGTTGCAGCCTCAGGGGCCCCATTTGGAAGAGGTTCCAGAGTCAGTGCTCTGCACAGGCAGAGAAGGCCTTAGCAAGGAACCAAGCACCAGCACAGGAGAGGGAAACAGGGACAAGGGAGAATTCTGAGGTTCTCCCATCACCCCTGGAGCACACAGATCCTGCTCCTGTGAGACACAGAAAAACAGAGACAGAGACAGACACAGAGACAAAGACAAAGACAGAGACAGACACTGAACACAGGAGAGAGGGAATCAGGAGAAGTCACAGACTTTCCTCCACCAGCTGGGAAATGACCGCCAAACATTTTGTCCCCTTCTCAGTCACACGGGCCATCCACCCTGGGAGGACGGATTCAGGAATACCCGGGAACCATGGTGGGGGCTGACCAACACATGGGCGCAGACAAGACCCTTGGACCGAAACCTAATGGGAGCCCCTGGAAGTCTGTGTCCCTAAGGTCAGAATCCATGCACTGCAACCTTGCCATGGCTGATGGGACTCAGGCAGGAGGACGGTGGATTTTCCTGGATCCCAGAGCAGATCCAGGTACCTCTGGCTGTGTTCCATGCCCCCACCCAGCCCCTGGCTCACCCGTGCATTGCCCAGTGTGTGCACCAGCCTCCCGTGAGAGCGGGTATGAAACGTATGGAGAGGTCCGACCCAAGATGGCATCCCTAGAAGTAGAAGCCAGAACACCCCTCAGAGTGCACACGGGGAGACTGGGAAGGCCCTGAGAGCCACAGGGTGTGTCCGGAGTCACAGTCCTGGGCAGGAGCAGGAGCCCGGACTGAACCCAGCTCTGGGCCCTCACAGCGGGGACAACAGCTGCACCCAGGCCTCCCAGGGGCTGTGGGTAGGCTATGTGTGGGTCACTGTGTACATAGGGCAGCTGGGGGAGGGACGCCCTCAGGGAGCTCTGGTGTGAGGAGGAAGTCGGGTAAGGAGCCCCCAGGCAGTGGTGACCTCACTTCCCTGACGACAGAGCCCAACGGAATTGGAACCCACGTATCCAGGCACCCATTTTCCAGAGAAAACCCCCTTCCCAGCTCATTTCTTTGGAGATCCTGAAAGAAGCGACATGTTTCTGTGTTGCATACTGAAGTCCAGAGGATGCGGGCAGAGGAGAGCTCGCCCTCCAAACACTTCCCCTCACTGGGGAGGTCCTGTCAGGGCTCCCCGACACCTCTGGCCCTTTGGCAAGGAGAATCAAAAGATGACACTGGGAGGCTCAGAGTCAGCCAGCCCCACATCTTCTGATCGACCCTGTGGCCCCAGGCCTCCTGTGTGTGTGTGTGTGTGTGTGTATGTGTGTGTGTGTGTGTGTGTGTGTGTGTGTGTAAAGAGAGCTCATTGGGGGTGGAGACGTCCCAAGCAGGAGCAGGCTGATGAGGGTTCAGATGCCTGGTAGGCAGGTCATGTTCACACCCCAGGTTAAGGCTGGCTAGGTGTGATGGGGTGTGGGGCCTGCACCCTTCTGCCCAAGGTTTATCCTGAAACCCTACAGGGACGGGTCCCTGACCCAGGTGCAGGGCTGTGCATGTGCAGGTCTGCGTGTGATCTGGGAGAAGCCGGGGGACTGGGCAGGAGGACGGTGGGTATGGCCAGGCAGGGCTCTGAGGCCTCTTGCATGCTCCCCGTCTCTGCCTTGGCAGGCCACAGATGAAATAGGAAGAAGGCGGGAAGACACGCACTCCTCCCTGACCCTGGAGTCTCCGGTCCTGGGAAGGCCTCCGGTCCCTCCCAGACCACTGCCCCCGCTACTCCATTGGACTGCGGTCCTGGATACGGAGCCCACAGAGGCCAAGTCCGAGGGTGAGAAGGCTGGGATGGGGTGCCTGTGGCTGTGTGGGGAGGGTTCAGTGCTGGGCCCCACAGGGAGAAGCCCCCACAGGCTGGTGTGGGGCCAGGAGCCACAACTTGGCTCGGAGCACCCAGGGGGTGGACTGCCATCAGGGAGACATCCCGGTGAGGGTTCCTTCATGGCTGCAGCTTCTCCGGGAGGCCCCGGGCTGTGCTCTGTCTCTGCCAAGCCACAGGGAGAGGCAGGCCCGCGGGTAACCTTCTCTCCTCTCACAGCTACTCCAGTGGAGGAGCTAGACCCACTCCCAACTTTAGCAACTCTGGAGGGGGACATGGTGACTGGAGACACTTCGGCAGGAGACCGGGCGCCTGCCCACATAGCCCCTGATGCTGTCCAGGGAGAGCCGGCTCCTGCCCCCAGCCCCGCTCCTTCTGCTCCCCCTGCCCCTGCCCCTTCCAAAGCTGCTCCCATGTGCCCTGCCCCTGCCTGTGCTCCTGTTCTCGCCCCTGAGCCAGATCCTCCTTTGGTCTCAGTGCTTCCCCGGGCCCACCCTGTGCCCCTGCTCCTGCCCCAGACCCAGCTCCTGCCCTTGGCCCTGCCCCTGCCATCACCTCTGCACTTGCCCCAGCTCCTGCTCCTGCCCCTGCCCCTGCCACTGCCCCAGACCCAGGTCCTACACCTGTTCTTGCCCCTGACCCTGACCCTGCCAGGACGGCCTCCCCTTCGCCTGCTTGTGCCCCTGTACCCACCCCATACCCAGACCCTGCCCATGCTTCTTCCCCTTCAACTTCCCCTGGCCCTGCCAAGACCACTGCCCCTTCCCCTGCCCCTGCCTATGCCCCTGTTCCCGCCCCAGACCCAGCCCCTATCCCTTGCTCCTGTTCCTTTCCCTGCCCTTGCCTGTGCACCTGGTCCTGTCTCTGACCCAGCTCCTGCTCTGGATCCTGCGCTGGCCACTACTGCTGACCCTGTCCCCAACCCGTTCCTGACCCCTGCCCCTACACCTGCTCCTGCGGTGCTCCCAGACCCATATCCAGAGCCCACAACTCTGTGGGGAGATCTCCCCGTAAAATTACCTCAGTTCCATCCCCTGACCCTGACATCCCCCAGAATGTTTCATCCCCTCCCCCTGTGTTCTTCCTCTCCTGTATGTAGTCACCATTATAGTCGCCTGCCATCTCCTCTATGCTGTGTTTTATTTACTTTAAAGAAAAGTTCTTGTTTTCCCTTGAACACATCATGAGCATGAAGTACATTCCCAATGTTGTGCCACCACACCCCAGAACATCGCTGCAGGATATCTCCTTCCCCAAAGGAGACCCTGAGCTCAAGCCCTCCCTGCCCATTGCTCCCCCAGCCTGGACTCTCGCAGTCCCTAAGCTGCTTTCTCTTTCTGTTCCTGCACATGTTCTGGAGGTTTCTGGAAGTGGAATCACTCAATAGTTGCCTTTGTGTCTGCACCTACTTTCAAAGGGCACTCGTTTTGGTTTTTTCCTCTGTTTGACATAGAATTGCCCTTATTTGATGTTGAAATGCCCAATGGATTACAGAGGAGATGTCATCATAGGGACCCCTTTAGGAATTCTGGGCACAATCTTGGGGCCAAGGCCCCTGTTCCTGCTGGGACACCACAGTCGGTCCCCAGACAGGACACGGCTGTTTCCTCCCATCGCCCACACAGAAACCAGGGAAATGCAGAAAGCTGGAAGACACACCACAGAGGGCAAATGCATCACTCCCAACCCAAGGCCAGAGAAATGTTTCCCATGGGTCTGCTCCAGTCCATGCTCCAAGTCACTGGGTCCCACAGGGACACAGACTAAACATGTGCACATTCACGGGGGAGGCTAGACACACAGGAAGTATGTGTCAGGAGATGCAGGAGCTCCTGGGGAAGGACTCAGGCAAAGAAAACCATGGGGAGACAGTGCTGGTCACCCTCAGAATGGCAGGTGTCTGTTCTGGGGACCAGCAGCCCTGGGGAGAACGTGAGGAAGCAGAGGTCCAATGCAGGTCCCCTGGAGAGAAGGGTGACAGGCCCCCCTGTCTGGGACCACAGTGAACGGCACCTATCCCAGGCCACAGGTGCACCTCTCACCTAGCAGGGCTCAGCCTGGGACTCACCCCCAGAAACTCTGGCTCGGGTTTTCACAGATGTGTTTTCAGTAGTATTTGGCAGCAGTGGTGGAGACAGCAGGGAATGGAACCAGTTCATGCCCAAGGAGATGGATGGGATCCTCCTCCCAGTCTTCATGACAGAATGTCCTCTGGCTACTTTCTCAGTGTTGTCTGGGTCACAGGGTCGCAGCAGTCCCTCCTGAGACCACACTCTTGCCACCCTGCTCCTGGGGACATTCATAATTGTTTAAAGAGAAGGTGGAGAGGATTCAGGATGACAGATGGCCAAGCAGAAGGAAGGTCAGTATGGGGAGAACAGATGGACCTGCCCCGAGCCACCATTCAGGGCCTAATACAACCCAAACCAGAAGCCCAATACTAAACCTAACCCAAACCAGAACCCGAACCCAAACCCCTAACCCTAACCCTAACCCTAACCTGTGGGTTCTCTCCTTGTGAACATCATTCTTGGGAGGACGTTTTCCCTGAAGCATGGTGTAGCTCTGAATTCAGGGCCGTGCTGTGTTGTTCAGCTTCCAGGTCCCTGGGGTGGAGGCCCAAGCCATCAATGTGGGCGCACTTTCATCCACGTCAGAGAGAAGGCTTTGGGCTTTAGGGGAAGGCGGAGCTGACAGGGCTCCCTCCGTTCAGATCCTTCAAGGTGCTGAGGGGTTGGGGCCTTGCTCTGTGCTTCGAGGTGTCACCACGGCTTCTCTCTTGGCGGGACGGAGTGGGGCTTGTGGGGCGAGTGCGTCGTCCTGAAGTCATCCCGGGGCCCTGGCTCTGCACTTCCACTGGCTGTTTCAGGCAGGTGTATTGTGGCCCCTGTGGAAAACAATATGGAGCTTCCTTAAAAAATTAAAATAGAAATAGTCTATAATCCAGTAATTCCACAAATGGATATTTACCCAAAGAAAGTGAAAACACTAATTCAGAAAGATATATATATATACCCCTATGTTCATTGAGACATTATTTACAATAGTCATGTATGCAAGCAGCCCAAGTGTCCATCAACAGATGAATGGATAGGGCGCGTAGGGGGTCTCAGTTGTTTAACCAACTGCCTTCGGCTCATGTCATGATCCTGGAATCCCAGGATCCAGACTCTCTGCTCAGTGAGGAGGCTGCTTCTCCCTCGAATCCTCCCCCATATCATGCTCTCTCTCATGCTCTCTCTATCTCTCATTCCCTCTCAAATAAATAAAATATTTTTAAGAAATGATGAATGGATAAAGAAGATGTGATATGTATTTACAATGGAATATTACTCAGCCACAGAAAAGGATGAGATCTTGACATTCTGAACAACATGGATCGACCTCGAGGGCATTATCCTAAGTGAAATAAGTCAAGCAGAGAAATACAAATACCATACAATTTCACTTATGTGTGGTGGATCTAAACAAACAAGCAAAAGCAGAAATACGCCCATAAATACAGAGAACAAAATCACCCGTTGCCAGACGGACAGAGGTGGGGAAATGGGCAAAACGAGTGAAGGGGCATGGCAAATAGAAGCTTCCAGTTTGGGTGAGTAAGTCACAGGAATGAAAGACACAGCATAGACAATATAGTCAGTGATATTGTAATAGGGTCGTATAGTTAGATTGTAGCTACATTTGTGCATAATGTGCTCACGCATCCAATCACTATGTTGTGCACCTGAGACTAATGTGACACCGTGTGTCAACTATAATTCAATAAAATAATTTTATTTTTTTTAATTTTCTTAAAGATTTTAATTTATTTATTTGAGAGAGAGAGTGAGAGCAAGGGAGATTACAGAGGGAGAGGGAGAAGCGGACTCCTGCTGAGCAGGGAGCCCAGTGCGAGGCTCCATCACACAACCCATAGATCATGACCTGAGCTGAAGGCAGAGGCTCAACCAACTAGACAACCCAGATACCCCAACAAAATAATTTTAAAAATTAAGTATTTTTAGAAAGCCTATGCAAACCATATATCAGATAAGAGGTTAGTTTCCAAACGATAAAAGAAACCCCTAGAACTCAATAGAAGAAGAAAATTAACTCATATTAAAAATGGACTAAAGGGTCGCCTGGGTGGCTCAGTGGGTTAAAGCCTCTGCCTTCAGCTCAGGTCATGAACCCAGGGTCCTGGGATCGAGCCCCGCATCGGGCTTTCTTCTCAGCAGGGAGCCTGCTTCTCCCTCTCTCTGCCTGTCTCTCCATCTATTTGTGATCTCTGTCTGTCAAATAAATAAATAAAGTCTTTAAAAAATGGACTAAAGACTCTAACAAGCACTTCTCTAAAAGAAACACACAGTTGGCCAATGGGCACATGAAAAGATGCTTAATGTCACTAATCATCAAGGTAATGCAATGAAGACAAGATGTCACCTCACATGTGTTAGGATGGCTATTATCAAAATAACAAAAGACGTTGGCAAAGATGTAGAGAAATTGGAACTTTTCTACACTGTTGGTTGGAATCCAAATAGTTCAGCTGCTATGGAAAATATGGCAGCTCCTCTACAAATTAAAAGAGAACTTCCTTATAATCCAACAATCTCATTTCTGAGTATTTTTCCAAAAGAATGAAATCAGGACATTTAAGAGATATTAGCACTCCAGCATTCAGTGCTCCACTATTCATAGGAGCCATAATGTGGATGGAAACAACCGTAAGTATCCATCAGGAGTTGAATGGATAAAGAAAATGTGTTGGTGTATACATACAATGGAATATTGTTCAGCCTTAAAGATCAAGGAAATCCTGTGATATAAAATGACATGAATGAAACTTGAGGATATTGTGCTTCGTGAAACAAGCTAGTATAGAAGGACAAATACTTTCTAATTCCACTTACATGAGATGTCTAAAAGAGTCAGACTCGTAGGGGCACCTGTGTGGCTCAGTTGGTTAAGCGACTGCCTTCACCTCAGGTCATGATCTCACAATCCCAGGATCGAGTCCCACATCAGGCTCCTGCTCGGCAGGGAGTCTGCTTCTCCTTCTGACCTCTGTCCTCTCTCTCTCTCTCTCTCTCCCAAATAAATAAATAAAGCCTTTAAAAAAAAAGAACCGAACTCGTAGAATCAAAGTGTACAGTGGTAATAGCCAGGGGACTGGGTAGAGAAGAAATGGCATTGCAAATCAATGAGCATAAAGTCTCAATTGTGCAAGATGAAAAAGTTCTAGAAGTCTGCTGTACAAAACTGTCCCTATAATTAGCACTACTGTCTCACACACTTAAAAATTTATTAGCAGGGTCGGGAGGAGTCAATATGGCAGAGAAGTAGCAGGCTGAGACTACGTCAGGTAGCAGGAGAACAGCTCAATAGCTTATCTAAACATTGCAAACACCTACAAATCCAATGGGAGAGCGAAGAGAAGAAGAACAACAACTCTAGAAACAGAAAATCAACCACTTTCTGAAAGGTAGGACTGGTGGAGAAGTGAATCTAAAACGATGGGAAGATAGACCGCGGGGGGAGGGGCCGGCTCCTGGCAAGCGGCGGAGGAACAGAGCACAAAATCAGGACTTTTAAAAGACTGTCCCACTGAGGGACATTGCTCCAGAGGCTAAACCAGGGTGAAGCCCACGTGGGGTCAGCATGGCCCCAGGTCCCGCAGGGTCACAGAAGGATCGGGGGTGTTGGAGTGTCGCAGAGCTCTCAGGTATTAGAAGGGAGAAGCCGTCTGCAGAGACAGAGCCGAGGACTGAACTCTCAGCTCAGGGTTACCTTGAACTGGTCGCGGGCTGGGTGAGCTTGAAGTGCGGCTAGAGGCTGGGAATACGTGAGTGATTGGGTTCTGTCCTCTGGGGGCGCACTGAGGAGTGGGGTCCCAGGCTCTTGGCTCCTCCGGGCCGGAGACTAGGAGGCCGCCATTTTCATTCTTGTCCTCCGGAACTCTACGGAACGCATTCAGGGAACAGAATCTCCCAAAAGCGAACCCGAGCCGATTACTTAGTCTGGCCGCCCCGGCGGTGCAATCCCGCCTCTGGCAAAGACACTTGAGAATCACTACAACAGGCCCCTCCCCCAGAAGATCAACAAAATATCCAGCCAGGACGAAGTTCATCTATCAAGGAAAGTAGGTTCAATTCCTAAGGCAGCAGCGCAATTCCAGAGGAGGAGAAAGCAAAGCATGGAACTCAAGGCTTTCTCCCCATGATTCTTTAGTCTTGTGGCTACTTCAATTTTTTATTTTCTCCTTTCAATTTTTTTTCTTTTTTCTTTTTTTTTCTTCTGCTAAATTTTTAAAACTTTTACCCTTTCTTTTTTAACGTTTTTTGATTAATCTAAATATATATATATTTTCTTTCTTTTTTATATTTTTTCTTTTTTGTTTTATTTTTTAAATTTTTTTCTTTTTTTTTTTCTGAACCTCTTTTTATCCACTTTCTTCCCCCCACAATTTGGGGTCTTTTCTCATTTGGTTACAACGCATTTTTCTGGGGTCTTTGCCACCCTTATAGTATTTTATTTGCTCCTTCATATCCTCTTATCTGGACAAAATGACAAGGCGGAAAAAATCACCACAAAAAAAAGAACAAGAGACAGTACCGAAAGCTAGGGACCTAATCAAAACAGACATTGGTAATATGTCAGATCAAGAGTTCAGAATGACGATTCTGAACATTCTAGCCGGGCTCGAAAAAGGCATGGAAGATATTAGAGAAACACTCTCTGGAGATATTAAAGCCCTTTCTGGAGAAATTAAAGAACTAAAATCTAACCAAGCAGAAATCAAAAAAGCTATTAATGAGGTGCAATAAAAAATGGAGGCTCATACTGCTAGGATAAATGAAGCAGAAGAAAGAATTAGTGATATAGAAGACCAAATGACAGAGAATAAAGAAGCCGAGCAAAAGAGGGACAAACAGCTACTGGAACACGAGGGGAGAATTCAAGAAATAAGTGACACCATAAGACGAAACAACATTAGAATAATTGGGATTCCAGAAGAAGAAGAAAAAGAGAGGGGAGCAGAAGGTCTATTGGAGAGAATTATTGGAGAGAATTTCCCTAATATGGCAAAGGGAACAAGCATCAAAATCCAGAAGATGCAGAGAACCCCCCTCAAAGTCAACAAGAATAGGTCCACACCCCGTCACCTAATAGTAAACTTTACAAGTCTTAGTGAAAAAGAGAAAGTCCTGAAAGCAGCCCGAGAAAAGAAGTCTGTAACATACAATGGTAAAAATATTAGATTGGCAGCAGACTTATCCACAGAGACCTGGCAGGCCAGGAAGAGCTGGCATGATATATTCAGAGCACTCAACGAGAAAAACATGCAGCCAAGAATACTCTATCCAGCTAGGCTATCATTGAAAATAGAAGGAGAGATAAAAAGCTGCCAGGACAAACAAAAACTGAAAGAATTTGCAAACACCAAACCAGCTCTACAGGAAATATTGAAAGGGGTCCTCTAAGCAAAGAGAGAGCCTAAAAGTAGTAGATCAGAAAGGTACAGAGACAATATACAGTAACAGTGACCTTACAGACTAATAATGGCACTAAATTCATATCTCTCAATAGTTACCCTGAATGTTAATGGGCTAAATGCCCCAATCAAAAGACACAGGGTATCAGAATGGATAAAAAAACAAAACCCATGAGTATGTTGCCTACAAGAAACTCATTTTAGACGTGAAGACACCTCCAGATTTAAAGTGAGGGGTGGAAAACAAATTACCATGCTAATGGGCATCAGAAGAAAGCTGGGGTGGCAATCCTTATATCAGATCAATTAGATTTTAAGCCAAAGACTATAATAAGAGATGAGAAAGGACACTATATCCTACTCAAAGGGTCTGTCCAACAAGAAGATCTAACAATTTTAAATATCTATGCCCCTAACGTGGGAGCAGCCAACTATATCAACCAATAAATAACAAAATTAAAGAAACACATCAATAATAATACAATAATAGTAGGGGACTTGAACACTCCCCTCACTGAAATGGACAGATCATCCAAGCAAAAGATCAACAAGGAAATAAAGGCCTTAAATGACACACTGGACCAGATGGACATCACAGATATATTCAGAACATTTCATCCCAAAGCAACAGAATACACATTCTTCTCTAGTGCACATGGAACCTTCTCCAGAATAGATCACATCCTGGGTCACAAATTAGGTCTCAACCGGTATCAAAAGATTAGGATCATTCCCTGCATATGTTCAGACCACAATGCGCTAAAGCTAGAACTCAATCACAAGAGGAAAGCGGGAAAGAACCCAAATACATGGAGACTAAACAGCATCCTTCTAAAGAATGAATGGGTCAACCAGGAAATTAAAGAAGAATTGAAAAAATTCATGGAAACAAATGATAATGAAAACACAGCAGTGCAAAATCTGTGGGACACAGCAAAGGCAGTCCTGAGAGGAAAATATATAGCGGTACAAGCCTTTCTCAAGAAACAAGAAAGGTCTCAAGTACACAACCTAACCCTACGTGTAAAGGAGCTGGAGAAAGAACAAGAAAGAAACCCTAAACCCAGCAGGAGAAGAGAAATCATAAAGATCAGAGCAGAAATCAATGAAATAGAAACCAAAAAAAAAAAAAATAGAAAAAATCAATGAAACTAGGAGCTGGTTCTTTGAAAGAATCAATAAGATTGATAAACCCCTGGCCAGACTCATCAAAAAGAAAAGAGAAAGGACCCAAATAAATAAAATCATGAATGAAAGAGGATAGATCACAACTAACACCAAAGAAATAAAGACAATTATAAGAACATACTATGAGCAACTCTACGCCAACAAATTTGACTATCTGGAAGAAATGGATGCATACCTAGAGACATATAAACTACCACAACTGAACCAGGAAGAAATAGAAAATCTGAACAGGCCCATAACCAGTAAGGAGATTGAAACAGTCATCAAAAATCTCCAAACAAACAAAAGCCCAGGCCAGACGGCTTCCCAGGGGAATTCTACCAAACATTTAAAGAACTAATTCCCATTCTTCTGAAACTGTTCCAAAAAATAGAAATGAAAGGAAAACTTCCAAACTCCTTTTATGAGGCCAGTGTCACCTTTATCCCAAAACCAGACAAGGATCCCACGAAAAAGGAGAACTACAGACCAATATCCTTGATGAACACAGAGGCAAAAATTCTCGCCAAATACTAGCCAATAGGATTCAACAGTACATTAAAAGGATTATTCACCTCGATCAAGTAGGATTTATTCCAGGGCTGCAGGGTTGGTTCAACATCCACAAATCAATCAATGTGATACAACACATTAATAAAAGAAAGAACAAGAACCATATGATACTCTCAATAGATGCTTAAAAATCATTTGACAAAGTACAGCATCCCTTCCTGATCAAAACTCTTCAAAGTGTAGGGATAGAGGGCACATACCTCAATATTATCAAAGCCATCTATGAAAAACCCACCGCAAATATCATTCTCAATGGAGAAAAACTGAAAGCTTTTCCGTTAAGGTCAGGAACACGGCAGGGATGTCCATTATCACCACTGCTATTCAACATAGTACTAGAAGTCCTAGCCTCAGCAATCAGACAACAAAAAGAAACTAAAGGCATCCAAATTGGTAAAGAAGAAGTCAAACTATCACTCTTCGCAGACGATATGATACTATATGTGGAAAACCCAAAAGACTCCACTCCAAAACTGCTAGAACTTGTACAGGAATTCAGTAAAGTGTCAGGATATAAAATCAATGCACAGAAATCAGTTGCATTTCTGTACACCAACAACAAGACTGAAGAAAGAGAAATTAAGGAGTCAATCCCATTTACAATTGCACCCAAAACTATAAGATACCTAGGAATAAACCTAACCAAAGAGACTAAGAATCTATACACAGAAAATTATAAAGTACTCAATGAAGAAATTGAGTAAGACACAAAAAAATGGAAAAATGTTCCATGACCCTGGACTGGAAGAATAAATATTGTGAAAATGTCCATGCTACCTAAAGCAATCTACACATTTAATGCAATCTCTATCAAAATACCATCCATTTTTTTTCAAAGAAATGGAACAAATAATCCTCAAATTTATATGGAACCAGAAAAGACCTCGAATAGCCAAAGGAATATTGAAAAAGAAAGCCAAAGTTGGTGGCATCACAATTCCAGACTTCAAGCTCTATTACAAAGCTGTCATCATCAAGACAACATGGTACTGGCACAAAAACAGACACATAGATCAGTGGAACAGAATAGAGAGCCCAGAAATCCACCCTCAACTCTATGGTCAACTAATCTTCAACAAAGCACGAAAGAATGTCCAGTGGAAAAAAGACAGCCTCTTCAATAAATGGTGCTGGGAAAACTGGACAGCCACATGCAGAAAAATGAAATTGGACCACTTCCTTACACCACACACGAAAATAGACTCCAAATGGATGAAGGACCTCAATGTGAGAAAGGAATCCATCCAAATCCTTGAGGAGAATGCAGGCAGCAACCTCTTCGACATCAGCTGTAGCAACATCTTCCTAGGAACAACGGCAAAGGCAAGAGAAGCAAGGGCAAAAATGAACTATTGGGATTTCATCAAGATCAAAAGCTTTTGCACAGCAAAGGAAACAGTTAACAAAACCAAAAGACAACTGACAGAATAGGAGAAGATATTTGCAAACGACATATCAGATAAAGGGCTAGTATCCAAAATCTATAAGGAACTTAGCAAACTCAACACCCAAAGAACAAACAATCCAATCAAGAAATGGGCAGAGGACATGAACAGACATTTCTGCAAAGAAGACATCCAGATGGCCAACAGACACATGAAAAAGTGCTCCACGTCACTCAGCATCAGGGAAATACAAATCAAAACCACAATGAGATATCACCTCACACCAGTCAGAATGGCTAAAATTAACAAGTCAGGAAATGACAGATGCTGGCGAGGATGTGGAGAAAGGGGAACCCTCCTGCACTGTTGGTGGGAATGCAAGCTGGTGCAACCACTCTGGAAAACAGCATGGAGGTTCCTCAAAATGTTGAAAATAGAACTACCCTATGACCCAGCAATTGCACAACTGGGTATTTACCCTAAAGATACAAACGTAGTGATCCGAAGGGGCACGTGTATCCGAATGTTTATAGCAGCAATGTCTACAATAGCCAAACTATGGAAAGAACCTAGATGTCCATCAACAGATGAATGGATAAAGAAGATGTAGTATATATACACAATGGAATACTATGCAGCCATCAAAAGAAATGAAATCTTGCCATTTGCGACGACGTGGATGGAACTAGAGCGTATCATTTTAGTGAAATAAGTCAATCGGAGAAAGACAACTATCATATGATCTCCCTGATATGAGGTCATGGAGAAGCAACATGGGGTTTTAGGGGGATAGGAGAAGAATAAGTGAAACAAGATGGGATTGGGAGGGAGACAAACCCTAAATGACTCTTAATCTCACAAAACAAACTGGGGGTTGCTGGGGGGAGGTGGGATTGGGAGAGGGGGAGGGGGCTATGGACATTGGGGAGGGTATGTGCTATCGTGAGTCCTGTGAAGTGTGTAAACCTGGCGATTCACAGACCTGTACCCCTGGGGATAAAAATTCATTATATGTTTATTAAAAAAAAAAATTGGAAGGGGAGGCAAACCATAAGAGACTATAGACTCTGAAAAACAACCTGAGGGTTTTGAAGAGTCAGGGGTGGGAGGTTGTGGGAACAGGTGGTGGGTAATAGGGAGGTCACGTTTTGCATGGAGCTCTGGGTATTGTGCAAAAAGAATGAATACTGTTACGCTGAAAAAATAAATAAAATGGAAAAAAATTTATTAGCAGGGTAAATCTCATGCTGTATTAATACACAAGAGAAGAAAATTTGAAGAAGACTAACTGGAAATTAAAAACAATTACAGAAGTAATTGTAATACAGGGATGTACAGCAGTTTTGAGATGGCAGAAGAATCCGTGACCTCAGAGACAGATGGAGAGAAATCATCTAATCTGAAGAATAGAGGGAATATAAACAGATCAGAGGTCTGTAGGATACTGTCAAGCATCTCAACATACAAGCAATGGGAGCCCCAGGAAAAAACCTGAATCAATGATGGTTGAAAAAACTCCCCGGGGTGCTTGTGAGGCTGAGTCTATTAAGCATCTGCCTTCGTTCAGGTCATGATCTCAGGGTCCTGGAATCGAGCCCCAGGTCAGGCTCCACACTCAGCAGAGAGTCTGCTTGTCCCTTTCTCTCTCCCTCTGCCCCCCACCTTGTGCTCTCTCTATGAGTCTTTCAAATAAATATTTTTTTTAAAAAAATAACATCCCAAATTTGATAAAAATATTAACTATGGTGCCTGGGTCGCTCATAAACTAAGCATGTGCCTTTGGCTCAGGCCATGATCTCAGGGTCCTGGCATTGAGCCCTGAAGTGGGCCTTCTACTTGGTGGGAAGCCTGTTTCTCCCTCTCCTGCTCCCCCTGCTTATGTTCCCTCTCTCACTGTGTGTGTCTCTCTCTCAAACAAATAAATAAGATCTTAAAAATATTAACCTACAGATCCAAAAAGTGTAACAAACTACAAGTAGCTCAAATGTAAAAAGAACACCCAATTAATCATAATCAAATATTTGAAACCCCAAGAGAAAGTTAAAATATTAAAAGCACAAGAGAAGGGCTGCCTGGGTGGCTCAGTCAATTAGGCGACTGACTCTGGATTTCATTTGGCTTAGGTCATTGATCTCAGAGTCATGGGGTCAAGCCCCATGTCAGGCTCCATGCTGGCTGCAGAGTCTGCTTAGAATTCTCTCTCCCTTTGCCCCCCCCAACATCTCTCTCTCTCTCAAAATACTACTACTACTACTACTACTAATAATAATAATAATTTTTAAAAAATTTTTAAAAAGCACAAGAGAAAAGCAACTCATGTATGGGGAAAGAACAAGGATCTCAATAGTACAAGCAATTCACATTTGACCAGTTGCCAGAAACCAGGGAGGAGAGAATGCAGCAGAGTGATACATTCAGAGTGTTGAAAAAAGAGAAAAAACTCTCAACCAAGAATTCTAAGCCAGTGAAAATATTCTTCAAACATGAAAGTGAAATAAAAACATTCCCAGGTAAAAAGGGAGAGAACACCTTCACAGCAGGCATGCCCTCCCCAAACCACTGAAGGAGCTCCTTCAGGCTAAGGGGAGGGGGGGCACTCGCTGTAGCTGAGACCCACAGAAATGGGGGATCTGGGAATGGTAAGGATAAATGATTGTGATTTGTGTCTTATCTTTTCTTCCCTTAATTTCTTTTTAACACACAAAATAATTTAAACAATAATTATAGCACTGTATTGTTTGGTTAATATATACAGACTTAATGCATATGATAATAATAGCACAAAGCAGGGAGGAGGAAATGGAGCTGTACTGGAGTAAAGTTGCTATATTTTTTCAGAATTAAATCAGCATTAACCTGCAGTAGCTCATGATAAAAAATTTTTTTAAGGGGCGCCTGGGTGGCTCAGTGGGTTAAGCCTCTGCCTTCAGCTCAGGTCATGATCTCAGGGTCCTGGGATCAATCCCCACATCAGGCTCTCTGCTCAGAAAGGAACCTGCTTCCCCACCTCTCTCTGCCTGCTTCTCTTCCTACTTGTGATCTCTCTATCTCTCTCTGCCAAATAAATAAATAAAATCTAAAAAAAAAAAATTAAGATGCTATTTATTTATTTGTTCAAGAGAGAGAGCACAAGCAGGGGGAGTAGCAGGAGAGGGAGAGACAGGATCTCCACCTAACAGGGAGACCAGTGTGGGACTCAATCCCAGGACCCAGGACCCTGGGATCATGACCTGAGCTGAAGGCAGAGGCTTAAGCCACTGAGCCACACAGGTGCCCCTAGATTGTGATAAATTAAAAGATGCATATTTTAATCCCCAGAGCAACTTAAATAAATAAGTGAACAAACAAACAAATAAATAATACAACTTTAAAAAAGAGGTTTAAAATAAGAAATTAAAATTATGTACTATAAATGATCCTTACTCATTCAACAAAAAATGAGGACATTAAAAACAGGAACAAAAAGACATGAGACACAGTATAAATATAATTATGCCACTGATTTGTATTCTTCTAAATAGTTTAAATGGCAAATTTTAGATTACATATATTACCACAGTAAAAACATTTTTAAGTCTTGGGCACCTGGGTGGGTCAGTCTTTAAGCATCTACCTTTGGCTCAGGTCATGATCCTAGAGTCCTGGGATGGAGCCCCACATCAGGCCCACTGCTTGGTGGGGATCCTGCTTCTCCCTCTGCCTGCTGCTCTCCCTGCTTGTGTTCCCTCTCTCTGTCCCTGTCTTTCTCTCTCTCTCTCTGTCTGTCTCTCTCTCTCTGTCAAATAATTAAAAAATAGATAAATCTAAAAAAAATTTAAGTCTTAAATATTTTCTGTATGTCATATAGAAACATACGGGCATATAGAAATGGACATAATAAGAGATACAGAAAACAGCAAAATGGTGACTGTGCATCTAACCACATCAAGGATTATACATTACATGAGGGTAGACCCAGAACTCCAAATCAAAAAGCAGAAATTGTCAGACACACTACAAAGCCAAGATCATATATATGCTGTCCACAAGAGACACACTGTAGACTCAAAGACATGAATAGCTTCAAAGTAAGAGGATGGGAAAAGGTGCGCCACGCAGATGGCAACCATAAGAGGTGGACCCGCCATATTGACAGCAGATAAAACAGACTGTGAGACAGTATCCAAAATAAAAAGTTAAGATACTAACTTTAGCAGCAGTTAAAAAGAGGTGTTAAATACCACTAGTATTTAATGGGACATTCTTAAGAATGACAAATGGAGGAATTTAGCAAAGATGCTTAAGTAATTGCCCGATAATCTGCGCATTTGCTGTTCTTGGTGTAAGTATTGAAACTCTGGCCTGCCTTCAAAGGTAAGGCTCAAGACCCAGGATGGTTTTTCTCTAGCAGTCATGGCAGAACACTGCAAAGACACTGTAAGGGCCTGGTTGGCCTGAGGGAGTCATTCTGTGTTTATGTAGTGAACTTAGATTGGCCTCACCCCTCCCAGAGGAACTTACTTGCAAAGCCTAGATACAAGGGCTGGTCAGGCCAGGTGAAGACTTCCAATCAGTGGGGAGCACATATATCTACTAGGCAAATTGAAATTCAATTGGCCACTTCTGTGTTACCTAGCAGTTTGTGTGTGTGTGTGTGTGTGTGTGTGTGTATGTGTGTGTGGCAGACCTAGCATGCCTGTGCAGTTTTCCCTGTGTATTGCAATTCCATTGGCCACCTGTGTGTGGGCCGGGCTCAAGCACCTCTATAAAAGCTGGTCTATGAGGCTGCAGGGGGAGACAGCAGGAGGAGTCAGGGTAGCTGGTAGGGGAGCCATTGGGAGCAGCCTCATCATCCTCGCCGGGAGAGGGAGCAGCAGCAGCCGCAGAAGCAGTGCCTCCGCAAGCGACCTCTCAGCCTTGATCTGTAGCACCAGCAGTGCCTTCGGGAGCGGCCTTGACAGGATCGGCATCTGCAGTGGCGCCGCGGGGAGTGAGAGCAGCAGCACCAGCAGTGCCACCGCAAACAGCCTCGCCGACTTGAGCAGCAGCAGCAGCAGCGTGCCATGAGCAGCTTTGACAGGAGAGGTATTTGCATCAGCCTTGCCGGGAGCGGCTTTGACAGGAGCGGCCTGGGCGGAGCGGACTGTGGTACAGTGAGGGGGGGCAGGGAACCTCCAGGAGGGACCCCAGGGCAGGGAGGCATTGGCCCCCAGCAAGACTCAGGCACCTACTGGTCAATTTCATTTCTGATACATGGCACTAAACAAAACTTTGCTTGATTTTCGCTTTATGCCAGTCTCATTCCTTTGATCACAGACCCTAACACTGCTACAACATGTTTCCATTAGGGGGACATTGGTGCCATCAAAACGACTCTCCCTGTCCCCCAGAAGGAAAGTTTGCTGTTCAGAGCAGCTCACAAGCCCCAGCCTGGAAAGACATCCATGGCCTCCTGAGGCCACCCCTCCATTCGTAGGGTATCATGGACACAAACTCCAGCATGAGCGACCATCTGACATGTGCCCTGACTCAGGTGCTGAGATCTCGAGTCACACGCTGCACTTTAGAAATGCCATGTGCTCAGCACTGAAAGAAACTGGCACCTGTGTGTTCAGAATTCCACCATCACCCTCCTGGCCCACCAGCCCTCCAGATTTTTCATTCAGGAGCCTCAACGCGGTCTTCTGCCTGGCCTCCCGAAAGAAGGGCCCAGAATACCCATGTGAGCATCAACCGACCCGGACCTCGATGGCAGCCCAATGTCCTAGGCTGCCCTGTTCACTAATACTCTGTCTGACACAGCCTGATCTCCGACCCATCAGACACCAGGTAGCAGGCCCCATATCCTTCAGGTGGGATGTGCCAAGGCCAAAGACTGATACCTCTAACCCATCTGGGTATTCATGGGTCTGTGCCCAAATCATAGCTCAAATCCCGGCCTATGTGGGAACATCAAGCATCAAAGAGCACACCTCCTTCCCCACGATGGGAAAAGCTTGCTGTGTGGATGGGGGTCTAACCCTCAGAGTGGGAGCCAGCTGCATGGCCCATGAGACCACGCCCACCCAGGAGGGCTGCCCTGGACACAAACAGGAATTGTGACCCTCAGCCTGAGACCACTTTCAAACCTGCCCTTTTGCTAGCTGAACCAGGTGCATGCAATCAGGCGTGACATGCCCCAGGACCAATCCTCACCACGGTCGGGTTCTTCAGGCACCAAAACCCAAAAACCAACTCTGGAATCCCTGCTATGGCGGGACACCTGAGACGGAAAACAGCTCTCTTCCCTTCCCCACGAAAGACACCAAAGCCTTGGGAGCCAGGCAGAATACTCACAGAGGCAGAATCTCCAATGGCCCCATGAGGATACCACTACATTCCGTGGCCAACAGGGACACACAAACCAGCCAGAAGAGCCTGCGCTCCCACCTGCCAGTAGCACTAATTTCAGATACAGCGGCACTGCCCTCATGGTCTGCAGATTGGGTCTGCTATCACCTCGCCCAGAAACCTATCACGAGTTTCTGTTTGCAGATTTTTGTCCCCAAAGCCCTAGCTGACAGGTCCTACAGGATGGAGCCACTGGAGCTACAGTGCAGGACTCTGCCTGCCCACCCGGAGTAAGCTCTGCACATCACATTTGCACAAACCCTCCAGTTTGGGAGATAACTGCAATGACCCTGTGCCCACCCCACATTTGTTCACCGCCTTGGAAAAAAGGTGCATTTGGATACATGCGAGACACCTACCTCCAGGCAGACACCCAGGTCAATGGCCCTGAGCCAGAAGATGGAACCTGACATACCGCCAGAACTTCAACAGAACCCTAGCTTAGATTTGCAGGCATCTGCCTCCAGAGGCAAACTCTGGAATACCTACATATGGTCCAACACTTGATCCCCGAATGACAAAACAGAACACCTCCTGTCCCCAGAAATCAACAAAACTCTTGGGAGCTGCGTCCAACCCTCAGGTTAGGAGAATCCTGCATGGTGCCTGAGCCCCCGCCACATTCTAAGGTTTCCCTGGACACAAGCTAGCATTGTGACCCATCAGAATGAGGCTCCTTGTCACCTCAGCCCAATGGGCACTTTGCCCCAGAGCCACCAGATCAAATGGCCTTGTTCCTCAGCTGGAAGTGTAAGTGGAGATGGGCTTTCCAGTCATTTATGCGGTGACTTCTGCTCCGATGTCTTTCCATATGGGGGACCCTGGTGCCATCCAAACAGACTCCCGCCATCCTGGAGAAGGAAAGCTTGCTGTTCAGAGCAGCTCACAAGCCCCATCCTGAGAAGACCTCCATGGCCTCATAAGGCCACTCCTCCATTTGTCGGCCATCAAGGACACAAACTTCAGCGTGACCTACATCTGACACGTGTCCTGAGTCAGGTGCCAGAGATCTCAAGTCAGACGCTGCACATTGGAAATGCCATGTGCTCGACACTTAACGGTACCGGCACTTTTGCGTTCAGAATTCAGTCCTCACCCTCCTGGCCCAACAGCCCTCCAGACTGTTCATTCAGGAGCCACAAAATAGTCTTCTGCCTGCCCTCCAGAAAGAAGAAGGGCCCTAGGGGACTTCCCAGAATCCCCACTTGAGGATCAACCTGGACGGACCTCAATGGCAACCCAACATCGTAGGCCGCCCTGTGCACTAATGCTCTGTCTTACACAGCCTGAGCTTGGACCTCCCTTCAGCCCCCCAGGTAGCAGGCCACATATTCTGCAGGTGGGATCTGCTATGGCCTGAGACTGTCATCTCTACCCAACCTTGGTATTCAGGCGTCTGTGCCCAGACCATAGCTCAAATCACAGCCTATGGAAGAAACTCAAGAATAAAAGAGCACTCCTCCTAACCCACCAGGGTAAAAGCATGCTGTGGGGATGCGGGTCTAACCCTCAGAGTGGGAGCCAGCTGCATGGACCATGAGACCACGCTCACCCATTAGGGCTGCTCTGGTCACAGACAGGCATTGTGACACTCAGCAGAGCCCGCTTTCAGACCAGCCCCCTCACTAGCTGGACCAGGAGCCCGCATATCAGACATAACATGTCCCTAGTCCCAAATCCTCACAATTGGTCGGGTTCTCCAGGCACACGGTCCCAGACACCGACTCGGAATCCCTGCTGTGGTGAGACCCCTGAGATGGAAAACAGCTGTTAGGGTCCATGATCAAAGGAACGAAACTGACACAAAGTGAAAATCAAGAATATCTTTATTTAATGCCAAGCATCAGAAACTAAACCGAATTGTCGGGGCCGTCACTTACATAGAGGCGATGATGACAAGGAGGATGCCGCTCCCAATGAAAAAGAGGCAAGGATGATGAGGACGACAATCCTGACGACACAGACTCTGCTCCCCATGAGGTCACTCTGACAAGGCCACTCCCTGGAGGAGGCCGCTCCCTAGACGAGGCCACATGCCAGATGAGGCCGCTCCCAACAATGAAGAGGCCACTCCAGACAAGGCTGCACCCGATGATGAAGAGATCGTTCTGGAGGAGGCCACTCAACGACGAGGCCTCATGCCAAAGAGGCCACTCTCCAGAATGACACCACTCTGCTGAGGCCGCTCCAGCCAGGCCACTCCAGCAAGGCCGTGGCTCAGGGCGGCGAGACCACTGGCAGGAGGCCACAGCTCCGGGCGACGCTGCTCCCCACGACCCAAACGCTATGACTCCTATGACTACCTAACGGCTCCCAGTGGCCACTCTATTGGCTATTGTGCTATTCTAATGGCTATTCTAACTCCTTCTACTTCTCTAACGACTATTCTAAGTCCTCCTATTTCTCTAACGGCTATTCAAACTCCTCCTACTTCTCTGATGGCTATTCTAAATTCTCCTACTTCTCCAAAGACTATTCTAACTCCTCCTACTCCTCTAATGGCTATTCTAACTCCTCCTACTTCTCCAACAGCTATTCTAACTCCTCCTATTTCTCCCCCCTCCCAGCCTCACAGACTAACCATTAGAGAGGTGGTTGAGCGTGGCCCACACACAGGTGGTCAATGAGATTTCAGCTCACCACAGTTAATATATGCACACCCCACTGATTGAATACGGCTATGTGGCCTGGCCCACCCTTATATCCGGAGTTCACATTTCCTCTGGCTAATCAGGCCCCTACATTCCCCCCTTTTCATTGGAAATTAGTCAAATCCTTGATTTTCAGCCAGTTCTATGTTCTCCTGTTGTAAGGGGGTTTATTAACATGTAAGACTAATATTTTTATCGCTCCAATTTTCTTTGGTACAAATGACATTAGGGCGTTTATAATACAGGGGCCAAAAAGTAACCGTAACGCACAGTCGGCTGATGAGATAGCCATTGAACGCTTTGTATAACCTTTCCATTTTTTTCCTAATTCCACTCATCCAATTTCCCACCTATACTTTATGAACAGGTAACAATAGGGGCAAAAATAAACTCACAGTTTTTTTAGTCTTTGCTTTAGTCCATGGTCAGCGGGGTCTGTCGGCTGCAGCTTCCATCTCTAGGGGGCGTCCTCATCCTTGGCTCGTTTGACGTGACCCACATGAATCCAGGACCTGATGCCTTCTACTTTTATTGCCATGGGGGTGGTCAGGATAACAGTAAATGGTCTCTTCCAGCGAGGCTCCAAGTTTCCCCTGTGATAGCGAAATATCCAAACCAAGACCCCATGTGGGTAAGGATGTGTTTCCACCTCCGTCTCCATCCCAGTGTGGGCAGTCCGGAACCCTGAGTGAGTTTTTTTAAAGACAGAATGTAATGACTGCAGTGACTGGAGTACAGACTGCTCAGTCATTTATGCTAGGTCAACCTCTTGTAGTCGAGGATGGGGGGGATGGTCTCCCAAACATTATTTCAAATGGGATCACCTTGCTTAAATAGGGTGTACATTGTGCCGTGAGGAGGGCAAAAGGAAGGAGATCCACCCATCCACCGCCAGTCTCCAGAGTTTGTTTTGTCAAGGTCTCTTTATGAGTCTGGTTCATTCTCTCTACTTGCTCTGAACTCTGGGGCCGGTAGGAACAATGTAGTTTCCAATTAGTGCCCACGGCCTTGGCCAATGCCTGTGAGACTGAACTCAAAAATGCAGGGCCATTGTCTGACCCTATTGCGAGAGACAGCCCAAACCTAGGAATTATTTCTTCTAGAAGCTTTTTGGCTACCACTCCTGCCGTCTCATGTTTGGCGGCAAAAGCCTCTACCCAGCCTGATAATGTATCTACAAAAACTATCATGTACTTGTGCTCATATTTTCCAGGTTTCATTTCTGTAAAATCTATTTCCCAAGAAATTCCTGGTTCCTTACCTCTTTTAGGTAAAGAACCGTACCCATTTAAGTTCTTCCCACATTAACTGTCTGGCATTGAGCACATCTATCAACTACATCCTGAACCATATGCCCTAATTTAGAAACCTGGAACTGCTTTCCTATAAGCTCCTTGAGTTTGCGTATCCCCAAATGAGTACCACGATGTATCTGGTCTACTAACTTATTGCCTAGTCTTCGAGGAAGAATTATTTTTCCTGCTTCAGTCTTAGCCCTGTCCCCTTCATAGTCCAACTTAACCCATTTCTGTAAATACTTGAAATCTTCTTCTGAATAATTCAGTTTTTCTAGTAGGGCTGGGGCCAGGGGTGTAACTAGTTCTTGTACTCTTTCTTGAGCTGCTTGCTTTGTGGCTTGATCTGCTAATTGGTTTCCTTTTGAAATCTGATCAGTCCCCTTTTGGTGTCTGGGCAATGCAAAATGGCCACCTCTTTTGGATCCCAAATAGCCTAGAGGAGAGCCAATATTTCTCCTGTGATTTTAATTCCTTTTCCTTCTGCTGTTAATAGGCCCCTTTCTTTAAAAATATCCCCATGTATATGGAGAGTAACAAGGCATACCTGCTGTCTGTATACATGTTAGCAGTTTTACCTTTCGTCATGTGCAGCGCCTTAATGAGTGTAATCAGTTCTGCTTATTGTGCCAAAGTTCCATGTGGAAGGGCTGCTGTCCAGAGTTTCCGCTCAGGAGAGAATACCGAGCCCCCACATTTCTCTTTCCATTGACCACGAAGCTATTTCCATCTGTGAACAGAGTCATCTCGGCATCTGGGAGGGGTATGTCTCTGAGATGCGACCTTATTCGAGATGCGACCTTATTCCTGAGACTTGGGTTAGGACACCCCTGCAGTCATGTGGATGGTCAGCCAGTTCTGCTAGCAGCAGCGTGGCTGGATTTAGCACTGCCTGGGCCGGAAGGTCACTCTTGGTTCGTTGAAGAGGAGGGCCTGATATCCCGTCACTCGGGTGTTTGTCATCCATCTGTCTGGTGGAGTCCCCAGAAGGCCCTCAATAGCATGGGTGGTGGTCAAGATGAGATTTTGACCCAAATTCAATTTAGTTGCATCCTTGACCAAGAGGGCCATGGCAGCAATTATGCAGAGGCAAGAGGGGAATCCAGACACTAATGGATCTAGTTTCTTGCTAAGATAGGGTACTGGCCTTTGCCAAGGCCGCAGATTCTGAGTCAAATCTCCTTTGGCCACCCCTGCTTTTTCATCCACATACAAGTGGAAGGGCTTGGTAACATTTGGGATGGCCAATGCTGGGGCACGCAGTAAGGCTGCATGTAATTCTCAAAATGCTTCTTTGGCCTCAGCCGAACTCTATCATAATGAGCCCCCCCCCCCTTTTGCCAGTTCGTAGAGAGGTCGGGCAATCTCTGCAAACTGCAGTATCCACAGCCTACAGTAGCCCACTGTCCTAAGAAACTCCCTCACTTGTCGAGATGTGGTGGGGCAGGTGTATTGTGTGATCCCATGTTTCTTGGACTCAGACAGTGAACGCACTCCCTCATGAAGATCAAAGCTTAGTTAAGTGGCATGGCTCTGACAGAGCTGTGCTTTCTTTGATGACACCCGATAACCTTTTTCCTACAGAATCTGGAAGAGAGTTCTTGTCCCTTGCAAGCATGACTCATAGTTCTTGGCGGCTATCAGCAAGTCATCAACATACTGTACCAGATTGACTCCTAGGTTGTAGGTTCTGTACACATGCAAATCCTCGTGTAGGGCCTCATCAAAAATGGTGGGTGAATTCTTGAATCCTTGGGGAAGTCTTGTCCAGGTGAGTTGGCCTTGAAACCCTTTCTGTGCTTCGGGTCACTCAAAAGCAAAATGGGGCTGAGATTCCTTGCAAAAGATATTCAGAAACACGCATCCTTGAGATCTAAGATAGTATACACAGTTCTTTTGGGGCCCAGGATGGAGAGCAGGGTGTAGGGGTTAGGCAATGTCAGGAGGATATATTCAACCCGTTTATTAACTTTCTGCAAGTCCTGAACAGGTCAGTATTTCCCAGTCTCTGCCTTTTGATAGGCAGCAAAGGTGTGTTCCTTGGAGATTTGCAAGGAACTAGGATCCCATCTCCTCGGAGGCGGTTAATGTGTTTTCATATCCCTTCCTTTGCTTCCCAGGGAAGGGGGTACTGCCGAATGCGAATGGCCGTAGCTGTCACCTTTAATTGTACCACCACTGGAGTTTGTTCCATGGTCAAGCCAGTGGGATTTCCTTCTGCCCAGACCTTGGGAAACTCGACTTGTAGGATTTGGAGAAGGCTCCCCGCCTTTGTTTCCTCTGGATATGAGACTGGCTCATAAAGGAGGTATTCATCTACTTCTCCCATAAGCACCTGTACAGTGGGTTGTCTCAAGGTTACAGTCATGTCTACTTCCAAGAATTGAATGCCAGCTTGTAACTTGTGGAGGAGATCTCTTCCCATCAATTTATACGGGGCATTAGGGACGACCAAAAATTGATGTTTCACTACTCCCGAGGCCAAATTTAAAGTCCATTCTGTTGTCCATTTATGTCTTCTCCAGATAGTTTACCCATAGGTTTAAGTAATGATGAAAATTGGGCTCCAGTGTCCCCCAAAAAATCAACTCATTTCCCCTCCACTTCAATTTTTACTCAAGGTTCAGAGAGGGGCTCCAAACCATGACCTCATCAGTCTCTGGTGGCGAGCTTTGCTGTCTTCTTTTTGGGGCACTCCATGGCCCAATGACTTTTACCTTAACAGTAAGTGCACTGATCTGAATCTAAGTCTTTCCACCTGCCTTCTCTGTGCTTGGGCTTTTCCTTCCATTTACTATCCCCAACCTGTTTCCTCCCCACCTCATGTAATGCCAAAACCTTAACCAGTTTTTTTTCTGTTTTTCATCCTCTTGTGCATCCCTCTTGTTAACCACCTTTTCTGCTATTCCCACTAACTCAGTCAGATTCTTCCCTTAATACCCTTCGATTTTCTGAAGTTTCCTCCTTATATCTGGGGTTGACTGACTAACAAACGCAAGATTCATTGCCCTCTGATTTTCGGGTGCCTCATGGTCGATTGGGCTATACATTTTATAGGCTTCAATTAGCCTTTCTAGGAAAGCTCCTGGAGACTCATTCTTACCTTGAGTCACCATACTAATTTTGGATAAATTTATGGGTCTCCTTGCAGCTGCACGGGGTCTCACAGTAGAGCCTGGTGGTAGAAACGTAAGTTTTCCTTACCTTCATCACAATTTGGATCCCAGTCCGGGGGTTTCCTTGGGCAGTAGTCTTCCATTTGGCAGGGATCGAGGTCCCTGCCGAGTCTCTTGGCTATCACCTTATGGGTTTCTCACATGAGGTGATCCCTCTCTTCTGTGTTAAAGAGAGGCATTAGGAACTGTTGAATATCCACCCAGGTAGGTTGGTGGGTAAGTAAAACAGTCTCCAAGAGACTAAGTAACTCCTGAGGGTAGACAGAAAAGGATTTGTGTTGGGTCTTCCAGTTATAGATGTCGGAAGAGGAGAAAGGGATATAGTCTAGGTGGGGGCGCCCTCTCCCATCTAGTAGAGCAACGTCAAGGAGAGGCAGCATTGGTGCAGACAGTACTGGTGAAGTAAAGGGAGGATGAGGGGGATAGAGGAAAGGGGAAGGATCAGGGCGGTCTCTCTGCTTGGTGGTCCCATAAGTAGATCCCGAACGCATATGAGATGGACTGGTAAAGACATCTTGGGACCAAGAGTCGGATTTAGGAGACAGATAAAGGGGTGGGGGGAGTTCCACATCCTCCACATCCGATGGAGGTAGGATGGTCTTCTTCCCTGGCTCCCCCTCATCTGTCTGTTCTGGTGTTGGTGCTCTGACCTGCCTTAGAGGAAGAGAGATGGTTTCATTAGCAGGGTGAAGGTGGGACTTGAGCCATGATGGTGGCTCTTCTATCAGATATCAAAAGGCCACAATGTATGGTATTTGGTCTTGATGTAGATCAAAGACCTCACTCAGGGTAGAATAGATCTGAGCCAAGGCAGATGTACCTTCTGGCGGCCACCCTGTGGAGAAAGTGGGCCACTCTAATTGACAGAGTGTTTTTAGTATTCCCAGGTAAACCTTTTCACCTGACTTAGTGACTTTACCTTGGAAATCCTCGAAATGTTTGAGAACAAGTCCTGGGGTGTCACAGTCCCCTTACTCCCTGCTGTCCCATTTCTTCAAATACAACAAAAAACACAGAAGACAATAAAAATAAAAGGCAGAGACAACCAAAGGCCCAGCGATCCCCATCCAGAGCCTGCTGCTGGTGGGGACTTCCTTGGTCCCCAACACAACAAACACAACAAACCACACAACAGACAACAAGATCCAGACAAAGACAACTGCAAGCCCAATGATTCTTACCTAGAACCTGCCACTGGTGGGGGCTTTCTTTATGCCCCAACTGTCTAGGGGCACTCGAACCTGACCAACTAGGGGAACTCGAACCCCCCGAAGGTCTAGGGGGACTCAAAACCCCCGACTCCTAGGGGAACTTGAACCCACTGTACGTCTAGGGGGACTTGGAACCCCCAACCACATAGGGGAACTTGAGCCCCCCAACCGCCCAGGGGGACTCGAACCCCATGTACACCTAGGGGGACTTGAACCGCCCGACTGCCCAGGGGGACTTGAGACCCCTGTTGATATACCAGCAGAGGGATGGGGCATCCCCACATCCACTCCAGCCCTGGGGAACTTGGCCACGTCCAGCTTCTCCCTGCTGGGCTATACCCTGGAGCTCTACAACCAGACAGATAGACAAGATCTCAATAGAGGCTTTTTCCAGAAATTCCGATGGTGGCTCTGTTCTTGTCATTTGATCCTGGATCGAGGCCCCAATGTTGGGCTCCATGGTCAAAGGAATGAATCTGACAGAAAGGGAAAATCAAGCAATGCTTTATTTCGCACCATGCATCAGAAATCAAACTGACGGTAGGTGCCTAGCCTTGCTGGGGGCCACCGTCTCCTTGCCCTGTGTTCCCTCCTGGAGGCTCCCTGCCTCACCCTCACTGTACTACAGTCCACTCCCTGGGACAAGGCCACTCCTGATGAGGCCGCTCCTGATCTGGCTGCTCACAACGAGTCTGCTGCAAACAAGGCCACTCCCTGTACGAGGCCGCTCCTCATGAGGCCCTTCCCTGGGCTCATGACAGCATGAGCAGCTGTGGCACTGCCAACGAGTCTACCCCGGAAAAGGCCGCTCACGAAGAGGCCGCTGCCAATGGGGCCTCTCCCCAGGATAAGGCCACTCCTGAGGAGGCCACTCCCCGACGGTCTAGTGACAGTGCCACTGCCCGTCCGTGCCACTTCTCGGGGTGGATAGGCCACTGCAGATGAGGCCTCTCCCCAGGACGAGGCCACTGGAGATGATGCCGCTTGCGTTGAGGCCACTCGCGATGATGCCGTTCTGGACAGGGGCACTCCCCGGGACACGGCTGCTGCCAATGAGGCCGCTCCCAGACTGTCTAGTGACAGCACCACTGCTCAGGCGGCGCCGCTGCTTGGGGCCACGAGGCCACTGCAGATGAGGCCGCTCCCTGGGACAAGGCTCCCAGCAATGCCACTCCTGACAGGGCCGCTCCTGGCGGCGCCGCTGCTCAGAGCGGCAAAACTCCCAGCAATGCCGCTCTTGAAGCTCCCGATTACGGAAAAGGCGCTGTCACTCTCCACAACCCTGACACTACCACTCCTACCACTACCCTAATGGCTCCCAATGGCTTCCCTAATGGATACTTTAACGGCTCCTGCTAATCCCTACTCTAACACATCCTGTTACCCTGCACCAGCCTCATGGACCAGACTTTATAGAGGTGGTTGAGCCCGGCCCACACACAGGTGGCCAATGGGATTGCAACCCACCTCAATAAATATATGCAAGCCCCACTGATTGGCCATCTCCATCTAACTGGCCTAGCATGCCCTGACAGATGGGGCCTCTGGAGCCACAGCGCAGGACTCTGCATGCCCACCTGTAGGAAACTCTGCCCGTCACATTTGCACAAACCCTCCAGATTGGGAGACACCTGCAATGCCCCTGATCCACCCCAAATTCGTTGGCGCCCTTGGAAAAAATGCACATTTGGACCCATGCCAGACACCTACCAACAAGCAAACACCCAGGTCAATGGCCCTGAGTCAGAGGATGGAACCTGACATAGCCCTAGGACCTCAACAGAACCCTAGCTTAGGTTTGCATCCATCTGCCTCCAGAGGCAAACTCTGGAATACCTACATATGGTCCAACACTTGAACCCTGAGCCTCAAAACAGAACACCTCCTGTCCCCAGAAGGCAACCTGGCTCTCGAAATCTCCATCCAACCCTCAGGGAAGGAGAACCTGCATGGCGTCAGAGCCCCCGCCACATTCGAAGGTCTCAACAGACACAAGCCAGCATTGTGACCCATCAAAATGAGGCTCCCTGTCACAACAGCACCCTGAGAACTTTGCCCCAGAGCCACCAGATCCAAACGGCTTTGTTCCTGGGCTGGAAGGGGAAGCTGAGCTGGGCTTTCCAGGCACCCATGTGGTGACATCTGCTACGACATCTTTCCATATGGGGGACCATGGTGCCATCAAAATGGACTCCTGCTGTCCCGCAGACGGAAAGCTTGCTGTTCGGAGCAGCTCACAAATCCCAGCCTGAGAAAACCTTCATGGCCTCATGAAGCCATCCCTCCATTCATGGGCCATCATGGACACAAACTCCAGCGTGAACAATGATCTGACATGAACCCTTACTCAGGTGCTGGAGATCTCGAGTCAGACGCTGCACATTGGAAATGCCAGGTGATTGGCACTGAACTGAACCAGCACTTGTGCTTTCAAAATTCTGCCCTCACTCTCCTGCCCCAAAAGCCCTCCGGATTGTTTATTTGGGAGCCCCAACACAGGCTTCTGCCTGCCCTCCAGAAAGAAGTATGGCCCTAGGGATCTGCCCAGAATCCCCACGTGTGGATGAAACTGAAAGGACCTTGATGGCACCCCAATGTCCTAGGCCGCCGTGTGCACTAATGCTCTGTCTGAAACAGCCTGAGCCCCGACCTCCCTTCAGCCTCACAGGTAGCGGGCACCATATCCTGTAGGTGGGACATGCTAAGGCGTGAGACTGTCATCTCTACCCAACCTGGGTATTCAGGCATCTGTGCCCAGACCATAGCTCAAATCCCGGCCTATGAGGGAACCTCAAGCATCCAAAAGAACTCCTCCTTCCCCACGACGGGATAAGCTTGCTGTGGGGATAGGGATCTAACCCTCAGAGTGGGAGTCAGCCGCATGACCCATGGGACCACGCCCAATCAGGAGGGCTGCCCTGGCCACAAACAGGCATTGTGACCCTCAGGCTGAGCCCACTTTCAAAACAGCCCCTTCACTATCTGGACCAGGAGTCCACATATCTGGCCTGTCATGCCCCTAGGCCCAAATCCTCACCCTCGTTAGTGTTCTCCAGGGGCCCGGACCCAGATACTGACTCTGGAATTCATGCTATGGCAGGACCCCTGAGAAGATAAACAGCATTCCTTCCTTACCCCAAAATACACCAAACCCTTGGGAGCCAGGCAGAATCCTCACAGAGCTAGAATCTCCCATGGCTCCATGAGGCTACTGCTCCATCTCAGGCCAACCGAGCACACAACCCAGACAGAAAAGCCTGCACTCCCGCCTCCCCATCGAACTAATTTCAGATCCCGTGGCACTGCCCTCAAGGTCGACAGATTGGGCCTACAACACATCGCCCAGAACCCTTTACCGAGTGTGTGTTTGTAGACTTTTGTCCCAAAAGCCCTGGCCGACAGGCCCTCCAGGATGGGACCACTGGAGCCACAGCACAGCCGACCTGAACGAAACTGCCTGTCACATTTTCACAAATCCTCCAGATTGAGAGACACCTGCATTGCCCCTGAGCCCACCCAAATTCGTTGGCCGCTTTGGAAAAAAGGCGCCTTCAGACACATGCCAGATACCTACCTCCAGGCAGGCTCCCAGGTCAATGGCCCTGAGTCAGAAGATGGAACCTGACATAAAACCTAGGACCTCAACGGAAACCTAGCTTAGGATTGAAGCCATCTACCTCCAGAGAAAAACTCTGGAATACCTACATATGGTCCAACACTTGATCCCTGAGCCTCAAAACAGAACTGCTCCTGTCCCCAGAAGGTAATCTGGTTCTTGGAAGCTGCGTCCAACCCTCAGGGGAGGAGAATCCTGCATGGCGCCTGAGCCCCCGCAACATTCTAAGGTCTCCCTGTACACAAGCCAGCATTGTTTCCCATCAGAATGAGGCTGTCACCTCAGTCCCCTGGGCATTTTGCCCCAACCCACCAGATCAAAATGTCCTTGTTCCTGGGCTGGAAGTGTAAGTGGAACTGGGCTTTCCAGGCAGACATGCGGTGACTTCTGCTATGACGCCTTTCCATACAGGGAACCCGGGTGCCATCCAAACGGACTCCCACAGTCACGCAGAAGGAAAACTTTCTGTTCGGAGCATCTAACAAGCCCCAACTTGGGACGACCTCCATGTCTGAATAAGGCCACCCCTTCATTCGTCAGCCATCATGGACACAAACTCCAGCATGAGCGACCATCTGACATGTACCATGACTCAGGTGCTGTGGCCTCGACTCATACACTGCACATTGGAAATGCCATGTACTCGGCAGTGAACGGAACTGGCACTTGTGCGTTCAGAATTGTCCATGACTTCCTGGCCCGCCAGCCCTGCAGATTGTTCATTCGGGAGTCACAACGCAGTCTTCTGTCTGCCCTCCAGAAGGAAGAGGGTCCCTAGAGGTCTGCCCAGGATCCCCACGTGAGGGTCAACCTGCACGGACCTCAATGGCACCCCAATGTCCTAGGCCGCCGTGTGCACTAATGCTCTGTCTGACACAGCCTGAGCCCTGAACTCCCATCAGCCCCCCAGGTAGCGGGCCCCTTATTCTGCAAGTGGGACCCGCCAAGGCAAGAGACTGTCACATCTATCCAACCTTGGTATTTAGGCGTCTGTGCCCAGACCACAGCTCAAATCCCGCCTAAGGGGGATCCTCAAGCATCAAAGAGCACTCCTTCTTCCCCACGACAGGAAAAAGTTGCTGTGGGAATGGGGGTCTAACCCTCAGAGTGGGAGCCAACTGCATGGCCTATGAGACCACGCCCACAAAGGAGGGCTGCCCTGGCCACAAACAGTCATTGTGACCCTTAGCCTCAGCCGGCTTTCAAAACAGCCCTCTCGCTAGCTGGACCAGGAGCCCGCGTATTGGGCGCGACTAGACCCTAGGCCCAAATCCTCACCCTCTGTTGGATTCTCCAGGCGCCCGGACACAGAATTCACCTCTGGAATCTGTGCTATGTCGGGACCCCTGAGACGGAAATCAGCACTCTTACCTTCCCCCCGAAAGACACCAATCTGTTGGGACCCAGGCAGAAAGAATCCTCACAGAGGCAGAATATCCCATGGCCCCATGAGGCTACACTACATTCCGTAGTCAGCTGCGACACACAACCAGGATAGAAAAGCCTTTACTCCCAACTCATCTTCCCCCTCATTTCAGATAATGGGGCACTGCCCTCACCGTCCACAGACTGGGCCTGCCATCATGTTGCCCCACACCCTAACCCGAGTATGTGTTTGCAGACTTCTGTCCCCAAAGTCCTGGCCGACAGGCTCTCCATGATGGGGCGTCTGGAGCCACAGCGCAGGACTCTGCCTGCCTTCCCAAAGGATACTCTGCCCGTCACATTTGCACAAACCCTCCAGATTGGGAGACGCCTGCAAGGCCCCTGAGCCCACCCAATTCCTATGGCCGCTCTGGACATAGAAGCACAGTCTGACACATGCCAGACACCTAACTCCAGGCAGACACCCGGGTCAATGGCCCTGAGTCAGAAGAAGGAAACTGACATGCCCCCAGGATATCAACAGAACCCTAGCTGAGGTTTCTAGACATCCGTCCCCAGAGGAAGGTTCTGCAATACCTACATATGGTCCAACACTTGATCCCTGAGCCACAAAACATAACACCTCCTGTCCCCTGAAGGCAACCTGGCTCTTGGGAGCTGCGACCAACACTCAGGGGAGGAGAATCCTGCATGGCGCCTTAGCCCCGCTGCATTCTAAACTCTCCCTGGACACATGCCAGCATTTTGACCCTATAGCATGAGGCTCCCTGTCAAATCTACCCCATGGCCAATTGCCTTAGAGTCTCCAGATCCAAAATGCCATGTTCCTTGGTGAAAATGATAAGCTGAGCTGGGAATTCCAGAATCTATTTGGTGAGCTCTGCTACCACGTCTTTCCATAGGGGGGACTCTGCAGCCACAAAAACGTAGCCCCCCTGTACCACAGAAGGAAAGCTTGCTGTTCAAAGCAGCTCACAAGCCCCAGCCTGGGAAACCTCCACGGCCTCATGAGGTCACCCCTCCATTAATCAGGCATCATGGACACAAACTCCAGCCTGAGCGACTGTCTGACAAGTGCCCTGACTCAGGTGCTGGAGATCTTGATTCAGGTGCTGCACATTGGAAATGCAAGGTGCTCCACACTGAATGGAACCAGCGCTAGTGCATTCAGAATTCTGTCCTCAGCCTCCTGGCCACGCAGCCTTCCAGATTTTTCATTCAGGAGCCCCAACGCCATCTTCTGCCTGCCCTCCAGAAAGAACAAGGGCCCTAGGACTCTGCCAGAATCCCCACGTGAGGATCAAATGCACGGACCTCGACAGCCCCCCAATGTCCTAGGCCATGCTATGCACTAATGCTCTGTCTGATACAGCTTGAGCACATAACCTCCCAACAGTCCCCCAGGTAGCGGGCCCCATAACCTTCAGGTGGGACGTGTCAAGGCCAGAAACTGTCATCTCTACCCAACCTGGGTATTCAGGCGTCTGTGTCCAGGCCATAGCTCAAATCCTGGGCTATTGGGGAACCTCAAGCATCAATGAACACTCCTCCTTCCCCACGAAGGGAAAAGCTTGCTGTGGGGATGGGGTACTAACCCTCCAAGTGGGAGCCAGCTGCTTGGCCCATGAGACCACCCCCACCCAGGAGGGCTGCCCTGGGCACAAACAGGCATTGTGTGCCTTAGCCTCAGCCCGCTTTCAAAATGGCCCCCTCGCTAGCTGGACCAGGATCCCGCATAACTGGCCTGACATGGCCCTAGGCCCAAATTTTCACCCTCGGTCGGGTTCTCTGGTCGCCTGGACCCAGAAGCTAACTCTGGAATTCCTGCTATGGCGGGACCCCTGAGACGGAAAACCGCACTCTCCCCTTCCCCCTGAAAAACACCAAACCCTTGGATGCCGAGCAGAAACCTCACAGAGGCAGAATCTCTAATGGTCACAGAGGGCAACCCTCCATTCCGTGGCCAACAGAGACACACAACCCAGACAGAAAAGCCTGCACTCCTACCTCCCCATCGCCCTAATATCCGATCCCGTTGAACTGCCCTCATAGTCTGCAGATCGGGCCTGCCATGACCTCGCCCCTCACTCTAACCTGAGATTGTGGGTGCAGACTTTTGTCCCCAAAGCCCTGGCCAACAGGCTATCCACGATGGGGCATATGGAGCCTCTGTGCAGGATTCTGTCTGCCCTCCCTTAGGAAACTCTGTCCCTCACAGTTGCATAAACCCTGCATATTGGGAGACAGCTACACTGCACCTGAGACCACCCAATTTCATTGGCCACTCTGGACAGAAATGCACAGTCTGACACATGCCAGACACCTACCTCTAGGCAGACACACAGGTCAATGGCCCTGAGTCAGAAGATTTAAACTGACATGCCCCTAGGACCTCAACACATCCATAACTGAGATTTGCAGGCATCTGTCCCCAGAGGTACGTTCTGAAATACCTACATATGCTTCAACACTTGGTCCCTGAGCCACAAAACAGAACACCTTCTGTCCCCAGAACCGTACATGGCTCTTGGGAGCTGCGACCAACCTTCAGGGGAGGAGAATCCTGCATGGAGCCTGAGGCCCCACCACATTCTAAACTCTCCCTGGACACAAGCCAGCATTTTGACCTATAGAATGAGGCTCTCTGTCAACTCAGCCCCCAGGCCAATTGCCCTAGAGTCTTCAGATCCAAAATGCCTTGTTCCTGAGCCCAAATGATAAGCTGAGCTGGGCTTTCAGAATCTATTTGGTGAGTTCTGCTACCATGTCTTTCCATATGGGGGACTCTGCAGCCACCAAAATGGAGCCCCCATATACCACAGAAGGGAGCTTGCTGTTCGGAGCAGCTTACAAGCCCCAGCCTGGGAAAACCTCCATGGCTTCATGAGGCCACCCCTCCATTACTCAGGCATCATGGACACAAACTCCACTGTGAGCGACCATCCGACACTAGCCCTGACTCAGGTGCTTGAGATCTCGAGTCAGACTCTGTACATTGGAACTGCCATGTAATTGGCACTGTACTGAACCGGCACTTGTGTGTTAAGTCTTCCGTCCTCACCCTTCTGGCCCGAAAGCCCTCCAGATTGGGAATTCTGGAGCCACAACGCAGCCTTTGTCCTGCCCTCCTTTAAGAAGTAGGGCCCTATGAGCTGCCGAGAATCCCCATGTGAAGATCAACCTGGATGGACCTCGACGGCACCCCAATGCTCAGGAGAAACCACCGAGCCCATGCATCCCTCTTTCCATTGCCCACGTAGCTATTTCCATCTGTGAACAGAGTCATCTTGGCATCCGGGAGGGGAATGTCTCTGAGATCTGGCCTTATTAATGCAACATGGGTTAGGACCTCCCTGCAGTAATGTGGGTGGTCAGCCAGCTCCACTGACAGCAGCTTGGCTGGATTTAGCACTTCCAGGGTCCGAAAGGTCACTCTTGATTCGTTGAGGAGGATGATCTGATACCCCGTCACTCGGGTGTTTGTCATCTGTCAATCTGGTGGAGTCCAGAGAAGGCTCTCAATAGCATGGGTGGTGGTCAAGATGAGATTTTGACCCAAATTCAATTTACTTGCATCCTGGACCAGGAGGGCCGTGGCAGCAATTATGCAGAGGCAAGAGGGGAATCCAGCCACTACTGGATCTAGTTTCATGCTAAGGTAGGCTACTGGCCTTTGCCAAGGCTCCAGATTCTGAGTCAAAACATCTTTGGCTACTCCTGTACTTTTTATCCACATAGAAGTGGAAAGGCTTGGTAACATCTGGGATGGCCAATGCACTCAGTACAGCTGTTTGTAATTCCCGAAATGCTCCTTCTGCCTCAGCTGTCCACTCTATCATAGTGATCCCCCCCCTTTTGCCAGTTCATAGGGAGGTTGGGCAATCTCTGCAAACTGCAGTATCCACAGAAGCCCGACAGAAGCCCACCATCCAAGAATCTCCCTGATTTGTCGGGACGGGGTAGGTGGAGGTATTGAGTGATCACCTGTTTCCAGGACTCAGTGAATGCACTCCCTTGTGGAGATCAAAGCTTAAATATGTGGCATGGCTCTAACAGCGCTGTGCATTCTTTGCTGACACCCGATACACTTTTCCCTGTAGAGTCTGTAAGAGAGATCTCGTTCCCACAAACATGACTCATAGTCCTCAGCGGCTACTAGCAAGTCATCAACATACTGTAGCAGAGTGACTACTGGGTTGGAGATTCTGTACTCATGCAAATCCTCATGTAGTGCCTCGTCAAAAAATAATGGTGCGTGAATGATTGAATCCTTGGGGAAATCTTGTACAAGTGAGATGGCCTTGGAATACTTCCTTTGGGTCGGACCACTCAAAAGCAAAAAGGGGTTGAAATTCCCTTGCAAAATATAGGCAGAAAAATGCATCCTTGAAATCTAAGATGGTATACACAGTTGTTTTGGGGCCCAGGAGAGAGAGTAGGGTATAGGGGTTAGGCACCTTCGGGTGGATATCTTCAACCTGTTTATTAACTTCCTACAATCTTGAACGGGTCAGTGATCCCCAGTATCGGCCTTTTTGATGGGCAGCAATGGTGTGTTCCATGGAGATTTTCAAGGAACTAGGATCACGTCTCCTTGGTGGTGGTTAATGTGCTTTCTGATCCCTTCCTTTGCTTCCCGGGGAAGGGGGTGCTGCCGAACACGAACAGCGTAGCCATCGCCTTTAATTGTACCATGACTGGAGGTTGTCCCTTGGCGAAGCCAGAGGGCTTCCCTTCTGCCCAGACCTCGGGAAACTTGACCTGTAGGATTTAGAGAAGGCATCCAGCCTTTGTCCCCTCTGGTTTTGAGACTGGCTCATAAAGGAAGTATTCATCTAGTGCTGCCATAAGCACCTGTACAGTGGCTTGTCTCAAGGTTACAGTAATGTCTCCTTCCAAGAACTGAATGCCAGCTTGTAACTTGTGGAGGAGATCTCTTCCCATCAAGTTATATGGGGCATTAGGGAGGACCAAAAATCAATGTTTCACTACTCCCGAGGTCAAATTTAAAGCCCTTTCTGTTGTCCATTTATGTCTTGCTGTGCCATTTGCTCCTTGTACCCAAACTTCCTCTCCAGATAGTTTTCCCATATGTGTAATTAATGATGAAAATTGAGCTCCCATGTCCACCAAAAAAATCAATAGATTTCCCCTCCACTTCAATTTTTACTCTGGTGGCCAGCTTTGCCGTCTTCCTTTTGGGGCACTCCCTGGCCCAGTGTCCTTTTTCCTTACAATAAGCACACTGATCTGAATCTATGTCTTCCCACCAGCCTTCTCTGTGCTTATGCTTTTCCTTCCATTTACTTTCCTCTAGCTATCTCATATAATGCCAAAATCTTAACCAGCTTTTTGTGTTTTTCATCCTCCTGTGCATCCCTGTTCTTGAACACTTTTTCTGCTATTCTGAAGAGCTCAATCAGATTCTTCCCTTCAAATCCTTCAATACCCTGAAGTTTCCTCCTTATATCCAGGGCTGACTGACTTGCAAAAGCAAGATTCGCTTCTCCCTGGTTTTTGGGTGCCTCAGGATCATTCGGGTTATACATTTTATAGGCTTCAGTGAGCTTTTCTAGGAAAGCTCCTGGAGACTCAATCTTATCTTTAGTCACCGTACAAATTCTGGTTTAGTACGAGTGCAATTTTTACTTCTGGAAATTCTGGAAATCCAGTTCCAGGATTTCAACATATCAAAGAACCGTATTTGTTCTGAAAGTCTCCTATATGAATTTTCTTAAGGCGGAATTCATCTTACAGGAGAATTAAAACAATTACAAATGACAAAAAACTCAGAATAGATATGGTTAAATATTAAATGATGACCCTTATCAAAACATTAAAACTTTAGAAAATGTATAGATCCTCTGGAGTAGTTACAGCATTTACCGAAATGTAACCCAAGGTTTATCATTGATTTAGCAGTACTTCCTGAGTAACTTAGCATATCAGGGAAAAGCCTTATGAGTCAAAGAGATCTCATTTACAATTCTGGGTTGGCCATGAAAACCATTTACATTTTCTTAGAAACATCTCAATCTCTATTGAAGACTAAATATTAAGCAATTGTGAACTGTTGCAATAGAAGTTAAGCACAAAACATGTTTACCAACAGATTTCAAAAGCACAAACCTAATTCCAGAAACCATCTCCCAAGCACGTCATCCCATTTGTCATCCTAGTAAAACTTCAAAGCTTCAGGTTACCAAAGGCTCTGAAAACTACATTAACAATTATGCATTAAAACCCTGAGACAGACAATTAACCATCAGTTCAGTCATCTCTTTGCTAAGAGATTTCATGTTCCACCTGGGCCCATTCCACTTCAGATGTCATGCTTTGCCGCCAGCAAGGGAGAGTTGCTAGGCAGCCCACGTCGGGCCAGAGAGGCACGGAATTCCCCCAAACAAATGGAGTTTCGGCAACTGCTTGGGAATATTCCTTAAAGTCTCTGTCCCAAGTTAGACTAAACCCAGTTGACTCCAGTTATAGCCCTTAACACACGAAAAGAGTGAAGAAGAAGCCCCACATCTATTATGAGGTACAGAGAGACGAAAGTCAGAGTCCCCTTACTCTCTGCCTGTCCCATTTCCCCAAACAGAACAAACAAAACAGCAGACAACAAAAAGACAAGACAAATACACTGCAAGTTCAGCGGTCTTGCCACCGGTGCGGGTTTTCTAGGGGGACTCAAACTCCCTGACCGCCTAGGGGGATGCGAACACCCTGACAGCCTAGGGGAACTCAGACCCCTGATGACCACATAGGGTTACTCGAACCCCCTGGTGACCATCTAGGGGGACTCGAACCGCCCGACCACCTAGGGGGACTCAAACCCCCCAGACCCCCAAGGGGAACTCAAACCCCATGTTGATCTGCCAACAGAGGAATGGGGAATCCCTGCATCCACTCCAGCCCTGGGGAGCATAGCTGTGTCCAGCTTCAACCCGGTGGGCCATACCCTGGAGCTCCAACCAGACAGACGCACAAGATCCCAACACCTCTGGAGGCTTTTCCCATAAAGTCTGATGCTGGCTCAGTTCTTGTTTTTTTGATCCCGGGCGAGTTCCCAGTGTTAGGGTTCCTGATCAAAGGAAGGAGACTGACACGAAGCGAAAATCAAGCAGCGCTTTATTTCACACCAAGCACCAAAAATCAAACCGACCGGTTGGGTCCATTTCTTATGTAGTGGCGACGACGATGAAGACACCGCTCCCGATGACAAAGAGGCGAGGATGACGAGGACGTCAACCCTGATGACACAGACTCTGCTCCCCATGACCCAATCCACAAGGCCGCTTTCCAGACTTGGCCGCTCTGGACAGGGCCACACGCTGGACGAACGCCACAACTGATGATGAAGAGACCGCTCCAGACCAGGCCCCTTTCTGATGAGGCCCCACTGACCAGGCCGCTCTCCGGAAGGATGCCGTTCTGGCAAGGCCACAGCACTGGGCCTCGAGGCAAGTCGTGGCAAGGTCGCGGCGAGGCTGGTTGCGGGCGGCACTGCCGCTCGGGGAGGCGAGGCCTTTCGTGGCGGTGCCGCTCCCAGCAATGCTGCTCCCAATGCTCCCGATGATCCTGAAACTCTGACGCTCCCGATGAACCCGATGCTATCACTCCTACGACTACTTTAACAGCTCCCCATGGCTACTTTAATGGCTACTCTAACTCCTTCTACTACCCATCAGCATGAGGATGCCTGTCAACTCAGTCACCTGGGCACTTGTCCAAGAGCCTACAGATCAAAATTGCCAGATTTAGGCTTTTCTAACTGGGTTAGAATCTAGGCAGACATCCAGGTCAATTGCCCTGAGTCAGAAGATGCAACCTGACATGACCCTAGGACTTCAATGGAAACCTAGCTTAGAATATAGGCATGTCAACAGTGGCAAGTTCTGGAATACATATGTATGCTCAAGCACTTGATCCCTGAGCCAAAAAAATGGAACACCCCCAGTTGCCAGAAGGCAACTTGGTTCTTGGGAGCTAGGTGCAGACCTCAGGGGAGGAGAATCCTGCATGACGAATGAAACCCTGTGACATTCTAAGTTCTCCCTGGACACAAGCCAGCTTGTGACCCATCAGCGTGAAGCTCCCTGTCAACTCAGCGTCCTGGGCACTTCACCCCAGAGCCTCCATACCGAAACTGCCTTGTTCCTGGGCTGCAAGTGTAAGCTGTGCTCTGCTTTCCAGACATCCATGTGGTGAACTCTGCCAACAAGTTTTTCCATTTGGGGGACACTGGAGCCATCAAAATGGACTCCCCCTGTCCCACAGAAGGAAAGCTTGCTGGTTGGAACTGTTCACAAGTCCCAGCCTCGGAAAACCTCCGTGGCCTCTTGAGGCCACCCCTCCATTCCTTGGCCATCATGGACACAAACACCAACATGAGTGAACATCTGACACTGAACTGAACTGGCGATCATGCGTTCAGAATTCAGTCCTCACCCAACTGACCCACACACCCTCCAGATTGGGAATTCTGGAGCCACAATGCAGCCTTCTGGCTGCCATCAAGAAAGAATAAGGGCCCTATGGTTCTTCCCAGTATCCCCATGTAGGAGCAACCAGCACTGCAATAGACAGAACACCAATAACCAGGCTGCACTGTGCACTAATGCTCTGTCTGACCCAGCCTAAGGGCCGACTTTCAGTCACACCCCAGGTATCGGGAGCCATCACCTGCAGGTGGGACCGGCCATGGCCCGAGGCTGTCATCTCTACCCAACCTGAGTGTTCATACATCTGTGCCCTGACCAAAGCTCAAATCTCAGTCTACGGGGGATCCTCAAGCACAAAAGAGCACTCCTCCTTCCTCACGGTCAGAAAAGCTTGCTGTGGGGATGGGTGTCTAACCCTCAGAGTGGGAGGTAGCTGCATGGCCCATGAGACCACACACAACCAGGAGGTACACCCTGGTCACAAACAAGCATTGTGACCATCAGCCTGAGCCTGCTTTCAAACAAGCCCCCTCGCTAGCTGAACTAGGAGCCTGAATATCAGGCCTGCCATGCCCCTAGGCCCAAATCCTCACCATCGTTTGTTTTCTCCAGGCACCCGGAACCCGAAGCTGACTCTGGAATCAGTGCTATGGTGGCACCCCGAGACGGATAACAGCTCTCTTGCCTTCATCCAGAAAGACGCCAAAGCCTTGGGAACTGTGCAAAATACCCCCAGCTGCGGATTCTCCCATGGACCCATGAGGACAACTCTGCATTCTGTAAACAACCGAGACACACAACCCAGACAGAAAAGTCTGTGCTCCCACCTCCCGATCTCCCTCATTTCAGATCCTGTGGCACTGTCCTCACTGTCTGCAGGTCAGGCCTGACATCACCTTGCCTGTCACACTAACTCGAGTTTGTGTTTGCAGACTTTTGCCCCAAAGCTCTGGCCCACAGGTCCTCCAGGATGGGGCCTTTGAAGCCATAGCGCAGGACTCTGCCTGCCCTCTCAAAGGAAACTTGCCCATCACAGTTGCACAAACCCTCCAGATTGGAGACACCAGCAAGGACCCTAAGCCCACCCAATTTCATTGGCCGCTCTTGACAGAAATGCACAGTCTGACACATGCCAGACACCTACATCCCGACAGACATCCAGGTCAATGGCTTTGAGTCAGAAGATGGAAACAGACATGCCACTAGGATCTCAATGGAATCCTAGCTTAGGTTTGCAGGCAAATGTACCCAGAGAAAAGTTCTGGAGTATCTACCTATGTTCCAATTCCAAGTCCCTTATGCAAAAAACAACACACCTCCTGTCCCCAGAAGGCAACCTGGTCTGAGGTGCTGCGTAAAACTCTCAGGAGTGGAGAATTCTGCATGACGCTGGAGTTCCGCCATATAGTAAGGTCTCATGGGACAAAATTAGCATTGTGATCCATCAGCTTGAGGCTCCCTGTTAACACAGCCCCCTGGCAATTCGCCCCAGAGCCACCAGATCGAAACTGCCTTGTTCCTGGGATGCAAGTGTAAGCTGAGCTGGGATTTCCAGGCGTCCATGTGGTCAGTTCTGCTACCAAGTCTTTCCATACAGGGGATCCTGAATCCATCAAAACGGGCTCCCCCTGTCCCGCAGAAGGAAAGCTTGCTGTTCAGAGCAGTTCACAAGTCCCAGCCTGGGAAAACCTCCCTGGCATCTTGAGGCTTCCCCTCCATTCGTCAGGCAACATGGACACAAACTCCAGCATGAGCGACCATCCGACACTCACCCTGACTTTGGTCCTAGAGATCTCAAGTCAGACGCTGAACATTGGAATTACCATGTGCTCGTCACTGAACTGAACCAGCCCTTGTGCGTTCAGATTTCCGTCCTCAACTTCATGGCCAGCAGGCCCTCCAGATTGGGAATTCTGGAGAGACAACACAGCCTTCTGCATGCCCTCCATAAAGAAGAAGGGCCCTATGCGTTTGTCCAGAATCCCCACGAGAGGATCCACCTGCATGGCTCTCGATGGCACCCCAATATCCTAGGCCGCCCTGTGCACTAATGTTCTGTCTGACACAGCCTGAGCCCTGACCTCCCATCAGTCCCAACGGAGCGGGTCCCATATCCTGAAGGTAGGATGTGCCAAGGCCAGAGACTGTCATCTCTACCCAACCTGGGTATTCAGGCATCTGTGCAAGACCATGAGTCAAATTCCAGCCTATGGGGGAACCTCAAGCACAAAAGAACAATCCTTCCACACGGCAGGAAAAGCTTGCAGTGGGGATGGGGTCAAACCCTCAGTGTGGGAGCCATCTGCATGGCCCATGAGACACGCCCACATATTAGGGTGGCCCTGGACACAAAGAGACATTTTGACCCTCAGCCTGAGCCCGGTTTCAAACAAGACCCCTCTCTAGATGGACCAAGAGCCCGCCTAGCAGGTCTGCCATGCCGCTTGGCACAAATCCTCACCCTCCATCTCATTCTCAGGAAGCACAAACCCAGAGGCCGACTCTGGGATCCCTGATATGGTCCGACCCCTGAAACAAAAACAGGACTCTTCCCTTAACCCCAAAAGACACCAAATCCTTGGGAGCCAGGCAGAATCGCGACAGAGGCAGAATTTCCCATGGCCCCATGAAGCCACTCCTCATTTCCATGGCCATCGAAACACACAACCCTGACAGAAAAGACTGCGCTCCTGTCTCCCCATCTGACTAATTTAAGATCCTGGGGCACTGCCCTCACAGTCTGCAGATTGGGCCTGCCATTACCTCGACCCTCACCCAACCTTAGATTGTGTTTGCAGACTTTTCTACACAACCCTGGCTGACAGGCACTCCAGGATGTGGCCTCTGGAGCCAAAGTGCAAGACCATGCCTTCCATCCCGATGGAAACTGTGCTCATCACAGTTATACAAACCCTCCAGATTGGGAGACACCTGCAAGGCCCCTGAGCCCACCAATTTCGTTGGCCGCTCTGGATAGAAATGCACAGTCTGACACATGCCAGACACCTACCTCCAGGCAGACACCCATGTCAATGGCCCTGAGTCAGAAGATGGAACCTGACGTGCCCTTAAGACCTCAACGGAAACCTAGGTGAGCTTTGCAGGCATCTCTCCCCAGAGGCAAGTTCTGAAATACCTTCGTATGTTCCAACGCTTGGTCCCTGAGCCAAAAAACAGAAGACCTCCTCTCCCTAGAAGGCAACCTGCCTCTTGGGAGCTGGTCCAACCATCAACGGAGGAGAATCCTGCATGGCACCTGAACCCCCACCATATTCTAAGGTCTCATTGGACACAAGCCAGCATGGTGACCCATCAGCATGAGGCTCCCTGTCAACTCAGCCCCCAGGGTTCATCGCCCCAGAGCCACCAGATCGAAACTGCATTGTTCCTGGGCTGCAAGGGCAAGCTGAGCTGGGCTTTCCAGGCATCTATGTGGTGGGCTCTGCCACCAAGTCTTTCCATATGGAGGAGCCAGGAGCCATCAGAATGGACTCCTATCCCGGAGAAGGAAAGGTTGCTGTTCGGAACAGCTCATAAGTTCCAGCCTGGGAAAACCTCCATGGCCTCCTGAGGCCACCTCTCCATTCTTCAGTCATGATGGACAAAAACTCCAGCGTGAGCTACCATCTTACACTCACTGAGACTCAGCTGCTGCAGATCTTGAGTCAGATGCTGAACACTGGAACTGCCATGTGCTTGGAACTGAACTGAACCAGCACTTGTGTATTCTGGCTTCCGTCCTCTCCCTTCTGGCCCGCAAGCACTCCAGATAGGGAATTCTGGAGCCACAATGCAGCCTTCTGCCTGCCATCAAGATAGAAGGAACCTATGGGTTTGCACAGAATCCCCACGTGAGGTCAACCTGCACGGCCCTCGATAGCACACTAATATGCTAAGCCTCCCTGAGCACTAATGCCTTGTCTGACACAGCCAGAGCCCCGAATTCATATCAGCCCCCAGGTAGCGTGCTCCATATCCTGCAGGTGAGACCGGATATGGCCCGAGGCTTTCATATCTACCCAATCTGGGTATTCAGGCATCTGTGCCCAGACCTTAGCTCAAATCCTGGCCAATGAGGAAACCTCAAGCACAACAGAGCACTACACCATACCCACGCCAGAAAAAGCTTGCTGTGAGGATGGGGGTCAAACCCTCATAGAGGGAGCCAGCTGCTTGGCCCTTTTGATCAGGCCCACACAGGATGGCCACCCTGGGCAAAAACAGGCATTTTGACCCTCATACTGAACCCGCATGTAAACAAGCCCCCTTGCTAGCTGGATTAGGAGACCGCATATCAGGCCTGCCATGCCCATTACTCAAATCCTGACCCTCAGTCGGGTGCTCCAGGCATCCGGACTCAGAAGTTGACTCTGGAATCCCTGCTATGGCCCGATACCTGACACGGAAAACATCATTCTTCCCTTCCCCGCGAAAGACACCAAAGCCTTGGGAGCTGGGCAGAATCCCAAGAGAGGCAGAATCTCCCATGGCCCCATGAGGCCAACCCTCCATTCCGTGTCCAACTGAGACATATAACCCAGACAGGAAAGCTTGCATTCCCACCTCTCCATCACCCTAATTTCAGATCCTGAGGCACTGACCTCATGGTCTGCAGATCGTGCCTGCCATCACCTCGCCCCTAAACCTAATCCGAGTTTGTGTTTGCAAACTTTTGTCCCCATAGCCTTGGGCGACAGGCCCTCTAGGATGGGGCCTCTGGAACCACAGCGCAGGATGCTGCCTGCCCACCCGAAGTAAGCTCTGCCCGTCACATTTGCACAAACCCTCCAGATTGGGAAAAACCTGCACTGCCCCTGAGCCCAAAACAAATTCTTGGCCACCTTGGAAAAATGTGCATTCCGACACAGGCCAGACACCTACCTCCAGGCAGAGAGCCAGGTCAATGGCCCTGAGTCAGAAGATTGAACCTTACATACCCTAGTACCTCAATGAAACCATAGCTTAGGTTTGCCAGCATCTGTCTCCAGAGGCAAACTCTGGAATAAATACATATTTTCCACATTGATCCCAGAGCCACAAAACAGAACACCTCCCGTCCCCAGAAGGCAACCTGGCTCCTGGGAGCTGCGTCCAAACCAAGGGGAGGAGAATCCTGCATGGAGTCTAAGCCCCCGCCACATTCTAAGGTCTCCCTGGACACAATCCAGCATTGTGACTCATCAGAGTGAGGCTCCATGTCACCTCAGCCCCCAAGGGCTTTTGATCCAGAGCCACCAGATCAAAACGGTCTTGTTCCTGGGCTGTAAGGCTAAGCGGACCTGGGCTTTCCAAGCATACACACGGTGATTTCTGCTATGACGTCTTTCCATATGGGGGACCCTGGTGTCATCCAAATGGACTCCACATGTCCCACAGAAGGATAGCTTGCTGTTCGGAACAGTTCACAAGCCCCAGCCTGGAAAGACCTCCATGGCTTCATAAGGCTACCCCTCCACTCGTTAGCGACCATGGACACAAACTGCAGTGTGAGCAACCATCTGACACATGCCCGGACTCAGGAGCTGGAGATCTCGCGACAGATGCTGCACATGGAAATGCCATGTGGTCGGCACTGAAAGAAACCGGTACCTGTACGTTGAGAATTCCATGCTCACCCTCTTGGCCCGCCAGCCCTCCACATTGATCATTCGGGATCCACCACTCAGTCTTCTGCCTGCCCTCCAGAAAGAAGAAGTGCCCTAGGTGTCTGCCCAGAATCCGCACATGAGCATCAACCTGCACGGACCTCGACGGCACCCCAATATCCAAGGCGGTCCTGTGCACCAGTGCTCTGTCTGACACAGCTTGAGCTCCAACCCTCCATCAGGCCCCAGGTAGTGGGCTCCATATCCTTCAGGTGGGATGAGCCAAGGCCAGAGATTGATACCTCTACCCAACCTCGGTATTCAGGCATCTGAGCCCAGACCATAGCTCAATTTCCAGCCTGTGGGGGAACCTCAAGCATAAAAGTGCACTCCTTCTTCCTCACGACAAGAAAGCTTCCTGTGGGCCTGGTGGTCTAACCTCGGAGTGGGAGCCAGCTGCATGGCCCATGAGAACACGCCCACCCAGAAGGGCTGCCCTGGCCACAAACAGGCATTGTGACCCTCAGCCTGAGAATGCTTTCAAACCAGCCCTCTCGCTAGATGAATCAGGCACCCACATTTTGGGCGTGCCGTGCCCCTAGGCCCAATCCTCACCCTTGGACGTGTTCTCCAGGCACCTGGATCCACAAACCGACCCTGCAATCTCTGCTATGGCGGGATCGCTGGACTGAAAACAGCTCTCTTCCCTTCTCCACAAAAGACAAATGTAGGATCTCCCATGGCCCCATGAGGATACCAGTACATTCTGTGGCCAATCGAGACACACAACCCAGACAGAAAAGCCTGTACTCCTGCCTCCCCGTCAAACTAATTTCAGATGCTGTGGCACTGCCCTCAAGTTCCATAGATCGAGCATGCCATCACCTTGCCCAGAATCCTATCGTGAGTTTATGTTTGCAGACTTTTGTCCCCAAAGCCCTGGCCAACAGACCCTCCAGAATGGGTCCTCTGCAGCCACTGTGCAGGACTCTGCCTGCCCACCTGGAGGAAGCTCTGCTGTCATATTTTCACACACACTCCATATTGGGAGACACCTGCAATGCCCCTGAGCCCACCCCAATTCGTTGGCCACCTTGGAAAAAAGGCGCATTCTTACACATGCCAGACACCTACCTCCAGGCAGACACCCAGGTCAATGGCCCTGAGTCAGAAGATCAAACATGACATACCCCTTAGGACTTCAACAGAAACCTCGCTTAAGTTTGCAGGCATCTGCCTCCAGAGTCAAACTCTGGAATATCTACATATGGTCCAACACTTGATCCCTGAATGACAAAACAGAACACCTCCTGTCCCCAGAAATCAACAAGACTCTTGGCAGCAGTGTCAAACCCTTAGGGGAGGAGAATCCTGCATGGCGCCTGAGCTTCTGCCACATTCTAAGGTCTCTCTGGAAACCAGCCAGCATTGTGACCCATCAGAATGAGGCTCCTTGTCACCTCAGCCCCCTGGCACTTTGCCCAGAGCGGTCAGATAAAAGGGCCTTGTTCCTGGGCTGGAAGGGTAAGCAGATCTGGGCTTTTCAGGCATTTATGTGGTGACTTCTGCTATGGCGTCTTCCCATATGGGGACCCTGGTGCCATCCAACGGACTCCCCCCTTTCCGCCAAAGGAAAGCTTGCTATTCGGAGTGGCACACAGGCCTCAGGCAGGGAAGTCTTCCATGACCTTATGAGGCCACCCCACCACTCGTCGGCCATCATGGACACAAACTCCAGCATGAGCAACTATCTGACACATGCCCTGACTCAGGTTCTGGCGATCAGGAGTCAGACGGTGCACATTGGAACTGCCACGTGCTCAGCACTGAACAGGACCGGCACTTGTGTATTTAAATTCCGTCTGCACCCTTTGACCCGCCAGCCCTACAGATTGTTCTTTTGGGAGCCACAAAGCAGTCTTCTGTCTGTCCTCCAGAAAGAAAAAAGGTCCTAGGGGTCTGCCCAGAATCCCCACACCAGGATTAACCTGCACAGACCTCGACAGCACCCCAAAGTCCTAGGCTGCCCTGTGCACTAATGCTCTGTCTGACACAGCCTGAGCCCTGACCTCCCTTCAGCCCCCCAGGTATCGGGCCCCATATCCTGCACATGGGATGTGCCAAGGCCAAAGACTGTCATCTCTACAGAACCTGGGTTTTCAGGCGTCTGTGTCCAGACCATAGCTCAAATCCCGGCCTATGTGGGAACCTCAAGCATCAAAGAGAACTCCTTCCCCACAACGGGAAAAGCTTCTTGTCCGGATGGAGGTCTTACCCTCAGAGTTGGAGCCATCTGCATGTCCCATGAGACCACGCCCACACAAGAGGGCTGCCATGGCCACAAACAGGCATTGTGAGCCTCAGCCTGAGCCCACTTTCAAACCAGCCCCCTCGCAGGATGGACCAGGAGCCCGCATATCTGGCCTGACATGCCCCTAGGCCCAAATCCTGACCTTGGTCGGGTTCTTCAGACTCCCGGACCCAGAATCCGACTCTGGAATCCCTGCTATGGCGGGACCCCAGAGATGGAAATCATCACTCTTCCCTTCCACCAGAAAGACACCAAACCCCTTGGGAGCTGGGCAGAATACTCACAGAAGCAGAATCTCCCATGGCTCCATGAGGATACCGCTACATTCCATGGCCAACCGAGACACAGAACCCAGACAGAAAAGCCTGCACTCCTGCCTACCCATCTCCCTCATTTCAAATCCCGCAGCACTGCCCTCATGGTCCACAGATTGGGCCTGATATCACCTCGCCCACAACCCTATCCCGAGTTTGGGTTTGCAGACTTTTGTTCCCAAAGCCCTGGTTGACAGGCCCTCCAGGATGGGGCCTCTGGAGCCACAGCACAGGACTCTGCCTGCCCACCCGAAGGAAAATCTGCCCATCGCAATTGTACAAACCCTCCAGATTGGGAGACACCTGCAATACCCCTAAGTCCACCCAAATTCGTTGGCCACCTTAGAAAAAAATGCGCCTTTGGACACACTCCAGACACCTACCTCCAGGCAGTCATCAAGGTCAATTGTCCTGAGTCAGAAGACAGAACCTGACATACCCCTAGGACCTCAATGGAACCCTACCTCAGGTGCAGGCATCTGTCTCCAGAGGCAAACTCTGTAATACGTACATATGGTCCAAAACTTGATCCCTGAGCAACAAAACAAAACACCTTCTGTCCCAAGAAGGCAACCTGGCTCTTGGGAGCTGCGTCCAACCCGCAGAGGAGGAGAATCCTGCATGGCGGCTGAGTCCCCACCACATTGTAAGGTCTCCCTGGGCACAAGCCAACATTGTGACCCATCAGAACGAGTCTCCCTGTCACCTCAGCCCACTGGGCCGTTTGCCCTAGAGCCACCATATTGACATGGCCTTGTTCCTGGGCTGGAAGGGTAAGTGGAGCTGGGCTTTCCAGGCATCCATACGGTGACTTCTGCTAAGATGTCTTTCCATACTGGGGACCCTGGTGCCATCCAAACAGACTTCCCCTGTCTTGCAAAAGGATAGCTTGCTGTTCAGAGCAGCTCACAAGCCCCAGCCTGGGAAGACCTCCATGGCCTCATGAGGCCACCCCTCCACTCATCGGCCATCATGGATACAAACTCCAGCGTGTGTGATCATCTGACACATGCCCTGACTCAGGTTCTGGAAATCTCGTGTCAGACGCTACACACTGGAAATGGCATATGCTCGGCACTGAACAGAACCATCGCTTGTGAGTTCAGAATTCCGTCCACACCCTCCTTGTCCTCACGCCATCCAGGTGGTTCATTCATGAGCCCTAACGCAGGCTTCGTCCTGCCCTCCTTAAAGAAGGGCCATTGTGGTCAGCCCAGATTCCCCACGTGAGGATCAACCTGCACGGACCTCGACGGTACCCCAATATCCTAGGCTGCCCAGTGCACTAATGCTTTTCTTACAGAACCTAGTCACGACCTCCCATCAGCCCCCTAGGTAACAGGCCCCATATCGTGCACATGATCCCTGCCATGGCTAGAGACTCTCATCTCCACCCAACCTGGGTATTCTGGCATCTGTGCCCAGATCATAGCTCAAATCCCGGCCAATGGGGGAGCCTCAAGCATAACTATTCCTTCCCCACGACAAGAGAGGCTTGCTTTGGGGATGGGGGTCTATCCCTCAGAGTGGGAGCCAGCTGTGTGTCCCATGAGATCACGCCAACCCAGGCGGACAGCCCTGAACACAAGCAGGCATTGTGACCCTCATCCAGAGCTTGCTTTCAAACTATCCCCCTGGCTAGCTGTACCAGGAGCCCACATAGTAGGCCTGGCATGGCCCTGGGCCCAAATATACACCCTCGGTCGGGTTCTCCAGGCACCCAGACCCAGAAGTCAACTCTGGAATCCCTGCCTTGGCGTGACCCCTGAGAAGGAAAACAGCACTCTTCCCTTCCCCATGAAAGACACCAAATTCATGGGAACCGGGAGAATCCTCACAGAGGTCGAATCTCCAATGCCCCATGAGGCTACTAGTAATTCCGTGGCTAACCGAGACACAGAAACCAGACAGAAAAGCCTGTGCTCCCGCCTCCCTGTCTCCCTAATATCAGAGCCCGGGGCACTTCCCTCATGGTCCACAGATCGGGCCTGCAATCACCTCGCCCCTAAACCTATCCCGTGTTTGTGTTTATCGACTTTCTTCCCCAAAGCCATGGCCGACAGACCTTCCAGGATGGGGCCTCTGGAGCCACAGCGAGGAATCTGCCTGGCCATCCAGAGGAAACTCTGCCCGTCACATTTGCACAAACCCTCCAGATTGGGAGACACCTGAATTCCCCCTGAGCCCACCCCAAATTCGTTGGCTGCCTTGGAAAAAAGGTGCATTCAGACACATGCCAGACACCTACCTCCAGGCAGACACCCGTGTCAATGTTCCTGAGTGGAAGATGGAACCTGACATACCCATAGGACTTCAACGGACCGAAACTTAGGTTTGCAGATATCTGTCTCCAGAGGGAAACTCTGAAATACCTACATATGGTCCAACAGTTGATCCCTGAGCCACAAAACAGAACAACTCCTGTCCCCAGAAGGCATTCTGGCTATTGGGAGCTGCGTCCAACCCTCAAGGGAGGAGAATCCTGCATGGAGCCTGAGCCCCCGCCACATTCTATGTTCTCCCTGGACACAAGCCAGCATTGTGACCCATCAGAATGAGGCTCCCTGTCACCTCAGCCCCCTGGTCACTTTGTCCCAGAGCCACCAGATCGAAACAGCCTTGTTCCTGGTCTGGAAAGGTTAGTGGAACTGGACTTCCCATGCATCCAGGTGGTGTCTACTGCTGCAATGTCTTTCCATAAGGGGTTCCCTGGTGCCATCCTCACGGACTCCCCCTGTCCTGAAGAAGAAAAGCTTGCTGTTTGGAGCAGCTCACAAGCCCCAGCATTGGAGAAACTCCATGGTCTCATGAGGCCACCCCTCCATTCATTGGCCATCAAGGACACAAACTCCAGCATGAGCAACCATCTGACATGTGCCCTGACCCAGGTGCTGGAGATCTCGTGTCAGATGCTGCACAAAGGAAATGCCATATGCTTGGCACTGAACTGAACCAGCTCTTGTGCATTCAGAATTCCATCCTCACACTCCTGGGCCGCAAGTTCTCGAGATTTTTCATTCGGGAGCCCAATGCAGGCTTCTGCCTGCCCTCCAGAAAGAAGAAGGACCCAATGGATCTTCCCAGAATCCCTCCGTGAGGATCATGAGATCCATAAGACCATGCCCAACCAGGAGGGCCACCTCGGCCACAAACAGGCATTGTGACCCACAGCCTGAGCTCGCTTTCAAACCAGCCCCCTTGCTAGCTGGACCAGGAGCCCGCATATTGGGCCTGACATTACCGTAGGCCCAAATCCTCACCCTCCATCTGGTTCTCCAGGTGTGCAGACCCAGAAGCCAACTCTAGAATCCCTGCTATGGCGGAACCCCTGAGACGGAAAACAGCACTCTTCCCTTTCCCCTGAAAGACACCAAACCCTTGGGAGCCAGGCAGAATCCTCGCAGGGGCCGAATCTCCCATGGCCCCATGAGGCTACTGCTCCATTCTGTGGCCAACAGAGACACACAACCCGGACAGAAAAGCCTGTACTCCCGCCTCCCCGTCGACTAATTTCAGATTCCGTAGCATTGCCCTTACAGTCCGCAGATCAGACATGCCATTACCTCGCCCCTAACCCTATCACGAGTTTGTGTTAGCAGACTTTTGCTCCTGAAGCCCTGGCCGACAGGCCCTCCAGGTTGGAATCTCTGGAGCACAGCACAGGAATCTGCCTGCCCATCCAAAGGAAATTCTGCCCTTCACAATTGCACTTGTGACACTCAAGAAGCCCTCGAGATTGGGAAGTCTGGAGACCCAACGCAGCCTTTTCCCTGCCCTCCAGATAAAAGGAGGGCCCTATGGGTCAGCCCAGGATCCCCAAGTGAGCATCATCCTGCATGGCCCTAGACGGAACCCCAATATGCAGGCCTCACTGTGCACTAATGCTCTGTCTGACAGAGCCTGAGCACTGACCTCCCATCAGCTCCCCAGATAGTGGGCGCCACGCCCTGCTGACAGGAATGGTACAGGCCCGAGGCAGGCATCTCTACCCAGCCTGGGTGTTCAGGCATCTGTGCCCAGACCATAGCTCAAATCCCGGCCTGTGGGGGATCCTCAAGCACAAAACAGCACTTCTCCTTTCCCATTGCAGTAAATGCTTGTTGTGCGGATGGGAGTCAATCACTCAGAGTGGGAGCCAGCTCCATAGCCAGGAGACCACGACCACCCATGAGAGTAGCCCTGGCCACACACAGGCATTTTGACCATCAGTCTGAGCAAGCTTTCAAAAAAGCCCCCTCATAGCTGCACCAGGAGCCCACATTTTGGTCCTGCCATGCCCCTAGACCCAAATCCTCACCCTTGGTCGGGTTTTCCAGGCGCCCGGACCCAGGAGCCGACTCTAGATTTCCTGATATGGCGGGCCTCTGAGATGGAAAACAGCTCTCTTCCCTTCATCCAGAAATTCACCAAAACCTTGGGAGCCGTTCAAAATCCCCACAGAGGCAGAATCTCCCATGGAAAAAATAAGGCCACTCCTCCATTCCATTACCAACCGAGACACACAACCCATACTGTCTCCCTTCTCCCCGTCACCCTAATTTCAGATCCCAATTCACTGCCCTCATGGTCTGCAGCTCGGGCCTGCCATCACCTTCCCCCTCACCCTAACCCACGTTTGTGTCCAGACTTTTGTCCCCAAAGCCCTGGCAGACAGGCCCTCCAATGGGGCATATAGAGCCACAGCACAGGATTCTTCCTCTCATCTCGAAGGATATTCTGGCCGTCATAGTTGTGTAAACCTTCTAGACTGGGAGACACCAGCAGGCCCCTGAGCCCACCCCAAATTTGTTGGCCGCTCTGGACAGAAATGCACAGTCTGACACATGCCAGACACCTACCTAGAGGCAGTCACCCAAGTCAATGGCCCTGAGTCAGAAGATGGAACATGACATGACCCTAGGACCTCAACGGAACCCTAGATTAGCCTTGCAGGCATCTGCTTCCAGAGGACGGTTCTGGAATTCCTACATATGATCCAATGCTTGGACCCTGAGCCACAAAACAAAACACCTCCTCTCCCCAGAAGGAAACCTGGCTCTTGGGAGCTGCGTCCAACCCTCGGGGGAGGAGAATCCTGCATGTCGCCTGAGACCCCGCCACATTCTACGGTCTCCCTGGACACAAGCAATCATTGTGACCGATCAGCATGAGGTTCCCTATAATCTCAGCCCCTGGGCCCTTGCCCCTGAGTGATCAGATCAAATCGGCCTTGTTCCTGGGCTGAAAGGATAAGCTGAGCTGGGCTTTCCAGACATATATGCGGTGATCTCTGTTACCTTGTCTTTCCATATGGGGGAAACCTGGAGCCATTAAAATGGACTCCCCTGTCCTGCAGAAGGAAAGCCTGCTTTTCAAAGCAGCTCACAAGCCCCAGCCTGTGAAAACCTTCATGGCCTCATGAGGCCACCTCTCTATTCTCCGGCCATCATAGACACAAACTCCAGCGTGAGCAACCTTCAGACACTCGCCCTGACTCAGATGTTGGAGAGAGTGGAGAGCAGTCTCCTACTGTTAGGAACGAGACCAATGATGGCACTCCTGGTGGCACCGCTCCCCCACGAGGGCACTTCTTTTAAAAGATTTTTTTTAATTTATTTATTTGACAGGCAGAGATCACAAATAGGCAGAGAGGCAGGCAGAGATAGAGGAGGAAGCAGGCTCCCTGCTGTGCAGAGACCCTGATACCAAGACCCTGAGATCATGACCTGAGCCGAAGGCAGAGGCTTAACCCACTGAGACACCCAGGCGCCCCACCATGAAGCCACTTCTGATGATAATGCTCCAGCAGCTCTGCTCTCCAGGGAGGCTGCTCCACGGCTGGCAAGGCCACTTCCCGGCTGGCGAGGCCGCTGCCCAGCAACGCTCAAGAGGCTCTGGCAGTGCTGCGCCCCAGCTGGCGAGGCCACTGTCGAGCCGGCAAGGCCTCTGCCAGGCTGGCGAGGCCACTGCGTGGCAAACCAACAAACGCTGCTCCCGACTGTAGGGGCTTGGTTAGCAAAAAGAAGTTACTTAAAAACCCCGGATATAGGGCGGGCCAGCCCAGATAGCCGTATTCAATCAGAGGGGTGTGCATATATTAACTGTGGTAGGTTGAAATCTGATTGGCCACCTGTGTGTGGGCCGGGATCAACCACCACTATAAAAGATGGTCTGTGAGGTTGGAGTGGGAAGGTATTTTTTTTTTTTTTTAGCAAGAGCCGTGCACTGACTAGAGCAGCAGCAGCAGCGGCGCCACAGCGAGCAGCACCACCTCGTGCACCAGAGCAGCAGTGGCAGGGGCGCCGCCTTGAGCTGTAACATGAACGGCGCCGCCCCGTGCACCGCCCAGAACAGGAGCTTCAGCGAAGCCACAGCAAGCGGCACCACCTCGTGCACCAGAGAAGCAGTGGCAGCGGGGCCGCCTTAAGCTGTAACACGAGCGGAGCCGCCCCGTGCACCACCACGATCAGCAGCAGCAGCAGCACCACAGCGAGCGGCATCGCCCCGGGCACCTCCCAGAGCAGCGGCGGCTGTGACACCACCTCGAGCGGCATTGCCCCGTGCACCTCATCGCCCAGAGCAGGAGCGGCAGTGGCGCCAACTCCAGCAGCATTGCCCCGTGCACCGCCCAGAGCAGCAGCGGCAGCGGCGCCACCACGAGCAGCCGCGGCAGCGGTGATGCCGCGAGCAAAGCCACCCTGAGCCAGAGTATCAGCAGCAGCAACAGCAGCAGTGCCGCCACAAGCAGCCACGCCACCTTGGGCAGTGCCGCCATCAGGAGCAGTCTCTCAGGAGCCAATGGTGCAGCCACACTGGGAGTGGGTCTGTGGTACAGTGAGGGTGAGGCAGGGAGCCTCCAGGGGAGACCCCAGCGACTGGGAGGCGGTGGTCCCCAGCAAGACTCAGGCACCTACCGGTCAGTTTGGTTTCTAATGCAGTTTGGTTTCTAATACAGTTTGGTTTCTAATGCAGTTTGGTTTCTGATCCAGTTTGGTTTCTGATGCAGTTTGGTTTCTGATGCAGTTTGGTTTCTGATGCATGGCGCGAAAAAAAACTTTGCTTGATTTTCGCTTTGTGTCAGTCTCGTTCCTTTGATCACGGACCCGAACATTGGGGGCTCGTCAGGGATCAAACAACGAGAACTGAGCCACATCGGAACTTATGGGAAAAGCCTCCGGAGGTGTTAGGATTTTATCTGTCTTTCTGGTTGGAGCTCCAGGGTATGGCCCACCGGGGAGAAGCTGGACGCAGCCATGCTCCCCAGGGCTGGAGTGGATGCGAGGACGCCCCATCCCTCTGCTGGTAGATCAACAGGGGGTTCGACTCCCCCTGGATGGTCAGGGGGTTCGAGTCCCCCTAGGCGGTCATCAGGGGTTCGAGTCCCCCAGGAGGTCATCAGGGGTTCGAGTCCCCCTAGGTGGTCAGGGGTTTGAGTCCCCCTAGGAAATCCCCACTGGTGGCAGGACCGCTGGGCCTGTGGTTGTCTTTGTGTTGTCTTTTTGTTGTCTGCTGTGTTGTTTGTTATGTTTGAAGGAATGGGGAAAGCAAAGAGTAATGGGACTCTGACTGTCATCCCTCCGTTCCTCATAATAGATGTGGGGCTTCTCCCTCACTCATTTCGTATGTTAAGGGCTATCACTAGAGCCAACTGGTGTTAGTCTAACTCAGGACAGAGACTTTAAGGAATATTCCCAAGCAGCTGCCGAAACTCCCCTTGTTTCAGGGAATTCCTTGCCTTCTCTGGCCCAAAGTGGACTGCCTAGCCCCTCCCCCTTGCTGGCGGGAAAGCATGGCGTCTGAAGTGGAATGGGGCCAGATGGAACATGAAATCTGTTAGCAAAGAGATGACTGAACTGATGGTTAATTGTCTGTCTCAGGGTTTTAATGGGTAATTGTTAAAGTAGCTTTCAGAGTCTTTGGCAACCTGAAGCTTTGAAGTTTAGCTTGGATGACAAATAGGATGAAGTGCTAGGGTGCTGGTTGCTGGAACTGGGTTTGTGCTTTTGAAACCTGTTAGTAAACAAGTTTTGTGCTTAGAGGCTGTTGTAACAGTTCACAAGTGGCTAAAATGTGAATGGTTTCTCTTTGCCCACCTAGAATTGTAATTGAGATCTCTTTGACTCATAAGCCTTTTCCCTGATGTGCTAAGTTACTCAGGAAGTACTGCTAAATCAATGATAAAAATTGGGTTACATTTGGGTAAATGCTGTAACTACTCCAGAGGAACCTGAAAATCAGGGGGAAGTGAATCTTGATTTTGCCATTCAGTCAGTCCTGGATACAAGGAGGAAACTTCAGGAAATTGAAGGATTTGTTGGGAAGAATCTGATTGAGTTACTGGGAATAGGAGAAAGGTGTTTAACAACAGGGATGCACAAGAGGATGAAAAACAGACAAAAAGACTAGTTAAGGTTTTGGCATTACATGAGGTGGAGAAGAAACAGGTTGGGGATACTAAATGGAAGGAAAAGCCTAAGCACAGAAAAGACAGGCAGGAAGACTTAGATCCAGACCAGTGCACTTACTGTAAGGAAAAAGGACATTGGGCCAGGGAGAGCCCCCAAAAGAAGACGGCAATTCTTGTCAACTGAGACTGAAGAGGCCATGGTTCGGAACCCCTCCCCGAACATCGGGTAAAAACTGAAATGAAGGGGAAATCAGTTGATTTTTGGTGGACACGGGAGCCCAATTTTCATCATTAATTAAACCTATGGGAAAACTATCTGGAGAGGAAGTTTGGGTACAAGGAGCAAATGGCACAGCGAGACATAAATGGAAAACAGAAAGGATTTTAAATTTGGCCTCGGGAATAGTTAAACATTGATTTTTAGTCCTCACTAATGCCCCATATAACTTGATGGGAAGAGATCTCCTCCACAAGTTATGAGCTGGCATTCAGTTCTCGGAAGGAGACATGACTGTAACCTTGAGACGACCCACTGTACAGGTGCTTATGGCAGCAGTAGATGAATACCTCCTTTATGAGCCAGTCTCAAATCCAGAGGAGACAAAGACGGGGAGCCTTCTCCAAATCCTATAGGTCGAGATTCCCGAGGTCTGGGCAGAAGGGAAGCCCCCTGGCTTGGCCAAGGAACAACCTCCAGTGGTGGTACAATTAAAGGCGACAGCTACGGCTATTCACGTTCGGCAGTACCCCCTTCCCCGGGAAGCAAAGGAAGGGATCAGAAAACACATTAACCGCCTCCGAGGAAATGGGATCCTAGTTCCTTGCAAATCTCCATGGAACACAGCTTTACTGCCCATCAAAAAGGCCGAGACTGGGGAGTACCGAACTGTTCAGGACTTGCGGGAAGTTAACAAACGGGTTGAAGATATCCACCCAACAGTGCCTAACCCCTATACCCTACTCTCCCTCCTAGGCCCCAAAAGAACTGTGTATACAGTCTTAGATCTCAAGGATGCATTTTTCTGCATACTTTTAGCAAAGGAAACCCAGCCCCTTTTTGCTTTTGAGTGGTCCGACCCACAGAAAGGGTTTCAAGGCCAACTCTCCTGGACAAGACTTCCCCAAAGATTCAAGAATTAACCCACCATTTTTGACGAGACCTTACATGAGGATTTGCATGAGTACAGAATCTCCAACCCAGGAGTCACTCTGTTACACTATGTTGATGACTTGCTGATAGCCGCTGAGGACTATGAGTCATGCTTGTGAGGATCAAGAGCTCTCTTACAGACTCTGCAGGAAAAAGGGTATCGGGTGTCAGCAAAGAAAGCACAGCTCTGTCAGAGCCATGCCACATATCTAGGCTTTGATCTTCACGAGGGAGTGCGATCACTGTCTGATTCCAGAAAACAGGTGATCACCCGATACCCCCGCCCCACCACGCCCCGACAAGTGAGGGAGTTTCTTGGGACAGTCGGCTACTGTAGGCCGTGGATACCGCGGTTTGCAGAGATTGCCCGACCTCTCTACGAGCTGGCAAAGGGGGGGCTCACTATGATAGAGTGGACAGCTGAGGCTGAAGGAGCATTTCGGGAATTACAAGCAGCTTTACTACATGCTCCAACATTGGCCATTCCAGATGTTACCAGGCCCTTCAACTTGTATGTGGATGAAAAATCAGGGGTAGCTAAAGGAGTTTTAAATCAGACCCTAGGGCCTTGGGAAAGGCCAGTAGCCTATCTTAGCAAGAAACTAGATCCAGTAGCAGCTGGGTTTCCCCCTTGCCTCTGCATAATTGCTGCCACGGCCCTCCTGGTCAAGGATGCAAGTAAATTGACTTTGGGTAAAAATCTCATTTTGACCACCACACATGCCATCAAGGGCCTTCTCCAGACTCCACCAGGCTGATGGATGACAAATGCCCGAGTGATGGTCTATCAGGCCCTCCTCATCAATGAACCAAGAGTGACCTTCTGGCCCCCCGCGGTGCTAAATCCAGCCACGCTTCTGCCACAGGAGCTGGCTGACTACCCACATGACTGTGGGGAGGTCCTAACCCAAGTTGCAGGAATAAGGCCGGATCTCAGAGACATTCCCCTCCTGGATTCCGAGATGATTCTGTTCACAGATGGGAGTAGCTACATGAACAATGGAAAGAGTTATGCGGAGGCTGCGATAGTTTCTCCTGGGCAGAGACTCTGGACAGCAGCAATGCCACATGGAACTTCGGCACAAAAAGCAGAGCTGATTGCACTCACTAAGGCATTGCAGATGGCCAAAGGTAAAACCGCCAACATCTATAAAGACAGCAGGTACGCCTTTGCTACTCTCCATATACATGGGGCTATTTATAAAGAAAGGGGCCTACTAACAGCAGAAGGAAAAGGAATTAAAAACAGAGGAGAAATATTGGCTCTCCTCCAGGCTATCTGGGACCCAAAAGAGGTGGCTGTTATACATTGCCCAGGACACCAAAAGGGAATTGATCTGATCTCAAAAGGAAACCAATTAGCAGATCAAGCTGCAAAGCAAGCAGCACGAGAAACAGTGCAAGAACTGGTTACACTCCTGACTCCAACCCTACCAGAAAAACCTAATTATTCAGAAGAAGATTTAAGGTATTTACAGAAATGGGTTAAATTGGACTATGAAGGGGACTGGGCTAAGACTGAAGCAGGAAAAATAATTCTTCCTCGAAGATTAGGTAAGAAGTTAGTAGAACAGATACATCAGGGTACTCATTTTGGGATACGCAAACTCAAGGAGCTTATAGGCAAGCAGTTCCAGGTTTCTAAATTAGGGCGTATGGTACAGGATGTAGTTGATAGATGTACTCAATGCCAGGCAGTTAATGTGGGAAGAACTAAATGGGAAGAGGGAAAAGAGAAAGAGGTAAAGAACCAGGAATTTATTGGGAAACAGATTTTACAGAAATGAAACGTGGAAAATATGGGCACAAGTACATGTTAGTTTTTGTAGATACTTTTTCAGGCTGAATAGAGGCTTTTCCTGCCAAACATGAGATGGCAGGAGTGGTAGCCAAAAAGCTATTAGAAGAAATAATTCCTAGGTTTGGGCTGCCTCTCGCAATCAGGTCAGACAATGGCCCTGCATTTGTGAGTTCAGTCTCACAGGCATTGGCCAAGGCCGTGGGCACTAATTGGAAATTACATTGTGACTACCGGCCTCAGTGTTCTGGGCAAGTAGAGAGAATGAACCGAACTCTTAAAGAGACCTTGACAAAACTAATTCTGGAGACTGGTGGTGGATGGGTGGATCTCCTCCCTTTTGCCCTCCTCAGGGCACAATGTACACCCTATTTAAGCAAGGTGACCCCATTTGAAATAATGTTTGGGAGACCCCCCCGTCCTCGACTACAAGAGGTTGCCTTAGCAGAAATGACTGACCAATCTGTACTCCAGTCACTGTAGGCATTACAGTCTGTATTAAAAAAAGCCCACTCAGGGATCCAGACTGCCCACACTGGGACGGAGATGGAGGTGGAACCACATCCCTCCCAACCCGGGGACTTGGTTTGGATATGTCACTATCAAGTGGGAAACTTGGAGCCTCGCTGGAAGGGACTGTTTACTGTTATCTTCACCACACCCACGGCAGTAAAAGTAGAAAGCATTAGGGCCTGGATTCATGCGGATCATGTCAAACGAGCCGAGAATGGGGACACTCCCCAGAGATGGAAGTTGCAGGCGACAGATCCCGCTGACCATGGACTAAAGCTAAGGCAAAAAAAAAAAACTGTGAATTTATTGTTGCTCCTATTGTTCCCTGTTTATGAAATGTATAGGTGGGAAATTAGATGAACGGAAATAGGAAAAAAAATGGAAAAGTTTATACAAAATATTGAATGTACACTACTGTTACTTTTTGGCCCCAATATTACATGCTCAAAATAACCCCCTTACAATAAGAGAACATAGAACTGGCTGGAAAAAAAAAAGTCAAGGATTTGACTAATTTCCAAAGAAAAAGGGGGAATGTAGGGGCATGGTTAGCAAAAAGAAGTACTTAAAAACCCCGGATATAGGGGCAGGCCAGCCCAGATAGCCATATTCAGTCAGAGGGGTGTGCATATATTAACTGTGGTAGGTTGAAATCCGATTGGCCACCTGTGTGTGGGCCGGGATCAAGCACCACTATAAAAGATGGTCTGTGAGGCTGGAGTGCGAAGGTTTTTTGTTTTGTTTTGTTTTGTTTTGTTTTAGCAAGAGCCGTGCACCGCCCAGAGCAGCAGCAGCGGCAGCGGCACCACAGCAAACGGCACCGCCTCATGCACCAGAGCAGCAGCGGCAGCGGCGATGCCACGAGCGACACCACCCTGAGCCAGAGTATCAGCAGCAGCAACAGCAGCAGCGCTGCCGCAAGCAGCGCTGCCGCAAGCAGCCACGCCACCTTGGGCAGTGCCACCATCAGGAGCAGTCTCTCAGGAGCCAACGGTGCAGCCACGCCAGGAGTGGGTCTGTGGTACAGAGAGGGTGGGGCAGGGAGCCTCCAGGGGGGACCCCAGCGACTGGGAGGCGGTGGTCCCCAGCAAGACTCAGGCACCTACCAGTCAGTTTGGTTTCTAATGCAGTTTGGTTTCTAATGCTGTTTGGTTTCTGACACAGTTTGGTTTCTGATGCAGTTTGGTTTCTGATGCATGGCGTGAAATAAAACTTTGCTTGATTTTCGCTTTGTGTCAGTCTCGTTCCTTTGATCACGGACCCTAACACCAACAAACCGACAAACGCTGCTCCCGACGAACCAACAAACGCTGCTCCTGATGAACCGACAAACGCTGCTCCTGATGAACCGACAAACGCTGCTGCAGATGAACCAACAAACCGACGTACGCTGCTCCTGATGAACCAATGAATGCAAACAAATAAACAAACCCCACACTTCCTCACAGACTGACCTTCACAGGGATGGCGGAGCCCGGCCCACACACAGGTGGCCAATAGGACTGCAGCACACAGGGAAAGCTGCACAGTTACGCTCGGTCAGCAATACGGGTGGCCAATAGAATTCCAATTTACCATAGTAAATATGTGTGCGCCCAACTGATTGGATATCTCCATCCGGCTGGCCTGCCCCAACATCCGGGGTCTGCAAGCAAGTTCCTTCGGGAGGGACAGGGTCAATCCAAGCCAACAACAAAAGGGCTCCCTCCGCCCAACCAGGCCCCTACATTAGGGGTCTGCCCAGAATCCCCACGTGAGGATCAACCTGCACAGACCTCGACGGCACCCCAATATCCTAGACCTTCCTGTCCACTAATGCACTGTGACACAGCCAGAGCCCCGACCTCCCATCAGCCCAGAAGGTAGTAGGCCCAATACCCTGCAGGTAGGACCTGCCATGGCCAGAGACTGTCAACTCTACCCGACCAGGGTACTCAGGCATCTGTGCCCAGACCACAGCTCAAATAGCGGCCTATGGGGGAACCTCAAACATAAAAGAGCACTCCTCATTCCCCATGATTGGAAAAGCTTGCTGTGGGGATGGGGATCTATGGCTCAGTGTGGGAGCAAGCTGAATGGCCCATGAGACCACACACAACCAGGAGGGCCGCCCTGGCCACAAACAGGCATTGTGACTTTCAGTCTGAGCATGCTTTCAAACCACCCCTGGCTAGCTATACAAGGAGTACGCATATAGGGCGTGACATGACCCTAGGTCCCAGTCCTCACCCTCAGTCGGGTTCTCCAGATGCCTGGACCCAGAAGCTGACACTGGAATCCCTGCTATGGTGGGACTGCTGAGACGGAAAAGAGCTCTCTTCCCTTCCCCCTTAACGACACCAAAACCTTGGGAGCTGGTCAGAATTCTCACAGAGTCAGAATCTCACATGACCCCATGAGGCTACCACTACATTCTGTGGCCAACCGAGACACACAACCCAGACAGAGAAGCCTGCGCTCCCACGTCCCCATAGCTCTCATTTAAGATTGTGCCCCGCTGCCCTCACTGTCTGCAGATCAGGCCTGAAATCACCTCGCCCCTAACCCTATCCCAAGATTGTGTTTGCAGACTTTTGTCCCCAAAGCCTTGGCCAAGAGTCCCTCCAGGATGGTGCCTCTTGAGCCACAGAACAGGACTTTGCTGCCCACCTGAAGGAAGCTCTGCCCATCACATTTGCACAAGCTGACTTCTGTTATGACGTCCTTCCATTTGGGGCACCCTGGTGCCATCAAAATGGACTCCCCATGTCCCGCAAAAGAAAAGCTTGCTGTTTGGAGCATCCCACAAGCTCCTACCTGGACAAGCTCTATGGCTTCATGAGGCTACACCTCCATTCTTCGGCCAACATGGACACAAACTCCAGCGTGAGCTACCATCTGACACGTGCCCTGACTCAAGTGCTGGAGATCCGGAGTCAGAGGCTGCACATTGGAAATGCCATGTCCTCAGCACTGAACTGAACCAGCGCTTGTGCATTCATATTTCCGTCCTCACTTTCCTGGCCCGCAACTCCTCCAGATTGCTCATCCTGGAGCCACAGCACAGTATTCTGCCTACCCTAAAGAAAGAAGAACGGCCCTAGGGGTTTGCCCAGAATCCCCACCTGAGGATAAACCAGCACAGACCTCGACAGCACCCCAACATCCTAGGCCGCCCTGTGCAATAATGCTCTGTCTGACAAAGCGTGAGCCCCGACCTCCTATCAGCCCCCCAGGTAGCGGGCCCCATATCCTGAAGGTGTGACCTGCCTTGGTCAGAGACTTTCATCTCTGCCCAACCTGGGTATTCACCTGTCTGTGCCCATACCATAGCTCAAATCCCAGTCTATGGGGGAGAAACTCAAGCATAAAGAGCACTCCTCCTACCACACGAAAGGAAAAGCTTGATGTGGGGAAGGGGGTCTACACCTCAGGGTGGGAGCCAGCTGCCTTTTCCATGAGACCACGCCCACCCAGGAAGGCTGCTTAGGGCACAAACAGGCATTGTGACCCTCAGCCTGAGACCACTTTCATACCAGCCCCCTCACTAGTTGGACCAGGAGACCGCATATTGGGCCTGACATGCCCCTAGGCCCAAATCCTCACCTCGGTTGGGTTCTCCAGGTGCCTGGGACCCAGAAGCCGACCATGTAATCCCTGCTCTGGCAGGACCCCTGAGACGGAAAACAGCAGTATTTGCTTCCCCGGTAAAGACACCTAAACCTTTAGAGCCAGGCAAAATCCTCACAGAGGCAGAATCGCCCATGGACCCATGAGTCTACCGCTACATTCCATGGTCAACAGAGACACACAACCCACACAAAAAAGACTGTGCTCCCGCTTTCCCATCGCCCTTATTTCGGATCCTGAGGCACTGCCCTACGGTCTATAGATCGGGCTGCCATCACCTCACCCCTGACAGTATCCCGAGTTTGTGTTTGCACACTTGTCCCCAAAGCCCTGGTCGACAGGCCCTCTAGGATGGGTCTCTAGAGCCACAGCGCAGGACTCTGCCTGCCCACCGGAAGAGAACTCTGCCCGTCACATTTGCACAAACCCTCCAGATTGGGAGACACCTGCAATGTCCCGGAGCCCACCCCAAATTCATTGTCCGCCAAGTAGAAAAGGCACATTCAGACACATGCCAGACACCTCCCTCCAGGGAATTCACCCTTAGGTAAATGGCCCTGAGTCAGAAGATCGAACCTGACATACCCCTAGGACCACAACGGAACCCTAGCTGAGGTTTGCAGGCATCTGTCTCCAGAGGCAAACTCTGGAAAACCTACTTATGGTCCAACACTTGATTCCTGAGCCACAAAACAAAACACCTCCTGTCCCCAGAATGAAACCTGGATTTTCTGAGTTGCATCCAACCCTCAGGGGAAGAGAATCCTGCATGGCACCAGAGAACCGCCACATTCTAAGGTCTCCCTGGACACAAACCAGCATTGTGACCCATCAGAATGAGGCTCCCTTTCACCTCAGCCCCCTGCACACTTTGACCCAGTGCCACCAGATCGAAATGGCCTTGTTTCTGGGCTGGAAGGGTAAGTATTACTGGGCATAACAGGCATCCATGTGGTGACTTCTGCTACGATGTCTTTCCATATGGGGGACCCTGGTGCCATCAAAGTGGACACCCCCTGTCCCGCAGAAGGAAATCTTGCTGTTCGGAGCAGCTCACAAGCCCAGGACTGGGAGACTTCTATGGCCACATGAGGCCACGCCTCCATTCGTTGGCCATCAAGGACACAAACTCCAGCGTGAGCGAACATCTGACACTTGCCCTGACTCAGGTGCTGGAGATCTCAAGTCAGACGCTGCACATTTTTAATGATATATGCTCAGCACTGAACTGAAAGGGCGCTTGTGCATTTAGAGTTCTGTCTTCACCCTCGTGGCCAACAAGCCCACTAGATTGTTCATTCTGGAACCACAACGCTGTGTTTTGCCTGCCCTCCAGAAATAAGTGAACTAGGGGTCTGCCCAGAATGCCCACGTGAGGATCAACCTGAATGAACCTCGATGGCACCCCAAAGTCCTAGGCCACCCTGTGCAATAATGCTCTGTCTGACACAGACTGAGAGCTGACCTGCCATCAGCCACGCATGTAGTGGGCCCCATATACTGCATGTGGGACTTGCCAATGCCAGAGACTGTAATCTCTACCCAACCTGGGTATTCAGGCTTCTGTGTCCAGACCATAGCTCAAATCCTGGCCTATGGGGGGAACCTCAGCACCAAAGAGCACTCCCCTTCCTCATGACGGGAAAAGCTTGCTGTGGGGATGGGGTCTAATCCTCAGTGTAGGAGCCAGATGCATGGCCCATGAGACCATGCTCAACCTGGAGGGCTGCCCTGGCCAAAAACAGGCATTGTGAACCTCAGCCTGAGTCTGCTTTCAAACAAGGCCCCTCGCTAGCTGGACCAGGAGCCCGCATATCGGGCCTGATATGTCCTTAGGCCCAAATCCTCACCCTTGGTCAGGCTCTCCAGGCGTCCGTACCTGGAAGCCAACTCTGGAATCCCTGCTATGGCAGTACCCATGAGACGGAAAACAGCACTCTTCCCTTCCCCCCAAAAGACACCAAACCCGTGGGAGCCGGGCAGAATCCACGCAGAGGCAGAATCACCCATGGCCCGGTGAGGCTACCACTTCATTCTGTGGCCAACTGAGACACACAACCCAGACAGAAAATCCTGCACTACCGCCTCCCCTTCGCCCTCATTTCAGATCCCATGGCACTGCTCTCACTGTCCCAAGATCAGGCCTGCCATTACCTCACCCAGAAACCTATCCTGAGTTTGTGTTTGGAGACTTTTGTCCCCGAAGCCCTGGCTGACAGGCCCTCCAGGATGGGGCCTCTGGAGGCACAGCATAGGACCCGAAAGAAACTCTGCCTGTCACTTTTGCACAAAGCCTCCAGATTGGGAGACAACTACAATGCTCCAGAGCCCACCCCAAATTCGTTGGCCGCCTTGGAAAAACGGCGCATTCAGACACATGCCAGACACCTACCACCTGGCAGATACTCAGGTCCATTGCCCTGAGTCAGAAGATGGAACCTGACATAACCCTGGGACCTCAATGGAACCCTAGCTTAGACTTGAAGGCATCTGCCTCCAGAGGCAAACTCTGGAATACCTACATGTGGTCCAACACTTGATCGCTTAGCCAGAAAATAGAACACCTCCTGTCCTCAGAATGCAACTTGGCTCTTGGGTGCTCTGTCCAAACCTCAAGGGCAGAGACTCCACATGGCACCTGAGCCCACGCCACATTCTAAGGTCTCCCTGGACACAAGCCAGCATTGTGACCCATATGAATGAGGCTCACTGTCACCTCAGCCCCTTGGGCACTTTGCCCCAGAAAAAACAGATCCAAACGGCCTTGTACCTGGGCTGGAAGGTTAAGTGGAGTTGGGCTTTCCAGGCATCCATGTGGTGACTTCTGCTATGACGTCTTTCCATATGGGGGGCCCTGGTGCCATCAAAACAGACTCCCCCTGTCCCACAGAAGGAAAGCTTGCTGTTCGGAGCAGCTCAAAGCCTCAGCCTGGGAAGACCTCCATGGCTTCATGAGGCCACCCCTCCATTCGTCGGCCATCATGGACCCAAACTCGAGAGTGAGCAACCATCTGATACGTGCCCTGACTCAGATGCTGGAGATCTCAATCAGACGCTGCACAGTAGAAATACCATGTGATCTGCACTGAACTGAACCAGCGCTGGTGCATTCAGAATTCCGTCCTCAGCCTCCTGGACCTCAAGAACACCAGATTGTTCATTTTGGAGCCACAACACAGTCTTCTTCCTCCCTCCAGTAAGAAGAAGTGTCCTAGGTGTCTTCCCAGAATATCCATGTGAGTATCAACCTGCACAGACCTCGATAGCACCCCAATGTCCTAGGCCACCCAGTGCACGAATGCTCTGTCTGACACAGCCTGAGTCCTGACCTCCCCTCAGCCCTCCAGGTAGCTGGCCCTATATCCTTCAGGTGGGACCTGCCATGGCCAGAGACTCTCATTTCAACCAAACATGGGCAGTCAGGCGTCTCTGCACAGACCATAGCTCAAATCCCTGCCTATGGGGGAACCTCAAGCATAAAAGAACACTCCTCCTTCCCCATGATGGGAAAAACTTGCGGTAGGGAAGGGGATCTAACCCTCAGAGTGGAAGGCAGCTGTATGGCCCATGAGACCACGCCCACACAGGAGAGCTGCGCTGGACACAAACAGGCATTGTGACCCTCAGCCTCTGCCCGCTTTCAAACCAGCTCCCTCGCTACCTTGACCAGGGGCTCGCATATTGGGACTGACAAGCCCCTAGGCACAAATCCTCACACCAGATCGCGTTCTCCTGGCGCCAGGACACAGAAGCTGACTCTGGAATCCCTGCTATAGCGGGAACACTGAGACAGAAAACAGCACTCTTCCCTTCATCCCGAAAGACACCAAACCCTTGGGAGTCAGGCAGAATCCTAACAGAGGCAAAATCTCCCATGGCCCCATGAGGCCACCACTTCATTCTATGGCCAACTGAGACACACAACCCAGAACTATAGCCTGCACTCCAGCCTCCCCATCACCCTCATTTCAGATCCCGTGGCACTGCCCTCACTGTCCCTAGATTGGGCCAGCCATCACCTCACCCAGAAACCTCTCCCGAGTTTGTGTTTGCAGACTTTTGTCGCTGAAGCCCTGGCCGACAGGCCTTCTAGGATGGGGCCTCTGGAGGCACAGCACAGGACTCTGAATGCCCACCCAAAAGAAATTCTGCCCATCATTTTTGCACAGTGCCTACAATGCCCCTGAGCCCACCCCAAATTTGTTGGCTGCCTTGGAAAACAGGCGCATTTGGACACAGACCAGAAACCTACCTCCAGGCAGAGACCCAGGGCAATGCCTTAAGTCAGAAGATAGGACCCTGGAAATGGAAAAAGCACTCTTCCCTTCCCCCTGAAAGATACCAAACTCTTGGGAGCTGGGCCCCGTGAGGCTACCACTACATTCCGTGGCCTACCGAGACACACAACTGAGACAGAAAAGCCTGTGCTCCCGCCTCGCCAATGCCCTCATTTCAGATCCCACGGCAATGCCTTCACATTCTGCAGATCGGGACTGCCATCCTCTCACCCATAACCCTATCCAGAGTTTGTGTTTGCAGACTTTTGTCCCCAAGGCCTGGCAGAGAGGCCCTCCAGGATGGGGCCTGTGGAGTCACAGTGCCAGTCTTTTCCTGCCCACCTGAAGGAAATTCTGCCCGTCACATTAGCACAAACACTCCAGATAGGCAGCAACATGCAATGCTGCTGAACCCACCCCAAATTCATTGGCCGCCTTGGAAAAAAGGCACATCTGGACACATGCCAGACACCTAACTCCAGGCGGACACCCAGGTCAATGGCCCTGAGTCAGAAGATCAAACATGACATACCCCTAAAACCTCAACGGAACCCTAGATTAGCCTTGCAGGCATCTGCTTCCAGAGGCGAACTCTGGAATCCCTACATATGGTCCAACACTTGATCCCTCAGCCACAAAACAGAACACCTACTGCCTCCAGAAGGCAACCTGGCTCTTGGGAGCTGCGTCTAACCCTCAGTGGAGGAGAATCCTGCATGGCGCCAGAGTCCCTGCCACATTTAAGGTCTCCCTGGACACAAGCCAGCATTGTGACTGATCAGAATGAGGCTGCCTGTCACCTTAGTCCCCTGGGAACTTTGCCCCAGAGCCACAAGATCCAAAGGGCCTTGACCTGGGCTGGAAGGCTAAGAGGAGCTGGGCTTTCCAGGCATCCATGCGGTGACTTCTGCTATGACGTCTGACCATATGGGGGACCCTGGTGCCATGCAAATGGACTCCCCCTCTCCTGCAGAAATAAAGCTTGCTGTTCAGAGTAGCTCCCAAGCCCAGCCTAGGATGACCTCCATGGCCTCATGAGGCCACCCTTCCACTCGTCGGCCATCATGGACACAAACTCCAGCATGAGTCTCGTGCCCTGACTCAGGTGCTGAAGATATTGTGTCAGACGCTGCACAGTGGAAATACCATGTGCTTGCCACTGACATGAACCAGCACTTGTGTGTTCAGAATTTCGTCCTCACCCTCTTGGCCCTCCAACCTACCAGATAGTTAATTCAGGAGCCACAACACAATCATCTGCCTGCCCTGCTGAAAGAAGAAAGGCCCTAGGGTTCTGCCCAGAATCCCCACGTGACGATCAACCTGCACGGACCTTGATGGCACCCCAATGTCATAAGCCATCCCGTGCACTATTGCTCTGTCTGACACAGCCTGAGCCATGACCTCCCATAAGCCCCCCAGGTAGCGGGCCCCATATCCTGCAATTGGGACGTACCAAGGCCAGAGACAGTCATCTCTAGCCCCACCTGAGTATTCAGGCATCTGTGTCCAGACCATAGCTCAAATCCCAGCCTATGGGGGAACATCAAGCATGAAAGAGCATTTCTCCTTCCCCACGATGGGAAAAGCTTGCTGTGGGGATGGGGGTCTAACCCTCAGAATGGGATCCACCTGCATGGCCCATGAGATCATGCCCATCCAGGTGGGCTGCCCTGACCACAAACAGGCATTGTGAGACTGAGCCTGAGCCTGCATTCAAACCAGCCCCCTCACTCACTGGACTAGGAGCCCGCATATCAGGCGTGACATGTCCCTTGGCCCAAATCCTCACCCTTCGTTGAGTTCCCCAGGTGGCTGGACACAGAAGCTTACTGTGATCCCTGCTATGGTGGGCCCCTTGAGACGGACTGTTCCCTTTCTACCGAAAGACATCAAGCCCTTGGGAGCTGGGCAGAATCCTCACAGAGGCAGAATCCTTCACGGCCCCATGAGGCTACTGCTACATTCCGTGGGCAACCAAGACACACAACCCAGACAGAAAAGTCCACGCTCTTGCCTCCCGTTGAACTAATTTCAAATACCATAGCACTGCCTTCATGGTACACAGATCGGGCTTGCCATCATCTGGCCCAGAAGCCTATCCCGAGTTTGTGTTGCAGACTTTTGTCCCCCACGCCCTGGCCGACAGGGCCACCATGATGGGCCCTCTGGTTTCACAGTGCAGGATTTTGCCAGCCCACCCGAAGGAAACTCTGCCAAAATTTTCACAAACCCTCCAGATTGGGAGACACCTGCAATGCCCCTGAGCACCCCCCCCCCAAATTCGTTGGCCGCCTTGGAAAAAAGGCGAATCAGGATACATGCCAGACACCTACCTCCAGGCAGACACCCAGTTCAATGGCCCTGAGTGAGTCATGGAACCTGACATACCCTAGGACCTCAACGGAAACCTTAGCTTAGCATTGCAGTCATCTGCCTCCAGAGGAAAACTCTGGAATACCTGCATATGGTCCAACACTTGATCCCTGAACCACAAAACAGAACACCTACTGTCCCCAGAAGGCAACCTGGCTCTTTGGGAGCTGCGTCCAACCCTCAGGGGACGAGAATCCTGCATGGAGCCTGAGCCCCCGCCACATTCTAAGATCTCCCTAGACACAAGGCAGCATTTTGACCCATCAGAATGAGGCTCCCTGTCACCTCAGCACCTTAAGCATTTTGCCCCAGAGCCTCCAGATCCAAACGACTTGTACCTGGGCTGGAAGGGTAAGCAGAGCTGGGTTTTCCAGGCTTCCATGCGGTGACTTCTGCTACCACGTCTTTCCCTATGGGGAACCCTGGTGCCATCCAAACGGACTCCCGCTGTGCCGGAGATGGAAATCTTGCTGTTCAGAGCAGCTCAAAAGTCCCAGCCTGGGAAGACCTCCATGGCCTCATGAGCCACCCTTCCACTCGACGGCCATACTGGACACAAACTCCAGCGTGAGCAACCATCTGACACATGCACTGACTCAGGTGGTGGAGATCTCAAGACAGAGGCTGCACTTTGGAAATGACATGTGCTCGGCAGTGAAAGGAACTTTGGGAGCCACAACACATACTTCTGCCTGCCCTCCAGAAAGAAGAAGGGCCCTAGAGAACTGCCCAGAATCCCCACGTGAGAATCAACCTGCATTGTCCTGGATGGCACCCCAATGTCCTAGCCCGCCCTGTGCACTAATGCTCTGTCTGACACAGCCTGAGCCCCTACCTACCATCAGCCGCCCAGGTAGTGGGCCCCATATCCTGCACGTGGGTTTTGCCATGCCCAGAGACTCTCATCTCTACCCAACCCGAGTATTCAGGCATCTGTGTCCAGACCATAGCTCAAACCCTGGCCTATGGGGGAACCTCAAGCATAAAGAGCACTCCTCCTTCCCTATGACAGAAAAGCTTGCCGTGGGGATTGGGGTCTAACCCTCAGAGTGGGAGAGAGCTGCATGACTCATGAGACAATGCCCACTCAGGAGGGCCGCCCTGGCCACAAACAGACATTGTGACTCCCAGTCTGTGCCCGCTTTCAAACCAGCTCTCTAGCTGGAACAGGTACACGCATATTGGGCCTGACATGCCACTAGGCCCCAATCCTCATCTTCGGTAGCGTTCGCCAGGTGCATGGATCCATAAGCCCACTCTGGAATCCTAGCTATGGCGGGAACCCTGAGACGAAAACAGCACTCTTTCCTTCCCCCCGAAAGACACCAAACCTTTGGGAATTGGGCAGAATCCTCAGAGAGGCAGAATCTCCCATGTCCCCATGAGGCTACCACTACATTCTGTGGCTAACTGAGACACACAACCCCGACAGAAAAGCCTGCGCTCCTGCCTCCCCGTCGCCCTAATTTCAGATCCGGCAGCACTGCCCTCACGGTCTGCAGATCGGGACTGCCATCACCTCGCCTAGAACCCTATCCCGAGTTGGTGTTTGCAGAATTATGTCCCCAAAACCCTGGCCTACAGACCGTCCAGGATGGGGCCTCTGCAACCACATCACAGGATTCTGCCTGCCCTCCCGAAGGAAACTCTGCCCGTCACAGTTGCACAAACACTCCAGATTGGGAGACACCTGCAAGGACCCTGAGCCCACCCAATTTCTTTGGACACTCTGGACAGAATTGCGCAGTCTGATACATGCCCGACACATGCCTCCAGGTATGTGGGGATTCTGGGCAGACCGCTAGGGCCCTTCTTTTTTCTAGAGGTCAGGCAGAGGACTGCGTTGTGGCTCCAGATTTAACAATCTGGGGGGCTTGTGGCTCAGGAGCGTGAGGATAGAATTCTGAACGCCCATGCTCTGGTTCAGTTTAAAGCTGAGTCCATGGCATTTCCAATGTGCAGCTTCTGACACAAGATCTCCAGCACCTGAGTCAGGGCATGTGTCAGGTGGTCGCTCACGCTGATGTTTGTGTCCATGATGGCCAAAGAATGGAGGGATGGCTTCATGACGCCATGGAGGTTTTCCCAGGCTGGGGCTTTTGAGATGCTCCGAACAGCAAGCTTTCCTTCTAGGGCACAGGGGCAGTCCATTTTGGTAGCTCCAGGGTCCCCCATAGGGAAAGATGTCATAGCAGAAGTCACTGCAATCATGCCTGGAAATCCCAGTTCGGCTTAGCCTTCCAGCCCAGGAACAAGGCCCTTTTGATCTGGTTGCACTTGGGCAAAGTGCCCAGGTGGTTGAGTTGACAGGGAGTCTCATTATGATGTGTCTCACTGCTGGCTTGTGTCCAGAGAGTCCTTAGAATGTGGCTAGGGCTCAGGCCCCTTGCAGGATTCTCCTCCCCTGAGGGTTAGACACAGCTCCCAAAAGCCAGGTTGCCTTCTGTGGCAGGAGGTATTCTGTTTTTTGTCTCTGCGATCAAGTGTTGGATCATATGTAGGTATTCCAGAGCTTGCCTCTGGAGGCAGATACCTGCAAACCTAAGCAAGGGTTTCATTGAAGTCCTGGGGTAAGTCAGATTCCATCTTCTGACTCAGGGCCATTGACCTGGGTGTCTCCCTGGAGGTTGGTGTCTGGAATGTGTCAGAATGCGCATTTCTGTCCAGAGCAGCCAACAAAATTGAGTGGGCTCAGGGGCATTGCAGTTGTCTGCCATTCTGGAGGATTTTTCAAATGTGACTGGCAGAGTTTCCTTCGTGAGGGCAGGCAGAGTCCTGCGCTGTGGCTTCAGGGACCCCACCCTGGAGTGCCTGTTAGCCAGGGCTTTGGGGACAAAAGTCTGCAAACACAAACTCGGGTTTGGGGGAGGGGCGAGGTGATGGCATACCAGATCTGCAGAACGTGAGGGCAGTGATTCGGGATCTGAAATAAGGGCAATGGGGAGGCACAAGTGCAGGCTTCTCTGTCTGGGTTGTGTGTCTCGGTAGGCCAAAGAATGGAGGGATGGACTCATGAGGCCATGGGATATTCTGCCTCTGTGGGGACTCTGCCTGGCTCCCAAGGTTTTGGTGTTTTTCATGGGGAAGTGAAGAGTGCTGTTTTCTCTCTCAGGAGTACAGACATAGCAGGGAATCCAGAGTCCTCTTCTTGGTCCGGGTGCCTGGAGAACCGGAACAAGGGTAAAGATTTGGGACTAGGGGCATGCCAGGCCCGCTAGGCGGGCTCTTGGTAAAACTAGCAAGGGGGCTTGTTTGAAATCATCTCAGGATTAAGGTCAAAATGCCATTTTGTGACCCGGGCAGCCCTGATGGGTGAGCATGGTCTCATGGTCATGCAGCTGGTTCCCACTCTGAGGGTTTGACACCCACCCACCCCAGGAAGCTTTTCCTGCCTTAGGGAATCAGGAGTTTTCTTTTGTGCTTGAGTTTAGCCGTAGGTTGCGATTTGAGCTAAGGTCTGGGCACAGATACCTGAACACCCAGGTAGGGTAGAGATGACAGCCTAGGGCCATGGCCTCACCCCCTGCACGATATGGGGTCTGCTACTTGTGGGGCTAACTGGAGGTTGTGGCTCAGGCAAAGTCAGATAGAGCATCAGTACACAGCGCAGCCTAGGATATTGGTGTGCCGTCGAGGACCATGCAGTTTGATCCTGACGTGGGGATTCTGGTAAGACCCAATGGGCCCTTCTTCATTTTGGAAGGCAGGTCGAAGTCTGCGTTATGGCTCCAGAATTCCCAATCTGGTGGACATGCGGGGCAGTAGGTTGATGACAGAATTCTGAACGCAACAGTGACGGTTCAATTCAGTGCCGAGCGCATGGCAGTTCCAATATGCAGCGTCTGACTCGACATCTCTAGCACCTGAGTCAGGGCAAGTGTCAGATGGTCGTTCATGCTGGTGTTTGTGTCCATGATAGCTGACGAATGGAGGGGTGGCCTCAAGAGGCCATGGGAGATTCTGCCTCTGTGTGGAATTTGAATGGCTCCCAGTTTTGGTGTCTTTCTGGATGAAGGGAAGGGAGCTGTTTTCCGTCTCAGGTTTCCCACCATTGCAGGGATTCCAGAGTTGGTTTCTGACTTCAGGCGCCTGGAGAACCTGACCGAGGATGAAGATTTGGGCCTAGGGGCATGGCAGACCAATATTCGGGCTCCTGGTCCAGCTAGCAAGGGGATTTATTTGAAAGCAGGCTCAGGCTGATTGTCATAATGCCTGTTTGTGCCCATGGCGGACCTGGAGGGTAGGCCTGTTCTCGTAAGCCATGCAGCTGGCTCTTATTTTGAGGGTATGACCCCTATCTCCACAGCAAGCTTTACTGGCCATGCGGAAGGAGGAGTGCTCTTTTGTGCTTGAGGATTCCCCCATAGGCTGGGATTTGAGTTATGGCCTGGGCACTGATCCCTGAACTCCCAGGTTAGGTAGACATGACAAACTAGGGCCATGGCCAGTCCCATCTGCAGGAGATGGCACCCACTACCTGGATGGGGGAGGAGGTCGGGGCTCAGGCTGTGTCAGAGAGAGCATTAGTGCACAGTGAATCCTGGATATTGGGGTTCTGTCAATGGCCGTGCAGTTTGATCCTCACATGGGGATTCTGGGCAGACTCATAGGGACATTCTTCTTTCTGGAGGTAAGGCAGAAGGCTGTTTTTGGCTCTAGAATTCCAAATCTGGATTGCTTGCAGGCCAGATGGATGAGGACGGAAATCTGAAAGCACAAGCACCAGTTCTGTTCAGTGCCAAGCACATGGCATTTCCAATGTGCAGCGTCTGACTCGATATCTCCAACACCTGAGTCAGGGCGAGTTTTGGATGGTCACCCATGCTGCAGTTTGTGTCTATGATGCTAGATGAATGGAAGGATGACCTCATGAGGCCATGAAGGTTTTCCCAGGCTGGGATTTGTGAGCTGCTCCAAACAGTAAGCTTTCCTTCTGTGGGATAGGGGGAGTTCGTTTGGATGGCTCCAGGGTCCCCCATATGGAAAGACATGGTAGCAGAGCTCACCTCATAGATGTCTGGAAAGGCCAGCTCAGCCTATCCTTTCAGCCCTGGAACAAGGCATTTTCAATCTTGTGGCTCTGGGACAAGTGCCCTGGGTATTATTTGACAGGGAGACTCATGTTGATGGGTCACCATGCTGGCTTGTGTCCCGGGAGACCTTAGAATGTGGCTGGAGCTCAGGCGCCATGCAGGATTCTCCTCCCCTGAGGGTTGGACGCAGCCTCCTAGAGACAGCTTGCCTTCTGCGGATAGGAGGTGCTCTGATTTTTGGATCAGAGACCTAGAATTGGAACATATGTAGGTACTAATGTAGGGGCCTGGTTAGCCAGAGGAACTTATAAACCCAGGATATAGGGGCAGGCCTGGACAGATTGCTGTATCTAAACTGTTGGGTGTGCATATATTAACTGTGGTAAGTTGAAATCTCATTGGCCATCTGTGTGTGGGCTGGGCTCAACCACATCCATAAAGATTAGTCTGTGAGGCTGGCGGGGAAGCTGGATCAGTAGGAGGAGTTAGAATAGCCATTAGAGAAGTAGAAGGAGTTAGAATAACTGTTAGAGAATTAGGAGGAGTTAGAATAGCCATTAGAGTAGTAGGAGGAGTTAGAGTAGCCGTTGGAAGCCATCACTGTAGTTGTAGGAGTGATAGCTTCGGGGTCCTTGGGAGCGTCAGCGTTTCAGGATCATTGGGAGCATCAGAAGTGGCATTGCTGGGAGTGGCACCACCCCAAGCAGCAGCACCGCCATGAGCGGCCTAGCCTCCACAAGCAGCAGCGCCGTCCGCGACCGACCTCACCACAGCCTCGCCGTGACCGGCCTCACTGCCCTGAGCTGTGGCCTCACCAGAGCGGCGTCATTCCAGGGAGTGGCTTGGTCAGCATTTTGCCTTGTCGGAGTGTGGCCTGGTCCGGAGTGGCCTATTCATCATCAGTTGCGACCTTCGTTCAGTGTGTGGCCTCATCCAGAGGGACCTCGTCTGAGGAGTGGCCTGTTCTGGAGAAGCCCATTCACCGTGACCTCATCTGGGGAATGGACCTGTTGGAGTGGCTTCATAGGGAGCAGAGTCTGTTCATCAGTGTTGTCGTCCTCGTCATCCTCGCATCTTTGTCATAGGGAGCGGCGTCCTCATCATTGCCTCTAGGTAAGAAATGGCCTCGACCGGTCAGTTTCAGTTTCCATGCTTGGCATGAAATAAAACTTTGCTTGGTTTTCGCTTTGTGTCAGTCTCATTCATTTGTCACGGACCCTAAATTGGGGGCTCACCCAGGATCAAACAACGAGAAATGAGCCAGTATCGGAATTTATGTGAAAAGCCTCCACAGGTGTTGGAATCTTGTTCATCTGTCTGTTTGGAGCTCCACAATATGGCCCACTGGGGACAACTGGATGCAGTCATGCACCCCAGGGCTGGAGTGGATGCTGGGACGACCCAACTCTCTGCTGGTAGATCAATATGGGTTTCAAGTCCCCCTAGGTGGTCGGGGTGATCGAGTCCTCCTATATGGTCAGGGGGTTCGAGTCACCCTAGGCCCTAACCAGGGCATTTGAGTCCCCCAAGGCAGTCAGGGGATTCGTGTCCCCCTAGGCAGTCATCGGGGGTTCGAGCCCCCAAGGGAATCATTGGGGGTACGAGTGCCCCTAGGAGGTCACGGGATTTGAGTCCGCCTAGATAATCCCCACTGGAGGCAGTACCACTAGGCCTGCAGTTGTCTTTGTCTTGTCCTTTTGTTGTCTGCTGTGTTGCTTGGGACAGGCAGAGTAAGGGGACTCTGACTTTCCTCCCTCTGTTCCTTATAATAGATGTGGGACTTCTTCCTCACTCATTTCGTGTGTTAAGGGCTATAAATGGAGCCAGCTGGGTTTAGTCTAACTTGGGACTGAGTCTTTAAGTAATAATCCCAAGCAGCTGCCCAAACTCCCTTTGTTTCAGGGAATTCCTTGCCTTCTCTGGCCCAAAGTGGACTGCCTAGCCCCTGCCCCTGGCTGGCGGGAAAGCATGGCATCTGATGTGGAATAGGCCCAGGTGGAACATGAAATCTGTTAGCAAAAAGAGATGACTGAACTAATGGTTAATTGTCTGTCTCAGGGTTTTAATGGGTAATTATTAAAGTAGCTTTCAGGGTCTTTGGTAAACTGAAGCTTTGAAGTTTTGCTTGGATGACAAATGGATGAAGTGTTAGGGTGCTAGTTGCTGGAACTAGGTTTGTGCTTTTGAAATCTGTTGATAAACATGTTTTGTGCTTAACTACTATTGCAACAGTTCACAATTGGTTAATATTTATTCTTCACTAGAGATTGAAGCGTTTCTAAGAAAATGTAAATGGTTTTCTTTGCCCACCCAGAATTGTAAATGAGATCTCTTTGACTCATAAGGCTTTTCCTTGATATGCTAAGTTGCTCAGGAAGTACTGCTAAATCAATGATAAACCCTGGGTTATTTTGGGTAAATGCTGTAACTACTCCAGTGTTTCTATACATTTTCTAAAGTTTTACTGTTTTGATAAGGGTCATCACTTGATATTTAACTATATCTATTATGATTTTTTTTGTCATTTGTAATTGTTTTAATTCTCTTGTAAGATGAATTCTGCCTTAAGGAAATTCATATAGGAGATTTCAGAACACATATGGTTCTTTGATATGTTGAAATCCTGGAACGGGATTTCCAGAAGTAAAAGATGAAATCACACTAAACCAAAATTAGTATGGTGACTCAAGGTAAGAATGAATCTCCAAGAGCTTTCCTAGAAAGGCTCATTGAAGCCTATAAAATGTATAGCCTGATCAACTCTGAGACACCCAAAAATCAGGGGGCAGTGAATCTTGCTTTTGCCAGTCAGTCAGCCCTGGATATAATGAGGAAACTTCAGTAAATTGAAGGATTTGAAGGGAAGAATCTGATTGAGCTATTGTGAATGGCAGAAAAAGTGTTTAAGAACAGGAATGCACAGGAGGATGAAAAAGAGACAAATAGCTGGTTAAGGTTTTGGCATGACATGAGATAGGTAGGACAGAGTAAATGGAAGGAACACACTAAGCACAGGGAAAGTAGGTGGGAAGACATAGATTCAGATCAGTGTGCTTACGGTAAGGAAAAAGGACCCTGGGCCAGGGAGGGCCCCAAAAGGAAGACGGCAATGCTGGCCGCCAGAGTAAAAATTGAAGTGGGGGGAAATCAATAGATTTTTTTGGTGGACACGGGAGCCCAACTTTCATCATTACTTAAACCTATGGGAAAACTATCTGGAGAGGAAGTTTGGGTACAAGAAGCTAATGGCACAGCGAGACATAAATGGACAACAAAAAGGACTTTAAATTTGGCCTCAGGAGTAGTGAAACATCGATTTTTGGTCCTCCCTAATGCCCCATATAACTCGATGTGAAGTGATCTCCTCCACAAGTAACGAGTTGGCATTCAGTTCTTGGAAGTAGACATGACTGTAACTTTGAGACAACACAGTGTACAGATGCTTATTGCAGCAGTAGATGAATACTTCCTTTATGAGCCAGTCTCAAAATCAGAGGAGACAAAGGCGGGGAACCTTCTCCAAATCCTACAGGTCGAGATTCCCGAGGTATGGGCAGAAGGGAAGCCCCTTGGCTTGGGGAAAAACTCCAGCGGTGGTACAATTAAAGGTGATGGCTATGGCTCTTCACGTTCGGCAGCACCCCCTTCCCTGGGAAGCAAAGGAAGGACCAGAAAGCATATTAACCACTGCTGAGGAGACACGATCCTAGCTCCTTGCAAATCTCCATGGAAGAAATCTTTGCTGCCTGTAAAAGAGGACGAGAATGGGGAGTAATGACCCGTTCAGAACTGTGGAAACTTAATAAACAGGTTGAATGTATCCACCTGACGGTGCCTAACTCCAATACCCTACTCTCCCTCCTGGGGCCCAAAAGAACTGTGTATACCATCTTAGATCTCAAGGATGCTTTTTTATGCATATCTTTAGCAAGGGAATCTCTACTCCTTTTTGCTTTTGTATGGTCCGACCCACAGGAAGTATTCCAAGGCCAGCTCACCTGTACAAGACTTCCCCAAGGATTCTATAATTCTCCCACGATTATTTTTTGATGAGGCACTACACGAGGTTTAGCGTGAGTACAGAATCTCCAACCCAATAATCACTCTCCCACAGTATGGTGATGACTTGCTAGTAGCCGCTGAGGACTATGAGTCATGTTTGTGGGGGATGAGAGCTCTCCTACAGACTCTGCAGAAAAAGGGTATCAGATGTCAACAACGAAATCACAGCTCTGTCAGAGCCATGCCACAAATCTCAGATTTGATCTCCACGAGGGAGTGCATTCACTGGGTCCAGGAAACAGGTGATCACCCAATACCCTCGCCCCACCACGTCCCGACAAGTCAGGGAGTTTCTTGGAAGGTGGGCTTCTGTAGGCTGTGAATAGTGCAGTTTGTGGAGATTGTCCAACCTCCCTACAAACTGGCCAAATGGGGGACTCACTAAGATAGAATGGACAGCTGAGGAAGAAGGAGCATTTCAGGAATTACTAACAGCTATACTGAGTTCATTGTCATCCCAGATTTTACCAAGCGATTCCACTTGTATGTGCATAAAAAATGTAGGGGTGGCCAAAGGAGTTTTGACTCAGAATCTGGGGCCTTTGCAAAGGCCAGTAGCCTATCTTAGCAAGAAACTAGATCCATTAGTGGCTGGATTCCCCTCTTGCCTCTGCATAATTGCTGCCATGGCCCTCCTGGTCAAGGATGCAAGTAAATTGAATTTGGGTCAAAATTTCATCTTGACCACCACCCATGCGATTGAGGGCCTTCTCTGGACTCCACCAGACTGATGGATGACAAACGCCTGAGTGAACAGAAACCAGGTCCTCCTCCTCAATGAACCAAGAGTGATCATCCGGTTCCTGGCAGTGCTAAATCCAGCCACGGTGCTGCCAGAGGAGCTGGCTGATCACCCACACGACTGTGGCAGGTCCTAACCCAAATTGCAGGAATAAGGCCAGATCTTAGAGACATTCTCCTCCTGGATGCCAAGATGACTCTGTTCACAGATGGGAGTAGCTACATGGTCAATGGAAAGAAGAATGCGGGGGCTGCGGTGGTTTCTCCTGAGCAGAAACTCTGGACAGCAGCCCTGCCACATGGACCTTCAGCACAAAAAGCGGAACTGATTGCACTCCCTAAGGCACTGCACATGGCCAAAGGTAAAACCGCCAACATATATACGGGCAGCAGATATGCCTTTGTAAGTTTCCATATTCATGGGGCTATTTATAAAGAAAGGGTCCTTTTAACAGCAGAAGGAAAAGGAATTAAAATCACAGGAGAAATATTGGCTCTCCTCCATGCTATTTGGGACCCAAATGAGGTGGCTGTTATGCATTGCCCCGGACCTCAAAAGGGACTGATCTTATTTCAAAAGGAAACCAATTAGCAGATCAAGCTGCAAAGCAAGCAGCCCAAGAAACAGTGCAAGAACTGGTTACACTGCCGGCTCCACCCCTCCCAGAAAAACCGAACAATTCAGAAGAAGTTTTAAAGTATTTACAGAAATGGTTTAAATTGGCCTATGAAGGGGACTGGGCTAAGACTGAAGCAGGAAAAATAATTCTTCCTCGAATACCAGGAAAAAGTTAGTAGACCAGATACATCAGGGTACTCATTTGGGGATACGCAAACTCAAGGAGCTTATAGGAAAGCAGTTCCAGGTTTCTAAATTAGGGTGTATGGTTCAGGATGTAGTTGATACATGTGCTCAATGCCAGGCAGTTAATGTGGGAAGAACTAAAATTTGAAGAGGGAAGAGAGAAAGAGGTAAGGAACCAGGAATTTATTGGGAAATAGATTTTACAGAAATGAAACCTGGAAAATATGGGCACAGGTATATGTTAGTTTTTGCAGATAGGTTTTCAGGCTGGGTAGAGGCTTTTCCTGCCAAACATGAGATGGCAGGAGTGGTAGCCAAAAAGCTTCTAGAAGAAATAATTCCTAGGTTTGGGCTGCCTCTTGGGATTGGGTCAGACAATGGCCCTGCATTTGTGAGTTCAGTCTCACAGGCATTGGCCAAGGCCGTGAGCACTAATTGGTAACTACATTGTGCCTACCGGCCCCAGAGTTCCGGGCAAGGAGAGAGAATGAACCAGACTCTTAAAGAGACCTTGACAAAACTAATTCTGGAGACTGGCAGTGGATGGGTGAATCTCCTTCCTTTCATCCTCCTCAGGGCACGATGTACACCCTATTTAAGCAAGGTGACCCTATTTGAAATAATGTTTGGCAGAACCCCCCTCTCTGTCCTCGGCTACAAGAGGGTGTCCTAACAGAAATGTCTGATCAGTCTGTACTCCAGTCACTGTAGGCATTACAGTCTGTCCTAAAAAAAAGCCCACTCAGGGATCCGGATTGCCCACACTGGGACAGAGATGGTCGTGGTACCGCATCCTTTCAAACCTGGGGACTTGGTTTGTATACATCGTTATCAAGTGGGAAACTTGGATCCTCTCTGGAAGGGACCATTTACTGTAAAAGTAGAGGGCATTAGTGGCTGGATTCATGTGGGTCATGTCAAACGAGCCAAGGAAAAGGATGCCCTCCAGATGGAAGCTGCAGTTGACAGACCCCGCTGACCATTGACTAAAGCTAAAACTAAAAAAACCTGTGAGTTTATTGTTGCTCTTATTGTTACCTGTTCATGTAAAATATAGGTGGGAAATTAGATGAACGGTATTAGGAAAAAAATGGAAAAGGTTATACAAAGCGTTTAATGGCTAACTCATCAGTCGACTGTGCACTACTCTTACTTTTTGGCCCCTGTATTATAAACTCCCTTATGTCATTTGTACCAAAGGAAATTGGAGCGATACAGAAGTTAGTCTTACATGCTCCATATAACCCCCTTACAACAGGAGAACATAGAACTGGCTGAATAGTGAATGATTTGACTAATTTCCAAAGAAAAGGGGGTAAGGTAGGGGTCTGGTTAGCCAGAGGTACTTACTTGTAAACTCCGGATATAGGGTCGGATCATGCCAGATAGCCGTATCCAATCTTTGGGGTGCACATATATTAATTGTGGTGAGTTGAAATCTCATTGGCCACCTGTGTGTGGCCCGGGTTCAACCACCTCTTATAAAGGTTAGTCTGTGAGCCTGGGGGATGGGGAGATGTAGGAGGAGTTAGAATAGCCATTAGAGAAGTAGGAGGAATTGGAATAGCCATTAGAGAAGTAGGAGGAGTTAAAATAGCTGTTAGAGTTGTAGGAGGAGTTACAGTAGCCTTTAGAGTAGCCGTTGGGAGCCGTTAGGGTAGTTGTAGGAGTGATAGTGTCGGGGTCATCCGGAGCATCGGATCTTCAGGATCATTGGGACAATCAGGAGGGGCATTGCTGGGAGCTGCCCACCCCGAGCAGCCATGCCACCATGAGCGGCCTCGCCTTCCCAAACAGCAGCGCAGCCCGTGACTCACCTCACATGGCCCCCCGAGACTGGCCTCACTGCCCTGAGGTGCAGCCTCACCTGAGCGGAGTCATTCCGGGGAGCTGCATCATAGGCATGCGGCCTCATCGGAGAATGGCCTGGTCCAGAGTGGCCTCCTTATTATCTGGTGCAGACTTCGTCCCGTTTGTAGCCTCGTCCACAGCGGCCTCATCTGGGGAGTGGCTTTGTCAGAGTGGCCTCATGGTGAGGAGAGTCTGTGTCATCAGGGTTGTCGTCCTCGTCATCCTCGCTTCTTTGTCATTGTGAGTGTCGTCCTCATCGTCGTCACTAGACATAAGAATTGGCCCTGAACTGTCGGTTTGATTTTCGATGCTTGGCATGAAATAAAGCTTTGCTTGATTTTCGCTTTGTGTAGTCTCATCATATTGATCATGGACCCTTATACTCCAAAACTTTCCTCTGGGGACAGAAGCCTGCAAACCTCAGCTAGGGTTCCATTGAGTTCCTAGGGGCATGTCATTTTCCATTTTCAGACTCAGGGCAATTTACCTGGGTGTTTGCCTGGAGGTAGGTGTCCGGCATGTGTCAGATGTGCATTTCTTTCCAGAGCAGCCAAGGAAATTGCATGGGCTCAGGGACCTTGCAGTTGTCTCCCAATCTGGAGGGTTTGTGCAAATGTGAAGGTCTGAGTTTCCTTTGGGAAGGCAGACAGAATCCTGTGCTGTGCCTCCAGAGGCCCCATCTGGAGGGCCTGTTGGCCAGGGCTTTAGGGACAAAAGTCTGCAAACACAAACTCGGGTTAGGGTGAGGGAGGAGGTGATGGCAGGCCCAAACTGGAAACCATGAGGTCAGAGCCTCAGAAACTGTAATTAGGGCTATGGGGTGGTGGGAGTGCAGGCTTATCCTTCTGGGCTGTGTCTCACTAGGCCACAGAATGAGGGGTGGACTCATGGGCCCATGGGTGATTCTGCCTCTGGGGGGTTTTTCATGGCTCCCAAGGTTTCGGTGTATTTCTGGATGAAGGGAAGAGAGATGTTTTCCATCTCAGGGGTCCCTCCATAGCAGCGATTCCAGAGTCTGCTTCTGGGTCCAGGCACCTGGAGAACCCAACCAAGGGTGAACATTGGGCTTAGGGGCATGGCAGGCCTGATATGCGGGCTCCTGGTCTGGCTAGAGAGGGACCTTTTTTAAAGCAGGCTCAGGCTGATGGTCAAAATGGCTGTTTTTGCCAAGGCGGCACTCCTGGGTGGGCGTGGTCTCAGGAGCCATGCAGCTGATTCCCACACTGAGATTTAGACCCCTATCCCAAAAGCAAGCTTTTCCAGCTGTGGGGAAGGAGGAGTGCTCTTTTCTGCTTGAAGTTCCCCCATAGGCGGGATTTGAGTTATGATCTATGCACAGATGCCTGAACACCCAGGTTCGGTAGAGATCACAGCCTCGGGCACTGGCCGGTCCCACCTGCAGGAGATGGCGCCCACTCCTAGGCGGCTGACTGGAGGTTGGGGCTCAGGCTGTGTCACACAGAGCATGAGTGCACAGTGGAGTCTTCATATTAGGTTTCCGTCGAGAGCCATGTAGGTTGATCCTCACATGGGGATTCTCGGCAGCTCATAGGGCCCTTCTTCTTTCTGGAGGGCGGGAAGAAGGCTGCGTTGTGGCTTCAGAATTCCCAGTCTGGAGGGCTTTCGGGTCAGGAGGGTGAGGATGGAAGTCTGAACGCACAAGTGCTGGTTCAGTACAATGCCGATTACATGGCAGTTCTAATGTACAGCGTCTGACTCATGATCTCAAACCCCTGAGTCAGGGCAAGTGTCGAATGGTCGCTCACACTGGAGTTTGTGTCCATTATGCCTGATTAATGAAGGGGTGGCCTCATGAGGCCATGGAGTTTTTCCAAGGCTAGGGCTTGTGATCTGCCCCGAATAGAAAGCTTTCCTTCTGTGGTACAGGGGGGCTCTGATTTGGAGGATGCAGAGTCCCACATATGGAAAGACATGGTAGCAGAGCTCACCAAATAGATTCTGGAAATCCCAGCTCAGCTCATCATTTAGCCCAGGAACAAGGCATTTTGGATCTGGTGACTCTAGGGCAATTGGCCAGGGGGCTGATTTGACAGGGAGCCTCATGCTGATTGGTCAAAATGGTGGCTTGTGTTCAGGGAGAGTTTGAAATGTGGCGGGGGCTGAGGCGCCATGCAGGATTCTTCTCCCCTGAGGGTTGGTCGCAGCTTCCAAGAGCCAGGTAGCCTTATGGGGAGAGGAGGTGTTCTGTTTTGTGGCTCAGGGATCAAGTATTGGACCATATGTAGGTATTCCAGAATGTTCCTCTGGGGACAGATGCCTTCAAATTTCAGCTAAGGTTCTGTTGATGTCCTAGGGGCATGTCAGTTTCCTTCTTCTTTCTCAGGGCCATTGACCTGGGTATCTGCCTGGAAGTAGGTGTCTGGCATGTGTCAGACTGCGCATTTCTGTCCAGAGCAGTCAACGAAATTAGGTGGGTTCAGGGGCCTTGCAGGTGTCTCCCAATCTGGAGGGTTTCTGCAACTATGATGGGCAGAGTTTCCTATGGGAGGGCAGGCAGAGTCCTGCACAGGGGCTCCATGCGCCTCATCCTGGAGGGCCTGCCAGCCAGGGCATTGGGGACAAAATTCTTCAAACACATACTCCAGTTAGAGTGTGTGGCGATGTGATGGCAGGTCTGATCTGCAGACCATGAGGGCAGTGGCTCGGGATCTGAAATTAGGGCAACTGGGAATGAGAGTGCAGGCTTTTCTGTTTCAGTTGTGTGTCTTGGTTTGCATGGAATGGATGGGTGACCTCATTGGTCCATGGGAGATACTCCCTCAGTGGGGATTTTTCATGACTCCCAAGGCTTTTGTGTCTTTCTGGATGAAGGGATGAGAGCTGATTTCCTTCTCAGGGGTACCACCATAACAGGGATTCCAGAGTAGTCTTCTGGATCTGGGCACCTGGAGAATACGACTGAGGGTGAGGATTTGGGCCTATGGGCATGTCAGGCCCACTATGCGGGCTCCTGGTCCAGCTAGCGAGGGGGCTATTCTGAAAGTGGGCTCAGGCTGAGGGTCACAATGCCTGTTTGTGGCCGGGGCATCCCTCCTTATTGGGCGTGGTTCATAGGCCATGCAGCTGTCTCACACTCGGAGGGTTAAACCCCCATCCCCACAGCAAGCTTTTCCCATCGTGGGGAAGGAGGAATGCTCTTTGATACTTGAGGTTCCCGTAGGCTGGGACTTGAGCTATGGTCTGGGCACAAAAGCCTGAATACCCAGGCTGGGTAGAGATGACAGTCTCACACCTTGGTATGTTCCACCTGCATAATATGGGGCCTACTACCTGGGAGGCTGATGGGAGGTTGGGGCTCAGGTTTTGTTAGACAGAGCATTAGTGCACAGGGCGGCCTTGGATTTTGGGGTTCCATCCAGTTCCTGCAGGCTGATCCTCACGTGGGGATTCTGGGCAGGCCCCTAGGGACTTCTTCTTTCTGGAGGGCAGGCAGAAGACTTTTTGGGGCTCCCAAATGAACAATCTGGATGGCTTGCAGGCCAGGAGAGTGAGGGCAGAATTCTGAATGCACAGCCACTGGTTCAGTTCAGTGGTGATCTCCTGGCATTTCCAATGTGCATCGTCTGACCCGAGATCTCCAGCACCTGAGTCAGGGCACTTGTCAGATCGTCATTCACGCTGGAGTTTGTGTCCATGTTGACCGACGAATGGAGAGATGGCTTCATGAGGCCATGGAGGTTTTCCCAGGCTGGGGCTTGTGCGCTGCTCCAAACAGTAAACTTTCCTTCTTTGGGACAGCAGGAGTCCATTTTGATGGCACCATGTTCCTCCATATGGAAAGACGTTGTAGCTTATGTCACTGCATGGATGCCTGGAAAGCCCAGCTCAGCTTCCCCTTCCAACCAAGGAAAAGGTCATTTGGATCTGGTGGCACTGGAACAAAGTGCTCAGGGGGCTGTGGTCACAGAGAGCCACATTCAGATGGGTCACAATGCTGGCTTGTATCCATGGAGGCCTTAGAACGTGTGGGAGCTCTGGCGTCTTGCAGGTTCTCCTCCCCTGAGGGATGGACACAGCTCCAAGAGCCAGGTTGCCTTCTGGGGACAAGATATGTTCTGTTTTGTGGCTCAGGGATCAAGTGTTAGACCATATGTAGGTATTCCAGAGTTTGCCTCTGGAGGCAGATGGCTGCAAACCTAAGCTAGGGTTCCTTTGAGGTCCTAGGTGTATGTCAGGTTCCATCCTCTGTCTTAGGGCCATTGACCTGGGTGTCTGCTTGCTGGTCGGTGTCTGGCATGTGTCTGAATGCGCCTTTTTTCCAAGGTGGCCAACGAATTTGGGGAGGCCTCAGGGGCATTGCAGGTGTCTCCCAATCTGGAGGGTTTGTGCAAATGTGACGGGCAGAGTTTCCTTCCGGTGGGCAGGCAGAGTCCTGCGCTGTGGCTCCAGAGGCCCCACCTTCGGGGCAGGTCAGGCCAGCTAGATGGAAACGGCCAATCAGTGGGGCATGTATATTTTTACTGAGGTGAATTGCAATCCCATTGGCCTCCTGTGAGTGGGTCAGGCTCAATCACCTCTATAAAGGCTGGTCTTTGTGCCTGGGGGGTAACAGGAGGCGTTCGGTTCGAGTAGGGATTAGCAGGAGCCATTAAAGTATCCATTAGGGGAGCCATTGGGAGTCATTAGGGTAGTTGTAGGAGTGGTAGTGTTTGGGTTGTGGAGAGTGACAGTGCCCTTTTCGTCATCAGGAGCATCGGTAGCAGCATTGCTGGGAGCCTCGCCACCTCAAGCAGAGGCCCCGCCGGGAGTAGCCTTTTCAAGAGCGGCATTGCTGGGAACCTCATCACCCCGAGCAGCAGCCCCACCAGGAGAGGCCTTGTCAGGAGAAGAATTGCTGGGAGCCTCCTCTCGGGTAGCGTCTTCATCTGCAGCGTCTTCGCCACCCCAAGCAGCAGCGCTGCCCAAGTAGAGGCACTTTCACTAGATGGTCGGCGAGAGCCCCATCTGCAGCACCCTTTTCCCGGGGAGTGGACCTGTCCGGAGCTGCCTCATCGCAAGTGGCCTCAACGCAAGTGGTCTCAACACCAGCGGCCTAGTCCCAGAGAGCAGCCTCATCTGCAGCGGCCTCGCCACCCTGAGAAGTGGTGCTGTGGAGATTGGCCTTGCCACCTGAGCAGTCTCATTGTCACTAGCCGGTCAGGGAGCGGCCTCCTCAGGAGCGGCCTCATCACAGGGAGCGGCCTTTTCTGGAGCGGCCTCACCACCCTGAACAGCGGTGCCGCCGTGAGCAGCCTTGCCACCCGAGAAGTGGTGCTGTCATTAGATGGTCGGGAAGCGGACTCGTCAGGAGCGGCCTTATACCAGGGAGAAGCCCCATTGGCAGTGGCCTCGTCGTGAGCGGCCTCATCCAGAGCATCCTCATTGGCAGCAGTGCTGCTGCTCGCGCTGTCACCAGTCCAGGGAGCGGCCTCATGAGGAGTGGCCTCATCCAGGGAGCGGCCTTGTTGACAGCAGCCTGGTCATGAGCAGGCTCGTCAGGAGTGGCCTTGCCCCAGGTACGGCCTGTGATACAGTGAGGGTGAGGCAGGGAGCCTCCAGGAGGGACCGCAGGGCAAGGATGCAATGGCCCTCAGCACCTACTGGTCTGTCTTCTAATTCTGATCCTCGGACTCGAGATGCCTTTGCCAGTCCATCTCATATTCGGTCGGGGTCTACTTATGGGGCCACCAAGCAGAGAGACCGCCCTGATCCTTCCTCTTTCCTCTATCCTCCTCATCCTCCCTTTACCTCACCAGTACTGTCTGCGCCAATGCTGCCTCTCTGGGAAGTTGCTCTAGCAGATGGGAGAGAGCGCCCCCACCTAAGCTATATCTCTTTCTCCTCTTCTGACATCTATAACTGGAAGACCTATCATAAATCCTTTTCTGTCTACCCTCAGGATTTAATTAGTCACTTGGAGACTGTTTTTCTTACCCACCAACCTACCTGAGTGGATATTCAACAGCTCCTTATGGCTCTCTTTAATGCGGAAGAGAGGGATTGCATCATGTGAGAAACCCATAAGGGGATAATTGAGAGATTTGGCAGGGACCTCGATCCCCGCTGAATGGAAGACTCCTGCCAAAGGAAACCCCGTGACTGGGATCCAAATTGTGATGAAAGTAAGGAGAGCTTATGTTTCTACCACCAGGCTCTACTGGGAGGCCTCCATGCAGCTGCATGGAGACCCATAAATTTATCCAAAATTAGTGTGGTGACTCAAGGTAAGAGTGAGTCTCCAGGAGTTTTCCTAGAAAGGCTAATTGAAGCCTATAAAATGTATAGCCCAATTGACCCTGAGGCACCTGAAAATCAGATGTCAATGAATCTTGCGTTTTTTAGTCAGTCAACCCCAGATATAAGGAGGAAACTTCAGAAAATCGAAGGATTTGAAGGGAAGAATCTGACTGAGTTAGTGGGAATAGCAGAAAAGGTGCTTAACAACAGGGATGCACAAGAGGATGAACAACAGAAAAAAGCTGGTTAAGGTTTTGGCATTACATGAGGCGGGGAGGAAACAGGTTGGGGATAGTAAATGGAAGGAAAAGCCCAAGCACAGAGAAGGCAGGCAGGAAGACTTAGATTTAGATCAGTGTGCTTACTGTAAAGGAAAAGGACATTGGGCCAGGGATTGCCCCAAAAGGAAGACAACAATCCTCACTATCAGTGACTTAAAGGGCCATGGTTTGGAGCCTCTCCCGGAACCTCGGGTAAAAATTGAAGTGGAGGGGAAATCAGTTGATTTTTTGGTGGACACGTGAGCCCAATTTTCATTATTACTTAAACCTATGGGAAAACTATCTGGAGAAGAAGTCTGGGTACAAGGAGCAAATGGCACAGAGAGACATAAATGGACAACAGAAAGGACTTTAAACTTGGCCTTGGGAGTAGTGAAACATCGATTTTTGGTCCTCCCAAATGCCCCATATAAATTGATGGGAAGAGATCTCCTCCATAAGTTAAGAGCTGGCATTCAGTACTCAGAAGGAGATATGACTGTAACCTTGAGAACACCCACTGTAAAGGTGCTTATGGAAGCAGTAGATGAATACCTCCTTTATGAGCCAGTCTCAAATCCTGGTCAAGGATGCAAGCAAATTGAATTTCGGTCAAAATCTCATCTTGCCCACCGCACAGGCTATTGAGGGCCTTCTCCGGACTCCACCAGGCTGATGGATGACAAATGCTCGAGTGACGGGGTATCAGGCCCTCCTCCTCAATGAACCAAGAGTGACCTTCCGGCCCCTGGCTGTGCTAAATCCAGCCACGTTGCTGCCAGAGGAGCTGGCTGACCACAAACATGACAGCGCAGAGGTCCTAACCCAAGTAGCAGGAATAAGGCCGGATCTCAGAGATATTCCCCTCCTGGATGCCGAGATGACTGTTCACAGATGGGAGTTGCTACATGGTCAATGGAAAGAGGTATGTGGGGGCTGCGGTAGTTTCTCCTGAGCAGAAACTCTGTACAGAGACCCTGCCACATGGAACTTCAGCACAAAAACTGGAACTGATTGCACTCACTAAGGCACTACAGATGGCCAAAGGTAAAACAGCCAATATCTATACAGACAGCAGGTGTGCCTTTGTTACTCTCCATATACATGGGGCTATATATAAATAAAGGAGCCTATTAACAGCACAAGGAAAAGGAATTAAAAACAGAGGAGAAATATTGGCTCTCCTTCAGGGTATTTGGGACCCAAAAATATGGGGCCGTTATGCATTGCCCTGGACGCCAAAAGGAGACTGATCTGATTTCAAAAGGAAACCAGTTAGCAGATCAAGCATGAAGAAAGCAGCCTGAGAAACAGTGCAAGAACGGGCTACACTCTCGGCTCCAGCCCTACCAGAAAAACCGAACTATGCAGAAGAAGATTTAAAGTATTTACAGAATGGGTTAAATTGGACTATGAAGGGGACTAAGCTAAGACCGAAGCAAGAAAAACAATTCTTCCTCGAAGACTAGGCAAAAAATTAGTAGACCAGATACACCAGTGTACTCATTTGGGTATACACAAACTTAAAGAGCTTATAGGCAAGCAGTTCAAGGTTACTAAATTAGGGCATATGGTTCAGGATGTAGTTGATAGATGTGCTCAATGTCAGACAGTTAATGTGGGAAGAACTAAAATGGGAAGAAGGAAAAGAGAAAGAGGTAAGGAACCAGGAATTTATTGGGAAATAAATTTTACAGAAATGTAACCTGGCAAATATGGGGTGGGTAGAGGCTTTTCCCGTCAAATATGAGATGGCAGGAGTAGTAGCCAAAAAGCTTCTAGAAGAAATAATTCCTAGGTTTGGGCTGCCTGTCACAATCAGGTCAGAAAATAGCCCTGCATTTGTGAGTTCAGTCTCACAGGCATTGGCCAAGGTCATGGGAACTAATTGGAAACTACATTGTGCCTACCGGCCCCAGAGTTCTGAGAATGTATGAAAGTAGAGAGAATGAACCAGACTCTTAAAGAGACCTTGACAAAACAAATTCTGGAGACTGGAGGTGGATGGGTGGATCTCCTTCCTTTTGCCCTCCTCAGGGCACGATGTACACGCTATAAGCAAGGTGACCCCATTTGAAATAATGTTTGGGAGACCACCCACCGTCCTAGAATACAAGAGGTTGCCCTAGCAGAAATGACTGATCAGTCTGTACTCCAGTCACTGCAGGCATTACAGTCTGTCTTAAAAAAAAAGCCCAGTCAGGGATCCGGACTGCACACACTGGGACGGAGATGGAGGTAGAACCACATCCTTACCAACACGTGGACTTGGTTTGCATACGTCACTATCAAGTGGGAAACATGGAGCCTCGCTGGAAGGGACAATTTACTGTTATCTTGACCACCCCCATGGCAGTAAAAGTAGAAGGCATTAGGACTTGGATTCATTGCCAGTGGCCTCGTCCTGGGAAGTGGCCTCATCTGCAGATGCTGCGCCGCCATGAGCAGCCTCACTACCCAAGCAGTGGCGTTGTCACTAGACGGTCGGGGATCGGCCTCGTCAGGAGCGGCCTTGTCCTCGGGAGCGGCCCCGTCCAGAGTGGCCGCGTCCAGGGAGTGGCCTCGTTGGCAGAGGCCTCGTCGTGAGCGGCCTCATCCAGAGTGTCCTCATTGTGCTGCTGCTCGCGCTGTCACAAGTCTGAGGAGTGGCCTCGTGAGAAGCGGCCTCGTCTGGGGAGCAGCCTCTGGTACAGTGACGGTGAGGCAGGGAGCCTCCAGGAGGGACCCCAGGGCAAGGAGGCGGTGGCCCCCAGCAAGGCTCGGGCACCTACCGGTCAGTTTGATTTCTGATGCATGGCGTGAAATAAAGCTTTGTTTGATTTTTGCTTTGTGTCAGGCTCATTCCTTTGATCATATACTCTAACACCATCCTGGAGGTCCTTTAGGCCAGGACTTTGGGGACAGAAGTCTGGAAACACAGACTCGGGATAGGGTTCTGGGCGAAGTGTTTGGTGTCCTGATCTACGGACCGGGAGGGCAGTGCCAGGGAATCTGAAATTAGTTCAAAGGGGAGTCAGGAGCGCAGGCTTATCTGTCTGGGTTTTGTGTCTTGGTTGGCCACAGAATGTAGTGGTAGCCTCATGGGGCTATGGGATATTCTGCCTTTGTGAGGATTCTGCCTGGCTCCGAGGGTTTGGTTTCTTTCAGGGGGAAGGGAAGAGTGCTATTTTCTGTCTCACAGGTCCCGCCATAGCAGGGATTCCAGAGTCAGCTTCTAGGTGAGGATTTGTGCCTAGGAGGGCATGTCAGGCCCACTATGTGGGCTCCTGGTCCAGGTAGCAGGGTGCTGTTTTGAAAGCAGGATCAGGTTGAGGGTCACAATGCCTGTTTGTGGCCAGGGAAGCCCTCCTAAATGGGCATGGACTCACTTTTGATGGAGCTGACTCCCACTCTGAGGGTTAGACCACCATCCCCACAGCAAGATTTTCCCATCGTGGGGAAGGAGGAGTGTGTTTTGATGTTTGAGTTTCCACCAATGGCTGGTATTTGAGCTATGGTCTGGGCACAGACACCTGAATACCCAGGTTGGGTAGAAATGACAGTCTCAGGCCTTGGCATGTCCCACTGCAGGATATGGGGCCCGCTACCTGGGGGGCTGATGGGAGGTCGGGTCTCAGGCTGTGTCAGACTGAGCATTAGCGCATAGGGCGGCCTAGGACATTGTGTGCTCGCTCATGCTGGAGTTTGTGTTCATGATGACCGAAAAATGGAGGGGTGGCCTCAGAGGTCATGGAGGACTTCCCAGGCTGGGGCTTGTGAGCTGCTCCGAACAGCACACTTTCTTTCTGCAGGAAAAGGGGAGTCTGTTTTCATGGTACCTGGGTCCACCAGATGGAAAGACGTCGTAGCAGAAGTCACTGCATGGATGCCTGGAAAGCCCAGCTCCGCTTACCCTTCCAGCCCAGGAAAAAGGCCATATGGAAATGGTGACTCTGGGAAAAAGTGCCCAGGGGACTGAGGTGACAGGGAGTCTCATTCTGATGGGTCACAATGCTGGCTTATGTCCAGGGAGACCTTAGAATGTGGCGGGTCTCAGGCGCCAAGCAGGATTCTCTCCTCCCCTTAGGGTTGGAGGCAGCTTCCAAGAGCCAGGTTGCCTTCTGAGGACAGGAGGTATTCTGTTTTGTGGCTCAGTGATCAAGTTTTGGACCATATGTAGGTCTTCCAGAGTTTGCCTCTGGAGACTGATGCCTGCAAACCTAAGCTAGGTTTCCATTGAGGTCCTAGGGTTATGTCAGGTTCCATCTTCTGACACAGGGAAATTGATCTAGGTGGCTGCCTGGAGGTAGGTGTCTGGCATGTGTCTGAATGAGCCTTTTCTCCAATGCTGGCAAAGAATTTGGGGTGGGTTCAAGGGAATTGCCGGTTTCCTCTAATCTGGAGGGTTTGTGCAAATGTGACAGGCAGAGCATCCTTCGGGTAGACCGGTAGAGTCCTGCACTGTGGGACCAGAGGCACCATCATTGAGGGCCTCTCGGACAGGGCTTCTGGGACAAAATCTGCAAACACAAACTCGGGATAGGGTTAGGGGCGAGATGATGGCAGGACCGATCTGCGGTCTGTGAGGGCTGTGTCACAGGATCTGAAATGAGGGCCAAGGGGAGGCGGGAGCGCAGGATTTCCGTGTGAGTTGTGTTTCTCGGTTGGTCATGGAATATAGCGGTAGCCTCATGGGGGCCATGGGAGATTCTGCGTCTGTGAAGATTCTGCCCAGTTCCCAAAGGTTTGGTGTCTTTCGAGGGGAAGGGAAGAGTACTATTTTCTGTCTCAGGGGCCCTGTCAGAGCAGGGATTCCAGAGTCGGCTTCTGGGTCCGGGCGCCTGGAGAACACAACTGAGGGTGCGGATTGGGGCCTAGGGTCATCTCAGGCCCAATATGCGGGCTCCTGTTTCTGCTAGCAAGGGGGCTGGTTTGAAAGCAGGCTCAGGCTGAGGGTCAAAATGCCTGTTTGTGGCCAGGGCAGCCCCCTGTGTTGCGTGGTTTCATGGACCATGTAGCTGGCTCCCACTCTGAGGTTAGACCCCCATCTCCACAGCAAGCTTTTCTCCTGATAGGGAAGGCGTAGTGTCCTTTGATGCTTGATGTTCCCCCATAGCATGGGATTTGAGCTATGGTCTGGGCACAGACCCCTATAAACCCAGGTTGAGTAGAGGTGACAGTCTATGGCATTGGTACGTCCCATGTGCAGGATATGGGGCCTCCTCACTGGAGGGCTGATGGGAGGTCAGGGCTCAGGGTGTGACAGAGCATTAGTGCACAGGGCGGCATAGGCATTGGAGTGCTGTTGAGGTCAATGCAGGTTGATCCTCACGTGGGGTTTGTGGGAAGACCCCTTGGGCCCTTCTGATTTCTGGGGGGCAGGCAGAAGCCTGCATTTTGGCTCCTGAATGAAAAATCTGGAAGTCTGTTGGGCCAGGAGAGTGAGGATGGAATGCTGAATGCACAAGTGCTGGTTCCTTTCAATGCCAAGCCCAGAGCATTTCCAATGTGTAGCGTCTGACTCGAGATCTCGAGCACCTGAGTCAGGGCACATGTTCAGATGGTCACTCACGCTGGAGTTTGTGTGCATGATGGATGACGAGTGCAGTGGTGGCCTCATGAGGCCATGGAGGTCTTCGAAGCCTGGGGGTGTGAGCTGCTCCGAACAGCAAGCTTTCCTTCTGCGGGACAGGGGGAGTCCATTTCGATGGTACCAGGTCCCCGTATGTAATGACGTCATAGCAGAAATCACCCCATGGATGCCTGGAAAGCCCAGCTCCGCTTAGCCTTCCAGCCCAGGACCGAGGCCGTTTCGATATGGTGGCTCTGGGGAAAAGTGTCCAGGGGGCTGAGGTGACAGGGAGCCTCATTCTGATATGTCACAGTGCTGGCTTGTGTCCAGGAAGACCTTAGAATGTGGCGGGGGCTTTGTGCCATGCAGGATTCTCCTCCCCTGAGGGTTGGATGTGGCTCCCAAGAGACAGGTTGCTCTCTGGGGACAGAAGGTGTTCTGTTTTGTGGCTCAGGGATCAAGTGTTGGACCATATGTATGTATTCCATAGTTTGTCTCTGGAGGTAGATGCGTACAAACCTATGCTAGAGTTTCATTTGGGTTCTAGATGTATTTCAGGTTCCATATTCAGATTCAGGGCCATGGTCTTGGGTGTCTGCCTGGAAGTAGGTGTCTGTCATGTTTCTGAATGTGCCTTTTTTCCAAGGTGGCTAATGAATTTGGGGTTTGCTCAGAGGCATTGCAAGTGTCGCCCAATCTGGAGGGTTTGTGCAAATGTGGACGGGCAGAGATTCCTTAGGGTGGGCAGTTAGGGTTCTCTGCTGTGGCTCCAGAGGACCCATCCTGGAGCCTGTCAGGCAGGGCTTTGGGGATAAAAGTCTGCAAACACAAACTCGGCATAGGGTTCTGGCGAGGTGATAGGCGGCCCGATCTGCGGACCTGAGGGCAGTGCTGCGGGATCTGAAATGAGGGTGACAGGGAGACAGTAGTGCAGGCTTTTCTGTCTGGGTTGTTTGTCTTGGTTGGCTACGGAATGTAGTGGTATCCTCATGGGGACATTGGAGATTCTACCTTTGTGAGGATTCTTCCCAGCTCCCAAGGGTTTGGTGTCTTTCGGAGGGAAGAAAACAGTGCTGTTTTCCATCTCAGGGGTCCTGCCAAACAGGGATTCCAGAGTTGGATTCTGGGTCCGGGCGCCTGGAGAACACGATCGAGGGTGCTGGTTGGGGCCTAGGGACATGTAAGAATCAATATGTGCACTGCCGGTCCCGCTAGCAAGGGCGCTGGTTTGAAACCAGGCTCAGGCTGAGGGTCACAATGCCCGTTTGTGGCCAGGACTGCCCTACTGTGTGGGCGTGGTCTCATGGGTCATGCACCTGGCTCCAACTCTAAGGGTTAGACCCCATCCCCACAGCAAGCTTTTCCCATCGTGGGCAAGGAGGAGTGCTCTTTGATGCTTGAGGTTCCCCCATAGGCTGGGATTTGAGCTCTGGTCTGGGCAGAGACGCGTGAATACCCAGGTTGGGTAGAGATGACAGTCTCTGGCCATAGCAGGTCCCACCTGCAGAATATGGGGACCACTACCTGGGGGTCTGATGGGAGGTCGGGGCTCAGGCTGTGTCAGACAGAGCATTAGTGCACAGGGCGGCCTTGGATTTTGGGGTGCCATCCAGGTCCTGCAGGCTGATCCTCACATAGGGATTCTAGGCAGACCCCTAGGACACTTCTTCTTTCTGGAGGGCAGATAGAAGACTTCGTTAGGGCTCTGGAATGAACAATCTGGAGGACTTGCAGCCCAGGAGTTTGAGGACTGGATTCTGAATGCACAAGCGCTGTTTCCTTTCAGTGTCGAGGACATGGCATTCCCCTGTGGAACGACTGACTCAAGATCTGCAGCACCTGAGTCAAGGCATGTGTCAGATGTTGGCTCACCCTGGAGTTTGTGTCCATGTTGGCCGACGAATAGAGGTGTGGCCTCATGAGGCCATGGAGGTCTTCCAAGTCTGGGGCTTGTGAGCTGGTCCGAACAGCAAGCTTTCCTTCTCTGGGACAGGGGTACTCCGTTTGGATGGCACCAGGGTCCCCCGTATGGAAAGACGTCATAGCAGAAATCACCGCATGGATGCCTGGAAAGCCCAGATCCGTTTACCATTCCAGCCCACAAAAATACTGTTTTGTTCTGGTGGGTCTGGGGCAAAGGGCCAAGGTGGCTGAGGTGACAGGGAGCCTCATTCTGATGGGTCACAATGCTGGCTTGTGTCCAGGGAAACCTTAGAATGTGGCGGGGGCTCAGAAGCCTTGCAGGAGTCTCCTGCTCTAAGGGTTGGACGCAGCTCCCTAGAGCAAGGATGGCTTCTGGCTACAGTACGTGTTCTGTTTTGTAGCTCAGGAATCAAGTGTTGGACCATATGTAGGTATTCCAGAGTTTATTTCTGGAGACAGATGCCTACAAACCTAAGCTAGTGTTCTGTTGAGGTCCTTGGGTTATTTCAGGTTCGATCTTCTGACACAGGGTCATTGACCTGGGTATCTGACTTGAGGTAGATTTCTGCCCTGTGTCTGAATGCAGGTTTTTTCAAAGGCCGCCAAACAATTTGGGGTGGGCACAGGGGCATTGCAGGTGTCTCCCAATATGGAGGGTTTGTGCAAATGTGGACGGGCAGAGCATCCTTCAGGTGGGCAGTCAGAGTCCTGCACTTTGGCTCCAGAGGCCACATCCAGGGAGGCCTGTTGGCCAGGGCTTTGGGGACCAAGATCTGCAAACCCAAACTCGGAATAGGGTTAGGGGTGAGGTGATGGGAGGCCCTTTCTGCCGACCGTGGTGCCTGTGTCTCGGGATCTGATATTAGGGCCACGGGGAGGCAGAAGTTGTGTTGTGGATACTGAATGAACAATTGGAAGGCTGGTGGGCCAGGAGGCTGAGGACGGAATTCTGAATGCACAAGTGCCAGTTCCGTTCAATGCCGAGCACATGGCATTTCCAGTGTGTAGTGTCTGTCTCGAGATCTCCAGCACTTGAGTCAGGGCACGTGTCAGATGGTCACTCATGCGGGAGTTTGTGTCCGTGATGGATGACCAGTGCAGTGGTGGCCTCATGAGGCCATGGATGTCTTCACAGACTGGGGATTGTGAACTGCTCCGAACAGCAAGCTCTCCTTCTGCGGGACAGGGGAATCCGTTTTGTGGTACCAGGTCCCATGTATGGAATGACGTCATAGCAGAAGTCACCGCATGGACGTCTGGAAAGTCCAGCTCCGATTAGACTTCCAGCCCAGGAACAAGGTCTTTTCGATCTGGTGGCTCTGGTGGAAAGTGCCCAGGGGCCTGAGGTAATAGGGAGCCTCATTCTGATGGGTCACAATGCTGGCTTGTGTCCAGGGAGACATTAGAATGTGACAGAGGCTCAGGTGCCATGCAAGATTCTCCTCCCCTGAGGTTTGGAATCAGCTCCAAAGAGCCAGATAGCCCTCTCGGGACAGGAGGTGTTCTGTTTTGTGACTGAGGGATCAAGTGTTGGAACATATGTAGGTATTCCAGAGTTTGCCTCTGGAGGCAGATGGCTGCATACCTAAGCTAGGGTTCTGTTGGGGTCCTAGGGGTATGTCAGGTTCCATCATCTGATTCAGGGCCATCTACCTGGGTGTCTTCCTCAAGGTAGGTGTCTGGCATGTGTCCGAATGCGCCTATTTTCCAAGATGGCCATTGAATTTGGGTTGGTCTCAGGGGCATTGCAGTTGTCTCCTAATCTGGAGGTTTTGTGCAAATGTTGACAGGTAGAGTTTTCTTTGGGTGGGCAGGCAGAATCCTGTGCTGAAGCCCCGATACTCCCCTTGACATGAGTGACACAGGGCTGGGTTATTGTCAATGAAATCGGAAGGAGTCCAAGGGAAATATCATATGGCGTCACTCATATGTGGCCCAAGAGGAGAACCATGGACATGATTAAAAGCATGGGAAAACAGAAAGAGAAGTCAGATAGGGAAACAAACCAGGAGAGACTCAGGACTCTGAGAACCAAGCTGAGGGTTACAGAAGGATGAGACGTGCCAGGAATGAGTTTACCGGTTCATGACATCGAGGAGGTGTGGAATATATGCTGTTGATGAGCACTCACTGGTATATGCAACTAACGAATCTGGGAACACTATCTCACAAAAGTATGAGGGATGAAACACTGGCTTCCCCAACAAAAGAAAAAGTATTGAAAAGAAAGAAAAACAGGCCATTTCCCATGTAGATGAAGAAAGAAATAAGCAAGAAATGAAGTTTAGTTTTATTATCTTACTGATAAAAAATGGTATGCAATTGGTTTCCTATGAGGTCCTTATCTGAATTGGGTCTTTGGACATTGCAAATTAGATTCTCCCCTCTTCCTACACTTCGGGAATAGATGAGAAGAATCGGCATTGCCTTCATTAAATGTCTCGGAGTGTTGACCATCAAATTGGTTTGACCTGGATTTTGGGGTATTGGGAGGTGTTTGTGGAATACTTCAAACATGTTCGTCATTACCTGAGATGTCAGATGTGTATGTTCATGACCTAGTCTTGGTAGTGGGAATGTGTCTTGGAATTTATCCTTTTCTCTAAGGTCTTGGATTTGCTGGCATACTTGTGTGTAGGGGACTTTTAGGTTAGGTTGTTTAGGAGAGTTTAGTCCTGAATGCTTTAATAAATTCTTGATAGTTAAGAAGTTAACTTTTCCAGTTTTGTCGGTTTCGGACATTAATACTTTTTTTCCTTAAGGTATTTTTTCTGAGGTTTGTTTCCATGAGTGCTACTCCTCACTTGCTCCCTAAATTCTGTGGAACTCTTAAAAGTGTATGTGTGTGGGGGGGATATGGGAGGGAGGATGTGTTTCACAAAATGCTTAGAATGATATTTTAAGATATATGAAGCCGCTATTGTTTGGATCACAATTCACCTTCAAAAATATTGAAACTTATGTTCCATCTCGTTTGGCCACATTTCCTGCAATGAATGTCCCATTCAACCCTCTTTTTGAAACCCAGACTCTCCCTAACCTGACGTGGAAGAAATACCAAATTTTGTGTGCCCGGTTAGAGTCTCATTGTGTGTCCATTTTTTCTTGCTTTTTCACATGTTCCTTTCCTTCCATGAGTGAGTGAAATTGTATGTTCTTTGTCTTTCTGTGACTGACAGATGGGCCACAGCCCAATGCTCGCCACATTTCTTACACATGTGCAAGTTTCAAGATTCCATTTTGCTTATGGCTGGGTAAGAGTCTGTAGTGCATTGGGAGGACAGGGAGATTGCAGAAATATCATGGGAGCTCGAGACTTATCTTCAGCCATCAGCACAACAGGAAGATGACCACATCAATGGAACCATGATGTCAATGACCCTAAAGCCTTGAAATCAAACTCAACGGCGAAAGAGAGAAGAAGTCACAGAGACTTGGGAGAAGGTTGTAGACATGTCTTCGGGAAGAAGTGGACAGTTGGTGCTTCAGAGGGCAGGGAGCCATGGTCAAAAACAAAGGCCCAGGAGAGAGGAGCACACCGGGAACCCACAAGTTGAATGCTAAAACCTATCTGTTGGCATAGAAATGGAGACGGTCTGAATGGCACAATTACTTGCAACAAAAGGGTCCTGAGGCCCGGTATCTCAGATCAGCATGCTAGAGAGACATAGACTCGAGAGAACACGGTGTTTCTCCTGCAGAGCACACCAGCAAGCAACTGGGTGCAGACAGCCTGGAAACCATGATCAGAAACAATACTTGTTTGATTATTGTTTCTTGCTGTGCATCCTTGATAGGCACTCTTCGTGGAGATGCCTCGATGGGGGCAAAAGAATCTTGGGGTTCTACAACCGTCAGCATAAAGCCCGAGTTAGTGGCCACCGACAGGACCGTGTGGACATTAGCTGCCTAACCTGCAATCATGTAGTCCCAACCCTGGAAACTTGTTGGGACTACCTTCCTAGGACACGTTGCTTAGTACCAGGAGAAAAGACCCTCCACTGGTGACTAGAAAAAAGCCCTGCCCACATCCTCTCTCTTGACCACAGCATTCAGCAGCCCTTAGTAATGTTGAGTGGGTTGAAAGTCTCCTTTCATAGGCACCACAGAGCCGACCAAGATAAACCTCACCACATTTGGTCCAGACAACACACATTCTGAACGGCAGGCAACGAGTGCCTCTGCAGAGGACTGGCGCAGAAGAGAGTGGACAGCCATGCCCCAACCCAGTGGCCATGACACATATACCGGAGAATCCATCAAGGGTCAGCCATTGGCACTCCATGACATCTTCAACCTAAAGAAATTACTCTCAGGGTAGAAAACAGAAGGTGCTTTTCAAATACAGAGAAGAATACAGAGACCTGAACTAATGCAACGGTGGAAGAATCAATTGATGGTCAGGCAAAAGAACAGGAACTGCTCATGGCCAAGAAATCAAAGTGAAATCTGTACATGTCACATGCCAGGTGGAGGATTTCAGCAGCAGCCAGGATACTCGCTCTGGATCAGAAAAACATAGATGGAATCAGGGAGTCTCAGGCCATAGAGATAAAGGTGGTAAAAAAAAATAAATAAAATGAAGAGGCCCTTATGAAAAGATTTGTTAGCAGGCTGGATGCAAAGTTCAGGAAGCTGGCAGAACCTGAGGATCTAATGAGGTACCTGGAATACAAGTACTGGGAAAAAAAGAAGCAAAGCAAAAGAGAGAAGGAAGAAGGTTGGAACATGATAATGGGCATAGGGAAATCCGTAACTGCAATGAATGTCAATGGGTGCTTATTGTAGGAGACCTAGAAGAGAGTGAAAATAGTGGGCCCAACATTTCTTGGAGAAATCAGTGCTGCAAACATCCCTCATCTGTGGGCAGAAGCAGAGATCCAGATTCCGAGGCACTGAGGACTCCCTTCCCCATCCACAGTAGCAGAGCAACACAAGACATAGTGTCATTCACCCTTCCAAATCTAGCAATGGAGGTATTCTCTTCCCCCAAATATGCTTGGGAGAAGAGTGTTCCTAAAGCCAAATGCCTTATTTTGAGGTGACCAGCTATGCCAGCACTAGTAACACTTTGTATAGAGCAAGCCACAGCAGCCCAAGCCATAACCCTATCCCCTGCAATTCTAAACAATAATAGAGCAGGAGTTCTCATCTAGAACAATGAGGTGTTAAGAAGAGAAAGATTGTGTCCAGGTGTGGCTCCATCAGTTCAGAAGCGGCCTTCAGCTACTTACCCCAGAAGGATAAGAGCCTCCTTATCCCAGCCTCATTGGAATATCTCCCACCTCAGGTTCCTCACTCAGAGGCAAGTCTGCTTCTCCCTCTCCAACTCCCTCACTGATTATATTCTCGCTGTTTCTCTCTGTCCCATACATGCGAGCACTTCGTTGAAAACAGCAACAACAACAGGAAACAGTAGATAAGTATTGACTGGGGCCAGAGCATGCTTTATTCAATTTGGACCTATGCCCCTATGGAACGAAGCCAGGTCCAGAGCACTTCCCACCATCCTAAAATGCCAGACATTGGCTTGAGCTCCCTTGGTTGTTATCCTTCTCTTCGTCTTCTTGCATCTCCCCACCTGCATGAAGCATCCGCTCTCTGTTCCACTGCAATGGCCCCTTGTTCTCCCATTGTTCCTCCTCACCTGGCTTCGTTCGAACATGCCCATCATTCACAACAGGCACTGTTTGTTTATCCCATGAAAACCATTACAGAATGAAAATGGAAGGCTTAAGGCAGCCTTGTGCTGCAACATCTCCATTTAGTTCCACCGAAGGAAGCTGTGCCACCCTGCAGGAATGCTTAGGGATCTTAGGCTGTTGAATCCTCTTCAAGGCGTACTTTTGCAGATACATGTTGTCTTCTTTAACCTGGCATGGAAGCCTTTCCAATGGCTTCACATGGGCAATGGGTCTCCTCCACCAGACTCCGTGCTTGCTCCTGTTGCCTCCAAACTGACGAGTCTGTCCTGGGCCTAAGGTTCTAGGGTGTAGGGTCTGCCTTTGGTGCTTGGTCAGCTTGGAAGATGGGGAGGCCTTCTTGGTACGCTTACTGGAGATGCTAGAGGAGCTCATGTCCTCACTGTTGAAGACTACAGACATGTCTTTGGCATGGTTGTGGGTGTTCAGTGGGGGCTTTCCTCGAGTGGCCCTTTTCCTGGTCACAGGGTCCTGATTGGGTCGAAGGACCATGCACATGTGCGGAGTGTGGAGTTCCTAGCCTAAGGCTTGGTTGTAGTCCTGAGCATTTCTTGAATTTTCAGATGTAAGATGAAATTGTGAATCCTTGCCCTTCTCAGGAGTGCAGAGGGCTGGAGGTGACAGTCCCGGCCAAAGACTATAAATTCGTCCATGGAGAACATGACACCGACTCGCTTCGCAACCTGTCTTGGTGAAATACCCAGGCCTCCCCAATGGTTTAGGAGGGCTTTGGCACCTCCTAGCTGACGTATGACTACTAAAGCCATGTGGAGCGATTAGATATGGTTTGGGGAGGAGTGGTTGCTAGGAGCTCAAAACTTTGTGGTGTCACAGAAGCTGACTTTACTGAAGCAGCAATCCCTCTCTCATGAGCTATGAGTCCTATGGTTTTAGGAAGGAAGCCCTGGAAAGACAAAAAAGAGCCCTGATTGCCTACTCATGAACTCAGGTGGTCTCTGCGGTTTCTTTCCCACTTCACCTTTGTATAAAAAGAGAAAAGAACATGACATTCGGTGTACCATCCTTTCAGCCAACATTTCTCCAGATGAGCCAGGTGTTCCTATTTCCACTGGAACATCTGAAGATCTCAAACAGCACAGAGGCCTCTTTTGTATCATGAGATCTCTGGGAGGTTTGACGTCCTATGGGTGAGAGCGTCCTTTCGTAGGTTCTTTTCAAAATTTGTTCTAGGGAGAAGGGTCTTCCCTTGGTGCTAGGTCAGCATGAATGAGAAGGGAAGGAATAAGGGAAGGAAAGTCACGTTTCAAGGAAACGTGCTAGGGCATGGATGCATTGTGCTCTCCATGTCCTGATCTCCTAGTATTCTGAAACACCAGTCCTAAGAGAGGAGGGCTCTGTCTACCTGAGTTTACCTGAAACACCTTTGCAAAGACTTCAAGGAGAGTGACATTCTGCATGATCGCTACCCTTGAAAGAAGAGCCCCGGACAGCACTCTTGTCATCATCAGTTAACGTTACATGCTGAGGTCTTGGAGAGCACCATGATGACCAAATCGATTAATTCAGAGGAAACAGAACTGCCTAAATCGATGGCCTGCAGTGCCCACTCTAACCGAACTGTGGAAGGAGCTGAGATGCCATTCAATCGGATAAAGAAGGTGTGGTCCACCCAGGTCACAGATGATACCTACGACATTGAGCGAGATGAAGCCCTGATACTCGCCTTGACATGGGTGACACAGGGCTGGGTTATTCTCAATGAAATCGGAAGGAGTCCAAGGGAAATATCATATGGTGTCACTCATATATGGCCCATGAGGAATACCATGGAAATTAGTAGAAATAAGGGAAAACAGAAAGAGAAGATTTCAGACATGGAGACAAACCAGGAGAGACTCAGGACTCTGGGAACCAAGCTGAGGGTTACAGAAGGATGAGACATGCTAGGAATGAGGGAACTGGTTCATGGTATGGAGGTGGTGTGGCATATATGCTGTTGATGAGCACTCGGTTGTATATGCAACTAAAGAATCAGGGAACATCTGCACTGTGGCTCCAGAGGCCCTATTATGGAGGTCCTGTGGGCCAGGGCTTTGGGCACAAAAGTCTGCAAACACAAACTCGGAATAGGGTTTGGGGCGAGGTGATGGCAGGCCTGATCTGCGGACCTTGAGGGTAGTGCCACGGGATGTGAAATGAGGGTGAAGGGGAGGCGGGAGAGCCGGCTTTTCTGTCTGCATTGTGTGTGTCAGTTGGCCTTGGAATGTAGCGATAGCCTCATGGGGCCATGGGGGATTCAGCCTCTGTGAGGATTCTGCCTGGATCCCAAGGGTTTGGTGTACTTCGGGGAGAAGGGAAGCGTGCTGTTTTCTGTCTCAGGGTTCCCGACATAGCAGGGATTCCAGAGTCAGGTTTGGGGTCTGGTTGCCTTGAGAACGTGACCAATGGTGAGGATTTGGGCGGATGGTCATGTCAGGCTTGATATGTGGGCTTATGGTTCAGCTACGGAGGGGGCTGTTTTGAAATCGGGCTCAGGCTGAGGGTCATAATGTTTGTTGTGCCCAGAACAGCCTGCCTGGGTGGGCGTTGTCTCATGGGCCATGCCACTGCCTACCACTGTGAGGGTTAGACTCACATCCCCACAGCAAGCTTTGCCTGTCAAGGGGAAAGAGGAGTGCTCTTTGATACTTGAGGTTCCCCCATAGGCTGGACTTTGAGCTATGGTCTGGGCACAGATGCCTGATAACCCAGATTGGGTAGAGATGACAATCTCTGTCCTTGGGGCATCCCATTTGCAGGATATGGGGAACGCTACCTGGGGGGCTGTTGGGAGTTCGGGGCTCAGGCTGTGTCAGAGCATTAGTGCAAAGGGCAGAGTAAGACTTGGGGTGCCTTCGAGGTTCCTGCTGTTTGAACCTCATGTGCAGATTCTGGGCAGACCCCTAGGACCCTTCTTCTTTCTGTAGGGCAAGAAGATAGCGTTGTGGCTCCCGATTAAACAGTCTGGAGGGTTAGTGGGCCAGGAGGTTGAGGACGGAATTCTGAATGCACAATTGCCGGTTCAGTTCTGTGCCGAGCACATGGTTTTTCCAATGTGCAGCTTCTGACTTCAGATCTCCAGCACCTGAGTCAGGGCACGTGTCAAATGATCACTCAGCCTGGAGTTTGTGTCCATGATGACCGACTAGTAGAGGGGTGGACTCATGAGGCCATGGAGGTCTTCCCATGCTGGGGCTTGGGAGCTGCTCTGAACAGCAAACTTTCCTTCTGCGGGACATGGGGAGTTTGTTTGGATGGCACCAGGGTCCCCCATATGGAAAGTTGTCAGAGCAGAATTGCCTGCATGGATGGCTGTAAAGCCCAGCTCTGTGTACCCTTCCAGCCAAAGAACAAGGCTGTTTTGATCTGGGGGCTCTGGGGCAAAGTGCCCAGGGGGCTGTGGTGACAGAGATCTTCATTTTGATGGGTCACAATGTTGGCTTGTGTCCCAGGAGACCATAGAATATGGCGGGGCTGAGGCGCCATGCAGGAATCTCCTACCCTGAGGGTTGGACGCAGCTCCCAATAGCCAGGTTGCCTTCTGGGGACAGGAGGTGTTCTGTTTTGTGGCTTAGCCATCAAGTGTTGGAACATATGCAGGTTATCCAGGGTTTGCCTCTAGATGAATATACCTGCAAAACTAAGTTTGGGTTCCAGTGAGGTCCTAGGGTTATTTCAGGTTCCATCTTCTGACTCAGGGCCATAGACTTGGGTGTCTCCCTGGGGGTAGGTGTCTCGCATGTGTCCGAGTGCTTTTTTTTTTTTCTAAGGCGCCAACGAATTTGGGGTGTGCTCAGTGGCATTGAAGGTGTCTCCCAATCTGGAGTGTTTGTGAAAATGTGACAGGCAGAGTTTACTTTGGGTGGGCAGGCTGAGTCCTGTGCTGTGGCTCCAGAGGCAACATACTGGTGGGTCTGTCCACCAGGTCTTTGGGGACAAAATTCTGCAAACACAATCTCGGGATAGGGATAGCGGCGAAGTGATGGCAGGCCCGATCTGCGGACCATGAGGGCAGTGCAGTAGGATCTGAAATGATGGCGACAGAGAGGTGGGAGCACAGGCTTTTCTGTCTGGGTTCTGTGCCTCAGTTGGCCACGGTATGTAGTGGTAGCCTCATGGGGCCATGGAAGATTCTGCCTCTGTGAGGATTCTGCATGGCTCCCAAGGCTTTGGTGTCTTTTGGGGGGAAGAATACAGTGCTGCTTTCCGTCTCAGGGTTCAAGCCATAGCAGGGATTCCAGAGTCCGCATCTGGGTCCTAGTGTCTGAAGAACGAGACGGAGGGTGAGGATTGGGGCCTAGGGGCATGTCATGCCCAATATGCATGCTCCTGGTCCAACTAGCGAGGGGGCTTGTTTGAAAGTGGGCTCAGGCTGAGGTTCACAATGCCTGTTTATGGCCAGGGAAGCCCTCCTGGTTGGGTGTGCTGTCATGGGACATGCAGTTGGCTCCCACTCTGAGGGTTAGACCCCCATCACCATAGCAAGCTTTTCCCGTCGTTTGGAAGGAGGAGTGCACTTTGATGCTTGAGGTTCCCTTATATTGCGGGATTTGAGCTATCATCCGGGCACAGACGCCTGAATACCCAGGTTGGTTAGAGATGAAGTATCTGGCCTTGGCAGTTCCCACCTGCAGGATATGAGGCCGACTACCTGGGGGGCTGATGGGAGGTTGGGGCTTAGGATGTGTCAGACAGAGCACTAGTGCATAGGGCGGCTAAGACATTGAGAGTCCGTCGAGGTCAGTGTTGTTTGATCTACAAGTGGGTATTCTGAGCAGACCCCTAGGGCCCTTGTTCTTTCTGGAGGTCAAGCAGAAGAATGCATTGTGGCTCCCGAATGAACAATCAGGAGGGCTGGCTGGCCAGGTGGGTGATGACCGAATTCTGAATGCACAAGCGCCTGGTTCAGTTCAGTGCCCAGCACATGGCATTTCCAATGTGCAGCGTCTGACTCAAGATCTCCAACACCTGGGTCAGGGCACGTGTCAGATGGTCGGTCACGCTGGTATTTGTGTCGATGGCTGACGAGTGGAGGGGTGGCCTCATGAGGCTATGGAGGTCTTCCCAGGCTAGGGCTTGTTTGCTGCTCCGAATCTCAAGCTTTCCTTCTGCGGGACATGGGGAGTCCGTTTGGATGGCACCAAGGTCCCTCATCAGGAAAGACGTCGTAGCAGAAGTCACCAAATGGATGCCTGGAAAGCCCATCTCTGCTGAGCTTTCTAGCATAGAAACAAGGCCATTTGGATCTGGTGGCTGTGCGAAAAAGAGCTCAGGGTGCTGATGTGACAGAGAGTCTCATTCTTTTTTTTTTTTTTTTTTTTTTTTTTTTGTCAGAGAGAGAGAGAAGGAGAGAGTGAGCACAGGCAGACAGAGTGGCAGGTAGAGTCAGAGGGAGAAGCAGGCTCCCCGCTGAGCAAGGAGCCCAACGTGGGACTCGATCCCAGGACGCCGAGATCACGAGCCGAGCCGAAGGCAGCTGCTCAACCAACTGAGCCACCCAGGTGTCCCAGGGAGTCTCATTCTGATCGGTCACAATGCTGGCTTTTGTCCAGGGAGACCTTAGAATGTGGTGGGGACTTGGGTGTCATGCAGGATTCCCCTCCCCTGAGGGTTGGACAAAGCTCTCAAGAGCCACGTTGCCTTCAGGTTACAGGAAGTGTTTTGTTTTGTGGCTCAGGGATCAAGTGTTGGACCATATGTAGGTATTCCAGAGTTTGCCTCTGGAGAGAGATGCCTGAAATCCTAAGCTTCAGTTCCGTTGAGGTCCTCGGGGTATGTCAGGTTCAATCATCTGACTCAGGGCCATTGACCTGGTGTCTGCTTGGAGGTAGGTGTCTGGCATGTGTCTGAATGCACTTTTGTTCCAAGGCGGCCGACAAATTTGGGTGGGATCAGGGGCATTGCAGGTGTCTCCCAATCTGTAGGGTTTGGGCAAGTATGACCGGCAGAGTTTCCTTTGTGTGGGCAGGCAGAGTCCTGTGCTGCAGCTCCAGAGGCAACATCCTGGTGGGTCTGTTGGCCAGGGCTTTGGGGACAAAAGTCTTCAAACACAAACTTGGTATAGGGCTAGCGGTGAGGTGATGGCCTGATCTTCGGACCGTGAGGGCAGTGCCACGGGATCTGAAATGAGGGCGATGGGGAGGCAGTTGCACAGGCTTTTCTGTCTGGGTTGTGTGTCTCATTTGGCCATGGAATGTAGCAGTAGTCTCATGGGGCCATGGGAGATTCTGCCTCTATGAATAATCTGCCCGGCTCCCAACGGTTTGGTGTCTTTTGGGGAGAAGGAAAGAATACTGTTTCCCGTCTCAGGGGTGCCACCATAGCAGGGATTCCAGAGTCAGTTTTGGAGTCGGGTTGCCTGGAGAATCTGACCGTGCATGAGGATTAGGGCCTAGGGTCATGTCACGCCTGATAAGTTAGCTCCTGGTCCAGCTTAGAGAGGGTTTGTTTGAAAGTGGGCTCAAGCTGAGGCACCCAATGCCTGTGTGTTGCCAGGGCAGCCATCATGGGTGGGCGTGGTCTCATGGGCCATGTAGATTGATCCCACACTTATGGTTAGACCCCCATCCCAACAGCAAGCTTTTCCCGTCATGGGGAAGGAGAAGTGTTCTTTGATGCTAGAGGTTCCCCCATAGGCCAGGATTTGAGCTATGGTCTGGGTACAGACCCCTGAATACCCAGGTTGAGTAGAGATGACAGTCTCTTGCCTTGGCATGACCCAACTGCAGCATATGGGGCCCGCTCCCTTGGGGGCTGATGGGAGATCGGGGCTCAGGCGGTGTCAGACAGAGCATTAGTGCACAGGGCGGTCTAGGACATTGGGGTGCCTTCGAAGATCCAGCAGGTTTATCCTCACGTGGGGATTCTGGTCAGACACCTAGGGCACTTCTTCTTTCTGGAGGGCAGGCAGAGGACTGCATTGTGGCTCCCAAATGAACAATCTGGAAGCCTTGCGGTCCAAAAGGATGAGGACGGAATTCTGGAAGCACAAGTGCCTGTCCATTCAGTGCCAAGTACATGGCATTTCCAATATGCAGTCTGACTCGAGATCTGCACCTGAGTCAGGTCATGTGTTAGATGGTCACTCATGCTGGCGTTTGTGTCCATGATAGCCAATGGTGGAGGGGTGGCCTCATGAGGACATGGAGGTCTTCCCAGGCTGGGGCTTATGAGCTGCCCGAACAGCAAGCTTTCCTTCTGTGGGACAGGGGAGTCCTTTTGGATGGCAGTAAGTTTCCCCATATGGAAAGACGTTGTAGCAGAAGTCACTGCATGGATGCCTGGAAAGCCCGGATCCGCTTAGACTTCCAGCCCAGGAACAAGGACGTTTTGATCTGGTAGCTCTGGGCCAAAGTGCACATGGGGCTGAGGTGACAGGGAGTCTCATTCTGATGGGTCACAATGCTGGCTTGTGTCCAGGGAGACCTTAGAATGTGGCGGGTCTCAGGCACCATGCAGGATTCTGCTCCCCTGAGGGTTGGACGCAGCTCCCAAACAGCCAGGTTGCCTTCTGGGGACAGGAGGTGTTCTGGTTTGTGGCTCAGGGATCAAGTGTTGGACCATATATAGGTATTCCAGAGTTTGCCTCTGGACATAGATGCCTGGAAAACTAAGCTAGGGTACCGTAGAGGTCCTAGGGGTATATCAGGTTCCATCTTCAGTTTCAGTTTCACCCATTGACCTGGGTGTCTGCCTGGAGGTTTTGGTCTGGCCTGTGTCCCAAGGCGCCTTTATTCCAATTTGGCCAATGAATTTGGGTTCGTATCAGGGGCATTGCAGGTGTCTCCAAATCTGGAGGGTTTGTGCAAATGTGACGAACAGACTTTCTTTCCAGTGGGCAGATAGAGTCCTGGGTTGCAGCTCCAGAGGCAACATCCTGTTGGACCTGTCGGCCAGGGCTTTGGGGACAAAAGTCTGCAAACACAAACTCGGTATAGTGCTAGTGACGAGGTGATGGCAGGCCCAAACTGTGGACTGTGAGGGCAGTGCCACGGGATTTGAAATGAGGGCGATGAGGAGGAGAAGTGCAGGCTTTTCTGTCTGGGTTGTGTGTCTCTGTTGGCCACAGAATGTGGCGGTAGTCTCATGGGGCCATGGGATATTCTGCCCCTGTGAGGATTCTTCCCAGCTCCCAAGGTTTTGGTGTCTTTCGGGGGAAAGGGAAGAGTGCTGCTTTCTGTCTCAGGGGTCCTGGCATAGCAGGGATTCCAGAGTCGACTTGTGGGAACGGGCACATGGAGAACCAAACAGAGGGTGAGGATTTGGGCCTAGGGGCATATCAGGTACGATATATGTGTCCCTGGTCTAACTAGTGAAGGGGCTGTTTTGAAAGCGGGCTCACGCGGAGAGTCAAAATGCCTGTTTGTGGCCAGGGAAGCGATTCTGGTTGGGCATGGTCTCATGGGCCTTGCAGGTGGCTCCCACTCTGAGGGTTAGACCCCCTTCCCCACAGCAAGCTTTTCCCCTCGTGGGGAAAGAGGAGGGCTCCTTGAGGCTTGAGGTTCCCCCATAGGCCAGGATTTGAGCTATTATCTGGGCACAGATGCCTGAATACCCAGGTTGCATGGATATGACAATCTATGGCCTTGGCACACCCACCTGCTGTATATGGGGGCTGCTACTGGGGGGGCTGATGGGAGGTTGGGGCTCAGGCTGTGTCAGACAGAGCTTTAGTGCACAGGGCAGCCTAGGGCATTGGAGTGCCATCGAGGTTCCTCGGGTTGATTCTCACGTGGGAATTCTGGGCAGACACCTAGGGGAATTATTCTTTCTTGTGGGCAGGCAAAAGACTGCGTTGTGGCTCCCGAATGAACAATCTGGAAGGCTGGCAGGCCAGGAGGGTGAGGACGGAATTCTGAATGCACAGGTGCTGGTTCCGTTCAGTGCCGAGCACATGGCATTTACAATGTGCAGTGTCTGACTAGATATCTCCAGCACCTGAGTCAGGGCATGTGTCAGATATTGGCTCATGCTGGAGTTTGTGTTCATGATGGCCGACGAGTGGAGGGGTGGCCTCATGAGGCCATGGAGTTCTTCCCATCCTGGGGCTTTTTTGCTGCTCCGAACAGCAAGCTAGCCTTCTTCGGGACAGGGGGAGTCCATTTGGATGACATCAGGGTCCCCCATATGGAAAGATGTTGTATCAGAAGTCACCCCATGGATGCCTGGAAAGCCCAGCACCGCTTACCATTCCAGCCCAGGTACAAGTCTGTATTGATCTGGTGGCTCTGGGGCAAAGTGCCCATGGGGCTGAGGTGACAGGGAGCCTCATTCTGATGGGTCCCAATGCTGGCTTGTGTCCAGAGAGACCTTAGAATGTGGTGGAGGCTCAGGCACCATGCAGGATTCTCCTCCCCGGAGGGTTGGACGCAGCTCCCAACAGCCCGGTTGCATTATGGGGACAGGAGGTTTTCAGTTTTTTGTCTCTGGGATCATGTGTTAGAATATATGCAGGTTTTCCAGAGCTTGCCTCTGGAGACAGATACCTGCAAGCCTAAGCTAGGGTTTCGTTGAGGTCCTGGGGTAAGTCAGGTTCCATCTTCTGACTCAGGGCCATTGACCTGGGTGTCTGCCTGGAGGTAGGTGTCTGGCATGTGTCGGAATCTGCCTTTTTTCCAAGGTGGCCAATGAATTTAGGGTGGGATCTGGGGCATTGCAGGTGCCCACTAATCTGGTGGCTTTGTGCTAATGTGACGGGCATAGTTTCCTTCAGGTGACATGCAGAGTCCTTCGCTGTGGCTAGGCCTGTCAGTCAGGGCTTTGGTGACAAAATCTGCAAGCACACACTCAGGATAGGTTTGGGGTGAGGGGATGGCAGGCCCGACCTGCAGACCGTGAGGGCAGTGCTGCCGGATATGAAATGAGGGTGACGAGGAGGCAGGAGTGCAGGTTTTTCTCTCTGGTTTGTGTGTCTCGGTTGGCCACGGAATGTAGCGGTAGCCTCATGGGACCATGGTAGCTTTTGCCTCTGTGAGGATTCTGCCTGGATCCCAAGTGTTTGGTGTCTTTTGCGAGGAATGGAAGAGTGCATTTTTCCGTCTCCAGGGTCCGGCCATAGCAGGGATTCCAGAGTCAGCTCCTGGGTTTGGGTACCTGAGATCACGACTGAGGGTGAGGGTTTGGGCCTAGGGACATGTCAGGCCCGATTTGCGAGCTCCTGCTTTAGCTAGCGAAGGGGCTGTTTTGAATGCGGGCTCAGGCTGAGGGTCACAATGCCTGTTTGTGGCCAGGTCTCCCTCCTGGGTGTGCGTGGTCTCATGGGCCGTGCAGCTGGCTCCTACTCTGAGGGTTAGACCCACATCCCCACAGCAAGCTTTTCCTGTCGTGGGGAAGGAAGAGTGCTCTTTTATGCTTGATGTTCCCACATAGGCCAGAATTTGAGCTATGATCTGGACACAGATGCCTGAATACCCAGGTTAGGTAGAGATGACAGTCTCTGGCCATGGCAGGTCCCAACTACAGGATATGGATCCCACTACCTGGGGGGCTGTTGTGACGTTGGGGCTCAGGCTGTGTCAAGCAGAGCATTAGTGCACAGGGCTGCCTAGGATATTGGGGTGACATCGAGGTCTGTGCAGGTTGATCCTCACGTAGGGATTCTTGTAGACCCCTAGGGACCTTCTTCTCTTTGGAGGGCAGGCAGAAGTCTCTGTTTTGGCTGCAGAATTCCCAACCTGGAGAGCTTGCTGACCAGAAGGCTGTGGACAGAAATCTGAATGCACAGGCGCCAGTTCACTTCAGTACCAAGCAAATGGAGGTCCCAATGTGGAGCGTCTAACTCAAGATCTCCAGCACCTGAGTCAGGGAGAGTGTCAGATGGTTGCTCATGCTGGAGTTTGTGTTCTTGATGCCTGATGAATGGAGGGGTGGCCTCAGGAGGCCATGGATGTTTTGAAAGGCTGGGTTTGTGAGCAGCTCCGAACACCATGCTTTCTTTCTGCAGGACAGGGGGAGTCCGTTTTGATGGCTCCAGGGTACCCCATATGGAAAGGCATGGTAGCAGAGTTCACCACATAGATGTCATGAAAGCCCAGCTCAGCTTATCCTTTCAGCCCAGGAACAAGGTAGTTTCGACCAGGTGGCTCTGGGGCAATACCCCATTGGGGCGGAGTTACAGGGAGCCTCATGCTGATGGGTAACAATGCTGGCTTGTGTCCAGGGATACCTTAGAACGTGGTGGGGACTCAGGCGCCATGCAGGATTCTCCTCCCCTGAAAGTGGACGCATCTCACAAGAGCCATGCTACCCTCTGTTGACAGGAAGTGTTCTCATTTGTGGCTCAGGGACCAAGCGTTAGTTCATATGTAGGTATTCCTGAACCTGCCTCTGGGGACAGATGCCTGCAAACCTCAGCTAGGGTTCCGTTGATGTCCTAGAGGCATGTCAGTTCCATCTTCTGATTCAGCGCCATTGACCTGATTGTCTGCCTGGAGGTAGGTGTCTGGCATGTGTCAGAATGCAAGTTTATGTCCAGAGCTGCCAAGGGAATTGGTGGGCTAAGGGGCATTGCAGTTGTCTCCTAATCTGGAGGGTTTGTGCAACTTTGACAGGCAGAGTTTCCTTCAGGAGGGCAGGCAGAGTCTTGCACTGTGGCTCTGGAGGCCACATCGTGGAGGGCACGTGGGCCACGTCTGTGGAGACAAAAGTCTCTAAACACAAACTAGGGTTAGGGGGAGGGGTAAGGTGTTGGCAGACCAGATCTGTAGACCATGAGGGCAGTGCCTCGGATCTGAAATTAGGGCGCCGGCAGGAGGGACCCCATGCTTTTTTGTCTGGGTTCTGTGTCTCCATTGGCCACGGAATTGTGGGGTGGCCTCATGGGTTCATGGGAGATTCTGCCTTTGTGGGGATCTTGCACACTCCCAAGGTTTTGGTGTCTTTCTGGATGAAGGGAAGAGAGCTGTTTTCTGTCTCAGGGTTCTGCCATAGCAGGGATTCCAGAGTCCGCTTCTGGGTCCTGGTGCCTGGAGAACACAACCAAGGGTGAGGATGTGGCCCCAGGGGCATGGCAGGATCGATATGCGGGCTACTGGTCCAGCTAGCGAGGGGGCTTGTTTGAAAGCAGGCTCAGATTACTGTGACAATTCCTGTTTGTTCCCAGGGCGGACCTCCTGGGTGGGTGAGGTCTCATGGGCCATGCAACTGGCTCCCACTCTGAGGGTTTGACCCCCATCCCCACAGCAAGATTTTCTAGCCATGGGGAAGAGGGAGTGCTCTTTTGTGCTTGAGTTTCCCCCATAGGTCAGGATTTGAGTTATCATCTGGGCACAGTAGCCTGAACACCCAGGTTGGGTAGAGATGAGAGCCTTGGGCCATGGCCGGTCCCACCTGCAGGGGATGGTGCCCATTACATGTGGGGCTGAATGGAGGTCGGGCCTTAGGCTGTGTCAGACTGAGCATTAGTGCACATTGTGGACTGGATATTGGGTTTCCATTCAGGGCCGTGCAGGGTGATCCTGACATAAGGATTCTGGGCAGACCCATATGTCCCCTCTTCTTTTGGAGGGCAGGCAGAAGGCTTCATTGTGGCTTCAGACTTCCCAATCTGGTTGGCTTGTGAGCCAGGAGGGTGAGGACGGAAGACTAAACGCAATAGCACTCATTTAGTTCAGTGCCGAGCATATGTCAGTTCCAATGTGCAGCATCGGACTCGAGATCTCCAGCACCAGAGTCAGGATGATTGTTGTATGGTTTCTCACGCTGGAGTTTGTGCCCATGATGCCAAATGAATGGAGGGGTGGCCTCATGTGGCCATGGAGGTTTTCCCAGGCTGGGGCTTCTGAGCTGCTCCGAACAGCAAGCTTTCCTTCTACGGGACAGGGTGAGTTCCTTGATGGCTCCAGTGTCCCCCATATGGAAAGAAATGGTAGCAGAGCTCACCGCATAGATGTCTGGAAATCCCAGTTCAGCTTTATCCTTTCAGCCCAGGAACAAGGCAGTTTCGATCTGGTGGCTCTGGGCGATGTATTCAGGGGGCTAGTTGACAGGGAGCCTCATGTTGATGGGTCACAATACCGGTTTGTGTTCAGGGAGACCATAGAGTGTGGTGAGGGCTCAGACACCATGCAGGATTCTCCTCCCCTGTGGGTTGGCCAGTTCCCAGGAGCCAGGTTCCCTTCTGAGAACAGGAGGTATTCTGTTTTGTTGCTCAGGGAACAAGTGTTGGAACATATGTCGGTATTCCAGAACCTGACTCTGGGGACTGATGCCTGTAAAACGCACCTAGCGATCCGTTGTGGTCCTAGGGGCATGTCAGTTTCGATCATCTGACTCAGGGACATTGACCTGAGTGTCTGCCTGGAGTTAGGTGTCAGGCATGTGTCAGAATGCGCATTTCTGTCCGAAGGAGCCAACGAAATTGGGTGGGCTCAAGGACTTTGCAGTTGTCTCCCAATCTGGAGGGTTTGTGCAATTGTGATGGGCAGAGTTCCCTTCAGGAGGGAAGGCAGAGTCCTGTACTCTGGGTACAGAGGCCCCATGATGGAGGGCCTGTCGGTCAGGGCTTTGGGGAAAAAAGTCTGCAAACACAAACTCGGGTTTGGGTGAGGGGCGATGTGATGGCAGGCCCCATAGGCAGGCAGTGATGGCAGTGTCTCTGGATCTGAAATTAGGGCAATGGGGATGCGGGAGGGCAGGCTTTTCTGTCTTGGTTGTGTCTCGGTTGTCCAAGGTTGGTGGGTTGGCCTCATGAGTCCATGGGATATTCTGCCTCTGTGGGGATTTTGCATGGCTCCCAAGGTTTTGCTGTTTTCTGGATCAAGGGAAGAGAGCTGTTTCTGTCTCAGGTGTCCCACCATAGCAGGGATTCCTGAGTCTGATTCTGGGTCCAGGCGCCTGGAGAACCTGAACGAGGGTGAGGATTTGGGCCTAGGGGCATGGCGGGACCGATATGCGGGCTCCTGGCCCAGATAGCGAGGGGGCTTGTTTGAAAACAGGCTCAGATTATGGTGACAATGCCTGTTTATGCCCAGCAAGTGCCTCCTCTGTGGGCATGGTCTCATGGGCCATGCAGCTGGCTCCGAGTCTGAGGGTTTGACCTCAATCCCCACAGCAACCTTTTCTGGCTTGGGGAAGGAGGAGTGCTCTTTTGAGTTTGAGGTTACCCCATAGTACAGGATTGGAGCTATGGTCTGGGCACAGATGCCTGAAAACATAAGTTGGGTAGAGATGACAGCCTTGGGCCATGGGAGGTCTCACCTGCAGGGGATTTCACCCACTACATGGGGGGCTTACTGGAGGTCAGAGCTCACACTGTGTCAGACAGAGCATTAGTGCACAATGCGGCATGGATATTGTGGTTCCATCTAGGGCCGTGCAGGGTGATCCTCACGTGGGGATTCTAGGGAGAACCATAGGACCATTCTCCTTTCTGGAGGGCAGGCAGAAGTCGGCGTTGTGGCTCCAGAATTCCCAATCTGGATGGCTTGCAGGCTAGGAGGGTGAGGACAGAAGTCGGAATGTACAAGCGCTGGTTCAGTTCAGTGCCGAGCACATGCAGTTCCAGTGTGCAGCGTCTGACTCCAGATCTCAACACCTGTGTCAGGGCGAGTGTTGTATGGTTTCTCACACTGGAGTTTGTGTCCATGTTGCCCAATGAATGGAGGGGTGGCCTCATGAGGCCATGGAGGTTTTCTCAGGCTTGGGCTTCTGAGTTTCTCCAACAGCAAGCTTTCCTTCTGCTGGACAGGAAGAGTTCATTTTGATGATTCCAGGGTTCCCCATATGGAAAGACTTTGTAGTAGAGCTCACCGCATAGATGTCTGGAAAGTCCAGCTCAGCTTATCCTTTCAGCCCAGGAACAAGGCATTTTCGATCTGGTGGCTCTGGGGCAAAGTGCGCAGGGGGCTGAGTTGACAGGGAGCCTCATGCTGATGGGTCACAATGCTGGCTTGTGTCCAGGGAGGCCTTAGAATGTGGTGGGGCTCAGGCGCCATGCAGGATTCTCCTCCTCTGAGGGGTGGACTCAGCTCCCAAGAGCCAGGTTGTCTTCTGGGGACAGGAGGTGTTCTGTGTTTTGGTTCAGGGACCAATAGTTGGATGATATGTCAGTATTCCAGAACCTGACTCTGGGGAAAGATGCCTGTATACCTCAGTTGGGGTTCCATTGAGGTCCTAGTGGCATGTCTGACTCAGGGTTATTGACCTGTGTGTCTGCCTGGAGGTTGGTGTCTGGCATGTGTCAGACTGTGTATTTCTGTTCAGAGCGGCCAATGAAATTGGGTGGGCTCAGCATTCTTTCAGTTGTCTGCCAATCTGGAGAGTGACGGTCAGAGTTTCCTTCTTGAGGGCAGGCAGAGTCCTGTGTTGTGGCTCCAGAGGCCCCATACTGGAGGGCCTGTCATCCAGGGCTTTGGGGAATAAGGTCTGCAAACGCAAACTCGGGTTTGGGTGAGGGGCGAGGTGATGGCAGTCAGGATCTGCACACCGTGAGGGCAGTGTCTCGGGATGAAATTAGGGGGACGGGGAGGCACAAGCTCAAGCTTCTCTGTCTGGGATGTGTGTCGATTGGCCAAGGAATGGAGGGATGGCCTCATGGGGCCATGGAGGATTTTTCCTCTGTGGGGAATCTGCCTGCCTCCCAAGGTTTTGGTGTCTTTCATGGGGAAGTGAAGAGTGATGATTCCTGTCTCAGGAGTACAGCCATAGCAGGGCATCCAGTGTCCGCTACTTGGTCATGGTGCCTGGAGAACCCGAACGAAGGTAAATATTTGGGACTTGGGGCATGTCAGGCCCGCTAGGCGGGATCCTGGTAAAGCTAGCCAGGGGGCTTGTTTGAAATCGTCTCAGTATTAAGGTCACAATGCCTTTTTGTGACCAGGGCAGCCCTCATAGGTGAGCGTGGTCTCATGGGTCATGCAGCTGGCTTCCACTCTGAGGGTCTGACACCCACCCCACCCCCAGCAAGCTTTTCCTGACTTAGGGAATCAGGAGTTTTCTTTTGTGTTTGAGGTTCCCCCATAGGCTGGGATTTGAGCAAAGGTCTGGGCACAGATGCCTGAACACCCAGGTAGGTTAGAGATGAGAGCCTTGGGCCATGTCCGTTCCCCCCTGCAGGATATGGGGTCAGCTACCTTTGGGGCTGACTGGAGGTCGTGGCTCAGGCAGAGTCAGATAGAGCATCAGTGCACAGCACAGCCGAGGATATTGGGGTGCCATCAAGGGCCATGTAGATTGATCCTCACGTGGAGATTTTGGTCAGACCCCCTGGGCCCTTCTTCATTTTTGAAGGCAGGTCGAAGTCTGCGTTGTGGCTCCAGAATTCCCAATCTGGCAGGCATGAGGGCTAGAGGTTGATGACAGAATTCTGAACGCACCAGTGCCGGTTCAGTTCAGTGCCGAGCACATGGCAGTTCCAATATGCAGCATCTGAATCGAGACCTCCAACACCTGAGTCAGGGCAAGTGTCAGATGGTCGCTCATGCTGGTGTTTGTGTCCATGATGGCTGACGAATGGAGGGATCGCCTCAGGAGGCCGTGGGAGATTCTGCTTCTGTGTGGAATTTGCATGGCTCCCAAGGTTTTGGTGTCTTTCTGGATGGAGGGAAGAGAGATGGTTTCCGTCTCAGGCAGGGATTCCAGAGTCAGCTTCTGTGTTTGGGCGACTGGAGAACCTGACCTAGGGTGAGGATTTGGACCTAGGGGCATGGCAGAGCGATATTCGGGCTCCTGGTCCAGCTAGCGAGGGGACTTGTTTGAAAGCAGGCTCAGGCTGATTGTCACAATGCCTGTTTGTGTCCAGGGCGGGCCTGCTTGTTGTGCCTGGTCTCATAGGCCATGCAGCTGGCTCCCACTCTGAGGGTATGACCCGTATCCCCACAGCAAGCTTTTCCAGCCATGGGGTAGGAGGAGTGCTCTTTTGTGCTTGAGGATTCCCCCATAGGCTGGGATTTGAGTTATGGTCTGGGCACTGATCCCTGAACACCCAGGTTAGTTAGACATGACAGCCTAGGGCCCTGGCCAGTCCCATATGCAGGAGATGGCACCCGCTACCTGGGTCAGGGAGGAGGTCGGGGCTCAGGCTGTGTCAGAGAGAGCATTAGTGCACAGTGCTTCCTGGATATTGGGGTTCTGTCAATGGGCGTGCAGTTTGATCCTCACATGGGGATTCTGGGAAGACCCATAGGGCCCTTATCTTTCTGAAGGTCAGGCAGAAGGCTGTTTTATGGCTCTAGAATTCCCAATCTGGAGTGCTTGTGGGCCAGACGGGTGAAGATGGAAATCTGAAAGCACAAGCACCGGTTCCGTTCCGTGCCGAGCACATGGCATTTCCAATGTGCAGCGTCTGACTCAATCTTCAGCACCTGAGCATGTCGAGTTTCGGATGGTCACTCATGCTGCAGTTTGTGTCTATGATGCTAGATGAATGGAAGGATGACCTCATGAGGCCATGAAGGTTTTCCAAGGCTGGGGCTTGTGAGCTGCTCTGAGCAGCAAGCTTTCCTTCTGTGGGATAGGGGGAGTCATTTGGATGGCTCCATGGTCCCCCATATGGGAAGACATGGTAGCAGAGCTCACCGCATAGATGTCTGGAAAGCCCAGCTCAGCTTCTCCTTTCACCCCAGGAACAAGGCAGTTTCCATCTGGTGGCGCTGGGACAAGTGCCCGGGGGATGATTTGATAGGGAGACTCATGATGATGGGTCACCCTGCTGGCTTGTGTCCCGGGAGACCTTAGAATGTGGCTGGAGCTCAGGAGCCATACAGGATTCCCCTCCCCTGAGGGTTGGAGGCAGCTTCCCAGAGCCACCTTGCCTTCTGTGGATAGGAGGTGCTCTGATTTTTGGATCAAGGACCTAGCGTTGGAACATATGTAGGTACTAATGTAGGGGCCTGGTTAGCCAGAGGAACTTACTTGTAAACCCCGGATATCGGGGCAGGCCAGGCGAGATTGCCGTATCCAATCAGTGGGGTGCGCATATATAACTGTGGTGAGTTGAAATCTCATTGGCCACCTGGGTGTGAGTCAGGTTCAACCACCTCTATAAAGGTTAGTTAGTGAGGCTGGCGGTGGGGGTTGGGGGGAGCAGCAGGAGGAGTTAGAATAGCCATTAGAGAAATAGAAGGATTTAGAATAGCCGTTAGAGAAGTAGGAAGAGTTAGAATAGCCCTTATAGATATAGGAGTTAGATTAGGCATTAGAGTATAAGGAGGAATTAGAGTAGCTGTTAGAGTAGCCATTGGCAGCCATTAGGGTAGTCCTAGGTGTGATAGTTTTGGGGTTGTCGGGAGCGTCAGAGCTTCAGGATCATTGTGGGCATCGGGAACGGCATTGTTGGGAGTGGACTCACCCCAAGCAGCAGAACCTCCATCAGCAGCCTCGCCTCCCCAAGCAGCAGTGCAGCCCAAGACCCGCCTTACCATGGCCCCGCCATGACCGGCCTCGCTGCCCCGAGCTGCAGCCTCTCCAGAAGGGCATCATTCCAGGAAGTGGCTTCATCAGCCTGCTGCCTCGTCAGAGTGAGGCCTGGTCCGGAGCGGCCTCTTCATCATCAGTTGCAGCCTTCGTCCAGCGTGTAACCTTGTCCAGAGCGGACTCGTCTGGGGAGCACCCTGGTCTGGTGCGGCCTCATCCAGAGTGGCCTCGGCTGGATAGCAGCCCTTTTGTAGTGGCTTCATAGGGAGCAGATTCTGTTCATCAGGGTTGTCATCCTCATCATCCTCGCCTCTTTGTCAGAGGGAGCGGCGTCCTCATAGTTGTCACCTCTACGTAAGAAATGGCCCCGATTGGTCAGTTTGATTTTCCATGCTTGACATGAAATAAAGCGTTGCTTGATTTTCGCTTTATGTCAGTCTCCTTACTTTGTCATGGACCCTATCATTGGGGGCTTGCACGGGATCAAAAAACGGGAACTGAGCCAGCATTGGAATTTATGGGAAAAGCCTCCGAAGGTGTTGGAATCTTGTCCATCTGTCTGGTTGGAGCTCCAGGGTATGGCCCACTGGGGACAAGCTGGATGCAGCCATGCTCCCCAGGGCTGGAGTGGATGCAGGCATGAACCATCCCTCTGCTGGTAGATTGATATGTGGTTCGAGTCCCCCTTGGTGGTCGGGGGGGTTTGAGTCCACTTAGATGGTGAGGGGGTTCGAGGCCTCCTAGATGGTCACCAGTGGGTTTGAATACCCCTAGGCAGTCAACAGTGGGTTTGAGTCCCCCTAGGCAGTCAGGGGATTCATGTCCCTCTAAGCGGTCATCGTGGGTTCAAGCCCCGAGGGGGGAATCAGGGGTTTGAGTCCCCCTGGCGGTCAAGGTGTTTGAGTCCCCCTAGAAAATCCCCACCGGTGGCAGTACCTCTAGGCCTGTAGTTGTCTTTGTCTTGTCTTTTTGTTGTCTGCTGTGTTGTTTTTTGTGTTTGGGGGAATGGAACAGGCAGAGAGTAAGGGGACTCCGACTTTCGTCCTTCTGTTCCTCATAATAGATGTGGGGCTTTTCCACACACATTTCGTGTGTTAAGGACTATAACTGGAGCAAACCGGGTTTGGTATAACTTGGGACAGAGACTTTAAGGAATATTCCCAAGCAGCTGCCGAAATTACCTTTGTATCAGAGAATTCCTTGCCTTCTCTGGCTCGACGTGGACTGCCTAGCCCTTCCCTCTTGCTGGCAAGAAAGCATGGAGTCTGAAGTGGAATGGGCCCAGGTAGAACATGAAATCTGTTAGCAAAGAGATGACTGAACTGATGGTTAATTATCTGTCTCAGGGTTTTAGTGGGTAATTGTTAAAGTTGCTTTCAGAGTCTTTGGTAAACTGAAGCTTTGAAGTTTTGCTTGGATGACAAATGGGATGGAGTGCTAGGGCTCTGATTGCTGGAACGAGGTTTGTGCTTTTGAAATCTGTTGGTAAACATGTTTTGTGCTTAACTGCTGTTGCAACAGTTCACAATTGGTTAATATTTAGACTTCACTAGAGATTGAGATATTTCTAAGAAAATGTAAATGGTTTTCTTTGCCCACCCAGAATTGTAAATGAGATCCCTTTGACTCATAGGCTTTTCCCTGCTATTCTAAGTTACTCAGGAAGTACTGCTAAATCAATGATAAACCTTGGGTTACATTTGGGTAAATGCTGTAACTACTCCTGAGCTTCTATACATTTTCTAAAGTTTTAATGTTTTGATAAGGGTCATCAAATGATATTTAACCATATCTACTTTGAGTTTTTTTGTTATTTGTAATTGTTTTAATTCTCTTATAAGATGAATTCCACCTTAAAGGAAATTCATATGGGAGACTTTCAGAACAAATATAGTTCCTTGATATCTTGTAGTCCTTGAAATGAATTTCCAGAAGTAAAAGTTGCACTCACAGTAAACCAGAATTAGTACGGTGAGCCAAGGTAAGAATGAGTCTCCAGGAGCTTTCCTAGTAAGGCTCATCGAGGCCTAAAAAATGTATAGCCCAATCAGCCCTGAGGCACCCAAAAATCAGGGGGCAATGAATCTTGCTTTTGCCAGTCAGTCAGCCCCGGATATAAGGAAGAAACTTCAGGAAATTGAAGGATTTCAAGGGAAGAACCTGATTGAGTTATTAGGAATAGAAGAAAAAGTGTTTAAGAACAGGGATGCACAGGAGGATGAGAAACAGACAAATAGCTGGTTAAGGTTTTGGCATGACATGATATAGGTAGGGGATATTAAATGGAAGGAAAAGCCTAAGTACCGAGAAGGCTGGTGTGAAGACTTAGATTCAGATCAGTGTGCTTACTGTAAGGAAAAAGGACACTGGGCCAGGGAGGGCCCCGAAAGGAAGACAGCAATGCTGGACACCAGAGTAAAAATTGAAGTGTAGGGGAAGTCAATTGATTTTTTTTTGGGGGGGTGGACACGGGAGCCCAGTTTTCATCATTACTTAAACCTATGGGATAACTGTCTGGAGAGGATGTTTGGTTACAACGAGCAAATGGCACAGAGAGACATAAATGGACAACAGAAAGACTTTGAATTTGGCTTCAGGACTAGTGAAACATCGATTTTTGGTCCTCCCTAATGCCCCATATAACTCAATGGGAAGAGATCTCCTACACAAGTTACAAGCCAGCATTCAGTTCTCAGAAAGAGACATGACTATAACCTTGAGACAACACACTGTACAGGTACTTATGGAAGCAGTAGATGAATACATCCTTTATGAGCCAGTCTCAAAACCAGAGGAGCCAAGGTTGGGGAGACTTCTCTAAGTCCTACAGGTTGAGTTCCTCGAGGTCTGGGCAGAAGGGAAGCCCCCTGGCTTGGCCAGGGGACAACCTCCAGTGGCGGTACAATTAAAGGCGATGGTTACGTCTGTTCATGTCCGGCTGTTCCCTCTTCCCCAGGAAGCAAAGGAAGGGATCATAAAACACATTAACCACCTCTGAGGAGACCCTATCCTAGTTCATTGCAAATTTCCGTGGGACACACCATTTCTGCCTGTCAAAAAGGCCAAGACTGAGGAGTACTGACCCGTTAGGACTTGTGGGAAGTTAATAAACAGGTTGAAGATATCCACCAGATGGTGACTAACCCCTATACCCTACTCTCCCTCCTGGGGCCCAGAAGAACTGTGTATACCATCTTAGATATCAAGGATGCATTTTTCTGCATATATTTAGCAAGGGAATCTCAAACCCTTTTGGCTTTTGAGTGGTCCGACCCACAGGAAGGATTCGAAGACGAGCTCACCTGTACAAGAATTCCCCAAAGATTCAATAATTCACCCACTATTATTTTTTGACGAGGCACTACACGAGGATTTGCTTGAGTACAGAACCTCCAATCCCATAGTCACTGTGCTACAGTATGTTGCTGACTTCCTAGTAGCCGCTGAGGACTATGAGTCATGTATGCGGGGGACGAGAGCTCTCTTCCAGACTCTGCAGAAAAAAGGGTATCGGGTGTCAACAAAGAAAGCACAGCTCTGTCAGAGCCATGCCACATATCTAAGCTTTGATCTCTACGAGGGAGTGCATTCACTGGTCCAGGAAACAGGTTATCACCAGATAGCCCCGCCCCACCACGTCCCGATATGTCAGGGAGTTTCTAGGACGGTGGACTTCCTTAGGCTGTGGATACTACAGTTTGAGGAGATTGCCCAACCTCCCTACTAATTGGCAAAAGCGGGGGGGGGGCGGCTCACAATGATAGAGTGGACAGCTGAGGCAGAAGAAGCAATTCTGGAATTACAAACAGTTGTACTGAGTGCATTTCCCCATCCCAGATGTTACCAAGCCCTTCCACTTGTATGTGGATAAAAAATGCAGGGGTGGCCAAAGGAGGTTTGACTCAGACCCTGGGGCGTTGGCAAAGGCCAGTAGCCTATCTTAGCAAGAAACTAGATCCAGTAGTGGCTGGATTCCCCTCTTGCATCTGCATAATTGCTGCCATGGCCCTCCTGGTCAAGGATGCAAGTAAATTGAATTTGGGTCAAAATCTCATCTAGACCACCACCCATGCTATTGAGGGCCTTCTCCGGACTACACCAGACTGATGGATGACAAACGCCTGAGTGACGGGGTATCAGGCTCTCCTCCTCAATGAATCAAGAGTGACCTTCCTGTTCCTGGCAGTGCTAAATCCAGCCACGCTGCTGCCAGAGGAGCTGGCTGACCACCCACATGACTGTGGGAGGTCCTAACACAAGTTGTAGGAATAAGGCCAGATCTCAGAGACATTCCCCTCCTTGATGCCGAGATGACACTCTTCACAGATGGGAGTTGCCACATGGTCAATGGATAGAGGTATGGGGGGGCTGTGGTAGATTCTCCTGAGCCGAATCTCTGGACATCAGCCCTGCCATATGGAACTTCGGGACAAAAAACGGAACTGATAGCACTCACTAAGGCACTGCATATGGCCAAAGGTAAAACTGCCAATATGTATATGGGCACCAGGTATGCCTTTGTTACATTCCATATTCATAGGGCTATTTAAAAAGAAAGGGGTCTATTAACAGCAGATTGAAAAGGAATTAGAATCAGAGGAGAAATATTGGCTCTCCTCCAGGCTATTTGGGACCCAAAAGAGGTGGCCGTTATGTATTGCCTGGGACACAAATGGGGACTGCTCTGATTTCAAAAGGAAACCTATTAGCAGATCAAGCCATAAATCAAGCAGCCGAGAAACACTGCAAGAACTGGTTAAACTCCCGGGTCCGGCCTTACCAGAAATACCGAACAATTCAGAAGAAGATTTAAAGTATTTACAGAAATGGGTTAAATTGTACTATGAAGGGGCCTGGGATTAGACTGAAGCAGGAAAACGAATTCTTCCTCAAAGACTAGGCAGAAAGTTAGTAGACCAGATACATCAGGGTACTCATTTGGGGACATGCAATCTCAAGGAGCTTATTGGCAAGCAGTTCCAGGTTTCTAAATTAGGGCTTATGATTCAGGATGTAGTTGAAAGATGTGGCAATGCCTGGCAATTAATGTGGGAAGAACTAAAATGGGAAGAGGAAAAGAGAAAGAAGTAAGGTACCAGGAATTTATTGAGAAATAGATTTTACAGAAATGAAACCTGGAACATATGGGCATAAGTACATGTTAGTTTTTGTAGATACATTTTCAGGCTGGGTAGAGGCTTTTCCCGCAAAACATGAGACAGCACGAGTGGTAGCCAAAAAGCTACTAGAAAAATAATTCCTAGTTGGGCTGCCTATCAAAATCGTGTCAGACAATGGCCCTGCATTTGTGAGGTCAGTCTCACAGGCATTGGCCAAGGCCGTGGGCACTAATTGGAAACTACATTGTGCTTACCGGCCCCAGAGTTCTGGGCAAGGAGAGAGAATGAACCGGACTCTTAAAGAGACCTTGACAAAACTAATTATGGAGACTGGCAGTGGATGGGTGGATATCCTTTCTTTCTCATTCCTTAGGGCATGATGTACACTCTATTTAAGCAAGGTGAACCTATTTGAACTAATGTTGGTGTGACCCCCTTCTCTGTCCTCAACTACAAGAGGTTGTCCTAACAGAAATATCTGATCACTCTGTTCTCCAGTCACTTCAGGCATTACAGTCTTTCTTAAAAAAAAGCCCGCTCAGGGATCTGGACTGCCCACACTTGGACGGAGACAGTGGTGGAACCACATACTTACCAACCTAGGGAACTTGGTTGGGATACATCGCTAAGAAGGGGGAAATTGGAGCCTCTCTGGAAGGGACCATTTACTGTAAAAGTAGTGGGCATTAGAAACTGGATTCATGCGGGTCACGTCAAACTAGCCAAGGACGAGGACGGCCCCCAGAGATGGAAGCTGTAGTTGACAGACCCTGCTGACCATGGACTAAAGCTAAAACTAATAAAACTGTGAGTTTATTGTTGCTCTTATTGTTACCTATTCATGTAAAGTATAGGTGGGAAATTAGATGAACGGAATTAGGAAAAAAATGGAAAAGGTTATACAAAGCATTTAATGGCTAACTCATCAGTTGACTGTGCACTACTGTTACTTTTTGGCCCCTGTATTATAACCTCCCTAATGTCATTTGTACCAAGGAAATTGGAGTGATAAAAAAGTTAGTGTTACATGCTCAATATAACCCCTTTACAACAGGAGAATATAGAACTTGCTGAAAAGTCAAGGATTAGACTAATTTCCTAAGAAAAGGGGGGAATGTAGGGGCCTGGTTAGCCAGAGGAACTTACCTGTAAACCCCTGATATAGGGGCGGGCCAGGCCAGATAGCCATATCCAATCAGTGGGGTGCACATATATTAACTGTGGTGAGTTGAAATCTCATTGGCCACCTGTCTGTGGGCCAGGCTCAACCACCTCTATAAAGTTTAATCTGTGAGGCTGGGGGGTGTGCAATTAGGAGGATTTAGAATAGCCATTAGAGATGTAGGAGGAGTTAGAATAGCCGTTAGTGAAATAGGAGGAGTTAGAATAGCCATTAGAGAAGTAGGAGGAGTTAGAATGGCACTTAGCGTAGTAGGAGGAGTTAGAGTAACCATTAGAGTAGCCGTTGGGAGCTGTTATGGTAGTCGTAGGAGTGATAGCGTCGGAGTCGTCAGGAGCATCAGAGCTTCAGGATCATTGGGAGCATCAGGAGCGCCATTGCTGGGAGCTGCCCGACCCTGAGCAGCAGCATCACCATGAACGGACTCGACACCCCAAGCAGCAGCACAGCCCGAGACCCACCTCACCGTTGTACCATCGAGATTGGCCTCGCTGCCCCGAGGCGCAGTCTCGCCAGACTGGCGTCATTCCTGGGAGCCGCATCATTGGCTTGCAGCCTCATCGGAGAGTGGCCTGGTCCAGAACAGCATCTTTATCATCGGGTATGGACTTCGTCCAGCGTGTAGCCTCGTCCACAGCAGCCTTGTCTGGGGAGTGGCCTTATGGAGAGGAGAGTCTGTGTCATCAGTGTTGTCGTCCTCATCGTCCACGCATCTTTGTCATAGGGAGCGGGGTCCTCGTCATCGTCACTAGACGTAAAAAATGTCCCCAAACTGTCGGTTTGATTTTCGATGCTTGGCATGAAACAAAGCTTTGCTTGATTTTCGCTTTGTGTAGTCTCGTAACATTGATCACGGACCCTTACATTCCAACACTTTCCTCTAGGAACAGATGCCTGCAAAACTCAGCTGGGGCTCCATTAAGGTCCTAGGGGCATGCCATTTTCCATCTTCTGACTCAGGACCATTGACTTGGGTGTCTTCCTGGAGGTAGGTGTCTGGCATGTGTCAGACTGTGCATTTCTGTCAAGAGCAGCCAAGGAAATTGGGTGGAATCAGGGGCCTTGCAGGTTTTTCCCGATCTGGAGGGTTTGTGGAAATGTGACAGGCTGAGTTTCATTTGGGAGGGCAGGCAGAATCCTGTCCTGTGGCTGAGAGGCCCCATCATGGAGAGCCTGTTGTCCAGGGTTGTATGGACAAAAGTCGGCAAATACAAACTGGTGTTAGAGGGAAAGGTGAGGTGATGGCAGGCCCAATCTGCAGACCGTGAGGGCAGAGCCATGGAATCTGAAATTAGAGCGACTGGGAGGCGGGAGCACAGGCTTTTCTTTCTGGGCTGTGTGTCTTGCTAGGCCATGGAATGGAGGCGTGGTCTCATGGGTCCATGGAAGATACTGCCTCTGAGGGGATTTTGCATGGCTCCCAAGGTTTTGTTGTCTCTCTGGATGAAGGGAAGAGAGATGTTTTCCATCTCAGGGTTCCCTCCATAGCAGGGATTCCAGAGTGGGCTTCTGGGTCCGCGCACCTGGAGAACCCCACCAAGGGTGAGCATTGGGCTCAGGGGCATGGCAGGCCCGATATGCGGGCTCCTGGTCCAGCTAGTGAGGGGCCTTTTTTGAAAGCAAGCTCAGACTGATGGTCACAATGCCTGTTTGTGCCCAGGGAGGCACTCCTGGGTGGGCCTGGTCTCATGGGTCATGAAGCTGGCTCCCACACTGAGGTTTGGACCCCCATGCCCACAGCTAGCTTTTCTGGCCGTGGGGATGGAGGAGTGCTCTTTTCTGCTTGAAGTTCCCACATAGGCGGGATTTGAGCTATGGTCCAGGCACAGATGCCTAAACACCCAGATTGGGTAGAGATAACACCCTGGGGCTACAGCAGGTCCCACCTGTAGGTGATGGCACCCCCTACTGGGGGGCTGACTGCAGGTCAGGGCTCAGGCTGTGTCACACAGAGCATTAGTGCACAGTGCGGCCTGGATATGGTGGTTCCGACTAGGGCTGTGTAGTTTGATTCTCACATGGGGATTCTTGGCAGACCCATAAGGCCCACCTTCTTTCTGAAGGGCAGGCAGTAGGATGCGTTGTAGCTCCAAAAATCCCAGTCTGTTGGGCTTTCAGGCCAAACAGGTTAGGATGGAAATCTGAACGCAGAAGCACCAGTTCAGTTCAGTGCCGAGCACATGGCAGTTCGAATGTACAGCCTCTGAATCGAGATCTCCAGCACCTGAGTCAGGGCGAGTGTCAGATCTTCGCTAATGTTGGAGTGTGTGTTCATGATGTGAGATGAATGTAGGGGTGGCCTCATGAAGCCATGGAGGTTTGCCCAGGCTGGGGCTTTTGAGCAGCTCCGAACAGCAAGCTTTAGTTCTGTGGGACAGGGGAGTCCATTTTAATGGCTTCAGGGTCCCCCATATGGAAAGACATGGTAGCAGAGGTCACCGCATAGATTTCTGGAAAGCCAAGCTCAGCTTATGCATTCAACCCAGCAACAAGACAGTTTCGTTCTGGTGGCTCTGAGGAAAGTGCCCAGGGGGCTGAGTTGACAGGGAGCCTTATGCTATAGGTTCAAAATCCTGGCTTGTGTCCAGGGAGAACTTAGAATATGGTGGGAGCTCAAGCGCCATGCAGGATTCTCCACCCGTGAGGGCAGGATGCAGCTCCCAGGAGCCAGGTGCCCTTCTAGGGAAATTAGGTGTTCTGTTTTGTGGCTCAGGGACCAAGGGTTGGAACATATGTAGGTATTCCAGAACCTGCTTCTGGGGACAGATGCCTGCAAATCTCAGTTAGGGATCTGTTGAGGTCCTAGGGGCATGTCAGATTGCAAATTCTGACTCAGGGCCATTGACCTCTCTGGTCTTGGCATGTCCCACATGCAGGATATGGGGCCCGCTACCTGGGGGGGCTGTTGGGAAGTCGGGGATTAAGCTGTGTCATACAGAGCATTAGTGCACAGGGCGGCCTAGGACACTGGGGTGCCTTCGATTTCTGAGTAATTGATCCTGACGTGGGGATTCTGGCAGACCCCTAGGGGCCTTCTTTCTGGAGGGCAGGCAGAAGTCTGCGTTGGGGTTCCAGAATGAACAATCTGGAAGACTGCGTGGCCAGGAGGCTGAGGATAGAATTCTGAATGCACAAGCACTGGTTCTGTTCACTGCCAAGAACCTGGCATTTCCAATGTGCAGTGTATGTGTCATGGCTCCAGCACATTAGTCAGGGCTCGTGTCAGATGGTCGCTCACTCTGGAGTTTGTGTCCATGATGGCCAACAAATGGAGGCGTGGCCTTATGAGGCCATGGAGGTTGTCTCAGGCTGGGGCTTGTGAGCTGCTCGATCAGTAAGCTTTTCTTCTGGGGGACAAGGGAGTCAGTTTTGATGGCACCCGGGTTCCCCATATGGAAAGACGTCGTAGCAGAAGTCACCGCATGGATGCCTGGAAAGCCCATTTCTGCTTACCATTCCAACCTAATAACAAGGCCATTTTGATCTGGTGGTTCTGGGGCAAAATATCCAGGGTGCTGAGGTGACAGTGAGCCTCATTCTGATGGGTCACAATGCTGGCTTGTGTCCAGGGAGACCTAAGAATGTGGCGGGGGCTCTGGCGCCATGCAGGTATCTCCTCCCCTGAGAGTTGGACACAGCTCCCAAGAGCCAGGTTGCCTTCTGGGTGAGAGGTGTTCTGTTTTGTGGCTCACGGATCAAGTGTTGGACCATATGTAGGTATTCCAGAGTTTGTCTCTGGCGGCAGATGGCTGCAAATCTAAGGTAGGTTTCCATTGAGGTCCTAGGGGTATGTCAGGTTCCATCTTCTGACTCAGAGCCATTGACCTCGGTGTCTGCCTGGAGGTAGGTTTCTGGCATGTGTCGGAATGTGCCTATTTTCCAAGGTGGCAAACGAATTTGGGGTGGGCTTAGGGTTACTACGGTGGTCTCCCAATCTGGAGGGTTTGTGAAAATGTGACGGGTAGAGTTTCCTTCGGGTGGACAGGCAGAGTCCTGCGTTGTGGCTCCAGAGGCCCCATATGTCGGGAGAGGCAAGGCCAGCTAGATGGAGATGCCCAATCAGTGGGGCATTCATATATTTACTGAGTTTAGTTGCAATCCCATTGGCCACCTGTGTCTTGGCTGGGCTCAACCACCTCAATAAAGGGTGGTCCTTGAGCCTGTGGGGGAGGGGTAGCAGGAATTGTTAGAGTAGGGGGTAGCAGGGGCTGTTAAAGTATCCATTAGAGGAACCATTGGGAGCCATTAGGGTAGTGGTAAGAGTGGTCGTATCGGGGTTGTGGAGAGTGACAGCACACTTTTTGTCATCGGGAGCATCAGGCGTGGTATTGCTGGGAGACTCGCCGCCCTGAGCAGTGACGCCACCGGGAGTGGCCTTTTCAGGAGCGGCATTGCTGGGAACCTCGTTGCCCTGAGTAGCGGCCCTGCCGGGAATGGCCTTGTCAGGAGCGTCCTTGCTGGGAGCCTCATTCCGGGGAGCGGCCTCATCTGCAGTGGCCTCGCCCCAAGCAGCGGCACTGCCTGAGCAGCGGCGCTGTCACTAGGCCGTCGGGTATGGGCCTCATCTGCAGCGGCCTCATCCCGGGGAGCGGCCCTGTCCAGGGAGGGGCCTCGTCCAGGGAGCAGCCTTCTTGGCAGCGGCCTCGTCCTGAGCAGCCTCATCAGTAGCGAACTTGTCAGGAGCGGCCTTGTTCCAGGAAGAGGCCTGTGGTACAGTGAGTGTGAGGCAGGGAGCCTCCAGGAGGGACCCCAGGGCAAGGAGGCAGTGGCCTCCAACAAGGCTCGGGCACCTACTGGTCAGTTTGATTTCTGATGCACATCGTGAAATAAAGCATTGCTTGATTTTCGCTTTGTGTCAGTCTTGTTCCTGTGATCACAGACCCCAACATTGGGGGCTTGATCCGGGATCAAACGACAAGAACTGAGCCAGCATTAGAATTTCTGGAAAAAGCCTCTATTGAGATCTTGTCTGTCTGTCTGGTTGCAGAGCTCCAGTGTATAGCCCCCCAGGGAGAAGCTGGACGTGGCCATGCTGCCCAGGGCTGGAGTGGATGCGGGATGCCCCATCTCTCTGCTGGTAGAATGACAAGGGGCTCGAGTCCCCCTAGGTGTATGGGGATTCGAGTACCCCTAGGCATATGGGGGGTTTGAGTCCTCCTAGACATAAGGGGGGTTCGAGTTCCCCTAGACGGTCGGCCGGTTCGAGTCCCCCTAGACAGTTGGAGGGTAAAAAAAGCCCCCACCAATGGCAGGTTCTGGGTAAGAATCTTTGGGCCTGCAGTTGTCTTTGTCTGGATCTTTTGTTGTCTGTTGTGTGGTTTGTTGTGTTTGCAGGAGACCAAGGAAGTACCCACCAGCAGCAGGCTCTGGATGGGGATCTCTGGGCCTGTTGTTGTCTCTGCCTTGTTTTTCTTTTTATTGTCTGTTGTGTTGTTTGTTGTATTTGGAGAAATGGGACAAGCAGGGAGTAAGGGATCTGTGACACCCCTAGGTCTTGTTCTCGAACATTTCAAGGATTTCCAAGGTAAAGAAACTCAGTCAGGTGACAAGGTTTACCTGGGAAAACTAAAAACACTCTGTCAATTAGAGAGGCCCACTTTCTCCACAGGGTTGCCGCCGGAAGGAACACTTGCCTTGGCTCAGATCTATTCTACCCTGAGTGAGGTGTTTGATCTACATTGAGACCAAATACCATACACTGTGACCTGGTGATATCTGATAGAAGAGCCACCATCATGGCTCAAGTCCCACGTTCCCCCTGCTAATGAAACCATCTCTCTTCCTCTAAGGAAGGTCAGAGCCCCAACACCAGAACAGACAGATGAGGGGGAGCCAGGGAAGAAGACCGTCCTACCTCCATCAGATGTGAAGGATGTGGAATCCCCCCCCCTTATCTGTCCCCTAACTCTGACTCTCGATCCCGAGTTGTGTTTACAGTCCATCTCATACGCAGTCGGGATCTACCTATGGGACCACCAAGCAGATAGACCGTCCTTATCCTTCCCCTTTCCTCCTTCCCACTCATCCCCCTTTTACTTCACCAGTACTGTCTGCGCCAGTGCTGCCTCTCTGGGAAGTTGCTCTACCGGATGGGAGAAGGTGCCCCCACCTAAGCTATATCTCTTTCTCCTCTTCCGACATCTATAACTGGAAGACCCAACACAAATCCTTTTCTGTCTAACCTCAGGATTTAATTAGTCTCTTGGAGACTGTCTGGGAAGAAGGGATTCCCCCTGGTTTGGCCAAGAAACAACCTCCAATGGTGGTACAATTAAAGGCGATGGCTATGGCTATTCGCGTTCGGCAGTACCCCCTTCCCCGGGAAGCAAAGGAAGGGATCACAAAACACATTAACCACCTCCGAGGAGATAAGATCCTAGTTCCTTGCAAATCTCCATAGAACACACCTTTGCTTCCAATCAAAAATGCCGAGATTGGGAGTACCAACCTTGCGGGAAGTTATTATTTTTAGACGAGGCACTACACGAGGATATGCGTGAGTACAGAACCTCCAACACAGGAGTCACTCTGTTACAGTATGTTGTTGACTTGCTGATAGTCGCTGAGGACTATGAGTCATGCTTGTGGGGGACAAGAGCTCCCCTAGAGATTGCAGGAAAAAGGGTATTGGGTGTCAGCAAAGAAACTGTCATCTCTAGCCAACCTGGGAATTTAGGCGTTTGTGCCCAGACCTTAGCTCAAATCGCAGGCTATGGTGGAACCTCAAGAATAAAAGAGCACTCCTCCTACCCCACGAGGGTAAAAGCTTGCTGTGGGGATGGGGGTCTACCCTCAGAGTGGGAACCAGCTGCATGGCCCATGAGACCACGCCCACCCAGCAAGGCTGCCCTGACCTCAGACAGTCATTGGGACGCTCAGCCAGAGCCTGATTTCAGACCAGCCCCCTCGCTAGCTGGACCAGGAGCCAGCATATCGGACATAACATGCCCCTAGACCCAAATCCTAACCCTCAGATGGGTTCTCCACGCACACGGTCCCAGACGCCAACTCTGGAATCCCTGCTATGGTGGGACCCCTGAGATGGAAAATAGCTGTTAGGGTCCATGATCAAAGGAACGAGACTGACACAAAGTGAAAATCAAGAAAAGCTTTATTACATGCCAAGCATCAGAAACCAAACAGACCGGTCGGGGCCATCTCTTATGTAGAGGCGACGACGATGAGGACACCGCTCCTGATGACAAAGAAGCGAGGATGACGAGGACGACAACCCTGAAAAACAGACTCTGCTCCCTATGAAGCCACTACAACAGGGCCACTCCCCAGACGAGGCCTCTGTGGACTAGGATGCTCTGGATGAGGCCGCTCCAGACCAGGCCACTCCCCAGACGAGGCCACTCTGGATGAGGACACATGCTGGACGAAGTCCGCAACCGATGATGAAGAGGCCTCTGTGGGCCAGGCCACATTCCGAAGAGGCAGCATGCCAACGAGTCAGCTCCCCGAAATGACGTCGCTCTGGGGAGGCCACAGCTCGGTGCAGCGAGGCGGTCATGGCAGGGACATGGCATGGTGGATCGCAGACGACGCTGCTGCTCGGGGAGGCAAGGCCGCTCATGGCGGTGCTGCTGCTCGGGGTGGACCTGCTCCTAGCAATGAAGCTCCCGATGCTCCCGATGATCCTGAATCTCCGATGCTCCTGAGGACCCCAATGCTATCACTCCTACTACTAACCTAATGGCTCCCAGTGGCTACTCTGTCTACTCTAACTCCTCCTCCTACTCTAATGGCTATTCTAACTCCTCCTACTTCTCTAATGGCTATTCTAAATCCTCCTACTTCTCTAACGGTTATTCTAACTCCTCCTACTGCTCCCAGAGCCCCCCCAAGCCAGCCTCACAGACTAACCTTTATAGAGGTGGTTGAGTCCGGCCCACATACAGGGGGCCAATGAGATTTCAACTCACCAGAGTTAGTATATGCGCACCCCACTGATTGTATACAGCAATCTGGCCTCGCCCGCCCCAATATCCGAGGTTTACAAGTAAGTTCCTCTGGTTAAAAAGGCCCCTACATTAGTACCTACATATGTTCCAACGCTGGGTCCCTGATCCAAAAATCAGAGCAGCTCCTATCCCCAGAAGGCAAGCTGGCTCTTGGAAGCTGTGTCCAACCCTCAGGGGAGGAGAATCCTGCATGGCGCATAGGCTCCCGCCACATTCTAAGGTCTCCCGGGACATAAGCCAGCAGGGTGACCCATCAGCATGAGTCTCCTATCAAATCATCCCCCGGGCACTTGTCCCAGAGCCACCAGATCCAAACTGCCTTGTTCCTGGGATGAAAGAATAAGCTGAGCTGGGCTTTCCAGACATCTATGCGGTGAACTCTGCTACCATGTCTTTCCATATGGGGGACCATGGAGCCATCGAAACAAACTCCCCCTCTCATGCAGAAGGAAAGCTTGCTGTTTGGAGCAGCTCAGAAGCCCCAGGCTTGGAAAACATTCATGGCCTCATGAGGTCACCCTTCCATTCATCTAGTATCATAGACACAAACTGCAGCGTAAGCGACCATCCAAAACTCGCCTGAATTAGGTGCTGGAGATCTCGAGTCAGACGCTGCACATTGGAAATGCCGTGTGCTCGGCACGGAATGGAAACAGTGCTTGTGCTTTTGGACTTCTGTTCTCACCCGTCTGGCCCGCAAGCACTCCAGATTGGGAATTCTAGAGCCAAAAAACGGCCTCTGCCTGCCCTCCGGAAAAAGGGCCCTATGGGTCTGATCAGAATCCCCATGTGAGGATCAAACTGCATGGCCATTGATGGACCCCAATATCCAGGAAGCACTGTGCACTAATGCTCTGTCTGACACAGCCTGAGTCCCGACCTCCTCCCTGACCTATGTAGCAGGTGCCATCTCCTGCAGATGGAACCGGCCAGGGCCCTAAGCTGTCATGTCTAACTAACCTGGGTGTTCAGGTATCAGTGACCAGACCATAACTCAAATTCCGGCCTATGGGGGAATCCTCAAGCACAAAAGAGCACTCCTCATTTCTCATGGATGGAAAAGCTTGCTGTGGGGATAGGGGCCATACCCTCAGAGTGGGAGCCAGCTGCATGGCCCATGAGACCACGTCCACTCAGCAGGTCCGCCATGGGCACAAACAGGCATTGTCACAATCAGCTTGAGCGTGCTTTCAAACCAGCCCCCTCGCTAGGTGGACCAAGAGCCTGCATATCAGGCCTACCATGCCCCTAGACCTTAATCCTCAACCTCAGTCAGGTTCTCCAGGCGCCCGTACCCAGAAGCCGAACCTGGAATGCCTTCTATGGCGGGAACCCTGAGACGGAAAACAACTCTCTTCCCTTCATCCAGACAGACACCAAAACTGTGAGCCATGCAAATTCTGCACAGAGGCAGAATATGACATGGCCTCTTGAGGCTACCCCTCCATTCATCAGCCATCATGGACACAAACACCAGCATGAGTGACCATCTGACCCTTGCCCTGACTCAGGTTCTGGAGATTTTGATTCAGACACTGCATATTAGAACTGCCATACGCTCCGCACTGAAATGAACCGGCACTGGTGCATTCAGAATTCCGTCATCAACCTCCTGGCCCGCATGCCTGCGAGACTGGGAATTCTGGAGCCATAACACAGACTTCGACCTGCCTTCCAAAATGAAGAAGGGCCCAATGGGTCTGACCAGAATCCCCACGTCAGGATCAAACTGCACGTCCCTCGATGGCACACCAACATCCTTGACTGGGCTGTGCACTGATGCTCTATCTGACTCTGCCTGAGCCATGACGTCCAGTCAGCCCCACAGGTAGCAGACACTTTATCCTGAAGGTGGGATATGCCAAGGCCAGAGAGTGTCATCTATACCAACCTGGGTATTTAGGTGTCTGTGCCCAGACCATAGCATGAATGCCTGCCGATGGGGTAACCTCAAGATCAAAGAGCACTCCTCCTGCCCCACAATGGGAAAAGCTTGTTGTGGGAATGGGGGGTCTAACCCTCAGAGTGGGAGCCAGTTGCATGGCCCATGAGAGCACGCCCAGCATGGAGGGCGGCCCTGGACAAAAGAAGGCATTTTTAGCCTAAACCTGAGCCCACATTCAAACCAGCGCCTCGCTAGCTGGACCAGGAGCCTGTGTATTGGTCCTGATATGTCCCTAGGCCCAAATCCTCACCATCGGATGAGTTCTTCAGGACCCCGGACCCAGAAGCCGACATTTGAACCCCTGCTATGGAGGGACCCCTAGAGACGAAAAACAGAACTCTTCAGTTCCCCGAGAAAGACACAAAACCCTTGGGAGCCAGGCAGAATCCTTACAATGGAAGAATCTCCCATGGCCCCATGAGGCTAGCGCTATATTCCATGGCCAACCGAGACCCACTACCCAGAAAGAAATGCCTGCACTCCCGCCACCACATCGCCCTTATTTCAGATCCTGCGGTACTGCCCTTATGGTCCACTGATCGGGCAGGACATCTCCTCGCCCAGAACCCTATCCTGAGTTTGTGTTTGCAGACTTTTGTCCCCGAAGCCCTGACTGACAGGCCATCCAGGATTGGGTCTCTGGAGCCACAGCACAGGATTCTGCCTGCCCACCCAAAGGAAACTCTGCCTGTCACATTTGTGTAAACACTCGAGATTGGGAGACAAGTTCAATGCCCCTGTACCCACCCCAAATTTGTTGGCCGCCTTGGAAAAAGGTGCATTCAGACCCATGCCAGACATCTACCTCCAGGCAGACACCCATGTCAATGGCCCTGAGTCAGAAGATGGAACCTGACATGCCCATAGGACCTCAATAGAACCCTCTCTTAGGTTTGCAGGCATCTGCCTCCAGAGGCAATCTTTGGAATACCTGCATATAGCCCAGCACTTGATCTCTGAGCCACAAAACAGAACACCTCCTGTCCCAAGAAGGCAACCTGGCTCTTGGGAGCTGTGTCCAAGCCTCAGTGGAGGAGAATACGGCATGGCGCCTGAGCCCCAGCCATATTCTAAGGTCTCCCTGGACACATGCCAGACTTGTGAGAATGAGGGTCCCTGTCACCTCAGGCCCTTGTCACTTTGCCCCAGAGCCATCATATCCACATGGCCTTGTTCCTGGCCTGGAAGGCTAAGCAGAGCTGGGCTGTCAAGTCATCCATGCGGTGACTTCTGCTACGACATCTGTCCATATGGGGGACCCTGGTGCCATCTAAATGGACTCCCACTGTCCCACAGAAGCGAAGCTTGCTGTTCAGAACTGCTCCCAAGCCCCACCCTGGGAAGAACTAGATGGCCTCAGGAGGCCACCTCTCCACTCGTCAGCCATCATGGACACAAACCCCAGCATGAGTGACCATCTGACACATGCCCTGACTCAGGAGCTGGAGATCTCGAGTCAGACGCTGCACATGGGAAATGCAATGTGCTCGGAACTGAATGGAACCGGCACTTGTGCGTTCAGAATAACATCCTCACCCTCTTGCCACACCAGCCATGCAGATTGTTCATTTGGGAGCCACAACACAGCCTTCTGCCTGCCCTTCAGAAAGAAGAACTGTCCTAGGGATCTGCCCAGAATCCCCATGTGAGGATCAACCTTCAAGGACTTCGACCCCACCCCACTGTCCTAGGCCGCCCTGTGCACTAATGCTCTGTCTGACACAGTCAGAGCTCCCACCTCCATCAGCCCCCCAGGAGCAGGCCCATTATCCAGCACATGGGATGTGCCAAGGCCTAAGACAGTCATCTCTACCCAACCTGGTTATTCAGGCATCTGTGCACAGACCATAGCTCAAATCCCGGCCTATGGGGGAACCTCAAGCATCAAAGAGCACTCCTCCTTCCGCATGATGGAAAAAGCTTGCTGTGGGGATGGGGTCTAACCCTCAGAGTGGGAGCCAGCTGCATGACCCATGGGAGCATGCGCAGCCAGGAGGGCTGCCCTGGCCACAAACAGGCATTGTGACCCTCAGCCTGAGCAGGCTTTCAAACCAGCCCCCTCGCTAGCTGTACCATTGTATCTGACATACCCCTGTCCCAAATATTCACCCTTGGTCAGGTTCTGTAAACGCCCGGACCCAGAAGCCGACTCTGGAATCCCTGCTATGGCGGGACCCCTGAGATGGAAATTATCACTCTTCTCTTCCCCACAAAAGACAAAAAACCTGGTAACTCGGCAGTACCCTCTTAGAGGTAGTATCTCCCATCGCCCCATGAGGCTACTGCTACATTCTGTAGCCAACCGAGATGCACAAACTAGACAGAAAAGCCTATGCCCCTGCCTCCCCATCACCTTTATGTCCGACCCCGCCTCACTGCCATCACGGTCTGCAGATCGGGCCTGCCATCACCTCGCCCAGAACCCTATCCCGAGCTTGTGTTTGCAGACTTTTGTCCCCAAAGCCCTGGTTGACAAGCCCTCCTGGAAGGGGCCTCTGGAGCCACAGCATAGCATCTGCCTGTCTCCCCAAAAGAATCTCTGCCGTTCACATTTGCACAAACCCTCCAGATTGGGAGACAACTGCAATACCCCTGACCCACCCCAAATTAGTAGGCCGCCTTGGAAAAAAAGCACATTCAGTCACAGGCTGGATACCTACCTCCAGGTAGACACCCAGGTCAATGTCTCTGAGTCAGAAGTTGGTACTTGGCACACCCCTAGGACCTCAACGGAACTCTAGCTTAGGTTCACAGGCATTTGCCTCCAGAGGCAAACTCTGGAATACATACATATGGTCCAACATTTGATATCTGAGCCACAATACAGAACACCTCCGGTCCCCAGAAGGCTACCTGGCTCTTGGGAACTGATTCAAACGTGCAGGGAAGTAGAATCCTACATGACGCCTGAGCCCCCGCCACATTCTATGGTCTCCCTGGACACAAGCCAGCATTGTGACCCATCAGAATGAGACTCCCTGTCACCTCAGTCCCCTGGGCACTTTGCCCCAGAGCCACCAGATCAAAACGGACTTGTTCGTGGCAGGAAAGCTAAGTGGAGCTGGGCTTTCAAGGCAACCATGCAGTGACATCTGCTATGACGTCTTTCCATATGGGGGACCTTGCTGCCATCCAAACAGACTCCGCCTGTCCCGCAGAAGGAAAGCTTGCTGTTCGGAGCAGCTCACAAGCCCCAGCCTGGGAAGACCTCCGTGGTCTCATGAGGCCACCCCTCCACTCATCGTCCATCATGGACACAAATTCCAGGGTGAGCGACCACCTGACACATGCCCTGACTCAGGTGCTGGAGATCTCGAGTCAGACGCTGCACATGGGCAATGCCATGAGCTCGGCAGTGAACGGAACGGGCAGTTGTGCATTCAGAATTCTGTCCTCACCCTCTTGGCACGCCAGTCTTCAGGATTGTTCATTCGGGAGCCACAACACAATCTTCTGCCTGCCCTGCCGAAAGAAGAAAGGCCCTAGAGGTCTGCCCAGAATCCCCACGTGAGTATCACCCTTCTGGAACCTCAGCAGCACAACAATTTCCTAGACCGCACTGTGCACTAATGCTCTGTCTACAAAACCTGAGACCCGACTTCCCATCAGCACCACACACAGAGGGCCCCATATCCTGCAGGTGGGATGTGCCAAGGTAGAAACTCTCATCTCTACCCTACCTGGGTATTCAGTGGTCTGTTCCCAGACCATACTCAAATTCGTGCCTATGGGGGAACATCAAGCATCAAAGAGCACTCCTCCTTCCCGACGACGGGAAAAACTTGCTGTGAGAATGGGGTCTAATCCTCAGAGTGGGAGCCAGCTGCATAGCCCATGAGACCACACCCACCCAGGAGGGCTGCCCTGGCCACAAACAGGCGTTGTGACCCTCAGCCTGAGGCTGCTTTCTTTTTTTTTTTAAGATTTGACAGAGAGGTCACAAGTAGGCAGAGAGCCAGGCAGAGAGAGAAGTGGAAGCAGGTTCCCTGAAAAGCAGAGAGCCTGATGTGGGGCTCAATCCCAGGACCCTGAGATCATGACCTGAGCTGAAGGCAGAGGCTTAACCCACTGAGCCACCCAGCCACCCCTGAGGCTGCTTTCAAATCAGCCCTCTCGTTAGCTGGATCAGGAGCCCGCATATCGGGTCTGACATGCCCTTAGGCCCAAATCCTCAACCTCAGTCTCCTTGTCCAGGCGCCTGGACTCAGAAGCTGACTCCAAATTCCTGCTATGGCAGGACCCGTGAGACAGAAAACAGCACTGTTCCCTTTCCCCTGAAAGACATCAAACCTTTGGGAGGCAGGCAGAATCATCACAAAGGCAGAATCCCCCATGGCCTCATGATGCTACCGCTACATTCCGTGGGTAATCGAGACACACAACCCAGACAGAAAAGCCTGCCATCCCACATCCCCATCACCCTCATTTCAGATCCTGGGGCACTGTCCTCACGGTCCGCAGATTGGATTTGCCTATCCCGAGCTTGTGTTTTCAGACTTTGTCCCCCAAAGCCCTGGCCAACAGGACCTTCAGCATGGAGCCTCTGGAGCCACAGTGCCAGGTTCTGCCTGCCCACCATAAGGAAACTCTACCCATCACATTTGCACAAACCCTCCAGATTGGGAGATACCTGCAATGTCCCTGAGCCCAACCCAAATTCTTTGGCCACCTTGGGAAAAACGTCCATGCCAAACACCTACCTCCAGGCACACACCAAGGTCCATGGCCCTGAGTGAGAACATGGATCCTAACATACCCCTAGGACCTCAACAGAACCCTAGCTTAGCCTTGCAGGCATCTGCCTCCAGAGTAATCTCTGGAATACCTACATATGTTCCAACACTTAATCCCTGAGCTACAAAACAGAACATCTTTGGTCCCCAGAAGGCAACCTGGCAGTTGGTAGCTACGTCCAACCCTCAGGGGAGGGAGAATCCTGCATGGCGCCTGAGCCCCCGCCATATTCTAACATCTCCCTGGAATCAAGCCAGCATTGTGACCCATCAGAATGAGGCTCCCTGTCACCTCAGCCCCCTGGGCACTTAGTCCCAGAGCCACCAGATAAAACAGCCTTGTTCCTGGGCTGGAAATCTAAGCGGAACTGGGATTTCCAGGCATCCATGCAGTAACTTCTGCCACGACGTCTTTCCATATGGGGGACCCTGGTGCCATCCAAACGGACTTCCCCTGTCCCGGAGAGGGAAAGCTTGCTGTTCGGAGCAGCTCCCAAGCCTCAGCCTGGGAAAATTCCCATGGCTTCATGAGGCCACCCCTCCACTCGTCGGATATCATGAACACAAACTCCAGTGTGAGCGACCATCTGACACGTGCCCTGACTCAGGTGCTGGAGATATGGAGTGAGACGCTGCACATTGGAAATGCCATGTGCTCCGCACTGAACCCTTGGGAGATGGGCTGAATCTACGCAGAGGCAGAATCTCCCATGGCCCCATGAGGCTACCACTATATTCTGTGACCAACCAAGACACACTACCCAGACAGAGAAGCCTGCATTCCCGCATCCCCATAGTTCTCATTTAAGATCGCGCAGCGCTGCCCTCATGGTCTGCAGATCGTGCCTCCCATCACCTCGCCCCTAAACCTATTCTGAATTTGTGTTTGCAGACTTTTGTCCCCAAAGCCTTGGCCGACATGCCTTCTTTGATGGGGCCTCTACAGCCACAGCGAAGGACTCTGCCTGCCCAACCAAAGGAAACTCTGGCATCACTTGAGGGGCGGGCCAGGCCAGCTAAATGGAGACGGCCAATTGTGGGCCATGCATATATTTACTGAGGTGAGTTGCAATCCCACTGTCCACCTGTGTGTGGGCCAGGCTCAACCACCTCTATAAAGGCTGGTCTGTGAGACTGAGGGGCGGGGGTAGCAGGAGTACTTAGAGTGGCCAGTAGCAGGAGCTGTTAGGGTAGCCATTAGGAGAGCCATTGGGAGCCGTTAGGGGAGTGGTAGGAGTGGTAATGTTGGGGTTGTGGAGAGTTACAGTGCCCTTTTCGTCATTGGGAGCATCAGGAGAGGCATTTCAGGGAGCCTTGCAGTCCCGAGCAGTGGCGCCCCCGAGCGGCCTCACCGCCCAAGCACCGGTGCTGTCACTAGAATGTCGGAGATTGGCCTGGTTGGCAGCGGCCTTGGCTTCAGCAGCCAAATCAGGAGCGGCCTGTGGTACAGTGAGGGTGAGGCAGGGAGCCTCCAGGAGGGACCCCAGGGTAAGGAGGCGGTGGCCCCCAGCATGGCTCAGGCACCTATCAGTCAGTTTGATTTCTAATGCATGGGGCTCAGGCACCAACCTCTCAGTGTGCTTTCTGATGCATGGCGTGAAATAAAGCTTTGCTTGATTTTCGCTTTGTGTCAGCCTCTATCCTTTCATCACGGACTCTGTCACATTTGCACAAACCGTCCAGATTGGGGGACACCAGCAATGCCCCTGAGCCACCCCAAATTCGTTGTCCGCCTTGGAACAAAGGTGCATCCATACACAAGCAGACACCTACATCCAGGCATACACCCAGGTCAATGGACCAGAGTCAGAAGATGGAAACTGACATACCCCTAGAACCCCAATGGAGCCCGAGCTTAGGTTTGCAGCATCTGCCTCCAGAGGGAAACTCTGGAATACCTACATGTAGTCCACACTTGATCCCAGACCCACAAAACAGAACACCTCCTGTCCCCAGAAGGCAACCTGGCTTTTGGGAACTGCATCCAACCCTTAGGAGAGGAGAATCCTGCATGGCACGTAGCCAGGTCCAGAGCACCTCCCCAAATCCTAAAATGTCAGACCTTGGCTTTGAGCTCCCTTGCTTGTTCTCCTCTTCTTCATCTTCCTGCATCTCCCCACCAGCATGGAGTTTCCTCTCTCTGTCCTGCTGCAATGGCCCCTTGTTCCCCCAGTATTCCTCCTCACCTGGCTCCTTTAGAACATGTCCATCATCTGTAACAGGCACTGTTTGTTTATCCCATGAAAACCACTGTGGAATGAAAATGGGAGGCTTAAGGCAGGCTTGTGCTGCAACATCTCCTTTTAGTTCCACAGAAGGAAGCTGCACCACCCTGCGGGAATGCTCAGGGATCTTAGGCCGTTCAATCCTCTTCAAGTCATCACTTTGTAGATACACGTTGCCTTCCTGATACTGGCATGGAAGCCTTTCCGATGGCTTCACATTGGAATGGTTCTCCTCCACCAGGGTCCGTGCTTGCTCCTGTTGGCTCCAAACCGATGAGTCCGTCCTGTGCGTAAAGTTCTAGGGTGTAGGGCCTGCCTTTGGTGCTTGGTCATCTTGGAAGATGGGGAGGCCTTCTTGGTATGGTTACTGGAGATGCTAGAGGAACTCGTGTCCTCGCTGTTGAAGACTACAAGCATGTCTTTGACATGGTTGTGGGTGTTCACTGGAAGCTTTCCTCAGGTGGCCCTTGTCCTGGTCACAAGGGTCCTGATTGGGTCAGAGGACCATGCACATGTGCGGAGCGTGGACTTCCTGGCCTGAGGCTTGGTTGTGGTCCTGACCATTTCTTGACCTTTCGGGGGTAAGATGGAATTGTGGATCCTTGCCCTTCTCAGGAGTGCAGAGGGCTGGTGATGACAGTCCCTGCCAAAGACTATAAATTCGGCCATGGAGAAGGTGAAACCGATTCGCGTTGCAAACTGTCTTGGTGAAATACCCTGGCAGCTCCCATGGTTTGGGAGGGCTTTGGCACCTCCTGGCTGACCCATGACTACTAAAGCCCTGTGGCGTGATTAGACATGGCTTGGGGAGGAGTGGTTGCAAGGAGCTCAAGACTTTGTGACGTCACAGAAGCGGACTTCACTGAAGCAGCAATCCCTCTCTCATGAGCTATGAGTCCCATGGCTTTAGGTAGGAAGCCCTGGGAAGGACCAAAAAAGAGCCCTGATTCCCTGTTCATTTACTCAGGTGGTCTTTGTGGTTTCTTTCCCACTTTACCTTCATATTCAAAGAGAAAAGAACATGACAATCTATGAACCATCTTTTCAGCCAACATTTCTCCAGAGAGAGCCAGGTGTTCCTATTTCCACTGGAATGTCTAGAGATCTCAATCAACAGGGAGGCCTCTTGGGTATCATGAGATCTCTGGGAGGTTTGACATCCTCTGGGTGAGAGCGTCCTTTCGTAGGTTCTTTCCCAATTTGTTCTAGGGAGAAGGGTATGCCCTTGGTGTTTGGTCAGCTTGGAAGATAAGGGAAGGAATAAGGGAAGGAAAGTCACACTTCAAGGAAACGTGCTAGGGCATGGATGCATTGTGCTGTCCATGTCCTGATCTCCTGGTATTCTGAAACACCAGTCCTAAGGGAGGAGGGCTCTGTCAACCTGACTTTACTTGAAACACCTGTGCAAATGCCTCAAGGAGAGTGACATTCGGCATGATCGCTACCCCTGAATGAAGAGCCCTGGACAGCACACCTATCATCCTTAGTTAACGTTACATGCCAAGGTCATGGGGAGAGCCATGTTGACCAACTCTCTTAATTCAGAGGAAAAGGAACTGCCTAAATCTATGGCCTGCCATGCCCACTCTAGCAGAACTGTGGAAGTAGCTGAGATGGCCTTCAGTAGGCTACTGGATAAAGAAGGTGTCGTCCATGCAGGCCACAGATGATATCTCCGACATCAAGTGGGATGAAGCCCCGATACTCACCTTGCTACGAGTGACACAGGGCTGGGTTTTTCTCAATGTAGGAAGGAGTCAAAGAAAAATATCATATGGCTTCACTCATATGTGGCCCATGAAGAGTACCATGGACATGAGTAAAAGGAAGGGAAAACGAAAAGAGAAGAAGTCAGACAGGGAGACAAACCAGGAGAGACTCGGGACTCTGGGAACCAAGCTGAGGGTTACAGAAGGATGAGACATGTCAGGAATGAGGGAACTGGTTCATGTTATGGAGGTGGTGTGCATATATGCTCTTGATGAGCACTCGGTGGTATATGCAACTAAAGAATCAGGGAACACTATCTCACAAAAGTATGAGGGATGAAAGTCTGGCTTCCTGAACAAAAGAAAAAGTATTGAAAAGAAAGAAAAACAGGTCATTTCCCATGTAGATGAAGAAAGAAAGAGGAAAGAAATGAAGTATAGTTTTATTATCTTACTGATTAAAATGGTATACAATTGGTTTCGTATGAGGTCCTTATCTCAATTGTGTATTTGGACATTGCAAATTTGATTCTTCCCTCTTCCTACATTTCGGAATAGATGAGAAGACCCGGCATTGCCTTCATGAAATGTCTCGGAGTGTTGACCAGCAAATTGGTTTGCCCTGGCTTTTTGGGTGTTGGAAGGTGTTTGAGGAATGCTTCAAACACTTTCATCATTACCTGAGACGTCAGATGTGTATGTTCATGACCTAGTCTTGATAGTGGGTATGTGTCTTAGAATTTATCCTTTTCTCTCAGGTCTTAGATTTGCTGGCATACTTGTGTGTAGGGGACTTTTAGGTTAGGTTGTTTAGGAGAGTTTAGTCCTGAATGCTTTAATTAATTCTTGATAGGTAAGAAGTTAACTTTTCCCGTTTTGATACATTTTTTTCAATTTTTCCATTATGGTATTTTCTCTGAGGTTTGTTTCCATTAGTGTTACTGTTCACTTGCTACCTAACTTCTGTGAGACTCTTTTAATTGTGTGTGTGTGGGTGGGTGGGAGGGAGGGTGTGTTTCACAAAACGCTTAGAATGATATTTTAAGAGATATGAAGACACTCTTCTTTGGACCACAATTCAACTTGAAACGTATTGGAAACTCATATTCCGTCTCGTTTGGCCACATTTCCTGCAATGAATGTCCCATTTAATCCTCTTTAGAGAAACAGACTCTCACTTGGAACAATCACCAAATTTTGTGTGCCCGGTTAGAATCTCATTGTGTGTCCCTTTTTTCTTGCTTTTTCACATATTCCTTTCCTTCCATGAGTGAGTGAAATCGTATGTTGTTTGTCTTTCTGTGACTGACAGATGCGACACAGCCCAATGCTCTCCACCCTTCTGCCACATGTGGCAAGTTTCAAGATTCCTTCTTGCTTATGGCCAGGTAAGAGTGTGGTGCATAGGGAGGACAGGGAGACTGCAGAAAAGTCTGGGAGCTCCAGGCTTGTCTTCAGCCACCAGCACAACAGGAAGATGACCACATCAATGTAACCATGTTTTCAATGAAAACATGAAATCCCGGATGAAGCCCTAATTGCCGCCTTGTCATGAGTGACACAGGTGTGGGAGGCCGCAATAAGGCTTGAGATGAGGATCAAACCAGGCCCTGACTTGTGTCTTCTTTAAAGTCCATGTAGCATAGGCTTAGGATGGAAAATTGAGTAGCACTGAGAAAGATTCTTTGCTATGTGTGTGTGTCCACCAATGTGGCTTCCCACACGTTTACTAGTTAGATGATAGCAATTTGTTTGGGATCATAAACTCTTAAAAGGTCCTTGCTGTTCTAGCACAGCTCATAAATCAATCTCAGATTTGTTGTTACTTCTTGTATCAATACTGAACAATTGTACTAACATCAGACATTGCCTGCAGGTGTTTCCCTGGTGGGCAAACAGGCCTGATCTGGAGGGTTTTCTGTGCACATAGCAAATTCTTTTGTAACCAGTTAAAAATAGTTACTTTGGCTATACAATGCCTCACTGCCATGAAGAATGTCGGCTCTGTTGGACTACCTCCTCAGTGCACCTCCTCCCCCTATCTCTTTGTGTCTCATGTGTTTTTCTTTCACCATTCTCTTACCCTAATGTTCCTGGTGGTTTTACCGTGCTGGCCACCACAAGAGACACCCAAACAGGGACTTGAGCACATTTCAAGGGAGTGCACATACAAGTAAGTATATACCGACAGTCAGGTAAGAGGAGCCCGGGTTGACGGTTGACAGCAGGAGTAAAATATCAATGGCCATTCTCAGTCTTTAGAGCAGGATGTTTTTGTCACTGCATTACAGGCCGTTTTAAAGCAGAAGGTGTCCAAAGTCTCTAAAAAGGCTTTGCATCAGTTTTTTGAGGTAGTTTCAGATCTCTGTCCTTGTTCGCTAAAGAGGGAGCTATAAATCTGCAAGCTTGGCAAAGAGTGGGGCAAGAAATAAAGAACCAGGTCAAAATACATGGCTTCCCTACTGTTTGTCTTAATACTATGCAGGTCTGGGATAATATTCGTGAGGCATTAGATCCACAACACTCTTTTGAGCTGGTTTCTATTGCTTCCCAGGAACCTCCAGATGATATTGACGATTTTCTCAAGGAAACACAGGATATAGGGGAGCCAATGGCTGTAACTGGAGCCAACTGGGGTTAGTTTAACTTGGGACAGAGACCTGAAGGAATAGTCCAAAGCAGGTGCCAAAACTCTCTTTGTTTCGGGGAAAAGCCCTGCTTTCTCTGTCCTGATTTGGACTGCTTAACCCTAAGTTAAGTTTGGTGGTTTAATTAAGATAGACATGTCTTTGAAGTTACAGCAGTAAATGTGAAGCTTTTATTTTATCAAAGTTTACTGAAGGTCAAATAAGCTCATGTTGTTGGTTAAAATTTGTTAGCAAAAAGAAGTTACTAAACTGATGTCTCAGAGTTTTAATGGGTAATTGCTGAGATAGATTTCAAAGTCTTCGGTAACCTGAAACTTTAAAGTTTTGGTTGAATGACAAATAAAATGAAATTTTTTGGACATCTAGGTCTTAAACAAACCAAAGTGCTAAAGCATTGATTACTGAACATAGGTTTTTGCTTTTGACTTCTTAGAGCAAAGAAACTACGAGTATTTAAATTTGTTGGTAAACATGTTTTTTTTTGTGTGTGTGTGCTTAACTGATTCATAAATTTGCCAACTAAAGAATGTAGCTGTTGTAACAGCTCACAATTGGTTAATTCTTAGTCTTCACTAGAGATTAAGGTGTTTCTAAGAGTACAAAATTCTGCTTAGTGTAACTAAGACTGTTGAAAATAAGGGAAACAACTCTATAGAAAAGTTAAATGATAGGGAAGAAAGATTTAAGGAACGCGAATACATTTTGTTAAAGGTAAAAGAAGGTAATTTTGTCCTAAATAAGATGGTTGTTTAGAAGAAAATGTCTTTGGAAAAAACCTGAATGCAAAAGAAAGTTGTGAAATATTTGTGAAGGGAAATCTTCAAAAAAGGAATTTTAGATATGTTCAGGATGGACTAAGAAAGAAAAACAGCCTGCAAAGTGATTTAACACTCTCCTGGCATACCTCCATATAGATTCTACTTCCACGTGAAAGGACCATTTGGTCTGGAGAGATTGAGAAAGCGGTCCAACCTTGAGGGACTGCAAAAACACCGTGTTATCATCCCCCATTGCCTGTAACCATAGAAACTCACTCATATTCTTAAAGAATGGAACCGGAGACTGATCACCTCCCATTAACCAGGGATACCCAAAGGAGAGGGTGCCCAACCTGTTTGAGTCTGAAGAGTGCCTGACCATGTGAATGTGTCTGTATGGCTCCACTGCTTCGGCTACGGAGTCTGAGAGGGCTGCACCCTGAGTTTACATGGGGCGTCATATGGCATAATGGTCATCTATTCCATGGAGTACCTGGTCCGGTGCTGATACAGACAGACCTTAACTAAGATGCTCCTAAGTTCCCACGAGGGACATGAGCAGGACAGCATCTGAAAGATCCCCCTCCCTTTGTCTGTGACATCATTCACGATGGGAGGAAAATCTAATAAACCCACTATCTTAAGACTGCATGCTTAAAAATAAAAAGACAATGGTATAAAAAAGCTGGTTTTCTCTCTGTTTAAAGGATAACGTTTTCTTAGTTTAATCTGTTATGGTTTTCTCTTGGCCTGCCCAGAAATTTCAGTTTCTATGTTTTGTTTTAGCAGGTGTTTAACATCCCTAATTATACTTAGGCATGTGTTTTAAAATTTTCTAAAGTTTTAACAATTGTCGACAAGATTTAAATTGTAAATGAGATCACTTTGACTCATAAGACTTTTCCTTGGTATACTAAGTTACTTAGTAAGTACTGCTAAGCCAATAATAAACCTTGTGTTGCATTTGGGTTAGTGCTGTAACTACTCTAAGGGTTCTATACATTTCCTAAAGCTTTAATGTTTTGATAAGGTGTTCACCTGGTAATTTAACCATATCTATTCTGAGTTTTTGTCATTTGTAATTGTTTTAATTATTTGTAAGATGAGTTGTGCCTTAAAGAAGATTCAGATAAAGGACTTTCAGGAAAATACAGATGCTTGATATACTTGAAAATCCTAAAACTGAAATGGGTAACAATTTCCAGAAGTAGAGCTGTATTCGGACTAAACCAGATTTAGTAACATGGGACTAAATAGACTAAAAGTTTATAGTGTTGTGTCTCTTAATGTTTTGTCTTATTTTAAACATTGCTGGTTCTTGGATGTTTGCTCTTCCATACTAGGGATACTTTTTTTCTTAAGACGTCTGTGACTTAGAGAAATGTAAAATTTTATTTGCAAACAAATCAAAGGATTCAACTTTTCTCTCTATCTGAACCCTCTGAAAATCAAAAGGTCTCAGTAAGTATTCTTTCTTCCATGGCAATCAGTCATTTGCATAAATTCAATAAGAATCCATTCTCCTTGTAACAGGACACTATTGGAAACATGGGTTATTTTACCAAGACTTTTCAAAAATTTTGCCAAACTCTTCAAATTAAACATTTGATGAGTATTCTTTATAATTCTCAAGGGCAAGCCACTACAAAAAGAGCTAATGGAGTCTAAAAATCCTTTTTTCAAAAAATTAAAAGCTGGGGAGATACTACAGGGAACAGTGAAATATTCACCTCATATGCATTTAGTTTTAACTCTTTATGTTTTAAATTGTTGGATATAGGTCGCACAGCAGTTGAATGGCCAGAACAGATGGAGAAGAAGAAGACGTCTCCCCCCTTACAGTTGGAGCTTAATAAGAGATCTCCTGAATCAGGCCCTAGAGATAGTGAATCAGATCCAACTCAGTGAAGCGTTGATCACTATATTATTCACATTATTAACTATGGTTGGCCTCCCTCATAGTGAGGCCACAGCCTATTGGCATATCTGCCTGACCCACCTACTATAAGGCCTGTTACTTGAGATGATCCCACTCACCGAGTACACACTAATGTTACAGATTATTTCAGGGGAGGTAGCTCTGATGGCATGGAGTGTGCAGAGCATTATATGAATTGGACTAGTCTAGCAGCTCAAGTACCTATATGTTTCCAGTTACACTCCTCTGGACATGATTTTATCAATGGGTGTATGGTGGTCCAATTGAGACCTCATATAGTTACATATATTTTAGGATACGCAAGAGGTAGAATCATTTGGTCTGATTCTGAGATAGGGTTGGAAATATGGACAGTCTATGAGGTTATAGGTGACAAAACTCCTAACACTCCCCAGAGAGATATGTGTCCTCCTGGTTACCCTAATTGTCCCCCAAAATTAAACTATTCTAACCCATGCATCCATTCTAATCCAGGCCTCATTTGGACAGAATGTCTCCAAGAAAAGCCCTTGATCCTTTCTCCTCATGGACTCCCTGATTTCTCCATCACCGATTGGTCAAGAATGAATAGAGAAGAACCTCTGTGGTATGTTTCTTACCCTACCGGCCTATCAATGCATAATGTGACTATCCCTGTAGGGGCCTGTGTTCCCATACCTTTTGTACTGGTAATGGGCTCGGGAACAATAGTTCTCACCTCCTTTCTGGGGGGGGGCACCTACTGTATAACATCCATTGTAACAACTGTGTGTTAACTAATTGTTTATCGTAGTAATGTTAGTCTTGATTTAGTGGATCTGCAAAAAGATATATCAAACATCAGTCAGTCTCAACTGGATGTAGTTAACCCTGCTGAAGTGGTTGCACATATCCTAGATAGTCTCCACGGGTTTAACCCTGGTAACTTGCTAAAACATTCATTCTGATTGTTCACCGGACTTCCCATTATTTTATTTACTCTTATGTTAATATGGTGCATTGCACAGTTTCGTGCGAGACAGCAATGGCTATGTGTCCAAGCACAAATGCATTTGCTTGACTTACTTAAAAAGGAAGGGGGAGATGTTGGAATCCGTGATAAGGCTTAAGACGAGGACCTAACCAGGACCTGACTTGTGTCTCCATTAACATCTGAATAGCCTAACAAAAGGCGTAGGATGAAAAAGTTGAGTAGCACTGAGAGAGGGTCTGTCTATGTGTTGTGCGCTCACCATTTTGGCTTCCCACATGTTTACTAGTTAGATGAGAGCAATTTGGTTGGGGTCATAAACTCTTAACTGGTCCTTGCTGTTCCAGCACAGCTCATAAATCACTCTCAGGTTTGTTGTTACTTCTTGTATCGGTATGGAACAATTGTACTAATGTCAGATATTGCCTGCAGGTGTTTCTCTGAAGTGGGCAAAACAGGGCTGGTCTGCAGGGTTTTTTGTGCATGTAGCAAATTCTTTTGTAACCAGTTAAAAATAGTTAATTGGCTACATAATGTCTCACTGCCATGAATAAATTTGGCTCAGTTGGACATCCTCCTCAATACTCCTCCTGTCCCCATCTCTTTGTCTCTCAAGACTTTTTCTTTCACCATCCTCTTACCCTCACATTTCCAGTCGATTTGCCACACAGGGCTGGGTTATACTCAATGAATATGGAAGCAGTCCAAGGGAAATATCATATGGCTTCACTCATATGTGTTCCATGAGGAATACCATGGATATTAGGAGAAGCAAGAGAAAACGGAAAGAGAAGAAATCAGACAGGGGGACAAACCAGGAAAGACTCAGGACTCTGGGAACCAAGCTGAGGGTTACAGAAATATGAGACATGTCAGGAATTAGGGAACTGGTTAATGGTATGGAGGTGGTGTGGCAAATTTGATGTTGATGAGCACTCTGTTTTATATGCCACTAAAGAATCAGGGAACACTATCTCACAAACATATGAGGGATGAAAGGCTGGCTTCCTGAACATAAGAAAAAGTATTGAATAGAAAGAAAAACAGGCCATTTCACATATAGATGAAGAAAGAAAGAGGAAAGAAAGGAAGTATAGTTTTATTATCTTACAGATTAAAATGGTATGCAATTGGTTTCCTATAAAGTCCTTATCTGAATTCGGTCTTTGGACATTGCAAATTAGAATCTTCCCTCTTCCCTCTATTTTGGGAATAGATGAGAAGAACCGACATTGACTTCCTTAAATGTCTCAGGGCGTGTAACAGGAAATTAATTTGAACCTGGGTTTGTGGTTGTTGGGAGGTGTTTGATGAATGCTTCAAACACTTTCCTCATTACCTGAGATGTCAGATATGTATGATCATGACCTAGACTTGGTAGTGGGTATGTATCTCAGAATTTATCCTTTTCTCTCAGGTATTGGATTTGCAGGCGCACTTGTGTGTAGAGGTCTTTTAGGTGAGGTTGTCTAGGAGAGTTTAGTCCTGAATGCTTTAATTAATTCTTGATAGGTAAGAAGTTAACTTTTCCATTTTTGTTGGTCTGTGACTTTGATAATTTTTTCCTTTATGGTATTTTCTCTAAGGTTTGTTTCTATGAGTGCTACTCCTTACTTGCTCCCTAAGTTCTATGGGACACTTTTAAGTGTGTGTGTGTGGTTGGGTATGAGGGTGGGTGTGTTTCACAAAACGCTTAGAATGATATTTTAAGTGATATGAACACGTTCTTCTTTGGCTCACAATTCACCTTCAAAAATATTAGAAACTCATGTTCCATCTCGTTCGGCCACATTTCCTGCAATGGATATCCAATTTAATCCTCTTTTAGAAACACAGACTCTCCCTAACCTGCCATGGAACAAACACCAAATTTTCTGTGCCCAGTTAGAGTCTCATTGTGTGTCCCTTTTTTCTTGCTTTTTCACCTGTTCCTTTACTTCCATGAGTGAGAGAAATTGTATGGTATTTTCTTTCTGTGACTGACAGATGGGATGCAGCCCAATGCTCTCCACCCTTCTGCCACATGTGGCAAGTTTCAAGATTCCTTCTTGCTTATGACTAGGTAAGAGTCTATGGTGCATTGGGAGGACAGTGAGATTACAGAAATATATAGCAACTCCTGGCTTGTCTTCAGCCATCAGCCCAACAGGAAGATGACCACATCAATGGAACCATTGCGTCAATGAACATGAAGCCTAGAAATCAAACTCCACAGTGAAAGAGAAAAGAAGTCACAGAGACCATGGGAGAAGGGTGTAGATCTGTCTTAGGGTAGAAGTGGATGGTTGTTGCTTCAGAGGGCAGGGAGCCATGGCCAAAGACAAAGACCCAGGAGAACAGAGCACACTGGGAGCTCACAAGTTGGATGTTGACCCATAACTATTTGAGGAAAAATAGAGAGGGTCTGAATGGCACGAGAACTGGCAACCACAGGGTCTTGAGGCTCAGGTATCTCAGATCAGCATGCTTGACAGATATAGACCCAGAGAGCATTTTGTTTCACCTGCAGAGGACACCAGCAAGCAGCCGGGTGCAGACAGCCTGGAAACAATGATGAGAAACAATTCCTGTTGACACAGTGGTATGATTATTGTTTCTTGTGAAGCATCCGTGATAGGCACAGTTCATGGTGATGCCTTGAAGGGGGCATAAGAATCTGGAGCTCTACCACCATCAGCATAAAGTCCTAGCTAGTGGCCACAGACAGGATGGTGCGGACATCCGCTGCCTAATCTGCAATCATGTAGTCCCAACCCTGGAAAATTATTTGGACTGACTTCCAAGGGCCTTGTTGCTTAGTACCAGGAGAATAGACCCTCCACTGGGGACTAGAGGAAATCTTTAGCCATATCCCTCTCTCCTGACCACAGCATTAAGCAGGCCTTAGTAATGTTGAGTGTGTTGAAAGTCTCCTTTCACAGGCATACCAGAGCCCAACAAGGTAAACCTCACCATATTAGGACCCAGACTCTAAAGACTCTGAATGGCAGTCAACGAGTGTCTCTGCAGAGGACTGAGAAAGAAGAGAGGGGATAGCCACAACTCAACCCAGGGGGAATTCCATATATACCCGAGACTCCATCAAGGGTCAGCCAGTGGCACTCAATGACATCTTCATCCTAAAGAAATTACCCTCAGTGTAGAAAACAGAAGACACTTTTCGAATACAGAGAAGAATACAGAGACCTGACTAAGGCAACGATGGAAGAATCAATTGATGCCAAGGCAAAAGAACAAGAAATGGTCATGGCCACACAATTGAAGTGAAACCTGTACATGTCCCATGCCAGGTGGACGATGTAAACAGGAGCCAGGATACTCACTCTGAATCAGAAAAACATAGAAGGAATCAAGGAGTCTCAGACCACAGAAATAAAGGTGATAAAAAATAAAATGAAGAGGTCCTAATGAAAAGATTTGTTAGCAGACTAGATGCAAAGTTCAGGAAGCTGGCAGAACCAGAGGATCCAATGAGTCACCTGGAAAGCAAGTACTAGAAAAAAAAAGAAGCGAAGCAAAGGAGAGAAGGAATAATGATGTCACAGGACATTGGACTTAGGGAAATCCTTGTCTGCAATGAATGTCTATGGGTGCTTATTGTAGGAGACCTAGAAAAGAGAGAAAATAGTGGGCCCAACATTTTTTTGAGAAATCAGAGCTGCAAACATCTCTCATCTGGGGAAGAAACAGAGATCCAGATTCCGAGGCACAGATGACTCCCAGCACCATCCACAGAAGCAGACCAACACAAGACATAGTGTCATTCACCCTTCCAAAGCTAGCAATGGAGGAATTGTCTTCACCCTAATGTGCTTGGCAGACCAGTGTTTCTAAAGTCATGTGCCTTACTTCGAGGAGACCAGCTATGCCAGCACTAGCAGAACGTTGTATAGAGCAAGCCACACCAGCCCAAGCCAAAACTTAATCTCCTGCATTTCTAAACAATAATAGAGCAGGAGTTCTTGTCTAGAACAATGAGGTTTTAAGTAGACAAAGATTGTGTCCAGGGGTGTCTCCATCAATTCAGAAGTGGCCTTCCGCTCTGCTCCTTAACCAGGCTCATTGGAATGTCTCCCACCTCAGGTTCCCCACTCAGAGGCAAGTCTGCTTCTCCCTCTCCAGCTCACCCACTGATTATGTACTCCCTGTCTCTATCTGCCCCATACATGCAAGCACATTGTTGAAAAACATCAACAACAACAAGAAACAGTAGATAAGGATTGACTGAGGCCAGAGGATGCTTTATTCAATCTGGACCTCCGCCTCTATGGAACGCAGCCAGGCCCAGAGAACCACCCACCATCCTAAAATGCCAGACCGTGGCTCTGAGCTCCCTTGTTTGTTCTCCTCTTCTTCGTCTTCCTGCATCTCCCCAACTGCATGGAGGATCTGCTCTCTGTCCAGCTGCAATGGCCCCTTCTTCTCCCATTGTTGCCTCCTCACCTGGCTCCATTAGAACATGCCCATCATGCGTAACAGGCACTGTTTGTTTATCCCATGAAAATCATTGCGGAATGAAAATGGGAGGCTTAAGGCAGCCTTGTGCTGCAACATCCCCATTTCGTTCCACAGAAGGAAGGTGCACCACCCTGCGGGGATGCTCAAAGATCTTAGGCCGTTGAATCCTCTTCAAAGTGTCCTTTTGTACATACATGTTGTCTTCTTGAAACTAGTCCAGAAGTCTTTCCGATGGCTTCACATGGGCAATGGGGCTCCTCCACCAGTGTCCGTGCTTGCTCCTGTTGGCTCCAAACTGATGAGTCCGTCCTGGGCCTAAGGTTCTAGGGTGTAGGGTCTGCCTTTGGTGCTTGGTCAGCTTGGAAGATGGGAGGCCTACTTGGTATGGTTACTGGATATACTAGCGGAACTCGTGTCCTCACTGTTGAAGACTAAAGACATGTCTTTGTCATGGTTGCGGGTGTTCAATGGGGGCTTTCCTCGAGTGGCCCTTTTCCGGGTCACAGGGTCCTGATTGGGTCGGAGGATCATGCACATGTGTGGAGCGTGGAGTTCCTGGCCTAAGGCTTGGTTGTAGTCCTGAGCATTTCTTGAATTTTCGGGGGTAAGATGAAATTGTGAATCCTTGCCCTTCTCAGGAGTGCAGAGGGCTGGTGGTGACAGTCCCTGCCAAAGACTACAAATTCAGCCCTGGAGAATGTGACACCAACTCGCTTTGCAAACTGTCTTGGTGAAATACCCAGGTGGCTCCAACGGTTTGGGAGGGCTTTGGCAACTCCTGGCTGACCCATGACTACTAAAGCCATGTGGCATGATTAGATATGGTTTGGGGAGGAGTGGTTGTGAGGAGCTCAAGACTTTGTGATGTCACAGAAGCTGAATTCACTGAAGCAGCAATCCTTCTCTCATGATCTATGAGTCCTATGGCTTTAGGTAGAAAGTCCTGGGAAGGACCAGAAAAGAGACTTTTATGTCTATTTATTTACTCACGTGGTCTTTGTGGTTTCTTTCCCAATTCACCTTTCTATACAAAGAGAAAAGAACATGACATTTGGTGTACCGTCCTTTCGAACATCATTTCTCCAGAGAGAGCCAGGTGTTCCTATTTCCACTGGAATGTCTAGAGATCTCAATCAACAGGGAGGCCTCTTGGGTATCATGAGATCTCTGGGAGGTTTGACATCCTCTGGGTGAGATCGTCCTTTCGTAGGTTCTTTTCCCAATTTGTTCTAGGGAGAAGGGTCTGTCTTTTGTCCTTGGTCAGCTTGAAAGATAAGGGAAGGAATAAGGGAATTAAAGTCACAATTTCAAGGAAACGTGCTAGGGTATGGAAGCATTGTGCTGTCCATGTCATGGTCTGCTGGCATTTTGAAACACCAGTCCTAAGGGGGGAGGGCTCTGTCTACCTGATTTTACCTGAAAAACCTTTGCAAAGGCTTCAAGGAGAGTGACATTCTGCATGATTGCTACCCCTGAAAGAAGAGCCCTGGACAGCACACCTGTCATCATCAGTTAACGTTACATGCCGAGGTCATGAGGAGAGCCATGTTGACCAACTCTCCTAATTCAGAGGAAAAGGAACTGCCTAAATCGATGGCCTGCCATGCCCACTCTAGCAGAACTGTGGAAGGAGCCGATATGCCCTTCAGTAGGCTACTGGATAAAGAAGGTGTGGCCCATCCAGGACACAGATGATACCTCTGACATATGTGCTTTGGCTCCAGAGGCCCCATCCTGGAGGACATTTCATCCAGGGCTTTGGGGACAAAAGTCTGCAAACACAAACTGGGGATTTGGTTCTGGGCGAGGTGATCGCTGGCCCGATCAGTGGACTATAAGGGCAGTGCTGCAGGATCTGAAATGTGGGCGATAGGGAGGCGGGAGCACAGTCTTTTCTGTCTGGGTAGTGTGTCTCTATTGGCCACAGAATGTAGCAGTAACCTTTTGGGGCCATGGGAGATTCTTGCTTTGTAAGGATTCTGCCCGTCTCCCAAGGGTTTGGTGTCTTTGGGGGGTAAGCGGAGAATGCTGTTTCCGTCTCTGGGGTCCCGCAATAGCATGGAATCCAGAGTCGGCTTCTGGGTCCAGGCACCTGGAGAACCCCACTGAGGGTGCGGATTTTGCCCTAGGGACATGTCACACATGACAGGCGGGCTCTTGGTCCAGCTAGCGAGGGGGCTGGTTTGAAAGCCTGCTCAGTCTGAGGCTCCCAATGCCTGTGTTGCCAGGGCCACAATCCTTGGTGGGTGTGGTCTCATGGGTCATGAAGCTGGTTCCCAGTCTGGGGGTTAGACCCCCATTCCCACATCAATCTTTTCCCATCATGGGGAAGGAGAAATTCTCTTTGATGCTTGACATTCCCCCATAGGCTGGGATTTGTGGTATGGTCTGGGCACAAACCCCTCAATACACAGGTTGGGTACAGATGACAGTCTCTGGCCTTGGCACATCCCACCTGAAGGATATGAGGCCCTCTACCTGGGGGGCTGATGGGATGTCGGGGCTCAGGCTGTGTCCTGATAGAGCATTAGAGCTCAGGGCATCCTAGGACATTGGGGTGCCATCGAGGACCGTGCAGCTTGATCCTCACATGGGGATTCTGGGCAGACCTCTAGGGCCCTTGTTCTTTTTGGAGGGCAGGCAGAAGACTGCATTGTGACTCCCGAATGAACAATCTGGAGGGCTGGCAGGGCAAGAGGGTGAGGACAGAATTCTGAACACACAAGTGCTGGTTCAGTTCAGTGCTGAGCACATAGCATTGCCAATGTGCAGCATCTGGCTCGAGATCTCCAGCACCTATTCAGGGCACATGTCAGATGGTCTCTCATGATGGAGTTTGTGTCCATGATGGCCAAAGCGTAGAGTGGTGGCCTCATGAGGCCATGGAGGTCTTCCCAGGCTGGGGTTTGTGAGCTGCTGAAGAGCATGCTTTCCTTCTGCGGGACAGCAGGAGTCTGTTTGTATGGCAGCAGGGCCCCCCACATGGAAAGATGTCGTAGCAGAAGTCACTGCATGGATGACTGGAAAGCCCAGCTCTGCTTAGACTTCCAGCCCAGGAACAACGCCTTTTTGATCTGGTGGCTCTGGGGCAAAGTGTCCATGGGGCTGAGGTGACAGGGAGCCTCACTCTGATGGGTCACAGTGCTGGCTTGTCTCCAGGGAGATCTTAGAATGTGGCAGTGGCTCACATGCCATGCAGGATTCTCTCCTCCCCTGAGGGTTGGACGCAGCTCCCAAGAGCCAGGTTGTCTTCTAGGACAGGAGGTGTTCTGTTCTGTGGCTCAGGGATCACGTGTTGGACCATATGTAGGTATTCCAGAGTTTCCCTCTGGAGGCAGATGCTGCAAACCTAAGCTCGGGTTCTTTTGGGGTTCTAGGAGTATGTCATTTTCCATCTTCTGACTCTGGTCCATTGACCTGGGTGTCTGCATGGAGATAGGTGTCTGCATGTGTTGATGTGCCTTTGTTCCAAGGCCGCCAAAGAATTTGGGGTGGGCTCAGGGGCATTGCAGGTGTCTCCCAATGTGGAGGGTTTGTGCAAATGTGACCAGCAGAGTTTCCTTCACGTAGACAGGCAGATCCTACGCTGTGGTTCCAGAGGCCCCTTCCAGGAGGACCTGTCTACCAGGGCTTTGGGGACAAAAGTCTGCAAAAACAAACTCGATATAGGTTCTGGGTGAGGTGATGGCAGGCCCGATCTACAGAACGTGATGGCAGTGCGGTGGGGTCGGACATGAGGGTGATGGGGAAGCAGGGGCATAGGCTTTTCTGTCTGGGTTGTGTGTCTCGGTTGGCCACAGTATGTAGTAGTAGCCTCATGGGGCGATGGGAGATACTGCCTCTGAGAGGATTCTGCCGGGCTGCCAAGGATTTGGTATCTTTTGGGGGGAAGGGAAGAGTGATGACTTCCGTCTCAGGGGTCCTGCCATAGCAGGGATTCCAGAGTCGGCTTCTGGGTCCAGGCGCTTACAGAACCCGACCAAGGGTGAATATTTGGGCCAGGGGCATGTCAGGTAAAATATACGGGCTCCTGGTACAGCTAGCGAGGGGGCTGGTTTGAAAGCCTGCTCAGGCTGAGGGTCACAATGCCTGTTTGTGGCCAGGGCAGCAATCCTGGCTGGGAGTGCTCTCATGGGCCATGCAGCTAGCTCCCACTCTGAGGGTTAGACCCTATTCCCATCGTGGGCAAGGAGGAGTGCTCTTTGAGACTTGAGGTTCCCCGATATGCCAGAATGTGATCTATGGTCTGTGCACAGATGTCTGAATATCCAGGTTGGTTAGAGATGACTGTCTTAGGCATTGGCATATCCCACATGACAGATATTGGGCCCACTGCCTGGGGGGTTGTTGGAGGTCGGGGCTCTGGCTGTGTCAGACAGAGCATTAGTGACCAGGGCAGCCTAGGACAGTGGGGTGGGGTCGAGGTCCTTGAAGGTTGATCCTCACATGGGGATTCTGGGTAGACCACTAGGACAATTCTTCTTTCTGGAAGGTAGGCAGAAGGCTGGGTTGTGGCTCCCAAATGAACAATCTGGATGGCTGGCATGGCAAGAGGGTGAGGATGTTATTCTGAATGCACAAGTGCCGTTCCATTCAGTGCCGAGCCTTGGCACATGGTATTTCTCATGCTCAGCGTCTGACTCGAGATCTCCAGCTCCTGAGTCAGGGCACGTGTCAGATGGTCGCTCACACTGGGGTTTGTGTCCATGATGGCCGACGAGTGGAGAGGTGGCCTCCTGAGGCCATGGATTTCTTCCAAGGCTGGGGCTTGGGAGCTGCTCTGAACAGCAAGCTTCGCTTCTGTGGGACAGTGGGAGTCCAATTGGATGGCACCAGGGTCCCCCATATGGACAGATGTCGTAGCAGAAGTCACCACATGGATTCCTGGAAAGCCCACCTCCGCTTAGCCTTCCAGGCCAGGAACAGGCCGTTTGGATATGGTGGCTCCGGGACAAAGTGACAAGGGCCTGAGGTGACAGGGAGCCTCATTCTCATGGGTCACAAGGCTAGCTTGTGTACAGGGAGACCTTAAAATATGGCTGCGGCTCAGGCGCCATGCAGTATTCACCTCCCATGCGGCTTAGACACAGCTCCCAAGAGACAGGTTGCCTTCTCGGGACAGGAGGTGTTCTGTTTTGTGGCTCAGGGATCAAGTGTTGGGCCATATTTAGGTATTCCAGAGATTGCCTCTAGAGGCAGATGCCTGCAAACTTAAGCGAGGGTTCTGTTGAGGTCCTAAGGGTATGTCAGGTTCCATCTTCTGACTCAGGGCCATTGAACTGAGTGTCTGCCTGGAGGTAGAGGTCTGGCATGGGTCCGAATGTGCCTTTTTCCAAGGCAGCCAACGATTTTGGGGAGGGTACAGGGGCATTGAAGTTGTCTCCCAATCTGGACGGTTTGTGCAAATGTGATGGGCAGAGTTTCCTTTGGCGGGGCAGGCAGAATCCTGCTGTGGCTCCAGAGGCCCCATCCTGGAGGGCCTGTCAGCCAGGGCTTCAGGGACAAAAGTCTGCAAACACAAACTTGGGATAGCGTTCTGGGCAAGGAGCTGTCCTGACGATCAGCGGATCATAAGGGCAGTATCACACAATCTGAAATAAGGGCGATGGGGTGGCGGGAGTTCAGGCTTTTCTGTCTGGGTAGTGGGTCTTGGTTGGCCATGGAATGTAGCGCTAGCCTCATGGGGCCATGGGAGATTCTGCCATTGTAAGAATTCTGCCCGGCTGCCAAGGGTTTGGTGTATTTCTGGAAGAACTGAAGAGTGCTGTTTCCATCTCAGAGGTCCCTCCATAGCAGGGTTTCCAGAGCCGGCTTCTGGGTCCGGGCTCCTGGAGATTCTGACCGATGGTGAGGATTTGGGCCTAGGGGCATATCAGGCCTGATATGCAGACTCCCGGTCCAGCTAGTGAGGGGCTGGATTGAAAGCGGGCTCAGAATTAGGCTCATAATGCCTCTTTTTGTCCGGAGCCGCCCTCCATGGTGGGTGTGCTCTCATGGGCCATGCAGCTGGCTCCCACTCTGAGGGTTAGACCCCCATTCCCACAACAAACTTTTCCAATTGTGTGGCAGGAGGAGTGCTTTTTGATCTTGATATTCCCCCATAAGCTGGGACTTGTGCTATGGTCTGGGCACAGACGCCTGAATACCCAGATTGGTATAGATGACACTCTCTGGCCTTGGCACATCCCACCTGCAGGATATGGGGCCCACTACCTGGGGGACTGATGGGAGTTCGGGGCTCAGGCTCTGTCAGACAGAGCATTAGTGCACAGGGTAGCCTAGGACATTGGGGTGCCGTCGAGGACCGTGCAGGTTTATCCTCACTTGGGGATTCTGGGCAGACCCCTAGGACCCTTCTTATTTCTGGAGGGCAGGCAGAAGACAGCGTTGTGTTTCCCGAATGAACAGTCTACTGGGCTTGCGGTCCACGAGGGTGATGACGGAATCTGAACACACAAGTGCCTGGTCAGTCAGTGCCAAGCACGTGGCATTAAAAAATGTGCAGCATCTGACTCGAGATCTCCAGCAACTGAGTCAGGGCAAGTGTCAGATGTTCGCTAATGCTGCAGTTTGTGTCCATGATGGCCAACGAATGGAGGGGTGGACTCATGTGGCCATAGAGGTCATCCCAGGCCTGGGCTTGTGAGCTGCTAGGCGGGCTCCTCATAAAGCTTGGGAGAGGCTTGTTTGAAATCATCTCAGGACTAGGGTCACGATGCCTCTTTTTGACCAGGGCAGATCTCAAGGGTGAGCGAGGTCTCATGGGACACACAGCTGGCTCCCACTCTGAGGGTTTGACACCCACCCCCACAGCAAGCTTTTCCTAACTTAGGGAATCAGGAGTGCTCTTTTGTGCTTGAGGTTCCCCCATAGGCTGGGATTTGGCTAAGGTCTGGGCACAGATGCCTGAACACTCAGGTAGGGTAAAGATGATGACCTCAGGCCATGGCCGCTCCCCCTGCAGGATAAGGGGTCTGCTACCTGTAGGGCTGACTGGACGTTGTGGCTCAGGCAGAGTCAGATAGTTATCAGTGCCCAGCGCAGCCAAGGATGAAGGTGTGCCATCGAGGGCCATGCAGTTTGATCCTCACATGGGGATTCTGGCCCTTCTTCATTTTGGAAGGTAGGTTGAAGTCTGTGTTGTGGCTCCAGAATTCCCAATCTCGCAGGCATGTGAGCCAGGATGTTGATGACGGGATTCTGAATGCACCAGTGCTGGTTCAGTTCAGTGCAGAGTGCATGGGAGTTCAAATATGCAGCATCTGAATCGAAATCTCCAGCACCTGAGTCAGGGCAAGGGTCAGATGGTCGTTCATGCTGGTGTTTGTGTCCATGATGAATGGAGGGGTGGCCTCAAGAGGCCATGTCATATTCTGCCTCCGTGCAGAATTTGCATGGCTCCCAGTTTTGGTGTCTTTCTGGATGAAGGGAAGAGAGTTGTTTTCCGTCTCAGGGTTCCCGCCATAGCAGGCATTCCAGAGTCGGCTTCTGGGTTCGGGTGCTTGGAGAACCGGACTGAGGGTGAGAATTTTGGTCTAGGGGCATGGTAGGCCTGATATACGGGCTCTTGGTCCATCTAGCAAGGGGGCTGGTTTGAAAGCAGGCTCTGGATGATTGTCACAATGCCTGTTTGTGCCCATGGTGGACATGCTGGGTGGGCGTGGTCTCATGGGCCATGCATCTGGCTCCCACTCTGAGGGTATGGCCCCTATCCCCACAGCAAGCGTTTCCATCCATGGGGAAGGAAGAGTGCTTTTTTGTGCTTGAGGATTCCCCCATAGGCCGGGATTTGAGTTATGGTCTGGGCACTGATCCCTGAACACCCAGGTTAGTTAGACATGACAGCCTAGGGCCCTGGCCAGTTCCATCTGCAGGAGATGGCACCTGCTACCTGGGTCAGGGAGGAGGTCGGGGCTCAGGCTCTGTCAGACAGAGCATTAGTGCACAGTGCTTCCTGGATATTGGGGTTCCATCAATGGCTGTGCAGTTTGAAACTCACATGGGGATTCTAAGCAGACACATAGGGCCCTTCTTTCCGGAGGGCAGGCAGAAGGCTGCTTTTTGGCTCTAGAATTCCCAATCTGGAGTGCTTGCAGGCCAGAGGGGTGAGAACGGAAATCCGAAAGCACAAGCACCAGTTCCGTTCCGTGCCGAGCACACGGCATTTCCAATGTGCAGCGTCTGACTTGAGATCTCCAGCACCTGATTCAGGCGAGTTTTGGATGGTCGCTTACGCTGCAGTTTGTGATACTAGATGAATGGAAGGGTGACCTCATGAGGCCATGAATGTTTTCCAAGGCTGGGGCTTCTGAGCTGCTCCGAACAGCAAGCTTTACTTCTGCAGGTTAGGGGGAGTTCATTTCGATGGCTCCATGGTCCCCCATATGGAAAGACATGGTAGCAGAGTTCACCGCATAGATGTCTGGAAAGCCCAGCTCAGCTTATTCTTTCATCCCAGGAACAAGGCAGTTTGGATCTGGTGGCTCTGGTACAAGTGCCCGGGGGATGATTTGACAGGGAGGCTCATGCTGATGGGTCGCCCTGCTGGCTTGTGTCCCAGGAGACCTTAGAATGTGGCAGGAGCTCATGCACCATGCAGGATTCTCCTCCCCTGAGGATTGGACACAGCTTCCAAGAGCCAGCTTGCCTTCTGGGGATAGGAGCTGCTCTGATTTTTGGATCAGGGACCCAGCGTTGGGACATATGTAGGTACTAATGTATGGGCCTGGTTAGCCAGAGGAACTTACTTGTAAACCCCGGATATAGGGGCGGTATAGGCCTGATTGCAGTATCCAATCAGTGGGGTGCGCATATAAAACTGTGGTGAGTTGAAATCTCATTGGCCACCTGTGTGTGGGCCGGGCTCAACCACCTCTATAAAGTTTAATCTGTGAGGCTGGGGGGTGTGCAATTAGGAGGATTTAGAATAGCCATTAGAGATGTAGGAGGAGTTAGAATAGCCGTTAGTGAAATAGGAGGAGTTAGAATAGCCATTAGAGAAGTAGGAGGAGTTAGAATGGCACTTAGCGTAGTAGGAGGAGTTAGAGTAACCATTAGAGCAGCCGTTGGGAGCTGTTATGGTAGTCGTAGGAGTGATAGCGTTGGAGTCGTCAGGAGCATCAGAGCTTCAGGATCATTGGGAGCATCAGGAGTGCCATTGCTGGGAGCTGCCCGACCCTGAGCAGCAGAACCACCATGAGTGGCCTCGCCTCCCCGAGCAGCAGTGTCGTCCTCGATCCGCCACTCCATGGCCCTGCCATGACCGCCTCGCTGCCCCGAGCTGTGGCCTCCCCAGAGCGGCATCATTCCGGGGAGCTGACTCATTGGCATGCTGCCTCATCGGAATGTGGCCTGGTCCACAGCGGCCTCTTCATCATCGGTTGCGGACTTCGTCCAGCGTGTGTCCTCGTCCAGAGTGGCCTAGTCTGGGGAGTGGCCTGGTCTGGAGCGGCCTCATCCAGAGCATGCTTGTCCACAGCGGCCTCATCTGGGAGCAGCCCTGTTGAAGTGGCTTCATAGGGAGCAGAGTCTGTTTGTCAAGGTTGTCGTCCTCGTCATCCTCGCCTTTGTCATCAGGAGCGGCGTCCTCATCGTTGTCGTCTCTACGTAAGAAATGGCCCCGACCGTCATTTTGATTTTTGATGCTTGGTGTGAAATAATGCTTTGCTTGATTTTCGCTTTGTGTCAGTCTCATTCCTTTTTCACAGACCCTAACATTGAGGGCACGCCAGGGATCAAAAAACGAGAATTGAGCCAGCATCAGAATTTATGGGAAAAGCCTCAGAGGTGTTGGAATCTTCTTCATCTTTCTGGTTGGAGCTCCAGGGTAAGGCCCACTGGGGACAATCTGGATGCAGCCATGCTCCCCAGGGCTGGAGCCGATGCGCAGATGCCCCTTCCCTCTGCTGGTAGATGGACATGGGGTTAGAGTCCCCCTTGGCAGTCGGGGGGTTTCGAGTCCACCTCGATGGTCAGGGGTTTCGAGTCCCCATCGACGGTCACCAGGGGTTTCGAGACCCCTAGGCGGTCATCGGGGGTTGGAGCCCCCGAGGGTGTTATTGGGGGTTCGAGACCCCTAAGCGGTGAGGGAGTTTGAGTCCCCCTAGAAAATATCCGCCATTGACAGTACCGCTAGGCCTGCAGTTGTCTTTGTCTTGTTTTTTTGTTTTCTGCTGTGTTGTTTGTTGTGTTTTGGGGAATGGGACAGGCAGAGAGTAAGGGGACTCTGACGTTTGTGTCTCCATTCCTCATAATAGATGTGGGGCTTCTTCATCACTCATTTCCTGTGTTAAGGGCTATAACTTGAGCTAACTGGGTTTAGTCTAACATGGGACAGACACTTTAAGGAATATTCCCAAGCAGCTGCCAAAATTCCCTTTGTTTCAGGGAATTCTATGCCTTCTCTGGCCCTACATGGATTGTCTATCCCCTCCCCCTTGCTGGCGGGAAAGCATGGCATCTGAAGTGGAATGGGCCCAGGTGGAAGATGAAGTCTGTTAGCAAAGAGATGACTGAACTGATGGTTAATTGTCTGTCTCAGGGTTTTAGTGGGTAATTGTTAAAGTAGCTTTCAGAGTCTTCGGTATTCTGAAGCTTTGAAGTTTTGCTTGGATTACTAGGGCTCTGGTTGTTGGAACTAGGTTTGTGCTTTTGAAATCTGTTGGTAAACATGTTTTGTGCCTTACTGCTATTGCAACATTTCACAATTGGATAATATTTAGTCTTCACTAGAGATTGAGATATTTCTAAGAAAATATAAATGGTTTCTTTGGCCACCCAGAATTGTAAATGAGATCCCTTTGACTCATAGGCTTTTTCCTGCTATTCTAAGTTACTCAGGAAGTACTGCTAAATCAATGATAAACCTTGGGTTACATTTGGGTAAATGCTGTAACTACTCCTGAGCTTCTATACATTTTCTAAAGTTTTAATGTTTTGATAAGGGTCATCAAATGATATTTAACCATATCTACTTTGAGTTTTTTTGTTATTTGTAATTGTTTTAATTCTCTTATAAGATGAATTCCGCCTTAAAGGAAATTCATATGGGAGACTTTCAGAACAAATATAGTTCCTTGATATCTTGTAGTCCTTGAAATGAATTTCCAGAAGTAAAAGTTGCACTCACAGTAAACCAGAATTAGTACGGTGAGCCAAGGTAAGAATGAGTCTCCAGGAGCTTTCCTAGTAAGGCTCATCGAGGCCTAAAAAATGTATAGCCCAATCGGCCCTGAGGCACCCAAAAATCAGGGGGCAATGAATCTTGCTTTTGCCAGTCAGTCAGCCCCGGATATAAGGAAGAAACTTCAGGAAATTGAAGGATTTCAAGGGAAGAATCTGATTGAGTTATTAGGAATAGAAGAAAAAGTGTTTAAGAACAGGGATGCACAGGAGGATGAGAAACAGACAAATAGCTGGTTAAGGTTTTGGCATGACATGATATAGGTAGGGGATATTAAATGGAAGGAAAAACCTAATCACAGAGAAGGCGGGTGTGAAGACTTAGATTCAGATCAGTGTGCTTACTGTAAGGAAACGAACAGTGGGCCAGGGAGGGCCCCAAATGGAAGACGGCAATGCTGGCCACCAGAGTAAAAATTGAAGTGGAGGGGAAATTAATTGATTTATTTGGTGGACACGGGAGCCCAGTTTTCATCATTACATAAACCTTTGTGAAAACTATCTGGAGAAGAAATCTGGGTGCAAGGGGCAAATGGCACAGCGAGACAAAAATGGACAACAGAAAGGACTTTAAATTTGGCCTCAGGATTAGTGAAACATCGATTTTTCGTCCTCCCTAATGCCCCATATAACTTGATGGGAAGAGATCTCCTTCACAAGTTATGAGCTGGCATTCTGTTCTCGGAAGTAGACATGACTGTATCCTTGAGACAACACACTGTTCAGCTGCTTATGGCAACAGTAGATGAATACCTCCTTTACAAGCCAGTCTCTAAACCAGGGGAGACAAAAGTGGGGAGACTTCTCCAAATCCTACAGGTCAAGTTTCCCTAGGACTGGGCAGTAGGGAAGTCCCCTGGCTTGGCCAAGGGACAACCTCCAGTGGTGGTAGAATTATAGGCGATGGCTACGGCTGTTCACATTCGGTAGCACCCCCTTCCGCAGGAGGCAATGAAGGAATCAGAAAGCACATTAATCACCTCCGAGGAGACTGTATCCTAGTTCCTTGCAAATATCCATGGAACACACCTTTGCTGCCTGTCAAAAAGGCCAGGACTGGGGAGTACTGACCTGTTCAGGACTTGTGGGAAGTTAACAAATGGGTTGAAAATATCCACCAGACGGTGCCTAAACCGTATACACTACGCTCACTCCTGGGATCCAAAAATATGTGTATACCCTCTTAGATTTCAAGGAAGCATTTTTCTGCATATCTTTTTTTTCCCATTTTATTTATTTTTTCAGCGTAACAGTATTCATTCTTTTTGCACAACACCCAGTGCTCCATGCAAAACGTGCCCTCCCTATTACCCACCACCTGTTCCCACAACCTCCCACCCCTGACCCTTCAAAACCCTCAGGTTGCCCCAACCTCCCACCCCTGACCCTTCAAAACCCTCAGGTTGTTTTTCAGAGTCCATAGTCTCTTATGGTTCGCCTCCCCTCCCCAATGTCCATAGCCCGCTCCCCCTCTCCCAACCCCACCTCCCCCCAGCAACCCCCAGTTTGTTTTGTGAGATTAAGAGTCATTTATGGTTTGTCTCCCTCCCAATCCCATCTTGTTTCATTTATTCTTCTCCTATCCCCCTACCCCCCATGTTGCTTCTCCATGTCCTCATATCAGGGAGATCATATGATAGTTGTCTTTCTCCGATTGACTTATTTCACTAAGCATGATACGCTCTAGTTCCATCCACGTCGTCACAAATGGCAAGATTTCATTCCTTTTGATGGCTGCATAGTATTCCATTGTGTATATATACCACATCTTCTTTATCCATTCATCTGTTGATGGACATCTAGGTTCTTTCCATAGTTTGGCTATTGTAGACATTGCTGCTATAAACATTCGGGTACACGTGCCCCTTCGGATCACTATGTTTGTATCTTTAGGTAAATACCCAGTAGTGCAATTGCTGGGTCATAGGGTAGTTCTATTTTCAACATTTTGAGGAACCTCCATGCTGTTTTCCAGAGTGGTTGCAGCAGCTTGCATTCCCACCAACAGTGGAGGAGGGTTCCCCTTTCTCCACATCCTCTCCAGCATCTGTCATTTCCTGACTTGTTAATTTTAGCCATTCTGACTGGTGTGAGGTGATATCTCATTGTGGTTTTGATTTGTATTTCCCTGATGCCGAGTGACGTGGAACACTTTTTCATGTGTCTGTTGGCCATCTGGATGTCTTCTTTGCAGAAATGTCTGTTCATATCCTCTGCCCATTTCTTGATTGGATTGTTTGTTCTTTGGGTGTTGAGTTTGCTAAGTTCCTTATAGATTTTGGATACTAGCCCTTTATCTGATATGTCGTTTGCAAATATCTTCTCCCATTCTGTCAGTTGTCTTTTGGTTTTGTTAACTGTTTCCTTTGCTGTGCAAAAGCTTTTGATCTGGATGAAATCCCAATAGTTCATTTTTGCCCTTGCTTCCCTTGCCTTTGCCGTTGTTCCTAGGAAGATGTTGCTACGGCTGAGGTCGAAGAGGTTGCTGCCTGCATTCTCCTCAAGGATTTTGATGGATTCCTTTCTCACATTGAGGTCCTTCATCGATTTGGAGTCTATTTTCATGTGTGGTGTAAGGAAGTGGTCCAATTTCATTTTTCTGCATGTGGCTGTCCAATTTTCCCAGCACCATTTATTAAAGAGGCTGTCTTTTTTCCATTGGACATTCTTTCCTGTTTGTCGAAGATGAGTTGACCATAGAGTTGAGGGTGGATTTCTGGGCTCTCTATTCTGTTCCACTGATCTATGTGTCTGTTTTTGTGCCAGTACCATGCTGTCTTGATGATGACAGCTTTGTAATAGAGCTTGAAGCCCGGAATTGTGATGCCACCAACTTTGGCTTTGTTCTTCAATATTCCTTTGGCTATTCGAGGTCTTTTCTGGTTCCATATAAATTTTAGGATTATTTGTTCCATTTCTTTGAAAAAAATGGATGGTATTTTGATAGGGATTGCATTAAATGTGTAGATTGCTTTAGGTGGCATAGACATTTTCACAATATTTATTCTTCCAATCCAGGAGCATGGAACATTTTTCCATTTCTTTGTGTCTTCCTCAATTTCTTTCATGAGTACTTTATAATTTTCTGTGTATAGATTCTTAGTCTCTTTGGTTAGGTTTATTCCTAGGTATCTTATAGTTTTGGGTGCAATTGTAAATGGGATTGACTCCTTAATTTCTCTTTCTTCAGTCTTGTTGTTGGTGTACAGAAATGCAACTGATTTCTGTGCATTGATTTTATATCCTGACACTTTACTGAATTCCTGTACAAGTTCTAGCAGTTTTGGAGTGGAGTCTTTTGGGTTTTCCACATATAGTATCATATCATCTGCAAAGAGTGATAGTTTGACTTCTTCTTTGCCAATTTGGATGCCTTTAATTTCTTTTTGTTGTCTGATTGCTGAGGCTAGGACTTCTAGCACTATGTTCAATAGCAGTGATGATAATGGACATCCCTGCCGTGTTCCTGACCTTAACGGAAAAGCTTTCAGTTTTTCTCCATTGAGAATGATATTTGCGGTGGGTTTTTCATAGATGGCTTTGATAATATTGAGGTATGTGCCCTCTATCCCTACACTTTGAAGAGTTTTGATCAGGAAGGGATGTTGTACTTTGTCAAATGCTTTTTCAGCATCTATTGAGAGTATCATATGGTTCTTGTTCTTTCTTTTTATTAATGTGTTCAATCACATTGATTGATTTGCGGATGTTGAACCAACCCTACAGCACTGGAATAAATCCCACTTGATCGTGGTGAATAATCCTTTTAATGTACTGTTGAATCCTATTGGCTAGTATTTTGGCGAGAATTTTTACGTCTGTGTTCATCAACGTTATTGGTCTGTAGTTCTCTTTTTTGGTGGGATCCTTGTCTGGTTTTGGGATCAAGGTGATGCTGGCCTCATAGAATGAGTTTGGAAGTTTTCCTTCCATTTCTATTTTTTGGAACAGTTTCAGGAGAATAGGAATGAGTTCTTCTTTAAATGTTTGGTAGAATTCCCCTGGGAAGCCGTCTGGCCCTGGGCTTTTGTTTGTTTGGAGATTTTTGATGAGTGTTTCAATCTCCTTACTGGTTATGGGCCTGTTCAGGTTTTCTATTTCTTCCTGGTTCAGTTGTGGTAGTTTATATGTCTCTAGGAATGCATCCATTTCTTCCAGATTGGCCAATTTGTTGGCGTAGAGTTGCTCATAGTATGTTCTTATAATTGTCTGTATTTCTTTGGTGTTAGTTGTGATCTCTCCTCTTTCATTCATGATTTTATTGATTTGGGTCCTTTCTCTTTTCTTTTTGATGAGTCTGGCCAGGGGTTTATCAATCCTGTTGATTCTTTCAAAGAACCAGCTCCTAGTTTCATTGATTTTTTCTATTGTTTTTTTGGTTTCTATTTCATTGATTTCTGCTCTGATCTTTATGATTTCTCTTCTCCTGCTGGGTTTAGGGTTTCTTTCTTGTTCTTTCTCCAGCTCCTTTACGTGTAGGGTTAGGTTGTGTACTTGAGACCTTTCTTGTTTCTTGAGAAAGGCTTGTACCGCTATATATTTTCCTCTCAGGACTGCCTTTGCTGTGTCCCACAGATTTTGAACTGTTGTGTTTTCATTATCATTTGTTTCCATGAATTTTTTCAATTCTTCTTTAATTTCCTGGTTAACCCATTCATTCTTTAGAAGGATGCTGTTTAGTCTCCATGTATTTGGGTTCGTTCCAGCTTTCTTCTTGTGATTGAGTTCTAGCTTCAGAGCATTGTGGTCTGAAAATATGCAGGGAATAATCCTAATCTTTTGATACCGCTTGAGACCTGATTTGTGACCCAGGATGTGATCTATTCCGGAGAAGGTTCCATGTGCACTAGAGAAGAATGTGTATTCTGTTGCTTTGGGATGAAATGTTCTGAATATATCTGTGATGTCCATCTGGTCCAGTGTGTCATTTAAGGCCTTTATTTCCTTGTTGATCTTTTGCTTGGATGATCTGTCCATTTCAGTGAGGGGAGTGTTCAAGTCCCCTACTATTATTGTATTATTATTGATGTGTTTCTTTGATTTTGTTATTAATTGGTTGATATAGTTGGCTGCTCCCACGTTAGGGGTATAGATATTTAAAATTGTTAGATCTTCTTGTTGGACAGACCCTTTGAGTAGGATATAGTGTCCTTCCTCATCTCTTATTATAGTCTTTGGCTTAAAATCTAATTGATCTGATATAAGGATTGCCACCCCAGCTTTCTTCTGATGCCCATTAGCATGGTAAATTGTTTTCCACCCCCTCACTTTAAATCTGGAGGTGTCTTCGCGTCTAAAATGAGTTTCTTGTAGGCAACATACTGATGGGTTTTGTTTTTTTATCCATTCTGATACCCTGTGTCTTTTGATTGGGGCATTTAGCCCATTAACATTCAGGGTAACACTTGAGAGATATGAATTTAGTGCCATTATTAACCTGTAAGGGGACTGTTACTGTATATTGTCTCGGTACCTTTCTGATCTACTACTTTTAGGCTCTCTCTTTGCTTAGAGGACCCCTTTCAATATTTCCTGTAGAGCTGGTTTGGTGTTCGCAAATTCTTTCAGTTTTTGTTTGTCCTGGAAGCTTTTTATCTCTCCTTCTGTTTTCAATGATAGCCTAGCTGGATAGAGTATTCTTGGCTGCATGTTTTTCTCGTTGAGTGCTCTGAATATATCATGCCAGCTCTTCCTGGCCTGCCAGGTCTCTGTGGATAAGTCTGCTGCCAATCTAATATTTTTACCATTGTATGTTACAGACTTCTTTTCTCGGGCTGCTTTCAGGACTTTCTCTTTTTCACTAAGACTTGTAAATTTTACTATTAGGTGACGGGGTGTGGACCTATTCTTGTTGACTTTGAGGGGTTTCTCTGCATCTCCTGGATTTTGATGCTTGTTCCCTTTGCCATATTAGGGAAATTCTCTCCAATGATTCTCTCCAATAGACCTTCTGCTCCCCTCTCTGTTTCTTCTTCTTCTGGAATCCCAATTATTCTAATGTTGTTTCGTCTTATGGTGTCACTTATCTCTCGAATTCTCCCCTCATGGTCCAGTAGCTGTTTGTCCCTCTTTTGCTCGGCTTCCTTATTCTCTGTCATTTGGTCTTCTATATCACTAATTCTTTCTTCTGCCTCATTGATCCTAGCAGTGAGAGCCTCCATTTTTGATTGCACCTCATTAATAGCTTTTTTGATTTCAACTTGGTTAGATTTTAGTTCTTTAATTTCTCCAGAAAGGGCTTTAATATCTCCAGAGAGCGTTTCTCTAATATCTTCCATGCCTTTTTCGAGCCCGGCTAGAACGTTCAGAATCGTCATTCTGAACTCTTGATCTGACATATTACCCATGTCTGTGTTGATTAGGTCCCTAGCCTTCGGTACTGTCTCTTGTTCTTTTTTTTGTGGTGATTTTTTCCGCCTTGTCATTTTGTCCAGATAAGAGGATATGAAGGAGCAAATAAACTACTAAAAGGGTGGCAAAGACCCCGGGAAAATGCTCTGTAACCAAATCAGAAGAGACCCCAAATTGTGGGGAGGAGAAAGGGGATAAAAACAGGTTCTGAAAAAAAAAGAAAAAAAAATTTTAAAAATGAAACATATAAAAAAATATAAAAAAGAAAGAAAAAATATATATATTTAGATGAACTAGTCAAAAAACGTTAAAAAAGGGTAAAAGTTTTAAAAAATTTAACAGAAGAAGAAAAAAGAAAAAAAATTGAAAAAAGAAAAAAAAATTCAAAAAAGAAAAAAAAAATTGAAGTAGCCGCAAGACTAAAGAATCATGGGGAGAAAGCCATGAGTTCCGTGCTTTGCTTTCTCCTCCTCTGGAATTGCTCTGCTGTCTTAGGAATTGAATCTTCTTTCTCCTTGATAGATGAACTTCGTCCTGGCTGGATATTTTGTTGATCTTCTGGGGGAGGGGCCTGTTGTAGTGACTCTCAAATGTCTTTGCCCGAGGCGGGATTGCACCGCCCTTACTGGTGGCCGGACTAAGTAATCGGCTCGGGTTCGTTTTTGGGAGCTTCTGTTCCCTGAACGCTTTCCGTAGAGTTCCGGAGGACGGGAATGAAAATGGCGGCCTCCCAGTCTCCAGCCCGGAGGAGCCGAGAGCCTGGGGCCCCACTCCTCAGTGCGCCCCCAGAGGACAGCACCCAATCACTCCCGTATCCCCAGCCTCTAGCCACGCTCTGAGCTCACCCAGCCCGCGACCAGTTCAAGGTAACCCCGAGCTGAGAGTTCAGTCCTCGGCTCTGTCTCTGCAGCCGGCTTCTCCGTTCTAATACCTGCGAGCTCTCCGACACTCCGACACCCCCTATCCTTCTGTGACCCTGCGGGGCCTGGGGCCACGCTGGCCCCGCGTGGGCTTCACCCCGGTTTAGCCCCTGGAAAAATGTCCCTCAATGGAACAGACTTTTAAAAGTCCTGATTTTGTGCTCCGTTCCTCCGCCGCTTGCCGGGAGCCGGCCCCTCCCCCCGTGGTCTATCTTCCCGTCGCTTTAGATTCACTTCTCCGCCAGTCCTACCTTTCAGAAAGTGGTTGATTTTCTGTTTCTAGAGTTGCTGTTCTTCTTCTCTTCGCTCTCCCGTTGGATTTTTAGGTGTTTGCAATGTTTAGATAAGCTATCGAGCTGATCTCCTGCTACCTGATGTAGTCTCAGGCTGCTACTTCTCCGCCATCTTGACTCCTCCCCCGGAACCTCTGCATATCTTTAGTAAGAGAATCTCAACCCCTGTTTTCATTTGAGTGGCCCAACCCACAGGAAGGAATCCAAGGCCAGCTCACCTGGACAAGACTTCCCCAAGGAAGGATTGCGGGGATGTCCTAACCCAATTTGCAGGAATAAGACCAGATCTCAGAGACACTCCTCCCTCAGATGCTGAGATGTCTCTATTCAAAGATGGGAGTAGATACATGGTCAATGGGAAGAGGTATGTGGGGGCTGCGGTAGTTTCTCCTGAGCAGAAACTTGGAGAGCAGCCCTGCCACATGGAACTGCGGCACAAAAAGCGGAGCTGATTGCACTCACTAAGGCACTGCAGATGGCCAAAATGGTTATACACTCACTCAGCCCTAGCAGAAAAACCGAACAATGCAGAAGAAGATTTAAATTATTTACAGAAATGGGTTAAATTGGACTAGGAAGGGTACAGGGCTAAGACTGAAGCAGGAAAATAATTCTTCCTCGAAGACTAGGTAAAAGATACCCAGATACATCAGGGTACTCATTTGGGGATACACAAACTCAAGGAGCTTATAGGCAAGCAGTTCCAGGTTTCTAAATTAGGGTGCATGGTTCAGGATGTAGTTGATAGATGTGCTCAATGCCAGACAGTTAATGTGGGAAGAGCTAAAATGGGAAGAGGGAAAAGACAAAGAGGTACGGAACCAAGAATTTATTGGGAAATTTTGCAGAAATGAAACCTGGAAAATATGGGCACAAGTACATGTTCCTTTTTATAGATACGTTTTCAGGTTGGGTAGAGGCTTTTCACACCAAACTTGAGACGGCAGGAGTGGTGGCCATAAAACTACTAGAAGAAATAATTCCTAGGTTTGGGCTGCCTCTCGCAATTGGGTAGGACAATGGCCCTGCATTTGTGAGATCAGTCTCACAGGCATTGGCCAAGGCCGTGGGCACTAATTGGAAACCACATTGTGCCTACCAGCCCCAGAGTTCTGGACAAGTAGAGAGAATGAACCAGACTCTTAAAGACTTTGACAAAACTAATTCTGGAGACTGGTGGTGGATGGGTGGATCTCCTTCCTTTCTCCCTCATCAGGGCACGATGTAAACCCTATTTAAGCAAGGTGACCTCACTTTAAGTGATTTTTGGGAGACACCCACCCCTGTCTTCTACTACAAGAGTTTGCCCTAGCAGATTGACTGATCAGTCTGTACTCCAGTCACTGCAGGCATTACAGTCTGTCTTTAAAAAGCCCACTCAGGGATCCGGACTACCCACACTGGGATGGAGACGGAGGTGGAACCACATCCTTACCAACCTGGGGACTTGGTTTGGATACATCGCTATCATGGGGGAAACTTGGAGCCTCGCTGGAAGGGACCATTTACTGTAAAAGTAGAGGGCATTAGGGCCTGGATTCATGCGGGTTACATCAAATGAGCTGAGGAGAGGACGCCCCCAGAGATGGAAGCTGCAGTCGACAGACCCTGCTGACCATGGACTAAAGCTAAGACTAATAAATTGTGAGTTTATTGTTACTCCTATTGCTACCTGTTTATTTAAAGTATAGGTGGGAAATGAGATGAACGGAATTAGGAAAAAAATGGAAAAGGTTATACAAAGTGTTGAATGGCTACCTCATCAGCCAATTGTGCACTACTGTTACTATTTGCCCCCTGTATTATAAACTCCCTAATGTCATTTCTACAAACGGAAATTGGAGCGATAAAAATGTTAGTCTTACATGCTCAGTATAACCCCCTTACAACAGGAGAACATAAAACTGGCTGAAAAGTCAAGGATTTGACTAATTTCCAAAGAAAAGCAGAGAATGTAGGGGCCTGGATAGCCAGAGGAACTTCCTTGTAAACCCCGCATATAGGGGCGGGCCAGGCCAGATAACTGTATCCAATCGGTGGGGTGCACATATAGTATCTGTGGTGATTTGAAATCTCATTGGCCACCTTTGTGTGGGCTGGGATGAACCACCGCTATATAGGTTAGTCTGTGAGGCTGGCAGGGAGGGGAGAAGTAGGAGGTGTTAGAATAGCCGTTAGAGAAGTAGGAGGAGTTAGAATAGCCATTAGAGAAGTCAGAGGAGTTAGAATAGCCATTAGAGTAGTAGGAGGAGTTAGAATAGCCATTAGAGTAACCATTGGGAGCTGTTAGGGTAGTAGTAGGAGTGATAGTGTTGGGGTCGTTGGGAGCTTCAGAGGTACACGATTGTTAGGAAATCGGGAGTGGCCTTGCTGGGAGTTGCAACACCCTGAGCAGCAGTGCTGCCACGAGCGGTCTCGCCTCCCCATGCAGTAGTGCTGCCCGCGACCCGCCTCGATGCGGATCACCCATGCCTGGCCTTTCTGCCTGAGCCAAAACCTCACCAGAGTGGCATCATTCTGAGGAGTGGCCTTGTTGGCATGCGGCCTTGTTAGAGAGCGGCCTGGTCTGGAGTGGCCTCTTCATCACCAGGTGCCGACTTCATCCAGCATGTAGCCTCATCCAGAGCAGCCTCATCTAGGGAGTGGCCTGGTCTGGAACAGCCTCGTCCAGAGTGGCCTCGCCACAGCGGCCTTGTCTGGGAAGCTGTCTTGTCGGAATGGCATCATGGGGAGCAGAGTCTGCGTTGTCAGGTTATCATCATCGGCATCCTCGCCTCTTTGTCATTGGGAGCGGCGTTCTCGTCGTCGCTCTATGTAAGAAACTACCCCGACCTGTTGGTTTGATTTTCGATGCTTGGCATGAAATAAAGCTTTGCTTGATTTTTGTTTTGTGTAGTCTTTTTCCCTTGATCATGAACCCTAACACTCTGAAACATTCCTCTGGGGACAGATGCCTGCAAAGCTCAGCTAGGATTCTGTTGAGTTCCTAGGGTCATGTCAGTTTCCATCTTTTTTTTTTTTTTTTTTTTTTTTTTCTCATTTTATTTATTTTTTCAGCGTAACAGTATTCATTCTTTTTGCACAACACCCAGTGCTCCATGCAAAACGTGCCCTCTCCATTACCCACCACCTGTTCCCCCAACCTCCCACCCCTGACCCTTCAAAACCCTCAGGTTGCCCCAACCTCCCACCCCTGACCCTTCAAAACCCTCAGGTTGTTTTTCAGAGTCCATAGTCTCTTATGGTTCGCTTCCCCTCCCCAATGTCCATAGCCCGCTCCCCCTCCCCCAATCCCACCTCCCCGCAGCAACCCCCAGTTTGTTTTGTGAGATTAAGAGTCATTTATGGTTTGTCTCCCTCCCAATCCCATCTTGTTTCATTTATTCTTCTCCTATCTCCTACCCCCCCATGTTGCTTCTCCATGTCCTCATATCAGGGAGATCATATGATAGTTGTCTTTCTCCGATTGACTTATTTCACTAAGCATGATACGCTCTAGTTCCATCCACATCGTCGCAAATGGCAAGATTTCATTTCTTTTGATGGCTGCATAGTATTCCATTGTGTATATATACCACATCTTCTTGATCCATTCATCTGTTGATGGACATCTAGGTTCTTTCCATAGTCTGGCTATTGTAGACATTGCTGCTATAAACATTCGGGTACACGTGCCCCTTCGGATCACTATGTTTGTATCTTTAGGGTAAATACCCAGTAGTGCAATTGCTGGGTCATAGGGTAGTTCTATTTTCAACATTTTGAGGAACCTCCATGCTGTTTTCCAGAGTGGTTGCACCAGCTTGCATTCCCACCAACAGTGGAGGAGGGTTCCCCTTTCTCCACATCCTCTCCAGCATCTGTCATTTCCTGACTTGTTCATTTTAGCCATTCTGACTGGTGTGAGGTGATATCTCATTGTGGTTTTGATTTGTATTTCCCTGATGGCGAGTGACGTGGAGCACTTTTTCATGTGTCTGTTGGCCATCTGGATGTCTTCTTTGCAGAAATGTCTGTTCATGTCCTCTGCCCATTTCTTGATTGGATTGTTTGTTCTTTGGGTGTTGAGTTTGCTAAGTTCCTTATAGATTTTGGATACTAGCCCTTTATCTGATATGTCCTTTGCAAATATCTTCTCCCATTCTGTCAGTTGTCTTTTGGTTTTGTTAACTGTTTCCTTTGCTGTGCAAAAGCTTTTGATCTTGATGAAATCCCAACAGTTCATTTTTGCCCTTGCTTCCCTTGCCTTTGCCGTTGTTCCTAGGAAGATGTTGCTACGGCTGAGGTCGAAGAGGTTGCTGCCTGCATTCTCCTCAAGGATTTTGATGGATTCCTTTCTCACATTGAGGTCCTTCAACCATTTGGAGTCTATTTTTGTGTGTGGTGTAAGGAAGTGGTCCAATTTCATTTTTCTGCATGTGGCTGTCCAATTTTCCCAGCACCATTTATTGAAGAGGCTGTCTTTTTTCCATTGGACATTCTTTCCTGCTTTGTCGAAGATTAGTTGACCATAGAGTTGAGGGTCGATTTCTGGGCTCTCTATTCTGTTCCACTGATCTATGTGTCTGTTTTTGTGCCAGTACCATGCTGTCTTGATGATGACAGCTTTGTAATAGAGCTTGAAGTCCGGAATTGTAATGCCACCAACTTTGGCTTTGTTCTTCAATATTCCTTTGGCTATTCGAGGTCTTTTCTGGTTCCATATAAATTTTAGGATTATTTGTTCCATTTCTTTGAAAAAAATGGATGGTATTTTGATAGGGATTGCATTAAATGTGTAGATTGCTTTAGGTAGCATAGACATTTTCACAATATTTATTCTTCCAATCCAGGAGCATGGAACATTTTTCCATTTTTTTGTGTCTTCCTCAATTTCTTTCATGAGTACTTTATAATTTTCTGTGTATAGATTCTTAGTCTCTTTGGTTAGGTTTATTCCTAGGTATCTTATAGTTTTGGGTACAATTGTAAATGGGATTGACTCCTTAATTTCTCTTTCTTCAGTCTTGTTGTTGGTGTACAGAAATGCAACTGATTTCTGTGCATTGATTTTATATCCTGACACTTTACTGAATTCCTGAACAAGTTCTAGCAGTTTTGGAGTGGAGTCTTTTGGGTTTTCCACATATAGTATCATATCATCTGCGAAGAGTGATAGTTTGACTTCTTCTTTACCAATTTGGATGCCTTTAATTTCTTTTTGTTGTCTGATTGCTGAGGCTAGGACTTCTAGTACTATGTTGAATAGCAGTGGTGATAATGGACATCCCTGCCGTGTTCCTGACCTTAACGGAAAAGCTTTCAGTTTTTCTCCATTGAGAATGATATTTGCGGTGGGTTTTTCATAGATGGCTTTGATAATATTGAGGTATGTGCCCTCTATCCCTACACTTTGAAGAGTTTTGATCAGGAAGGGATGCTGTACTTTGTCAAATGCTTTTTCAGCATCTATGGAGAGTATCATATGGTTCTTGTTCTTTCTTTTATTAATGTGTTCTATCACATTGATTGATTTGCGGATGTTGAACCAACCCTGCAGCCCTGGAATAAATCCCACTTGATCATGGTGAATAATCCTTTTAATGTACTGTTGAATCCTATTGGCTAGTATTTTGGCGAGAATTTTTGCGTCTGTGTTCATCAAGGATATTGGTCTGTAGTTCTCTTTTTTGGTGGGATCCTTGTCTGGTTTTGGGATCAAGGTGATGCTGGCCTCATAAAATGAGTTTGGAAGTTTTCCTTCCATTTCTATTTTTTGGAACAGTTTCAGGAGAATAGGAATGAGTTCTTCTTTAAATGTTTGGTAGAATTCCCCTGGGAAGCCGTCTGGCCCTGGGCTTTTGTTTGTTTGGAGATTTTTGATGACTGTTTCAATCTCCTTACTGGTTATGGGCCTGTTCAGGTTTTCTATTTCTTCCTGGTTCAGTTGTGGTAGTTTATATGTCTCTAGGAATGCATCCATTTCTTCCAGATTGTCCAATTTGTTGGCGTAAAGTTGCTCATAGTATGTTCTTATAATTGTCTGTATTTCTTTGGTGTTAGTTGTGATCTCTCCTCTTTCATTCATGATTTTATTGATTTGGGTCCTTTCTCTTTTCTTTTTGATGAGTCTGGCCAGGGGTTTATCAATCTTATTGATTCTTTCAAAGAACCAGCTCCTAGTTTCATTGATTTTTTCTATTGTTTTTTTGGTTTCTATTTCATTGATTTCTGCTCTGATCTTTATGATTTCTCTTCTCCTGCTGGGTTTAGGGTTTCTTTCTTGTTCTTTCTCCAGCTCCTTTACGTGTAGGGTTAGGTTGTGTACTTGAGACCTTTCTTGTTTCTTGAGAAAGGCTTGTACCGCTATATATTTTCCTCTCAGGACTGCCTTTGCTGTGTCCCACAGATTTTGAACTGTTGTGTTTTCATTATCATTTGTTTCCATGAATTTTTTCAGTTCTTCTTTAATTTCCTGGTTAACCCATTCATTCTTTAGAAGGATGCTGTTTAGTCTCCATGTATTTGGGTTCTTTCCAGCTTTCCTCTTGTGATTGAGTTCTAGCTTCAGAGCATTGTGGTCTGAAAATATGCAGGGAATGATCCTAATCTTTTGATACCGGTTGAGACCTGATTTGTGACCCAGGATGTGATCTATTCTGGAGAAGGTTCCATGTGCACTAGAGAAGAATGTGTATTCTGTTGCTTTGGGATGAAATGTTCTGAATATATCTGTGATGTCCATCTGGTCCAGTGTGTCATTTAAGGCCTTTATTTCCTTGTTGATCTTTTGCTTGGATGATCTGTCCATTTCAGTGAGGGGAGTGTTCAAGTCCCCTACTATTATTGTATTATTATTGATGTGTTTCTTTGATTTTGTTATTAATTGGTTGATATAGTTGGCTGCTCCCACGTTAGGGGCATAGATATTTAAAATTGTTAGATCTTCTTGTTGGACAGACCCTTTGAGTAGGATATAGTGTCCTTCCTCATCTCTTATTATAGTCTTTGGCTTAAAATCTAATTGATCTGATATAAGGATTGCCACTCCAGCTTTCTTCTGATGCCCATTAGCATGGTAAATTGTTTTCCACCCCCTCACTTTAAATCTGGAGGTGTCTTCGCGTCTAAAATGAGTTTCTTGTAGGCAACATACTGATGGGTTTTGTTTTTTTATCCATTCTGATACCCTGTGTCTTTTGATTGGGGCATTTAGCCCATTAACATTCAGGGTAACTATTGAGAGATATGAATTTAGTGCCATTATTAGCCTGTAAGGTGACTGTTACTGTATATTGTCTCTGTACCTTTCTGATCTACTACTTTTAGGCTCTCTCTTTGCTTAGAGGACCCCTTTCAATATTTCCTGTAGAGCTGGTTTGGTGTTTGCAAATTCTTTCAGTTTTTGTTTGTCCTGGAAGCTTTTGATCTCTCCTTCTATTTTCAATGATAGCCTAGCTGGATAGAGTATTCTTGGCTGCATGTTTTTCTCGTTGAGTGCTCTGAATATATCATGCCAGCTCTTTCTGGCCTGCCAGGTCTCTGTGGATAAGTCTGCTGCCAATCTAATATTTTTACCATTGTATGTTACAGACTTCTTTTCTCGGGCTGCTTTCAGGATTTTCTCTTTGTCACTAAGACTTGTAAATTTTACTATTAGGTGACGGGGTGTGGACCTATTCTTGTTGACTTTGAGGGGGGTTCTCTGCATCTCCTGGATTTTGATGCTTGTTCCCTTTGCCATATTAGGGAAATTCTCTCCAATGATTCTCTCCAATAGACCTTCTGCTCCCCTCTCTGTTTCTTCTTCTTCTGGAATCCCAATTATTCTAATGTTGTTTCGTCTTATGGTGTCACTTATCTCTCGAATTCTCCCCTCATGGTCCAGTAGCTGTTTGTCCCTCTTTTGCTCGGCTTCCTTATTCTCTGTCATTTGGTCTTCTATATCACTAATTCTTTCTTCTGCCTCATTGATCCTAGCAGTGAGAGCCTCCATTTTTGATTGCACCTCATTAATAGCTTTTTTGATTTCAACTTGGTTAGATTTTAGTTCTTTAATTTCTCCAGAAAGGGCTTTAATATCTCCAGAGAGGGTTTCTCTAATATCTTCCATGCCTTTTTCGAGCCGGGCTAGAATGTTCAGAATCGTCATTCTGAACTCTTGATCTGACATATTACCCATGTCTGTGTTGATTAGGTCCCTAGCCTTCGGTACTGTCTCTTGTTCTTTTGTTTGTGGTGATTTTTTCCGCCTTGTCATTTTGTCCAGATAAGAGGATATGAAGGAGCAAATAAACTACTAAAAGGGTGGCAAAGACCCCGGAAAAATGCGCTGTAACCAAATGAGAAGAGACCCCAAATTGTGGGGGGGAGAAAGGGGATAAAACAGCTTCTGAAAAAAAAAGAAAAGAAAAAAGAAAAAAAAAAAAAAAGAAAGAAAAAAATTTAAAAAATAAAAAAAATAAAAAAATACAAAAAAGAAAGAAAAATATATATATTTAGATGAACTAGTCAAAAAATGTTAAAAAAGAAAAGGGTAAAAGTTTTAAAAAATTTAGCAGAAGAAGAAAAAAGAAAAAAGAAAAAAAAATTGAAAAAAGAAAAAAAAATTGAAAAAAGAAAAAAAAATTGAAGTAGCCGCAAGACTAACGAATCATGGGGAGAAAGCCATGAGTTCCGTGCTTTGCTTTCTCCTCCTCTGGAATTGCTCTGCTGTCTTAGGAATTGAATCTGCTTTCTCCTTGATAGATGAAATTCGTTCTGGCTGGATATTTTGTTGATCTTCTGGGGGAGGGGCCTGTTGTAGTGACTCTCAAGTGTCTTTGCCCGAGGCGGGATTGCACCGCCCTTACCGGCGGCCGGACTAAGTAATCGGCTCGGGTTCGCTTTTGGGAGCTTCTGTTCCCTGAACGCTTTCCGTAGAGTTCCGGAGGACGGGAATGAAAATGGCGGCCTCCCAGTCTCCAGCCCGGAGGAGCCGAGAGCCTGGGGCCCCACTCCTCAGTGCGCCCCCAGAGGACAGCACCCAATCACTCCCGTATCCCCAGCCTCTAGCCGCGCTCGGAGCTCACCCAGCCCGCGACCAGTTCAAGGTAACCCCGAGCTGAGAGTTCAGTCCTCGGCTCTGTCTTGGCAGCCGGCTTCTCCATTCTAATAGCTGCGAGCTCTCCGACACTCTGACACCCCCGATCCTTCTGTGACCCTGCGGGGCCTGGGGCCACGCTGGCCCCGCGTGGGCTTCACCCCGGTTTAGCCCCTGGAGCAATGTCCCTCAGTGGAACAGACTTTTAAAAGTCCTGATTTTGTGCTCCGTTCCTCCGCCGCTTGCCGGGAGCCGGCCCCTCCCCCCGCGGTCTATCTTCCCGTCGTTTTAGATTCACTTCTCCGCCAGTCCTACCTTTCAGAAAGTGGTTGATTTTCTGTTTCTAGAGTTGCTGTTCTTCTTCTCTTCGCTCTCCCGTTGGATTTGTAGGTGTTTGCAATGTTTAGATAAGCTATCGAGCTGATCTCCTGTTACCTGATGTAGTCTCAGGCTGCTACTTCTCCGCCATCTTGACTCCTCCCCAGTTTCCATCTTTGATTCAGGGCCATTCTCCTGGGTGTCTGCCTGGAAGTGTGTTTCTGGCATGTGTCAGAGTGCACAATTCTGTCCAGAGCGGCCAACGAAATTGGGTGGGCTCAGGGTCCTTGTAGGTGTCTCCCAATCTGGAGGGTTTGTGCAACTGTGATGGGCAGAGTTTCATTCAGGAGGGCAGGCAGAATCCTGTACTGTGGTTCCAGAGGCCACATCCTGTAGAGCCTGTCGGCCAAGGCTTTCGGGACAAAAGTCTGCAAACACAAACTCTAACTCGAGATAGGGTTCTAGGCAAGGTGATGGCAGGCCCGATCTGCGGACAGTGAGGGCAGTGCCACAGGATCTGAAATGCAGGCGATGGGGAGGTGGGATCGCAGGCTTTTCTGTTGGGGCTGTGTGTCTCAGTTGGCCACAGAATGTAGTGGTAGCCTCATGGCGCCATGGGAGATTCTGCCGCTGTGAGGATTCTGCCTGATTCCCAAGGGTTTGGTGTCCTTTGGTCAGAAGGGAAGAGCGCTGTTGTCGTCTCAGGGTTCCCGCAATAGCTGGGATTCCAGAGTCGGCTTCTGGGTAAATGTGCCTGTAGAACCCAACCGAAGATGAAGGTTGGGTCCTAGGGGCATGTCAGGCCCATTATGCGGGCTCCTGCTCCAGCTACCGAGGGGGCTGGTTTGAAAGCTAGCTCAGGCTGAGGGTCACAATGCCTATTTGTGGCCATGGCAGCACTCTTGTGTGGGCATGGTCTTATGGGCCATGCAGCTGGCTCCCACTCTGAGGGTTAGACACCCATCTCCCAGCAATCTTTTCCCATCATGAGGAAGGAGGAATGCTCTCTGATGCTTGAGATTACCCCATAGGCCGGGATTTGAGCTATGGTCTGGGCATATATGCCTGAAAAACTAGGTTGGGTAGAGGTGACAGTCTCTGGCCTTGGCACGTCCCACCAGCTGGATATGGGGCCCACTATCTGGGGGGCTGATGGGAGGTCAGGGCTCAGGCTGTGTCAGACAGAGCATCAGTGCACAGTGAGGCCTAGGACATTGGGGTGCCGTTGATATTAATGCAGTTTGATCCTCACGTGGGGATTCTGTGCAGACCCCTAGGGCCCTAGTTCTTTCTAGAGGACTGGCAGAAGGCAGCATTTTGGCTCCCGAATGAACAATCTAGAAGAGTGGCAGGCCAAGAGGGTGAAGACGGAATTCTGAACGCAAAAGTGCCGGTTTTGTTCAGTGCCAAGCACATGGCATTTCCAATGTGCAGCGTCAGACACAAGATCTCCAGCACCTGAGTCAAGGCACGTGTCAGATAGTCGCTCATGGTGGTGTTTGTGTCCATGATGGCCGCCGAGTAGAGGGGTGGCGACATGAGGCACAGAGTTCTTCCCAGACTGGGGCATGTGTGCTGCTCCGAACAGCAAGCTTTCCTTCTGCGGGACAGGTGGATTCCATTTGGATGGTACCAGGTCCTCCATATGGATAGACATCGTAGCAGAAGTCACCACTTGGATGACTAGAAATCCCAAATCTGCTTACCCTTCCAGGGCAGACTCAAGGCCCTATTGATCTGGTGGCTGTGAGGCATAGTGCCTAGGGGGGTGAGGTGACAGGGAGTCTCATTCTGATGGGTCACAATGCTGGATTGTGTCCAGGGAGACATTATAATATGGCAGGGGCTCAGGAGCCATGCAGGATTCCCCTCCCCTGGGGGTTGGATGCAGCTCCCAAGAGCCAGGTTGCCTTCTGGTTACAGGAGGTGTTCGGTTTTGTGGCTCATGGATCAAGTGTTGGACAATATGTAGGTATTCCAGAGTTTGCCTCTGGAGGCAGATGCCTTCAAACCAAAGTGAGGGTTATGTTGGGGTCCTAGTGGTATGTCAGGTTCCATCTTCTGATTCAGGGCCATGGACTTGTGTGTCTGCCTGGAGGTAGGTGTCTTGCATGTGTCTGAATGAGCCTTTGTTCCAAAGCAGCCAACGAATTTGGGGTGGGCTCAGGGGCATTGCAGTAGTCTCCCAATCTGTTGGGATTGTGCAAATGTGATGGGCAGAGTTTCCTTCATGTGGGCAGGCAGAGTCCTGTGCTGCAACTCCAGAGGTAACATCCTAGTGGGCCTGTTGGCCAGAGTTTCCTCCGGTGGGCATTGCCGAGGTCATGGCATTTCCAATTTGCAGCGTCTGACTTGAGATCTCTAGCACCTGAGTCAGGGCACCTTTCAGATGGTCGCTCACACTGGCGTTTGTGGCCATGATGGCCAACGAATGGAGGGGAAGCCACATGAGGCCATGGGGTTTTTACTAGGCTGGGGCTTGTGTGCTGCTCCAAACAGTAAGATTTTCTTCTGCGGGACAGAGGGAGTCCATTTTGATGGCACAAGTGTCCACCCTATGGAAAGATGTCATAGCAGAAATCACCACATGGATGCCTTGAAAGCCCAACTTCGCTTACCCTTCCAGCCCAGGAACAAGGCCGTTTTTATCTGGTGGCTCTGGGGCAAAGTTCCCAGGGGGCTGAGGTGACAGGGAGCTTCTTTCTGATGGGTCACAATGCTGGCTTGTTTCCAGGGATACCTTAGAATGTGGTGGGGGCTCACGTGCCATGCACGATTCTCCAGCCCTTAGGGTTGGACACAGCTCCAAGAGCCAGTTTGCCTTCTGGGGACAGGTGGTCTTCTCTTTTGTGGCTCAGGGACAAGTGTTGGACCATCAGTGTGTATTCCAGTGTTTGCCTCTGGAGACAGATGCCTGCAAACCTAAGTTATGTTTCTGTTGTTGTCCTAGGGGTATGTCAGGTTCCATCTTCTGACTCAGGGACATTGACCGTGGCATCTGCATGGGGGGAGTTGTCCTTATGCGCCTTTTTCCCAAGTTGGCCAACAAATTTGGGGTAGGCTCAGGGACATTGCAGATGTCTTCAAATCTGGAGGGTTTGTGCAAATATGACGGGCAGAGTTTCCTTCGTGTGGGCAGGCAGAGTCTTGTGCTGTGTCTGTAGAGACCCATCCTAGAGGGCCTGTCGGCCAGGGCTTTGGGGACAAAAGTCTGCAAACACAAATTCAGGATACTGTCAGAGGCGAGGTGATGTCATCCTGATATGTAGACAGTAGGGCAGTGCCTCGGGATCCAAAATGAGGGTGACGGGGAGGCACGAGTGCAGGCTTTTCTGTCTGGGTTGTGTGTCTCGGTTGGCCACGGAATATAGTGGTAGCCTCATGAGGTCATGGGAGATTCTGCCTCTCTGAGGATTCTGCCCAGCTCCAAATGTTTAGGTGTCATTCCCACTTGCAGGGTATTAGGCCCACTACCTGCCAGTCTGATGGGAGGTAGGGGCTCAGGCTGTGTCAGACAGAGCATTAGTGGACAGGGTGGCTTAGGATATTGGGGTGCTGTCGAGGTCCGTGCAGGGTAATCCTCACGTGGGGATTCTGGGAAGACGTCTAGGACCCTTTTTCTTTTTTTGGAGGGCAGGCAAAAGCCTGTGTTGTGGCTCCAGAGTTCCCAATCTGGAGGGCTTGCAGACCAGGAGGTTGAGGACCGATGTCAGATCACAGAAGCGCCAGTTCATGTCAGTGCCAAGCACAGGACAGTTCCAATGTGCAGCTTCTGACAAGAGATCTCCAACTCCTGAGTCACGGCGGGTGTCAGATGTTCGCTCATGCTGGAGATTGTGTCCATGATGGCCGGCTAATGGAGAGGTGGCCTCATTAGGCCATGGAGGTTTTCCTAGGCTGGGGCTTGTGAGCTGCTCTGAACAGCAAGCTTTCCTTCTGCAGGACAGGTGGAGTCTGGTTTGATGGCTCCATGTTTCCCCCATATGGAAAGACATGGTAGCAGAGCTCACCACATAGATGTCTGGAAAGCCCAGCTCAGCTTATCCTTTCAGCCCAGGAACAAAGCCAATTCGATCTGGTGGCTCTGGGGCAAGGGCCAAGGGGCTGAGTTGACAGGGAGCCTCATCCTGGTGGGTCACAATGCTGGCTTGTGTCCTGGGAGACCTTAGAATGTGGTGGGGGCTCAGGCGCTATGCAGGATTCTCCTCCCCTGAGGGTTAGACCCAGCTCCCAAGAGCCAGGTTGCCTTCTGGGGACAGGAGGTGTTCTGTTTTGTGGCTCAGGGTCCAAGCATTGGATCATATGTAGGAATTCCAGAACCGGCCTCTGGAAGCAGATGCCTGCAAGGCTACGCCAGGGTTCTAGGTCCTAGTTCAGGTCCTAGAGTCATGTCAGTTTCCATCTTTGACTCAGGGCATTGACATGGTTGACTGTCTGGAGGTAGGTGTCTGTCATGTGTCAGACTAGAATTCCCAATTTGGAGGGCTTGGTGGTCCAGAGGGTGAGGACGGAAGTCTGCATGCACAAGCACCGTTTCTGTTGTCGTTCCAATGTCCAGCGTCTGACACGAGATCTCCAGCACCTGTGTCAAGGCGAGTGTCAGATGGTCGCTCACACTGGAGATTGTGTGCATGATGGTAGATGAATGGAAGGGTGGCCTCATGAGGCCCTGGATGTCTTCCTAGTCTGGGGCTTATGAGCTGCTCTGAACAGCAAGCTTTCCTTCTGCAGGACAGGGGGAGTCCGTTTTGGTGGCTCCATGTTTCCCCCATATGGAAAGACATGGTAGCAGAGTTTACCGCATAGATGTCTGGAAAGCCCAGCTCAGCTTATTTCTCAGCCCAGGAACAAGGCAGTTTCGATCTGATGGCTCTTGGGTAAGTGCCCAGGGGGCTGAGTTGACAAGGAGCCTCATACTGATGGGTCACCATGCTGGCTTGTGTCCAGGGAGACCTTAGGATGTGGCGGGAGCTCAGGCACCATGCAGGATTCTCCTCCCCTGAGGGTTGGACGCAGCTCCCAAGAGCCAGGTTGCCTTCTGGGGACAGGATGTGTTCTGTTTTTTGGAGGTGTTTTAACATATGTAGCTACTAATGTAGGGGCCTGGTTAGCTTGTGGAACAGTTGTAAACCCCGGATATTGGGGCGGGACTGGCCAGATTGTCTTATCCAATCAGTGGGGAGTGTATATATTAAATGTGGTGAGTTGAAATCTTATTGGCCACCTGTGTTTAGGCCATGCTCAACCACCTCTATAAAGGTTAGTCTTGAGTATGGTGGGGGGGATATTAGGAGGAGTTTGAATAGCCATTAGAGAATAAGAGGAGTTAGATTAGCCGTTAGAGAATTAGGAGGAGTTAGAATAGATTTTAGAGAAGTAGGAGGAGTTAGATATGGCTTTAGAGAAGTAGAAGGAGTTATAAAAGCTGCTAGATAACTAGAAGGAGTTAGAATAGCCATTAGAATAGCTATTGGGAGCCATTAGGGTAGTTGTAGGAGTGATAGCATCGGGGTTGTCGGGAGTGTGGGAGCTTCAGGATCATCGGGAGCATTGGGAGTGGAATTGCTGGAAGCGTGCCCACCACAACCCGCCTCCCTGCCCCTAGCAGTGGCCTCGCCAGAGCAGCATCATTCCAGGGAGCGGCCTCATCAGTGTGCGGCCTCGGAGTGTGGTCTGGCCTGTAGCGGCCTTTTCATCATCGGTTGCGGCCTTCGTCCAGTGTGTGGCCTCATCCAGAGTGACCTCAACCACTCTGGGGAGCGGCCTTGTTGGAGTGGCGTCATGGGGAGCAGAGTCTGTGTCATCAGGGTTGTCGTCCTCGTCATCCTCGCCTTTTGTTATCAGGAGCGGCGTCCTCGTCATCGTCGCCTCTACATAAGAAATGGCCCCAACCGGTCAGTTTCATTTTCAATTCCTGGTGTGAAATAAAGCTTTGCTTGATTTTCGCTTTGTGTCAGTCTCATTCCTTTGATCACGGACCCTAACACTGGGGCCTCACCCGGGAACAAACAACGAGAATGGTGCCAGCATCTTAATTTATGGGAAAAGCCTCCAGAAGTTTTGGGATCTTGTTCGTCTGTCTGGTTGGAGCTAAAGGGTATGGCCGACCGGAAAGTAGCTGGACGCAGCTATGCACCCCAGGGCTGGAGGGGATGCGGGGATGCCCCATTTCTCTGTTGGTATATCAACATGGGGTTCAAGTCCTCCTGGGTGGGCGAGGGGATTCATGTCCCCCTAGTTGGACAGGGAGTTCGAGTCCCCCTAGATGGTCACCAGGGGTTTCGAGTCACCCTAGGCGGTCAGCAGGGGGTTTGAGTCCCCCTAGACTGTAAGAGGATTCACATACCCTAGGGGGTTATTGGGGGTTTGAGTCCCCCGAGGCGGTCATTTGATGTTTGAGTCCCCCTAGGAGGTCAGGGGGTTTGAGTACCCCTAGAAAACCCACCCTGGTGGCAGGACCGCTGGGCCTGGAGTTGTATTTGTCGTGTGTTTTTGTTGTCTGCTCTTTGTTCGTTGTATTTTGGAATGGTACAGGCAGAAAGTAAGGGGACTCTGACTTTCATCCCTCTGTTCCTTATAATAGACCTAATACATCAGGGTACTCATTTGGGGATATGCAAACTCAAGCAGCTTATTGGCAAGCAGTCCCAGGTTTCTAAATTAGGGTTTATGGTTCAGGATATAGTTGATAGATGTGCTCAATGCCAGGCAGTTAATGTGGGAAGAACTTAAATGGGTAAGTTTACTTACCTAAATGTGGTAAGGAATGAGGAATTTATTGGGAAGTAGATTTTACAGAAATGAAACCTGGAAAATATGGGCACAAGAACATATTAGTTTTTGTAGATACGTTTTCAGGCTGGATAGAGGCTTATCCCGCCGAACATGAGATGGCAGGAGTGGTAACCAAAAAGCTACTAGAAGAAATAATTCCTAGGTTTGGGCTGACTCTTGCAATTGGGTCAGACAATGTCCCTGCATTTGTGAGTTCAGTCTCACAGGCATTGGCCAAGGCCGTGGGCACTAATTGGAAACTACATTGTGCCTAATGGCCCCAGAGTTCCGGGCAAGTAGAGAGAATGAACTGGAGTCTTAAAGAGATCTTGACAAAACTAATTCTAAGACAGTAGGTGGATGGGTGGATCTCCTTCCTTTCTCCCTCCTCAGGGCACGATGACCTATTTAAACAAGTTGACCCTATTTGAAATAATGTTTGGAGACATGCCCTCTCTGCCCTCAACTACAAGAGGTTGTCCTAGTAGAAATGATTGATCAATCTGTACTCCATTCACTGCAGTCATTATAGTCTGTCTTAAAAAATAGCCCACTCAGAGATCCGGACTGAGATGGCGGTGGAACCACAACCTTACAAACCTGAGGACTTGGTTTAGATACATAGCTACCAAGGGGGATATTGCACTACTGTTACTTTTTGGCCCCTGTATTAGAAACTCCCTAATGTCATTTGTACCCAAGAAAATTGGAACGATAAAAAAGTTAGTCTTACATGCTCAATATAACCCCCTTACTACATGTGAACATAGAACTGGCTGAAAAGTCAAGGATTTGACTAATTTACAAAGAAAAGTGGGGAATGTAGGGACCTGGTTAGCCAGAGGAACCCTCTTGTAAACCCCGGATATAGGGTTGGGCCAGGCCAGATAGCCGTATCCAATCAGTGGGCTGCACATATATTGATTGTGGTGAGTTGAAATCTCATTAGACACCTGTGTGTAGGCCAGGCTCAACCACCTCTATAAAGGTTAGTCTGTGAGGCTGGGTGCGGGGGGGAGAAGTAGGAGGGGTTATAATAGCCTTTAGCGAAGTAGGATGAGTTAGAATAGCCATTAGAGAATTAGGAAGAGTTAGAATAGCCATTAGAGATATAGGAGCAGTTAGAATAGCCACTAGAGTAGGAGGAGGAGTTAGAATAGTCATTAGAGTAGCAATTGGGAGCCATTAGGGTAGTCGTAGGAGTGATAGCGTCAGGGTCGTCAGGAGCGTTGGAGCTTCAGGATCATCGGGACCATCGGGAGCGGCATTCCTGGGAGGTGCCTCGACCAGAGCAGCAGCGCCACCACGAGCGACCTTGCCTCCCTGAGCAGCAGCACAGCACAAGACCCGCCTCACCATGGCCCCACCGAGACTTGCCTCGCTGCCCCAAGGCCCAGCCTCGCCAGAGCGATGTCATTCCAGGGAGCCACATGCGAACACATCAGACAATGGCCTGGTCCAGAGCCACATCTTTATCATTGGTTCACACTTCTTCCTGCATGTAGCCTCGTCCACAGTGGCCACATCTGGGGAGTGGCCTTGTCAGAGTGGCATCATGGGGGGGAGAGTCTGTTTCATCAGGGTTGTTGTCCTCGTCATCCACGCTTCTTTGTCATTGGGAGTGGCACCCACGTCGTTGTTGCTAAATGTAAGAAATTGCCACGAACTGTCGGTTTGATTTTTGATGCTTGGCACAAAATAAAGCTTTGCTTGATTTTCACTTTGTGTAGTCTCGTAACATTCATCATGGACCATTACACTCCAAAACTTTCCTCTGGGGACAGATGCCCAATGAAATTGTGTGGGCTCAGGGTCCTTCCTGGTGTCTCCCAATCTGGAGGGTTTGTGCAACTGTGATGGGCTTAGTTTCCTATGGGAGGGCAGGAAGAGTCCTGTGCAGAGGCGCCAGACACCCCATCCTGGAGGGCCTGTCAGCCAGGGCCTTGGGGAAAAATGTCTGCAAACACAAATTCAGGTTAGAGTAAGGGGCGAGGAGATGTTAGCCTCGATCTGCAGACTGTGAGGGCAGTGCCTCAGGATCAGAAATTAGGGCGACAGGGAAGCAGGAGTGCAGGCATTTCTGCCTGGGTTGTGTGTCTGGCTTGGCCAAGGAATGGAGGGATGGCCTCCTGTGGCCATGAGAGATTCTGCCTCTGTGAGGATTCTGCCTTCTGCCCAAGGGTTTGGTGTCTTTTGTGGGGAAAGGAAGAGTGTGGTTTGCTGTCTCAGGGGTCCTACCATACCGGGAATTCCTGCATCAGCTTCTGGATCTGGGCACCCAGAGAACCCAACCGAGGGTGAGGATTTGGGCCTAGGGGCATGTCAGGCCCGATATGTGGGTTCCTGGTCCAGCTACCGAGGGGGCTGGTTAGAAAGCAGGCTCAGGATAAGGGTCACAATGCCTGTTGTGGCCAGGGAAGCCTACCTGGGTGGTCGTGGTCTCATGGGCCTTGCAGCTGGCTCCCACTTGAGGTTTAGAACCCCATCCCCACAGCAAGCTTTTCCCTTTGTGGGGAAGGAGGAGTGCTCATTGATGCTTGAGGTTCCCCCATAGGCAGGGATTTTAGATATGGTCTGGACACAGACGTCTGAATACCCAGGTTGGGTAGAGATGACAGTCTCTGGCCTTGGCACATCCCACCTGCAGGATATGGGGCCCACTAGCTGGGGGACGTTGGGAGGTTGGGGCTCAGGCTGTGTCAGACAGAGCATTAGTGCACAGGGTGGAGTAGGACATTGAGGGGCCTGTAAGGGCCTGGTTGGCCAGAGGGAGTCATTTTTTGTTTAAGTAGTGAATTTAGATTGACCCCACCCCTCCCAGTGGAACTTACTTGCAAAGCCTAGATCCAAGGGCAGGGCAGGCCAGGTGAAGACATCCAATCAGTTGGGAGCAAATATATCTACTAGGGTAAATTGAAATTCAATTGGACACCTCTGCGTTACCTAGCAAGTTTTTTGTCTGTGTGGGAGACCTAGCATGACTGTGCAGTTTTCTCTGTGTATTGCAATCCCATTGGCTACCTGTGTGTGGGTCGCCTCAACCACATCTATAAAAGCTGGTCTGTAAGTCTGCAAGGGGTATAGCAGGAGTCAGAGTAGCCAGTATGGGAGCCATTGGAAGCAGAATCATCAGCCTCACCGTCTCGAGCAGCAGCAGCAGCAGCACCACAGCGAGCGGCCTCGCCACCCTGAGCTGTACCACCAGCAGCAGCAACGCTGCCGCAAGGGACCTCGCTGCCCCAAGCCCTAGCACCAGCAGCAGCAGCGCTGCTGCAAGTGGCCTCGATGACTCAAGCAGTGCCGCTGCCAGGCGCAGCCTCTCAGGAGCCGGAACTGCAGCCTCGTCAGGAGCGGCATTGCTGAGAGCCTTGTTGGCTGCGGCCTCGTCCAGGGAGTGGCCTCGCTGGGAGCAGCCTGTGGTACAGTGAGGGTGGGACAGAGAGCCTCCAGGAGGAACCCCAGGGAAGGGAGGCGGTGGCCCCTTCAAGGCTCAGGCACCTACCGGTCAGTTTGGTTTCTAATGCATGGGGCTCAGGCACATACCAGTCATAATGGTTTCTAATGCATGGGGCTCAGACAACCTACTGGTCAGTTTGGTTTCTAATGCATGGGGCTCGGGCACCTACCATCAGTTTGGTTTCTGATGCATGGCACGAAATAAAACTTTGCTTGATTTTCTCTTTGTGTCAGTGTCTTTCCTTTGATCACGGACCCTAATATTGGGGGCTTCTCTGGGATCAAACGATGAGAACTTTGCCAGCATCAGAATTTCTGGAAAAAGCCTCTATTGAGATCTTCTTCTCTCTGGTTGTGGAGCACCAGGGTATAGCCCACCGGGGAGAAGCTGGATGCGGACATACTCCCCAAGGGTGGAGTGGATGTGAGGATGCCCCATCCCTCTGCTGGTAGATCAACAGGGGGTTCGAGTCCCCCTGGGCTGTCGGGAGGCTCAATTCCCCCTAGGTGTATGGGGGGTTAGAGGCCCCCTAGATCTATGGGGGTACAAGTCACCCAAGACGGTTGGGGGGATCGAGTCACCCAAGGTGTATGGGATGTTCAAGTCCCCCTAGACGGTCTGGGGGTAAAGAAATCCGTCACCAGTGGCAGGCCCTGGGTAAGAATCGTTGTGCCTGCAGTTGTCTTTATCTGGTTCTTTTTTTGTCTGTTTTGTGGTTTGTTGTGTTTGCAGGGGACCAAGAAATTCCCCACAAGCAGCAGGCTCTGGATGGGGATCGCTGGGCCTGTGGTAGTCTCTGCTTTGTTTTTTTTAGTGTCTGTTGTGTTGTTTTTTGTATTTGGAGAAATGGGACAAGAAGGGATTAAGGGACCTGTGACACCCTTAGGTCTTGTTCTTGAACATTTCAAGGATTTCCAAGGTAAAGCCACTCAGTCAGGTGATGAGGTTTATCCGGGAAAACTAAGAATACTCTGTCAATTAGAGAGGCCCAGTGCCTTAACAGGGTGGCCACCGGAAGGAACATTTGCCTTGGCTCAGATCTATTCTAGCCTGAGTAAGGTCTTCAAATTACATCGAGACCAAATCCCATACATTGTGCCTGGCAATATCTGATAGAAGAGCCACTATCGTGGCTCAAGTCCCACCTTCCCCCTGCTAATGAAACCATCTTTCTTCCTCTAAGGCAGGTCAGAGCACAAAAACCAGAACAGAGAAATGAAAGAGAGTCATGGAAGAAGACTGTCCTACCTCCATCAAATGTGGAGGATGTGGAATTACCACCCCCCCTTTATCTGTCCTCTAAATCTGACTCTCAGCCTCGAGTTGCCTTTACCAATCCATCTCATACAAAGTCAGGGTCTACCTATGGGACCAAAGCAGAGAGACCTCCCTGATCGTTCCCCTTTCCTCTATCCCATTCATCTCCCCTTTACCTCACCAGTACTGTCTGCACTAATGCTGCCTCTCAATGAGGTTGCTCTACCGGATGGGAGAGGGCGCCCCCACCTAAGCTATATCACTTCTTCCTCTTCTGACATCTATAATTGGAAGACTCAACACAAATCCTTTTCTGTCTACCCTCAGGAATAATTAGTCTCTTGGAGACTGTTTTTCTTAGTCAATAGCCTACCTGGGTGGATATTCAACAGCTCTTTATGGCTCCCAATAATGCGGAATAGAGAGATCGCACCATGCGAGAAACCCATAAGGTGATAAGCAAGAGACATGGCAGTGACCTCGATCCATGCCGAATGGAAAGCTACTGCTCAAGGGAAGCTTCTGACTGGGATCCCAATTTCGTTGAAGGTAAGGAGAGCTTACATTTCTATAGCCAGGCTCTACTGGGAGGCCTCTGTGCAGCTGCAAGGAGACCCATAAATTTATCCAAAATTAGTATGGTGACTCTAGGTAAGAATGAGAATCCAGGAGCTTTCCTAGATAGGTTAATTGAAGCCTATAAAACGTATAGCCAGGAGGAGTCAAGATGGCGGAGAAGTAGCAGGCTGAGACTACATCAGGTAGCAGGAGATCAGCTCAATAGCTTATCTAAACATTGCAAACACCTAAAAATCCAATTGGAGATCAAAGAGAAGAAGAACAGCAATTCTAGAACCAGAAAATCAACCACTTTCTGAAAGGTAGGACTGGCAGAGAAGTGAATCTAAAACGACAGGAAGATAGACTGCGGGGAAGGGGCTGGCTCCCGGCAAGCGATGGAGCAACGGAGCACAAAATCAGGACTTTTAAAGTCTGTTCCACTGAGGGACATTGCTCCAGAGGCTAAACCGGGGTGAAGCCCACGCGGGGTCAGCGTGGCCCCAGGTCCCGCAGGGTCACAGAAGGATCAAGGGTGTCAGAGTGTCGCAGAGCTCACAGGTGTTAGAACGGAGAATCCAGCTACAGAGACAGAGCTGAAGACTGAACCCTCAGCTCGGGGTTACCTTGAACAGGTGGCAGGCTGGGTGAGCTCAGAGCGTGGCTAGAGGCTGGGGATATGGGAGAGATTGGGTGCTGTCCTCTGGGGGCGCAGTGAGGAGTGGGGCCCCAGGCTCTCGGCTCCTCTGGGCCGGAGACTAGGAGGCCGCCATTTTCATTCCCGTCCTCCAGAACTCTACGGAAAGCATTCAGGGAACAGAAGCTCCCCAAAGCGAACCCGAGCGGATTACTTAGTCCAGCCCCCGGTAAGGGTGGTGCAAATCTGCCTTGGGCAAAGACACTTGAGAGTCACTACAACAGGCCCCTCCACCAGAAGATCAACAAAATATCCAGCCAGGACGAAGTTTCATCTATCAAGGAAAGCAGGTTGAATTCCTAAGACAGCCGCGGTATTCCAGAGGAGGAGAAAGCAAAGCACGGAACTCATGGGTTTCTCCCCATGATTCTTTAGTTTTGCGATTAATTCAATTTTCTTTTTCTTTTTTCAATTTTTTTCTTTTTTCTTTTTTCTTCTTCTGCTAAATTTTTAAAAACTTTTACCCTTTTCTTTTTTAACGTTTTGACTAGTTTATCTAAAATATATATTTTTCTTTCGTTTTCATATTTTTTCTTTATTTGTTTTATATTTTAATTTTTTTCTTTTTTTTCTGAACCTCTTTTTCTCCCCTTTCTCCCCCCCCACAATTTGGGGTCTCTTCTGATTTCGTTACAGCGCATTTTTTGGGGGTCTTTGCCACACATTTAGTATTTTATTTGATCCTTCATATCCTCTTATCTGAACAAAATGACAAGGTGGAAAAAATCACCAGAAACAAAAGAACAAGAGGCAGTACCGAAGGCTAGGGACCTAATCAACACAGACATTGGTAATATGTCAGATCAAGAGTTCAGAATGACGATTCTGAACATTCTAGGCGGACTCAAAAAAGGCACCGAAGATATTGGAGAAACCCTCTCTGGAGATATAAAAGCCCTTTCTGGAGAAATTAAAGAACTAAAATCTAACCAAGTTGAAATAAAAAAAGCTATTAATGAGGTGTGATTAAAAATGTAGGCTCTCATTGCTAGGATAAATGAGACAGAAGAAAGAATTAGTCATCTAGAAGACCAAATGACAGAGAATAAAAAAGCCGAGCAAAAGAGGGACAAACATCTACTGGACCATGAGGGGAGAATTCGAGAGATAAGTGACACCATAAGACGAAACAACATTAGAATAATTGGGATTCCAGAAGAAGAAGAAATTGAGAGGGGAGCAGAATGTCTATTGGAGAGAATTTCCCTAATATGGCAAAGGGAACAAGCATCAAAATCCAGGAGGTGCAGAGAACCCCCTTCAAAATCAACAAGAATAGGTCCACACTCCATCACCTACGAGTAAAATTTACAAGTCTTACTGACAAAGAGAAAATCCTGAAAACAGCCCGGGAAAAGAAGTCTGTCACATACAATGGTAAAAATATTAGATTCCAGCAGACTTATCCACAGAGACCTGGCAGGCCAGAAAGAGCTTGCATGATATATTCAGAGCAACTAAATGAGAAAAACATGCAGCCAAGAATACTCTATCCAGCTAGGCTATCATTGAAAATAGAAGGAGAGATAAAAATCTTCGAGGACAAAGAAAAACTGAAAGAATTTGCAAACACCAAACCAGCTCTACAGGAAAAATTGAAAGGGCTCCTCTAAGCAAAGAGAGAGCTTAAAAGTAATAGAGCAGAAAGGTATAGAGAAAATATACAGGAACAGTCACCTTACAGTCTAATAATGGCACTAAATTCATATCTCTCAATAGTTACCCTGAATGTTAATGGGCTAAATGCCCCAATCAAAAGACACATGGTATCAGAATGGATAAAAAACAAAACCCATCAGTATGTTGCCTACAAGAAACTCATTTTAGACGCGAAGACACCTCCAGACTAAAGTGAGGGAGTGGAAAACAATTTACCATGCTAATGAGCAACAGAAGAAAGCTGGAGTGGCAAACCTTATATGAGATCAATTAGATTTTAAGCCAAAGACTATAATAAGAGAAGAGGAAGGACACTATATCATACTCAAAGTGTCTGTCCAAAAAGAAGATCTAACAATTTTAAATATCTATGCCCCTAATGTGGGAGCAGCCAACTGTATAAACCAATTAATAACAAAATCACAGAAACACATCAATAATAATACAATAATAGTAGGGGACTTGAACACTCCTCTCAATGAAATGGACAGATCATCCAAGCAATAGATCAACAAGGAAAAAAAGGCCTTAAATGACACACTGGACTAGATGGACATCACAGATATATTCAGAAAATTTCAACCCAAAGCAACAGAATACACATTCTTCTCTACTGCACACGGAACATTCTCCAGAAGAGATCACATCCTAGGTCACAAATCAGGTCTCAACTGGTATCAAAAATTAGGATCATTCCCTGCATATTTTCAGACCACAACACTCTGAAGCTAGAACTCAATTGCAAGAGGAAAGGTGGAAAGAACCCAAAAACATGGAGAGTAAACCGCATCCTTCTAAAGAATGAATGGGTCAAGCAGGAAATTAAAGAAGAATTTAAAAAGTTCATGGAAACAAATGATAACGAAAACACAACGGTTCAAAATCTGTGGGACACAGCAAAGGCAGTCCTAAGAGGAAAATATATAGCTCTAAAAGCCTTTCTCAAGAAACAAGAAAGGTCTCAAGCCCACAACCTAACCCTACACCTAAAGGAGCTGGAGAAAGAACAAGAAAGAAACCCTAAACCCAGCAGGAGAAGAGAAATCATAAAGATCAGAGCAGAAATCAACGAAATAGAAACCAAAAAAAAAAACAAAACAATAGAACAAATCAATGAAACTAGGAGCTGGTTCTTTGAAAGAATCAATAAAATTGATAAACCCCTGGCCAGCCTTATCAAAAAGAAAATAGAAAGGACCCAAGTAAATAAAATCATGAATGAAAGAGGAGAGATCACAACTAACACCAAAGAAATACAGACAATTATAAGAACATACTATGAACAACTATACGCCAACAAATTTGACAATCTGGAAGAAATGGATGCATTCCTAGAGACATATAAACTACCACAACTGAACCAGGAAGAAATAGAAAACCTGAACAGGCCCATATCCAGTAAGGAGATTGAAACAGTCATCCAAAATCGCCAAACAAACAGACAACAAATCCCAGGGCCAAACGGCTTCCCAGGGGAATTCTACCAAACATTTAAAGAAGAACTCATTCCTATTCTCCTGAAACTGTTCCAAAAAAAATAGAAATGGAAGGAAAAATTCCAATTCATTTTATGAGGCCGGCATCACCTTGATCCTAAAACCAGACAAGGATCCCACCAAAAAACAGAACTATAGACCAATATGCTTGATGAACACAGATGCAAAAATTCTCACCAAAATACTAGGCAATAGGATTCAACGGAATATTAAAAGGATTATTCACCACGATCAACTGGGATTTATTCCAGGGCTACAGGGTTGGTACAACATCCGCAAATCAATCAATGTGATACAACACATTAATAAAAGAAAGAACAAGAACCCTATGATACTCACAATAGATGCTGAAAAAACATTTGACAAAGTACAGCATCCCTTCCTGATCAAAACTCTTCAAAGTGTAGGGATAGAGGGCACATACCTCAATACTATCAAAACCATCTATGAAAAACCCACCATAAATAACATTCTCAATGGAGAAAAACTGAAAGCTTTTCCGTTAAGGTCAGGAACACGGCAGGGATGTCCATTATCACCACTGCTATTCAACATAGTACTAGAAGTCCTAGCCTCAGCAATCAGACAACAAAAAGAAATTAAAGGCATCCAAATTGGCAAAGAAGAAGTCAAACTATCACTCTTTGCAGATGATATGATACTATATGTGGAAAACCCAAAAGACTCCACTCCAAAATTGCTAGAACTTGTACAGGAATTCAGTAAAGTGTCAGGATATAAAATCAATGCACAGAAATCAGTTGCATTTCTGTATACCAACAAAAGACAGAAGAAAGAGAAATTAAGGATTCAATCCCATTTACAATTGCACCCAAAACTATAAGATACCTAGGAATAAACCTAACCAAAGAGGCTAAGAATCTATACGCAGAAAACAATGAAGTACTCATGAAAGAAATTGAGGAAGACACAAAGAAATGGAAAAATGTTCCATGCTCCTGGAATGGAATAATAAAGATTTTGAAAATGTCTATGCTACCTAAAGCAATCTACACATTTAATGCAATCTCTATCAAAATACCAACCATTTTTTTCAAAGAAATGGAACAAATAATCCTCAAATTTATATGGAACCAGAAAAGACCTCGAATAGCCAAAGGAATATTGAAAAAGAAAGCCAAAGTTGGTGGCATCACAATTCCGGACTTCAAGCTCTATTACAAAGCTGTCATCATCAAGACAGCATGGTACTGGCACAAAAACAGACACGTAGATCAATGAAACAGAATAGAGAGCCCATAAATAGACCCTCAATGCTATGGTCAACTAATCTTCAACAAAAGAGGAAAGAATGTCCAATGGACAAAAGACAGCTCTTCAATAAATGGTGCTGGGAAAATTGGACAGCCACATGCAGAAAAATGAAATTGGACCACTTCCTTACACCACACACGAAAATAGACTCCAAATGGATGAAGGACCTCAATGTGAGAAAGGAATCCATCCAAATCCTTGAGGAGAATGCAGGCAGCAACCTCTTCGACCTCAGCCGCAGCAACATCTTCCTAGGAACAACGGCAAAGGCAAGGGAAGCAAGGGCCAAAATGAACTATTGGGATTTCATCAAGATCAAAAGCTTTTGCACAGCAAAGGAAGCAGTTAACAAAACCAAAAGAGAACTGAGAGAATTGGAGAAGATATTTGCAAACAACATATCAGATAAAGGGCTAGTGTCCAAAATCTATAAGGAACTTAGCAAACTCAACACCCAAAGAACAAACAATCCAATCAAGAAATGGGCAGAGGACATGAACAGACATTTCTGCAAAAAAGACATCCAGATGGCCAACAGATACATGAAAAATTGATCCACATCACTTGGCATCAGGGAAATACAAATCAAAACCACAATGAGATATCACCTCACAGCATTCAGAAGGGCTACAATGAACAAGTCAGGAAATGACAGATGCTGGCGAGGATGTGGAGAAAGGGGAACCCTCCTCCACTGTTGGTGGGAATGCAAGCTGGTGCAACCACTCTGGAAAACAGCATGGAGGTTCCTCAAAATGTTGAAAATAGAACTACCCTATGACCCAGCAATTGCACTACTGGGTATTTACCCTAAAGATACAAACTCAGTGATCCGAAGGGGCACGTGTACCCGAATGTTTATAGCAGCAATGTCTACAATAGCCAAGCCATGGAAAGAACCTAGATGCCCATCAACAGATGAATGGATAAAGAAGATATGGTATATATACACAATGGAATACTATGCAGCCATCAAAAGAAATGAAATCTTGCCATTTGCGACGACGTGGATGGAACTATAGGGTATCATGCTTAGTGAAATAAGTCAATCGGAAAAAGACAACTATCATATGATCTCCCTGATATGAGGACGTGGAGATGAAACATGGGGGGTTAGGGGGATAGGAGAAGAATAAATGAAACAAGACGGGATTGGGAGGTAGACAAGCCATAAATGACTCTTAATCTCACAAAACAAACTGGGGGCTGCTGGGGGGAGTTGGGGTTGGGAGAGGGGGAGGGGGTTATGGACATTGGGGAGAGTATGTACTATCGTGAATGCTGTGAATTGTGTAAACCTGGCGATTCACAGACCTGTACCCCTGGGGATAAAAATACATTATATGTTTATAAAAAAAAAAATTGGAAGGGGAGGCGAACCATAAGAGACTATGGACTCTGTAAAACAACCTGAGGGTTTTGAAGGGGTGGCGGTGGGACGTTGGGGGAACCAAGTGGTGGCTAATAGCGAGGGCACGTATTGCATGGAGCACTGGGTGTTATGCAAAAATAATGAATACAGTTACGCTGAAAAAAATAAATAATTTTAAGAAGAAAAAAAAAATGTATATCCCAATCAACCCTGAGACACCCGAAAAGCAGAGGGCAATGAATCTTGCGTTTGTTAGTCATTCAGGCCCAGATATAAGGAGGAAACTTCAGAAAATTTTTGGGCTTGAAGGGAAGAATCTGATTGAGTTAGTGGGAATAGCAGAAAAGATGGTTAACAACAGGGATGCAGATGAGGATGAAAAACAGTAAAAAAAACCTGGTTAAGGTTTTGGCATTACATGAGGTGGGTAGGAAACATGTTGGAGATAGTAAATGGAAGGAAAAACCTAAGGACAGAGAAGGCAGGTTGGAAGACTTAGATCCAGATCAGTGCTCTTACTGTACAGGAAAAGATATTGGGGAAGGGATTGCCCCAAAATGAAGACAGCAATGCTTGCAACCAGATACGGAAGGGGCTATGGTTCAGAGCCCCTCCCCAAACCTCGGATAAAAATTGAAGTGGAGGGGAAATCAGTTGATTTTTTGGTGGACACGGGAGCCCAATTTTCAACATTACTTAAACCTACGGGAAAACTATCTGGAGAGGAAGTCTGGGTACAAGGAACAAATGGCACAGAGATACATAAATGGACAACAGAAAGAACTTTAAATTTGGCGTTCGGAGTAGTGAAACTTCGATTTTTCCTCCCTAATGCCCCATATAACTTGATGGGAAGAGATCTCCTCCATAAGTTAAGAGCCTGCATTCAGTTCTTGGAAGTAGACATGACTGTAACCTTGAGACAAAACACTGTACAGGTGCTTATGGCAGCAGTAGATGAATTCCTCTTTTACGAGCCAGTCTCAAATCCAGAGGAGAATAAAGGGGGGGAGCTTTCTCCAAATCCTACAAGACGAGTTCCCCGAGGTCTGGGCAGAAGGGAAGCCCCCTGGCTTGGCCAAGGAACAACTTCCAGTGGTGGTACAATTAAAGGTGATGGCTACAGCTATTCGCGTTCGGTAGTACCACCTTCCTTGGGAAGCAAAGGAAGGGATCAGAAAACACATTAACTGCCTCCGAGGAGAGGAGATCCTAGTTCCTTGCAAATCTCCATGGAACACACTTTTGCTACCCATCAAAAAGGCTGAGACTGGGGATTACCGACCTGTTCAGAACTTGCTGGAAGTCAATAAATGGGTTGAAGATATTCTCCGATAGCACCTAACCCCTATACCCTACTCTCCTTCCTGGGCCCCCAAAGAACTGTGTATACTATCTTAGATCTCAAATATGTATTTTTCAGCATATCTTTATCAAGGGAACGTCAGCCCCTTTTTCCTTTTGAGTGGTCCAACCCACAGAAAGGGTTTCAAGGCCAACTCACCTGGACAAGACTTCCCCAAGGGTTCAAGAATTCACCCACAATTTTTGACGAGGCCCTACACGAGGATTTGCGTGAGTACAGAACCTCCAACCCAGGAGTCACTCTGTTACAGTATGTTGATGACTTGCTAGGAGCCGCTGAGGACTATGAGTCATGTTTGCGGGGGACAAGAGCTCTCTTATAGACTCTGCAGGAAAAAGGGTATTGGGTTTCAGCAAAGAAAGCACAGCTCTGTCAGAGCCATGCCACTTACCTAGGCTTTGATCTTCATGAGGGAATGCATTCACTGTCTGAGTCCAGGAAACAGTTGATCTCCTGATACCCCCACCCCACCATGTCCCGACAAGTGAGGGAGTTTCTTGGGACAGTGGGCTACTGTAGGCTGTAGATACTGCGGTTTGCAGAGAATGCCCAAACTCTCTATGAATTGGCAAAGAGCGGCTCACTATGATAGAGTGGACAGCTGAGACCGAAGGAGCATTTCGGGAATTACAAACAGCATTACTGCGTGCCCCAGAATTGGCCATCCCAGATATTAACAAGCCCTTCCACTTTTATGTGGATGAAAAAGCATGGGTGGCCAAAGGATATTTAACTCAGAACTGGGGCCTTAGAAAAGGCGAGTAGCCTATCTTAGCAAGAAACTAGGTCCAGTAGCAGCTGGGTTTCTCCCTTGACTCGGCATAATTCCTGCCACAACCGTCCTGGTCAGGGATGCAAGTAAATTGCCTTTGTGTCAAAATCTCATTTTGACCACCACACACGCCATTGAGGGCCTTCTCCAGACTCCACCAGGCCGATGGATGACAAATGCCCAAGTGATGGGATATCAGGCCCTCCTCCTCAATGAACTAAGAGTGACCTAATGGCCCCTGGTGGTGCTAAATCCAGCCACGCTGCAGCCAGAGGACCTGGCTGACCACCCACATGACTGTGTGGATGTCCTAACACAAGTTGTAGGAATAAGGCCTGATCACAGAGACATTACCCTCCCGATGCCGAGATGACTCTGTTCACAGATGGGAGTTGCTACACAGTCAATGGAAAGAGGCATGCGGGGGCTGCAGTAATTTCTACTGAGCAGAAACTCTGGACAGCAGCCCTGCCGCATGGAATTTCAGCACACAGGCATTGGCCAAGGTTGTTGGCACTAATTGGAAAATACATTGTGCCTACCGCCCCCAGATTTCCAGGAAGTAGAGTGAACTGGACTCTTTAAGAGACCTTGACAAAATTAATTCTGGAGACTGGTGGTGAATGGGAGGATCTTCTTTCGCCCTCCTCAGGGCATGATGTACACCCAATTTAAGCAAGGTGACCCCATTTGAAATAATGTTTGGGAGACCGCCCATCACTGTCCTCAACTACAAGAGGTTACCCTAGCGGAAATACTGAGCAGTATATATTCCAGTTACTGCAGGCATTACAGTCTGTCTTTAAAAAAAGCCCACTCAGGGATCTGAACTGCCCACACTGGGATCTGACCTGCCCACACTGGGATGGAGACGGAGGTGGAAACACATCCTTACCAACCTGGGGACTTGGTTTGGATACATTGCCATCAAGAGGGGAAACGTGGAGCCTCGCTGGAAAGGACGTTTTACTGTTATCCTGACCACACCCATGGCAGTAAAAGTAGAAGGCTTCAGGGCCTGGATTCACATGGGTCACATCAAATGAGCCAAGGACGAGGACGCACCCCCGATATGGAAGCTGCAGCCGATGGACCCCACTGACCATGGACTAAAGCTAAGACTAAAAAACTGTAAGTTTATTGTTGATCCTATTGTTACCTGTTCATGTAAAGTATAGGTGGGAAATTAGATGAACATGATTAGGAAAAAAATGGAAAAGGTTATACAAAGCCTTGAATGGCTAACTCATGAGATGACTGTGCACTGCTGTTACTTTTTGGCCCCTGTATTATAAACGCAATAATGTCATTTGTACCAAAGAAAATTGGAACGATATAAATGTTAGTCCCACATGTTAATAAACCCCGTTACAACAGGAGAACATAGAACTGGATGAAAAGTCAAGGATTTGACTAATTTCCAAAGAAAACAGGGGAATATAGGGGCCTGATTAGCCAAAGGAACTGTAAACCCTGGATATAGGGGCAGGCCAGGCCAGATAGCCATATCCAATCAGTGGGGTGCACATATATTAACTGTGGTGAGTTGAAATCTCATTGGCCACCTGTGTGTGGGCCGGGCTCAACCACCTCTCTAAAGTTTGGTCTGTGAGGCTGGGAGGGGGGAGAACTAGGAGGTGTTAGAATAGCTTTCAGAGAAGAAGGAGGAGTTAGAATAGCCGTTAGAGAAGTAGAAGGAGTTCGAATAGCCAATAGAGAAATAGGAGGAGTTAGAATAGTCGTTAGAGAAATAGAAGGAGTTAGAATAGCCATTAGAATAGCACAATAGCAGTTAGAGTGGCCGTTGGGAGCAGTTTGCGTTGTCATAGGAGTAATAGTGTTGGGGTTGTCGGGAGGAGTGCCATCTCGAGCCGAGGCCCTGCCGCCAGCAGCCTTGCTTCCCCGACCCTTGGCCTCGTTTGTGTGGCGTGGCTGGAGCGGCCTCGCCAGAGCAGTGTCATTCCAGGGATTGACATCATTGGCATGCAGCCTTGTCATCGAGTGGCCTCCTCCAGAGAGTCCTCTTCATCGTTGGGAGCAGCCCTGTCTGGAGTGGCCTCTTCATTGTTGGGATCGGCCTTGACGGATTGTGGCCTCGTCTGGGGAGCAGCCTTCTCCGGGGAGTGGCCTTGTCAGAGTGGTCTCATGGGGAGCAGAGTATGTATCGTCAGGATTGTCTTCCTCATCATCCTCGCCTCTTTGTCATTGGGAGCGGCGTCCTAGTCAGTATCACCTCTACGTAAGAGATGGCCCCGACCGGTTGGTTTGGTTTCTGATGCTTGGGGAGAAAAAAAGCTTTTCTTGATTTTCATTTTGTGTCAGTCTCTTTCCTTTTATCATGAACCCTAACAGCTGTTTTTCGTCTCAGGGGTCCCACCATAGCAGGGATTCCAGAGTTGGCGTCTGGGACCGTGTGCCTGGAGAAACTGACGGAGGGTGAGATTTTGGGCCTAGGGGCATGTAAGCCCGAAATGTGGTCTCCTGGTCCAGATAGCAAAAGGGCTGGTTTGAAAACGGCCTCAGGCTGAGGGTCACAATGCTTGTTTGTGGTGGGCGTGGTCTCATGGGCCATGCAGCTGGCTCCCACTCTGAGGGTTAGAACCCCATCCCCACAGCAAGCTTTTCCCATCGTGGGGAAGGAGGAGTGCTCTTTACGCTTGAGGTTCCCCAATTGGCCGGGATTTGAGCTATGGTCTGGGCACATAATGTCATTTGTAACAAAGAAAATTGGAGCGATAAAAATGTTAGTCCTACATGTTAATAAACCCCGTTACAACAGGAGAACATAGAACTGGCTGAAAAGTCAAGGATTTGACCACGCCTGAATACCCAGGTTTGGTGGAGATGACAGTCTCTGGCCATGGTAGGGCCCACGTGTATGATATGGGGACTGCTACCTGGGGGGCTGATGTGAAGTTGTGATTCGGGCTGTGTCAGACAAATCATTAGTGCACAGGGTGGCCTAGAATATTTGTGTGCCATTGAGGTCCGTGCAGGTTGATCCTCAAGTTGGGATTCTGGGCTGACCCCAAGGCCCCTTCTTCTTTCAGGAGGATAGGCAGAAGCCTGCCTTAGGACTCCCGAATGAACAATCTGGAGAGCTTGCGGCCCAGGAGGGTGATGACGGAATTTGAATGCTCAAGTGACGCTTCTGTTCAGTGCTGAGCACAAACCATTTGCAATGTGTCATATCTGACTCGAGGTCTCCAGCACCTGAGTCAGGGCACGTGTCAGATGGTCGATCAAGCTGGAGTTTGTGTCCTTGATGGCTGACGAATGCAGGGGTGGCCTCAAGAGGCCATGGAGGTCTTTCCAGGCTTGGGCTTGTGAGCTTCTCTGAACAGCAAGCTTTCCTTCTGCACGACAGGGGGAGTCCATTTGAATGGCATCAGGGTCCCCCATATGGAAAGATGTCATAGCAGAAATCATTGTATGCATGCCTGGAAAGCCCAGCTCCGCTTACCCTTTCAACCCAGGAACAAGGCTGTTTTGATCTGGTGGCTCTGTGGCAAAGATCCCAGGGGGCTGAGGGGACAGGGAGCCTCATTCTGATGGGTAACAATGCTGGCTTGTGTCCAGGTAGACTTTAGAATGTGGTGGGTCTCAGGCGCCATGCAGGATTCTCTCCTCTCCTGAGGGTTGGACGCAGCTCACAAGAACCAGGTTGCCTTCTGGGACAGGAGGTGTTCTGTTTTGTGGCTCAGGGATCTAGTGTTGGACACTATGTATGTATTCCAGAGATTGCCTCTGGAGACAGATGCCATCAGACCTAAGCTAGGGTTCCAGTGAGGTCCTAGGGGTATGTCAGATTCCATCTTCTGATTCAGGGAAATTGACCTGGGTGTCTGCCTGTAAGTAGGTGTCTGGCATGTGTTCAAATGAGCCTTTTTTCCAAGGGGCCAAAGAACTTGGGGTGGGATCATGGGCATTGCCAGTTTTCTCCAATCTGGAGGGTTTGTGCAAATGTGATGGGCAGAGCTTCCTTCAGGTGGGCAGCCAGAGTCCTGTGCTCTCACTCCAGAGGCCCCATCCTGTAGGGTCTGTTGGCCAGATCTTTGGGGACAAAAGTTTGCAAACACAAACTCGGGATAGGGTTAGGGGCAAGGTGATGGCAGGCCCGATCTGCAGATTTTGAGGGCTGTGCAGTGGGATCTGAAATGAGGGCGACGGGCAGGCAGGAACGAAGGCTTTACTGTCTTGGTTGTGTGTCTCAGTTGGCCATGGAATGTAGCAGTAGCCTCATGCGGCCATGGAAGATTCTGTCTCTGTGAGGATTCTGCTCGGCTCCCAAGGGTTTGGGAAGGAGCAGTGCCCTTTGATGGTTGAGGATCTCCCATAGCCTGGGAGTGAGCTAAGTTTTGGGCACAGACCCCTGAAAATCCAGGTTGGGTAGAAGTGAGAGCTGCTGGCCTTGGCACGGTCCACATGCAAGATATGGGGCCAGCTAACTGGGGGACTGATGGGAGGTTGGGGCTAAGGCTGGGTCAGACAGAGCATTAGTGCACAGGGCGGCCTAGGCATTGGGGTGCCGTGGAGGTCCGTGCAGTTTGATCCTCACGTAGGGATTGTGGGCAGACCCCTTGGGCCCTTCTTATTTCTGGGGCGCAGACAGAAGCCTGCGTTGTGGCTCCTGAATGAACAATCTGGAAGGCTGGTGGGCCGGGAGGGTGAGGATGGAATTCTGAATGCACAAATGCGGGTTCCGTTCAATGCCAAGCACATGGCATTTCCAATGTGTAGCATCCTACTCGAGATTCCAGCACCTGAGTGAAGGCACATGTCAGATGGTCGCTCACACTGGAGTTTGTGTCCATGATGGCTGATGAGTGCAGTGGTGGCCTCATGAGGCCATGGAGGTCTTCTCAGACTGGGGCACGTGAGCTGCTCTGAACAGCAAGCTTTCCATCTGCAGACAGTTGGAGTCCGTTTGTATGGTACCAGGTCCCCCATATGGAATGACATCATAGCAGAAGTCACCACATGGATGCCTGGAAAGCCCAGCTCCGCTTAACCTTTAAGCCCAGGAACAAAGCTATTTTGATCTTGTGGCTCTGGGGCAAAGGGCCAGGCTGCTGAGGTGACTTTGAGCTTCATTCGGATGGGTCTCAATGCTGGCATGGGTCCAGGGAGAATTTAAAATGTGATGGGGGCTCAGGAGCCCTGCAGAATTCTACTCCCCTGAGAGTTAGACACAGCTCCCAAATTACAGGTTGCCTTCTGGGGACAGGAGGTGTTCTGTTTTGTCGCTCATGGATCAAGTGTTAGACCATATGCAGGTGTTCCTAAATTTGCTTCTGGAGGCCGATGCCTGCAATTTATGCTAGGGTTCCTTTGACATCCTAGGGTTATTTCACGTTCGATCATCTGACTCAGGGCCATTGACCTGGGTGTCTGCCTGGATGTAGGTGTCGGGCATGTGTCTGAATGCTCCTATTTTCCAAGGTGGGCAACGAATATGGGGTGGGCTCAGGGGCACTGCAAGCGTCTCCCAATCTGGAGGGTTTGTGAAAATATGACCTGCAGAATTTCCTTTGGGTGGTCAGGCAGAGTCCTGCGCTGAAGCCCTAGTACTCGCCTTTATATGAGTGACAAAGGGCTGGGTTATTCTCAATGAAATTGGAAGGAGTCCAAGAGAAATATCATATGGCTTCACTCATGTAGCTCATGAGGAGTACCATGGACATGAGTAAAAGCAAGGGAAAACAGAAAGAGAAGATGTCAGACAGAGAGACAAACCAGGAGAGACTCAAGACTCTGGGAACCAAGGTGAAGGTTACAGAAGGACGAGACATGCCAGGAATGAGCGAACTGGTTCATGGTATGGAGGTGGTGTGGCATATATGCTGTTGTTGAGCACTCGTTGGCATATGCAACTAAAGAATCAGGGAACGCTATCTCACAAAAGTAAGAGGTATGAAAGGCTGGCTTCCCGAACAAAAGAAAAATTATTGAAAAGAAAGAAAAACAGGCCATTTCCCATGTAGATGAAGAAAGAAAGAGACAAGAAATGAAGTATAGTTTTATTATCTTACTGATGAAAATGGTATGCAATTGGTTTCCTATGAGGTCCTTATCTGAATTGGGTCTTTGGACAATGCTAATTAGATTCTTCCCTCTTCCTACATTTCGGGAATGGATGAGAAGAACCGGCATTGCCTTCCTTAAAAGTCTGAGTGTTTACCTGCAAATTGGTTTGAAATGGCTTTTTGAGTGTTGGGAAGTGTTTGAGGAATGCTTCAATCCCTTTCATCATTACCTGAGACTTCAGATGTGTATGTTCATGACCTAGTTTTGGTAGTGAGAATGTGTCTTGGAATTTATTCTTTTCTCTCAGGTCTTGGATTTGCTGGCATACTTGTGTGTAGTGGACTTTTAGGTTAGGTTGTTTAGGAGAGTTTAGTCCTGAATGCTTTAATTAATTCTTGATAGGTAAGAAGTTAACTTTTCCGGTTTCATCAGTTTCTGACGTTGATACTTTTTTCCTTAAGGTATTTTCTCTGAAGTTTGTTTCCATGAGTGCTACTCCTCACAGGATCCCTATATTCTGTGGGGCTATTATAAGTGTATGTTGTGGGGAGGTGGTAGGGGAGGGAGGATGTGTTTCACAAAACGCTTAGAATTATATTTTAGGAGATATTAAGCTGTAATTCTTTGGAAAACAATTCACGTTCAAACATATTGAAACTCATGTTCCATCTTGTTCGGCTACATTTCCTGCAATGAATGTCCCATTTAATCTTCTTTTAGAAACACAGACTTGCCCTGAACTACTGTGGAACAAACAACAAATTTTGTGTGCCTGGTTAGAGTCCATTGTGTGACCCTTTATTCTTGCTTTTTCACATGTTCCTATACTTCCATGAGTGATTGAAATCATATGTTATTTGTTTATCTTTGTCTGACAGATGGGCCGCAGCCCAATGCTCACCACCTTTTTGCCACATGAGGCACATTTCAAGATTCCTTCTTGCTTGTGGCTGGGTAAGAGTCTGTGGTGCATTGGGAGGACAGAGAGATTGCAGAAATGTCTGGGAGCTCCAGGCTTGTCTTCAGCCATCAGCACAACAAGAAGATGACCACATCAATGGAATGATGGCATTAAAGAACCTGGATCCTTGAAATCAAATTCCACAGTGAAAGAGAGAAAATTTCTCAGAGACCATGGGAGAAGGGTGTAGACATGCCTTAGGGGAGATGTGGATGGTTGGTGTTTCAGAGGTCAGGGAGCCATGAACAAAGAAAAAGGCAGAGGAGAGAGGAGCACACTGGGAACCCTCAAGTTGGATGCTGACCCATAGCTATTGGCATAGAAATGGAGAAGTTCTGAATGGCACGAGTACGTGCATCCAAAGGGTCTTTTGGCCCGGGTATCTCAGGTCAGCATGCTTGACAGACATAGACTCCAGAGAACACTCTGTTTCTCCTGCAGAGCACACCAACAAGCAATCTGGTGCAGACAGCATGGAAACCATGATCAGAAACAATACTTGTTGACACAATGGTATGATTATTGTTTCTTGCTGTGAATCCATGATAGGCACTGTTCATGGAGAAACCTTGATGGGAGCAAAAGAATCTTGGGGCTCTACCACTCTCAGCATAAAGCCCGAGCTAGTGGCCCAGACAGGATGGTGCGGACATTAGCTGCTTCACCTGCAATCATGTAGTCCCAACCCTGGAAACTTTTTGGGACTACGTTCCTCAGGCCACATTGCTTAGGAACAGGAGAACAGACCCACAATTGGGGACTAGAAGAAATCCCTGCCCACATCCTCTCTCTTAACCACAGCATTCAGCTGGCCTTAGTAAAGTTCAATGGGTTGAAATTCTCCTTTCATAGGCACACCAGAGTTGACCAAGCTAAACCTCACCATATTCGGTCCAGACACCAAACACTCTGAACGGCAGGCAACGAGTGCCTCTGCAGAAGACTGGCCCGGAAGAAATTGGACAGCCAAACCCAACCCAGTGTGCATGTCAAATATACCAGAGAATCCATCAAGGGTCAGCCAGTGGCACTCCATGAAATTTCATCCTAAAGAAATTACTCTCAGGATAGAAAACAGAATTCACTTTTCGAATACAGAGAAGAATTCAGAGACCTAAACTCAGGCAAAGGAACAGGAACTGGTCCTGGCCAAGAAATCGAAGTGAAACCTGTACATGTCACATGCCAGGTGGAGGATTTCAGCAGCAGCCAGGATACTCACTCTGGATCAGAAAAACCTAGAATGAATCAGGGAGTCTCGGACCAGAGAGATAAAGGTGATAAAAAAAATTAAATAAAAGATGAAGAGGCACTTTTGAAAAGATTTGTTAGCAGACTGGATGCAAAGTTCAGGAAGCTGACAGAACCACAGGATCCAATTATGTACCTGGAATACAAGTACTGGGAAAAAAAGAAGAGAAGCAAAGGAGAGAAGGAAGAATGATGGAACATGACAATGGACTTAGGGAAATCCTTGACTGCAATGAATGTCTATGGGTTCTTATTGTATGAAACCTAGAGGAGAGAAATAATAGTGGGCTCAACATTTCTTTGAGAAATCCGAGCTGCAAACATCCCTCATCTGGGGCAGAAACAGAGATTCAGGTACCGATGTACAGAGGACTCCCAGCACCATCCACGGAAGCAGTTAACACAACACATAGTGTCATTCACCCTTCCAAAGCTAGCAATGGAGGAATTGTCTTCACCCTAATGTGCTTGGCAGACCAGTGTTTCTAAAGTCATGTGCCTTACTTCGAGGAGACCAGCTATGCCAGCACTAGCAGAACGTTGTATAGAGCAAGCCACACCAGCCCAAGCCAAAACTTAATCTCCTGCATTTCTAAACAATAATAGAGCAGGAGTTCTTGTCTAGAACAATGAGGTTTTAAGTAGACAAAGATTGTGTCCAGGGGTGTCTCCATCAGTTCAGAAGTGGCCATCAACTCTGCTCCTTATCCCAGGCTCATTGGAATGTCTCCCACATCAGGTTCCCCACTCCGAGTCAAGTCTGCTTCTCCCTCTCCAGTTCCCTCATTGATTATGTTCTTGCTGTCTCTCTCTGTCCCATACATGTAAGAACATCGTTGAAAAACAACAACAATAACAACCCATCCTAAAATGCCAGACCTTGGCACTGGGCTCCCTTGTTTGTTCTCCTCTTTTTCATCTTCCTGTATCTCCACACCAGCATGGAGCATCTGCTCTCTGTCCTGCTGCAATGGCCCCTCGTTCTCCCATTGTTGCTCCTCAACTGGCTCCTTTAGAACATGCCCATCATCCGCAACAGGCACTGTTTGTTTATCCCATGAAAACCACTGTGGAATGAAAATGGGAGGCTTAAGGCAGCCTTGTGCTGAAACATCTCCATTTAGTTCCACAGAAGGAAGTTGCACCATCCTGCGGGAATGCTCAGGGATCTTAGGCCAATGAATCCTCTTTAAGTCATCCTTTTGTAGATACATGTTGTCTTCCTGAACCTGGCATGGAATGATTTTCAATGGCTTCACATGGGCAATGGGTCTTCTCCACCAGGCTCCGTGCTTGCTCCTGTTGGCTCCAAACCGACGAGTCTGTCCTGGGCCTAAGTTTCTAGGATGTAGGGTCTGCCCTTGGTGCTTGTTCAGCTTAGAAGATGGGGAGTCCTTCTTGGTACAGTTACTGGAGATGCTAGAGGAACTCATGTACACGATGTTGAAGACTACAGGCATGCCTTTGGCATGGTTGTGGGTGTTCACGGGTTGGCCCTTGTCCTGGTCACAAGGGTTCTGATTGTGTCAGAGGACCATGCACATTTGCGGAGCGTGGAGTTCCTGGCCTGAGGTTTGGTTCTAGTCCTTACCATTTCCTGACCTTTCAGGGGTAAGATGGAATTGTAGATCCTTGCCCTTCTCAGGAGTGCAGAGGGCTAGTTGTGACAGTCCCGGCCAAAGACTACAAAATTGGTCATGGAGAAGGTGACACGACTAACTTCACAAACTGTCTTGGTGAAATACCCCGGTGGTGCCAATGGTTTGGGAGGGTTTTGGCACCTCCTGGCTGACCCATGACTACTAAAGCCATGTGGAGTGATTAGACATGGTTTGGGGAGGAGTGGTTGCTAGGAGCTCAAAACTTTGTGACGTCACAGAAGCTGACTTCACTGAATCAGCAATCCCTCTCTCATGAGCTATTAGTCCTATGGCTTTAGGTAGGAAGCACTGAGGAAGATCAAAAAAGATCCCTGATTCCCTGATCTTGAACTCAGGCGGTCTTTGTGGTTTCTTTCCCACCTCACCTTTCGATACAAAGAGAGAAGAACATGATATTCTGTGTACCATCATTTTGGCCAACATTTCTCCTGAGAGAACCAGATGTTCCTATTTCCACTGCAATGTCTAGAGATCTCAATCAACAGGGAGGACTCTTGGGTATCATGAGATCTCTGGGAAGTTTGACATCCCATGGGTGAGAGCATCCTTTCGTAGGTTCTTTTCCCAATTTGTTCTAGGGAGAAGGGTCTGCCCTTGGTGCTTGGTCAGCTTGGAAGATAAGGGAAGGAAAGTCACATTTCAAGAAAACGTGCTAGAGCATGGATGCATTGTGCTGTCCGTGTCCTTATCTCCTAGTATTCTGAAACAGCAGTCCTAAGGGAGGAGGGTTCTCTCTACCTGACTTTACCTGAAAAACCTTTGCAAAGGCTTCAAGGAGAGTGACATTCTGCATGATTGCTACCCCTGAAAGAAGAGCCCTGGACAGCACACCTGTCATCATCAGTTAACGTTACATGCCGAGGTATTGGGGAGAGCCATGTTGACCAACTCTCTTAATTCAGAGGAAAAGGAACTGCCTATACAGATGGCCTGCCATGCCCACTCTAGCAGAACTGTGGAAGGAGCCGAGATGCCATTCATAGGCTTCTGGATAAAGATGGTGTGGTCCAACCAGGCCACAGATGATACCTCCGACATCGAGTGGGATGAAACACCGATACTCGCCTTGACATGAGTGAAACAGGACTGGGTTATTCTCAATGAAATCAAAAGGAGTCCAAGAGAAATATCATATGGCTTCACTCATATGTGGCCCATAAGGAGTACCATGGACATGAGTAAAAGCAAGGGAAAACGGAAAGAGAAGAAGTCAAACAGTTAGACAAACCATGAGAGATGCAGGACTCTGGGAACCTAGCTGAGGGTTACAGAAGGATGAGACGTGCCAATAATGAGGGTATTGGTTTATTGTATGGAGGTGGTGTGCCATATATGCTGTTGATGAGCACTCGGTGGTATATGCAACTAAAGAATCAGGGAACACTATCTCACAAAAGTAAGAGGGATGAAAGGCTAGTTTCCTGAACAAAAGAAAAGGTATTGAAAAGAAAGAAAAACAGGCCATTTCCCATGTAGATGAAGAAAGAAAGAGGCAAGAAATGAAGTATAGTTTTATTACCTTACTGATTAAAATGGTATGCAATTGGTTTTCTATGAGGTCCTCATATGAAATGGGTCTTTGGACATTGCAAATTAGATTCTTCCCTCTTGCTACATTTCGAGAATAGATGAGAAGAAATGGCATTGACTTAATTAAATGTCTCGGAGTGTTGACCAGAAAATTATTTTGACGTGGCTTTTTGGGTGTTGGGAGGTGTTTGAGAAATGCTTCAAACACTTTGGTCATTACCTGAGACGTGTCTCTGTTGGCAGCGGAATGTAACGGTAGCCTCATGGGTCCATGGGAGATTCTGCCTCTGTGAGGATTCTGCCTGGCTAACAAGGGTTGGGTGTCTTTTGGGGGAAGGGAAGAGTGCTGTTTTCCGTCTCAGGGGTCAAGCCATAGCAGGGATTCCAGAGTCAATATCTGGGTCCGGGCGCCTGAAGAACCGGTCAAAGTGTGAAGATTTGGGCCTAGGGGCATGTCACGCCCAATATGCGGGCTTCTGGTCCACCAAGCGTGGCGGCTGGTTTGAAAGCGGGCTCAGGCTGAGGCTCACAATGCCTGCTTGTGGCCAGGCAGCCCTCCTGGGTAGGCATGCTTTCATGAGACATGCAGCTGGCTACCACTATGAGGGTTAGACCCCCATCCACATAGCAACCTTTTCCCGTCATGGGGAAGGAGGAGTGCTCTTTGAAGCTTGAGTTTCCCCCATAGGCCTGTATTTGAGCTATGGTCTGGCTCAGAAGCCTGAATACCAGGTTGGGTAGAGATGAAGTCTCTGGCCTTGGCAGGTCCACTGGAAGGATAAGGGGCCTGCTACCTGGGGGACTTATGGGAGGTCGGGGCTCAGGCTGTGTCAGACAGAGCATTAGTGCACAGGGTGGCTGAGGACATTGAGGGGCCGTTGAGGTCTGTGCTTTGATCCTCACGTGGGGATTCTGAGCAGTCCCCTAGGGCCCTTGTTCTTTCTGGAGGGCAAGCAGAAGACTGCCTTCTGGCTCCCAAATGAACAATCTGGAGTGCCGGAGAGCCAGGAGGGTGAGGACTGAATTCTGAATGCACAAGCGCTGTTTCAGTTAAGTGATGAGCACGTGGCATTTCCCATGTGCAGCATTGGACATGAGAATTCCAGCACCTGAGTCAAGACATGTGTCAGATGGGAGGTCATAATGGAGTTTGTTTCCATGATGGCGAACGAATGGAGGGGTGACCTCATGAGGCCATGGAGTTCTTCTAAGGATTGGGGTTGTGAGCTGCTCCGAAAAGCAAGCTTTCCTTCTGTGGGACAGTGGGAGTCGGTTTGGAAGGCAGCAAGGTCCCCCATATGGAAAGACGTCGTAGCAGAAATCACCACATGGATGACTGGAAAGCCCAGCTCTGCTTAGCCTTCCAGCCCAGCAACAAGGCCATTTTGATCTGGTGGCTCTGGGGCAAAGTTCCCAGGGGACTGAGGTGACAGGGAGCCTCATTATGATGGGTCACAATGCTGGCTTGTGTCCAGGGAGACCTTAGAATGTGGCGGGGGCTCAGGCGCCCTGCAGCATTCTCCTCCCCTGAGGGTTGGACGCAGCTCCCAAGAGCTAGGTTGCCTTCTGGGGACAGGAGGTGTTCTGGTTTGTGGCTCAGGAATCAAGTGTTGGACCATATGTAGGTATTCCAGAGTTTGCCTCTGGAGGCAGATGCTGCAAACCTAAGGTCAGGTTCCATTGAGGTCCTAGGGGTATGTGAGGTTCCATATTCTGACTCAGGGCCATTGACCTCGGTGTCTTCCTGGAGGTAGGTGTCTGGCATGGGACCAGATGCGCATTTGTTCCAAGGTGGCCAACGAATTTGTGTTGGGCTCAGGGGCATTACAGGTGTCTCCCAATCTGGAATGTTTGTGATAATGTGACTCTTAGGGTCCGTGATCAAAGGAATGAGACTGACACAAAGTGAAATCAAGCAAAGGTTTATTTTGCAACATGTATCAGAAACTAAACTGAACAGTAGGTGCCCGAGCCCCACGCATTAGAAATCAAACTGACCAGTGTGTGCCCGAGCCCCATGCATTACTAATTTAACTGACTTTTAGGTGACTGAGCCTTTCAGGGTGCCACCGCCTCCCTGCCCTGGGGTCCCTCCTGGAGGCTCCCTGCCTCACCATCACTTTACCACAGGCCACTCCTGACGAAGCTGCTTATAATGAGGCCACTCCCTGTCTAGTGACAGTGCTGCTGCTCCAGTGGCGAGGCCGCTCACGGTGTCACAGCTGCTCAGGGCAGGGAGGCTCCCAGCAATTCCTTACCCAACCCTTCCGATGATGAAAAGAGCGCTGTCACTCTCCACAAGCCCAACACTACCACTCCTACTACTACCATAATGGCTCCCAATGGCTCCCCTAATGGCTACACTAATGACCCCTGCTACCGGATACTCTAACTCCTCCTGCTACCCCAAACCCTCTGAAGCATCACAGATCAGCCTTTATAGAGGTGGATGAGTCTGGCCCACACACAGGTGGCCAATGGGATTGCAACTCACCTCAGTAAATATATTCATGCCCCACTGATTGGCCGTCTCCATCTAGCTGGCCTGACCTGCCCCTACATCCCCCCCTTTTTTTGGAAATTAGTGAAATCCTTGACCTTTCAGCCAGTTCTATGCTTTCCTGTTGTAAGGGGGTTACATTGAACATGTAATACTGGGGACAAAAAGTAACAGTAGTGCACAGTCAGCTGATGAGTTAGCCATCGAATGGTTAACTTTGTGGAACAGGTTATACAAAGTGTTTAACCTGTTATACAAAGGTTAAACACTTTGTATAACCTGTTCCATGTTTTCCTAATTCCGTTCATCTAATTTCCCCCCTATAGTTTCCATAAACAAGTAAAATATACTCACAGTTTTTTAGTCTTAGCTTTAGTCCATGGTCAACGTGGACTGTCGGCTGCAGATTCCATCTCTGGAGGGTGTCCTCATCCTCGGCTCGTTTGAGGTGACCCGAATGAATCCAGGCCCTAATGCCTTCTACTTTTACTGCCGTGGGGGTGATCAAGATAACAGTAAATGATCCCTTCAAGCGAGGCTCCAAGTTTCCCACTAGATAGCGATGTATCCAAACCAAGTCCCCGTTGGTAAGGATGTGATTCCACCTCTATCTCCATCCCAGTGTGGGCAGTCAGTACCCCTGAGTGGGCTTTTTTTAAGACAGACTGTGATGCCTGCAGTGACTGGAGTACAGATTGATCAGTCATTGCTAAGTCATTGCTAAGGCAACATCTTGTAGTAGAGGAGTGGAGGGTCTCCCAAACATTATTTCAAATGGGGTCACCTTGCTTAAATAGGGTGTACATCATGCCCTGAGGAGGGCAAAAGGAATGAGATCCACCCATCTTCTGCCAGTCTCCAGAATTAGTTTTGTCAAGGTCTCTTTAAGAGTCCAGGTCAAATATCCTTGATGAACACAGACGCAAAAATTCTCACCAAAATACTAGCCAATAGGATTCAACAGTACATTAAAAGGATTATTCACCACGATCAAGTGGGATTTATTCCAGGGCTGCAGGGTTGGTTCAACATCCGCAAATCAATCAATGTGATACAACACATTAATAAAAGAAAGAACAAGAACCATATGATACTCTCCATAGATGCTGAAAAAGCATTTGACAAAGTACAGCATCCCTTCCTGATCAAAACTCTTCAAAGTGTAGGGATAGAGGGCACATACCTCAATATTATCAAAGCCATCTATGAAAAACCCACCGCAAATATCATTCTCAATGGAGAAAAACTGAAAGCTTTTCCGTTAAGGTCAGGAACACGGCAGGGATGTCCATTATCACCACTGCTATACAACATAGTACTAGAAGTCCTAGCCTCAGCAATCAGACAACAAAAAGAAATTCAAGGCATCCAAATGGGTAAAGAAGAAGTCAAACTATCACTCTTCGCAGATGATATGATACTATATGTGGAAAACCCAAAAGACTCCACTCCAAAACTGCTAGAACTTGTACAGGAATTCAGTAAAGTGTCAGGATATAAAATCAATGCACAGAAATCAGTTGCATTTCTGTACACCAACAACAAGACTGAAGAAAGAGAAATTAAGGAGTCAATCCCATTTACAATTGTACCCAAAAGTATAAGATACCTAGGAATAAACCTAACCAAAGAGACTAAGAATCTATACACAGAAAATTATAAAGTACTCATGAAAGAAATTGAGGAAGACACAAAAAAATGGAAAAATGTTCCATGCTCCTGGATTGGAAGAATAAATATTGTGAAAATGTCCATGCTACCTAAAGCAATCTACACATTTAATGCAATCCCTATCAAAATACCATCCATTTTTTTCAAAGAAATGGAACAAATAATCCTAAAATTTTTATGGAACCAGAAAAGACCTCGAATAGCCAAAGGAATATTGAAAAAGAAAGCCAAAGTTGGTGGCATCACAATTCCGGACTTCAAGCTCTATTACGAAGCTGTCATCATCAAGACAGCATGGTACTGGCACAAAAACAGACACATAGATCAGTGGAACAGAATAGAGAGCCCAGAAATCGACCCTCAATTCTATGGTCAACTAATCTTCGACAAAGCAGGAAAGAATGTCCAATGGACAAAAGACAGCCTCTTCAATAAATGGTGCTGGGAAAATTGGACAGCCACATGCAGAAAAATGAAATTGGACCACTTCCTTACACCACACAAGAAAATAGACTCCAAATCGATGAAGGACCTCAATGTGAGAAAGGAATCCATCCAAATCCTTGAGGAGAATGCAGGCAGCAACCTCTTCGACCTCAGCCGTAGCAACATCTTCCTAGGAACAACGGCAAAGGCAAGGGAAGCAAGGGCCAAAATGAACTATTGGGATTTCATCAAGATCAAAAGCTTTTGCACAGCAAAGGAAACAGTTCACAAAACCAAAAGACAACTGACAGAATGGGAGAAGATATTTGCAAACGACATATCAGATAAAGGGCTAGTGTCCAAAATCTATAAGGAACTGAGCAAACTCAGCACCCAAAGAACAAACAATCCAATCAAGAAATGGGAAGAGGACATGAACAGACATTTCTGCAAAGAAGACATCCAGATGGCCAACAGACACATGAAAAAGTGCTCCACGTCACTCGGCGTCAGGGAAATACAAATCAAAACCACAATGAGATATCACCTCACAGCATTCAGAATGGCTAAAATTAACAAGTCAGGAAATGACAGATGGTAGCGAGGATGTGGAGAAAGGGGAACCCTCCTCCACTGTTGGTGGGAATGCAATCTTGTGCAACCACTCTGGAAAACAGCATGGAGGTTCCTCAAAATGTTGAAAATAGAACTACCCTATGACCCAGCAATTGCACAACTGGGTATTTACCCTAAAGATACAAACATAGTGATCCGAAGGGGCACGTGTACCCGAATGTTTATAGCAGCAATGTCTACAATAGCCAAACTATGGAAAGAACCTAGATGTCCATCAACAGATGAATGGATAAAGAAGATGTGGTATATATACACAATGGAATACTATGCAGCCATCAAAAGAAATGAAATCATGCCATTTGGGACGACGTGGATGGAACTAGAGCGTATCATGCTTAGTGAAATAAGTCAATCGGAGAAAGACAACTATCATATGATCTCCCTGATATGAGGACATGGAGAAGCAACATGGGGGTAGGGGGATAGGAGAAGAGTAAATGAAACAAGATGGGATTGGGAGGGAGACAAACCATAAATGACTCTTAATCTCACAAAACAAACTGGGGGTTGCTGGGGGAAGGTGGGATTGGGAGAGGGGGAGGGGGCTATGGACATTGGGGAGGGTAAGTGCTATCGTAAGTGCTGTGAAGTGTGTAAACCTGGCGATTCACAGACCTGTACCCCTGGGGATAAAAATACATTATATGTTTATTAAAAAAAATTTGGAAGGGAAGGCGAACCATAAGAGACTATGGACTCTGAAAAACAACCTGAGGGTTTTGAAGGGTCAGGGGTGGGAGGTTGGGGGAACAGGTGGTGGGTAATGGGGAGGGCACGTTTTGCATGGAGAACTGGGTGTTGTGCAAAAAGAATGAATACTGTTACACTGAAAAAATAAATAAAATGGAAAAAAAATTTTAAAAAAAAGAGTCCAGAGTCCAGGTCATTCTCTCTACTTGCCAGGAACTCTGTGGCCGGTAGGCACAATGTAGTTTCCAATTAGTGCCCACGGCCATGGCCAATGCCTGTGAGACTAAACTTACTACTGCAGGGCCACTGTCTACCCGATAGCGAGAGGCAGCCCAAACCTAGGTGTTATTTCTTCTAGTAGCTTTTTGGCTACCACTCCTGCCTTCTCATGTTTGGTGGGATAAGCCTCTACCCAGCCTGAAAATGTATCTACAAAAACTAATATGTACTTGTGCCCATATTTTCCAGGTTTCATTTCTGTAAAATCTATTTCCCAATAAATTCCTGGCTCCTTACCTCTTTCTCTTTTCCCTCTTCCCATTTTAGTTCTTCCCACATTAACTGCCTGGAATTGAGCACATCTATCGACTACATCCTGAACCATACACCCTAATTTAGAAACCTAGAACTGCTTGCCTCTAAGCTCCTTGAGATGCATATCCCCAAGTGAGTACCCTCATGTATCTGGTCTCTAACTTTTTGCCTAGTCTTCGAGGAAGAATTAATTTTCCTCCTTCAGTCTTAGCCCAGTCCTCTTCATATTCCAATTTAACCCATTACTGTAAATAGTTTAATTGTTCTTCTGAATTGTTCAGTTCTTCTTGTAGGGCTGGAGTGGGAGTGCAACTAGTTCTTGCACCGTATCTCCGGTTGCTTGTTTTGCCGCTTGATATGCTAATTGGTTTCCTTTTGAGATCAGATCAGTCCCCTTTTGGTGTCCTGGGCAATGCATAACGGCCACCCCTTTTGGGTCCCAAATAGCTTGGAGGTGAGCCAATATTTCTCCTCTGTTTTTAACTCCTTTTCCTTCGGCTGTGGCTGTATCTTATAAATTAATATCCTGTATTTCCACCTTTGTTCAGTTGAAAATATCCTCCAATATCATTTGAGACTTTCTCTTTGATTCATGAATTGATTACATATCAGTTGTTTAATTTTTTTATTTAAAAAAGGAATTTGCTATATAATTTAATTATTTAATTATAACTAAATTATATAATTTTGCATAATTATATAATTATATATATATATATATAATTTATTTTCCAAAGAAAACATTTATTTACTTCTTTGTTCTCAGCGTAACAGTATTCATTGTTTTTGGACAACATCCAGTACTCCATGCAATACATGCCCTCCCTATTACCCACCACCTGGTTCCCCAACCTCCCACCCCCGCCCCTTCAAAAGCCTCAGGTTGTTTTTCAGAGTCCATAGTCTCTCATGGTTCACCTCCCCTTCCAATTTCCCTCCACTTCCTTCTACTCTCCATCTCCCAATGTCGTCCATGTCATTTGTTATGCTCTACAAATAGTGAAACCATATGATACTTGACTCTCTCTGCTTGACTGATTTCACTCAGCACAATCAGTTCCAGTACCATCCATGTTGCTAAAAAAGTTGGGTATTCATCCTTTCTTTTTTTTTTTTTTAAACATATAATGTATTTATATCCCCAGGGGTACATGTCTGTGAATCGTCAGGTTTACACACTTCATAGCACTCACCATGGCACATACACTCCCCAATGTCCATAATCCTCTCCCCTTCTCCCAACCCCAACTCCCCCAAGCAACACCCAGTTTGTTTTGTGAGATTAAGAGTCATTTATGGTTTGTCTCCCTCCCAATCCCATCTTGTTTCATTTATTCTTCTCCTATCCTCCTAACCCCCCATGTTGCATCACCACGTCCTCATATCAGGGAGATCATATGATAGTTGTCTTTCCCTAATTGATTTATTTCACTAAGCATGATACCCTCTAGTTACATCTATTTCATCGCAAATGGCAAGATTTCATTTCTTTTGATGGCTGCATAGTATTCCATTGTGTATATATACCACATCTTCTTTATCCATTCATCTGTTGATGGACATCTAGGTTGTTTCCATGGCTTGGCTACTGTAGACATTGCTGCTATAAACATTCGGGTACACGTGCCCCTTCGGATCACTATGCTTGTATCTTTAGAGTAAATACCCAGTAGTGCAATTGCTGGGTCATAGGGTAGTTCTATTTTCAACATTTTGAGGAACCTCCATGCTGTTTTCCAGAGTGGTTGCACAAGATTGCATTCCCAGCAACAGCGTAGGAGTGTTCCCCTTTCTCCGAATCCTCGCCAGCATCTGTCATTTCCTGACTTGTTAATTTTAGCCCTTCTGAATGCTGTGAGGTGATATCTCATTGTGGTTTTGATTTGTATTTCCCTGATGCCGAGTGACGTGGAACACTTTTTCATATGTCTGTTGGATATCTGGATGTCTTCTTTGCAGAAATGTCTGTTCATGTCCTCTGCCCATTTCTTGATTGGATTGTTTGTTCTTTGGGTGTTGAGTATGCTAAGTTCCTTATAGATTTTGGACACTAGCCCTTTATCTGATATGTCGTTTGCAAATATCTTCTCCCATTCTGTCAGTTGTCTTTTGGTTTTGTGAACTGTTTCCTTTGCTGTGCAAAAGCTTTTGATCTTGATGAAATCCCAATAGTTCATTTTGGCCCTTGCTTCCCTTGCCTTTGCTGATGTTCCTAGGAAGATGTTGCTATGGCTGAGGTCGAAGAGGTTGCTGCCTGCATTCTCCTCAAGGATTTGGATGGATTCCTTTCTCACATTGGGGTCCTTCATCCATTTTGAGTCTATTTTCATGTGTGGTGTAAGGAAGTGGTCCAATTTCATTTTTCTGCATGTGGCTGTCCAATTTTCCCAGCACCATTTATTGAAGAGGCTGTCTTTTTTTCCATTGGACATTCTTTCCTGCTTTGTTGAAGATTAGTGGACCATAGAGTTGAGCGTCTATTTCTGGGCAGTCTATTCTGTCCCATTGATCTATGTGTCTGTTTTTGTGCCAGTACCATGCTGTCTTGATGATGACAGCTTTGTAATAGAGCTTGAAGTCCGGAATTGTGATGCCACCAACTTTGGCTTTCTTTTTCAATATTCCTTTGGCTATTCGTGGTCTTTTCTGGTTCCATATACATTTGTGGATTATTTGTTCCATTTCTTTGAAAAAAATGGATGGTATTTTGATAGAGATTGCATTAAATGTATAGATTGCTTTAGGTAGCATAGACATTTTCAACATATTTATTCTTCCAATCCAGGAGCATGGAACATTTTTCCATTTCTTTTTGTCTTCCTCAATTTCTTTCATGAGTACTTTATAGTTTTCTGAGTATAGATTCTTAGCCTATTTGGTTTTTCCAAATAAAAACCTATGTTATTTGTAGGTATCTTATAATTTTGGGTGCAATTGTAAATGGGATTGACACCTTAATTTCTATTTCTTCTGTCTTCTTGTTGGTGTACAGAAATGCAACTGATTTGGGTGCATTGATTTTAAATCCCGAGAATCTACTGAATTCCTGTACAGGGTCTAGCAGTTTTGGAGTGGAGTCTTTTGGGTTTTCCACATATAGTAACATCATCTGCGAAGAATGATAACTTGACTTCTTCTTTGACAATTTGGATGTGTTTAATTTCCTTTTAGTTTCTGAATGCTGAGGCTAGGTCTTCTAGTACTATGTTGAATAGCAGTGGTGATAATGGACATCCCCGCTATGTTCCTGACCTTAACAGAAAAGCTTTCAGTTTTTCTCCTTTGAGAATGATATTTGCGTTGATTTTTCATAGATGACTTTGATAATATTGAGGTATGTGCCCTCTATCCCTACACTTTGAAGAGTTTTGATCAGGAAGGGATGCTGTACTTTGTTAAATGCTTTTTCAGCATCTATGGAGAGTATCATATGGTTCTTGTTCTTTCTTTTATTAATGTGTTCTATCACATTGATTGATTTGCGGATGTTGAACCAACCCTGCAGTCCTGGAATAATTCCCACTTGATCGTGGTGAATAATCCTTTTAATATACTGTTGAATCCTACTGGCTCGCATTTTAGTGAGAATTTTTGCATCTGTGTTGATCAAGGATATTGGTCTGTAGTTCTCTTTTTTGGTGGGATCCTTGTCTGGTTTTGGGGTCAAGGTGATTCTGGCCTCATAAAATGAGTTTCGAAGTTCTCCTTCCATTTCTATTTTTTGGAACAGTTTCAGGAGAATAGGAATGAGTTCTTCTTTAAATGTTTGGTAGAATTCCCCTGGGAAGCCGTCTGGCCCTGGGCTTTTGTTTGTTTGGAGATTTAGGATGATTGTTTCAATGTCCTTACTGGTTATGGGCCTGTTCAGGTTTTCTATTTCTTCCCGGTTAAGTTGTGGTAGTTTATATGTCTCTAGGAATGCATCCATTTCTTCCAGATTGTCCAATTTGTTGGCGTAGAGTTGCTCATAGTATGTTCTTATAATTGTCTGTATTTCTTGGGTGTTAGTTGTGATCTCTCCTCTTTCATTATGATTTGATTTATTTGCGTCCTTTCTCTTTTCTTTTTGATAAGTCTGGCCAGGGGTTTATCAATCTTATTGATTCTTTCAAAGAACCAGCTCCTAGTTTCATTGATTTTTTGTATTGCTTTTTTGGTTTCTATTTCATTGATTTCTGCTCTGATCTTTGTGATTTCTCTTCTCCTGCTGGGTTAAGGGTTTCTTTCTTGTTCTTTCTCCAGCACCTTTAGGTGTCTGGTTAGGTTGTGTACTTGATGTTTCTGAAGAAACCTTTCTTGTTTCTTCAGAAAGGCTTGTACCAGTATATATTTTCCTCTCAGGACTGCCTTTGCTGTGTCCCACAGATTTTGATCCGTTGTGTTTTCATTTTCATTTGTTTCCATGAACTTTTTCAATTCTTATTTAATTTCCTGGTTGACCCATTCATTCTTTAGAAGGATGCTGTTTAGTCTCCATGTATTTGGGTTCTTTCCAGCTTTCCTCTTGTGACTGAGTTCTAGCTTCAGAGCGTTGTGGTCTGAAAATATGTGGGGAATGATCCTAAACTTTTGATATCGCTTGAGAACTGATTTGTGACCCAGGATGTGATCTATTCTGGAGAATGTTCCATGTGCACTAGAGAAGAATGTGTATTCTGTTGCTTTGGGGTGAAATGTTCTGAATATATCTGTGATGTCCATCTAGTCCAGTGTGTCATTTAAGGCCTTTATTTCCTCGTTGATCTTTTGCTTGGATGATCTGTCCATTTCAGTGAGGGGAGTGTTAAAGTCCTCTACTATTATTTTATTATTATTGATGTGTTTCTTTGATTTTGTTACTAATTGGTTTATATAGTTGGCTGCTCCCATGTTAGGGGTATAGATATTTAAAATTGTTAGATCTTCTTGTTGGACAGACCCTTTGAGTAGGATATAGTGTCCTTCCTCATCTCTTATTATAGTCTGTGGCTTAAAATCTAATTGATCTCATATAAGGTTTGCCACCCCAGCTTTCTTCTGAAGCCCATTATCATGGTAAATTGTTTTCCACCCGCTTTCTTTAAATCTGGAGGTGTCTTCGCGTCTAAAATGATGGATTTTTTTTTTTTTTATTCATTCTGATACTCTGTGTCTTTTTATTGGGGGCATTTAGCCCATTAACATTCAGGGTAACTATTGAGAGATATGAATTTAGTGCCATTCTATTGCCTGTAAGGTGACTGTTACTGTATATTGTCTCTATACCTTTCTGATCTACTACTTTTAGGCTCTCTCTTTGCTTAGAGGACCCCTTTCAATATTTCCTGTAGAGCTGGTTTGGTGTTTGCAAATTCTTTCAGTTTTGTTTGATAAACAAATGAGATAAAAATCTCTCCTTTTATTTTCAATGATAGCCTAGCTGGATAGAGTATTCTTGGCTGCATGTTTTTCTCATTAATGCTCTGAATATATCATGCCAGCTCTTCTTGGCCTGCCAGGTCTCTGTGGATAAGTCTGCTGCCAATCTAATATTTTTACCATTCTATGTGACAGACTTCTTTTCCCAGGCTGCTTTCAGGATTTTCTTTTTGTCACTAGGACTTGTAAATTTTACTATTAGGTGACAGGGTGTGCACCTATTCTTGTTGACTTTGAGGGGGGTTCTCTGCACCTCCTGGATTTTGGTGCTTGTTCCCTTTGCCATATTAGGGAAATTCTCTCCAATAATTCTCTCCAATAGACCTTCTGCTCCCCTCTCTCTTTCATCTTCTTCTGGAATCCCAATTATTCTAATGTTGCCTTGTCTTATGGTGTCACTTATCTCTCGAATTCTACCCTCGTGGTCCAGGAGCTGTTTGTCCCTCTTTTGCTTGGCTTCTTTATTCTCTGTCATTTAGTCTTCTGTATCACTAATTCTTTCTTCTGCCTCGTTTATCTTAGCAGTGAGAGCCTCCATTTTTTATTGCACCTCATTATTAGCTTTTTTGATTTCAACTTGGTTAGATTTTAGTTCTTTAATTTCTCCAGAAAGGGCTTTAATATCTCCAGAGAAGGTTTCTCTAATATCTTCCATGACTTTTTTGAACCCGGCTAGAACATTCAGAATCATCATTCTGAACTTTTGATCTGACATATTACCAATGTCTCTGTTGATTAGGTCCCTAGCCTTCAGTACTGCCTCTTGTTCTTTTGTTTGTGTTGATTTTTTCCGCCTTGTCATTTTGTCCAGATAAGAGGATATGAAGGATCCAATAAAATACTAAATGGATGGAAAAGACCCCAGAAAAATGCGCTGTAACCAAATCAGAAGAGACCCAAATTATGGGGGGGAGAAAGGGGATAAAAAGAGGTTCAGGAAAAAATTTTAAAAAATAAAACAGATAAAGAAAAAATATGAAAAAGAAAGAAAAATATATATTTTAGATAAACTAGTCAAAAAACGTTAAAAAAGAAAAGGGTAAATGTTTTTAAAAATTTAGCAGAGGAAGAAAAAGAAAGAAAAAAAATTGAATTAACCGCCAGACTAAAGAATCATGGGGAGAAAGCCATGAGTTCTGTGCTTTGCTTTTTCCTCCTCTGGAATTCCACTGCTCTCTTATGTATTGAACCTGCTTTTCATTGATAGATGAATTTTGTCCTGGCTGGATATTTTGTTGATCTTCTGGGGGAGGTGCCTGTTGTAGTGACCTTCAATTCTCTTTGCCCGAGGCAGAATTGCACTGCCCTTACCGGGGGCTGTGCTAAGTAATCTGCTCCAGTTCGCTTTTGGGAGCTTCTGTTCCCCGAACGCTTTCTGTAGAGTTCCAAAGGATGGGAATGAAAGTGGCAGCCTCCCAGTCTCCACCCCGGAGGAGCCGAGAGTCCGGGGCCCCACTCCTCAGTGCGTCCCCAGAGGACAGCACCCAATCCCCAGCCTCCAGCTGCGCTCCGAGCTCACCCAGCCCGTGACCAATTCAAGGTAACCCCGAGCTGAGAGTTCAGTCCTCGGCTCTGTCTCTGTAGCCGGCTTCTCCGTTCTAACACCTGTGAGCTCTGTGACACTCTGACACCCCCAATCCTTCTGTGACCCTGCGGGACCTGGGGCCACGCTGACCCCGCATGGGTTTCACTCTTGTTTAGCCTCTGGAGCAATGTCCCTCTGTGGAACAGACTTTTAAAAGTCCTGATTTTGTGCTCCGTTGCTCCGCCGCTTGCCGGGAGCCGTCCCCTCCCCCCAAGGTCTCTCTTCCCGTCGTTTTAGATTCACTTCTCCGCCAGTCGTACCTTTCAGAAATTGGTTGATTTTCTGTTTCTAGAATTGCTATTATTCTTCTCTTTGATCTCCTGTTGGATTTGTAGGTGTTTGCAATGTTTAGATAAGCTATCAAATTGATCTACTGCTACCTGATGTAGTCCAGCCTGCTTCTTCTCTGCCATCTTGATTCCTCCCTCCCAGTTGTTTAATTTTTTTAAAGATTTATTTATTTATTTATTTGACAGACAGAGATCACAAGTAGGCAGAGAGGCAGGCAGAGAGATAGAGGAAGAAACAGGCTGTCGGCAGAGCAGAGAGCCCGATGCGGGGCTGGATCCCAGAACCCTGGGATCATGACCTGAGCCGAAGGCAGAGGCTTTAACCCACTGAGTCACCCAGGCGCCCCCAGTTGTTTAATTTTTAAGTATTTGTGGACTTGCTAAATATCTTTGCTTTTTTTTTTCCAATTTATTACTACTCTGGTAAGGAAAATGCTTGCCATGATTTCAGTTCTTTTATTTTATGAAGACGTTTTTAATCCAGAATATTGTTTATCATGGTGAATATTCCACATGCAACTAAAAAGAATACATACACTGCTTTCAAACTACAGGTGTCGTTTAGATGGCATTGAAGTCTTCTGTACCTTGATCTCTTGTATGTTGATCTCGATCATGGCCTCTGGCTGTTTAATAATCATTCTTTAGTCTTCCTTTTAGCAACAGAAACCTCACTTGTCGGGACATGGTTGGGCGGGGGTATCGAGTGATCACCTGTTTCCTGGACTCAGACAGTGAACGCACTCCCTCGTGAGTATCAAAGCCTACATAAGTGGCATGGCTCTGACAGAGCTGTGCTTTCTTTGCTGAAACTCATTACCCTTTTTACTGCAGAGTCTGTAAGAGAGCTCTTGTCCCCCACAAGCATGACTCATAGTCCACAGCGGCTATCAGCAAGTCATCAACATACTGTAACAGAGTGACTCCTGGAGGTTCTGTACTCACGCAAATCCTCATCTAGGGCCTCGTCAAAAATAGTGTGTGAATTCTTGAATCCTTGGGGAAGTCTTGTCCAGGTGAGTTGGCCTTGAATTCCTTTCATGGGTCGGACACTCAAAAGCAAAAAGGGGCTGAGATTCCCTTGATAAAGATATGCAGAAAAATGCATGCTTGAGATCTAAGACAGTATACATAGTTATTTTGGGGCCCAAGAGTGAGAGTAGGGTATAGGGGTTAGGCACTTTTGGGAGGATATCTTCAACCCCTTTATTAACTTCCTGCAAGTCCTGAACAGGTCGGTCCTCCCCAATCTCAGCCTTTTTGATGGGCAACAAAGTGTGTTCCATGGAGATTTGCAAAGAACTAGGATCCCATCTCCACGGAGGCAGTTAATGTGTTTTCTGATCCCTTCCTTTGCTTCCCGGGGAAGGGGGTACTGCCAAACGTGAACAGCCATTAGCCAATGCCTTTAATTGAACCACCACTGGAGGTTGTCCCCTGGCCAAGACAGGGGGCTTCCCTTCTGCCCAGACCTCGGGAAACTCGACTTGTAGGATTTTGAGCAGGCTCCACCCCTTTGTCTCCTCTGGATTTGAGACTGGCTCGAAAAGGAGGTATTCATCTACTGCTGCCATAAGCACCTGTACAGTGGGTTGTCTCAAGGTTACAGTCATGTCTCCTTCTGAGAACTGAATGCCAGCTATTAACTTATGGAGGAGATCTCTTCCCATCAAGTTATATGGAGCATTAGGAAGGACCGAAAATCGAAATTTAACTATTCCCGAGGCCAAATTTAAACTCCTTTCTGTTGTCCATTTATGTCTCCCTGTGCTATTTGCTCCTTGTACCGAGACTTCTTCTCCAGATAGTTTTCCCATAGGTTTAATTAATGATGAAAATTGGGCTCCCGTGTGCACCAAAAAATCAACTGATTTCCCCTCCACTTCAATTTTTACCTGACGTCCGGGGAGGGGCTCCAAACCATGGCTACTTCAGTCTCTGGTGGCAAGCATTGCTGTCTTCCTTTTGGGGCACTCCCTGACCCAATGTCCTTTTCCCTTACATTAAGTGCACTGATCTGAATCTAAGTCTTCCCGCCTGCCTTCTGTGCTTAGGCCTTTCCTTCCTTTTACCATCCCCAACCTGTTTCCTCCCCGCCTCATGTAATGCCAAAACCTTAAGCAGTTTTTTTGGTCTGTTTTTCATCCTCTTGTGAATCCTTGTTGTTAAACAACTTTTCTGCTATTCCCACTAACTCAGTCAGATTCTTTCCTTCATACCCTTAAATTTTCTGAAGTTTCCTCCTTATATCTGGTGCTTACTAACAAATGCAAGATTCATTGCCCTCTGATTTTTGGTTGCCTCAGGGTCGATTGGGCTATACATTTTATAGGCTTCAATTAGCCTTTCCAGGAAAGCTCCTGGAGACTCATTCTTACCTTGAGTCACCATACTAATTTTAGATAAATTTATGGGTCTCCTTGTAGCTGCACAGAGGACTCCCAGTTGAGACTGGTGGTAGAAACGTAAGCTCTCTTTACCTTCATCGCAATTTGGATCCCAGTCAGGTGGTTCCCTTGGGCCATAGTATTCCATTTGGCATGGATTGAGACCCCTGCCAAGTCCTTGCTCTTCCCCTTATGGGTATCTCGCATGATGTGATCCCTCTCTTCCGCATTAAAGAGAGCCATAAGGATCTGTTGAATATCCACCCAGGTAGGTTGGTGGGTAAGAAAAACAGTCTCCAAGAGACTAATTAAATCCTGAGTGTAGACAGAAAAGGATTTGTTTTGGGTCTTCCAGTTATAGATGCTGGAAGAGTAGAAAGGGATATAGCTTAGGTGGGGGTGACTTCTCCCATCCGGTAGAGCAACCTCATGGAGAGGCAGCATTGGTGCAGACAGTACTGGTGAGGTAAAGGGAGGATTAGGGGGATAGAGGAAAGGGGAAGGATCAGGGTTGTCTCTCTGCTTGGTGTTCCCATAGGTAGACCACAACCACATATGAGATGGACTGGTAAAGACATCTCAGGACTGAGAGTCAGATTTAGGGGACAGATAAAGAGGGGAAAATTCCACATCCTCCACATCTGATGGAGGTAGGACAGTCTTCTTCCCTGGGTCCCCCTAATCTGTCTGTTCTGGTTTTGGTGCTCTGACAAGCCTTAGAGGGAGAGAGATGGTTTCATTAGCAGGGGGAAGGTGGGACTTGAGCCATGATGGTGGCTCTTCTATCATATATCACCAGGCCACAATGTATGGTATTTGTTCTCGCTGTAGATCGATGACCTCACTCAAGGTAGAATACATCTGAGCTGAGGCAAATGTTCCTTCTGGTGGCCACCCTGTGGAGAAAGTGGGCCACGCTAATTGACAGAATGTTTTTAGTTTTCCCGGGTAAACGTTGTCACCTGACTGAGTGGGTTTACCTTGGAAATCCTTGAAATGATCTAGAAAAAGACCTAGGGTGTCACAGGTCCCTTACTCCCTGCTTGTCCCATTTCTCCAAATACAACAAACAACACAAAAGACACTAAAAAAAACAAAGCAGAGACAACCACAGGCCCAGCGATCCCCATCCAGAGCCTGCTACTGATGGGGTCTTTCTTGGTCCCCTGCAAACACAACAAACCACACAACAGACAACAAAAGAACCAGGCAAATACAACTGCAGGCCCAACGATTCTTACCCAGAACCTGCCATTGGTGGGTGATTTCTTTAGCTCCCAACCATCTAGGGGGACTTGAACGCCCCGACCGACCAGCAGGACTTGAACCCCCCATTCGTCTAGGGGGACTCAAACCCTCTGACAGCCTAGGGGAACTCGAAGCCCCCGACCACCCAGGGGGACTAGAACCCCCTGTACGTCTAGGCAGACTCGAACCCTCCAAACGTCTAGGGGAACTTCAGACCCCTGAACACCTAGGGGACTTGAACCCCCCGACCACCCAGGGAGACTTGTACCCCCCTTACACATAGGGGGATGTGAACCCCCTGACCGCCCAGGGGGACATGAACCCCCTGGCAATCTACCAACAGAGTAATGGGGCGTCCACGCATCCACTCCATCCCTAGGGAGCATGGCCGCGTCCAGCTTCTCCCTGGTGGGCTATACCTGGAGCTCCGCAACCAGACAGACAGACAAGATCTCATTAGAGGCTTTTATTTTTCCAGAAATTCCGATGATGGCTCATTTCTCGTCATTTGATCCTGGATCGAGCCCCCAGTGTTAGGGTCCATGATCAAAGGAACAAGACTGACACAAAGTGAAAATCAAGCAAAGCTTTATTTTGCGCCATGCATCAGAAACCAAACTGACCGGTAGGTGCCCAAGCCCCATGCATTAGAAATCAAACTGACCAGTAGGTGCCTGATCCTTGCTGGAGGCCACCACCTCCTTGCCCTGGGGTCCCTCCTGGAGGTCCCTGCCTCACCTTCACCGTACCACAGGCCGCGCCTGACTAGGCTGCTCTGGACACGGCTGCTCCCCAGACGAGGCCGCTGGCGATAAGGCCACTCCCCCACCGTCTAATGACAGCACCGCTGCTTGGGCAGCGAAGCAGCCCTTGGCAGCACCGCTGCAGATGAGGCCGCTCCCAACGAGGCCACTCCTGGTGGCGCAGCTGCTCAGGGTGGCAAGGCTGCTACAGAGGAGGCTCCCAGCAATGCCACTCCTAGTGATGCTGCTCCTGGTGGCGCTGCTGCTCGGGATGGCGAGCCTGCTGCAGAGGAAGCTCCCAGCAATGCCACTCCTGATGTGGCTGAGCTGCTAGCTCCTGACGAGGCTGCTCCCAGTGGTGCCGCTGTTTGGGGTGGCGAGGCCGCTGCAGATGAGACTACAAGCAATGCTGCTCCTGACGTGGCTCTGCCGCCAGCTCCTGATGAGGCTGCTCGAAGAAGCATCGCTGCTTGCCGCGACAAGGCCACTCCCTGGGATGTGTCAGCTGGTGATGAGGCCTCCAGCTATGAGACCGCTCTGGACAATGCCACTCCCTCAGACAAGGCCGCTGCAGAGGAGGCTGCTCCCCTAGCGTCTTGTGACAGTGCCGCTGCTTGGGCGGCAAGGCTCCCAGCAATGCTGCTCCCGTCGCTGAAATGGGCACTGTCACTCTCCACAACCCCGACACTACCACTACCCTAATGGCTCCCAATGGCTCCTGCTACCCATGACCCAAACTCCTCCTGCTACTCCCCCCCTTGCAGCCTCACAGACCAGCCTTTATAGAGGTGGTTGATCCCGGCGCACACACAGGTGGCCAAAGGGATTGCAACTCACATCAGTAAATTTATGCATGCCCCACTGATTGGCCATCTCCTCTAGGTGGCCTGGCCCGCCCCTGCCCCTACAGAGCCATGGGAGATTCTTCCTCTGTGAGGATTCTGCCTGGCTCCCAAGGGTTTGGTGTCTTTCAGGGGGAAGGGAAGAGTGTTGTTTTCCGTCTCATGGGTTCTGCCATATCAGGGATTCCAGAGTCAGCTTCTGGGTCTGGGCACCTGGAGAACATGACCAAGGGTGTGGATTTGTGCCTAGGGGCATGTCAAGTCAGATATGTGGGCTCCTGTTCCACCTAGGAAGGGGGCTGTTTTGAAAGTGGGTTCAGGCTGAGGGTCACAATGCCTGTTTGTGGCCAGGGCGGCAATCCTGGGTGGGCGTGGTCTCATGGGCCATGCAGTGGGCTCCCACTCTGAGGGTTAGGCCCCCATCCCCACAGCAAGCATTTCCCCACATGGGGAACGAGGTGTGGTCTTTTACGCTTGAGGTTTCCCCATAGGACGGGATTTGATCTATGGTTTGGGCGCAGACTGCTGAATACCCCTGTTGGGTAGAGATGACAATCTCTGGCTTTGGCACATCTCACCTGCAGTATATGAGGCCTGCCACCTAGGGGGCTAATGGGAGGACGGGGCTCAGGCTGTGTCAGACAGAGTATTAGTGCACAGGGCGGCCCTGGACATTGGGGTGCCATCGAGGTCTTAGAAGGTTGATCCTCACGTGGGGATTCTGGCAGACCCCTAGGGTCCTTCTTCTTTCTGGAGGACCTGAGAAGCCTGCATTGTAGCTCCCGAATGAACAGTCTGGAGCGCTTGTGGGTCAGGAGGTTAAAGACGGAATTCTAGCACAGAAGCGCCGGTTCAGTTCAGTGCCGAGCTCATGGCTCTTCCCATGTGCAGCGTTTGACTCCAGATCTCCAGCAATTGAGTCAGGGCACATGTCAGATGGCCGCTCACGCTGGAGTTTGTGTCCATGATGGCCAATGAATGGAGGCATGGCCTCATGAGACCATGGAGGTCTTCCCAGGCTGCGGCTTGTGGGCTGCTCCGAATGGCAAGCTTTCCTTCTGTGGGACAAGGGGAGTCCGTTTTGATTGAACCAGGGTCCCCCATATGGAAAGACTTTGTAGCAGAAGTCACCACATGGATGCCTGGAAAGCCCAGTTCCACTTAACTTTCCAGCCCAGGAACAAGGCCATTTCGATCCGGTGGCTGTGGGGCAATGTGCCCAGGTGGCTGAGGTGACAGGGTACCTTATTATGATGGGTCACAATGCTGGCTTGTATCCAGGGAGACCTTAATATGTGGTGGGGGCTCAAGCACAATGCAAGATTCTCTCCTCGCCTGAAGGTTGGACGAAGCTCCCAAAAGCCAGGTTGCCTTCTGGGGATAGATGGTGTTCTGATTTGTGGCTCAGGGATCATGTGTTGTACCATATGTAGATATTCCATAGTTTGCCTCTGGAGACAGATGCCAGCAAACCTCATCTAGGGTTCCATTGAGGTCCTAGGGGTATGTCAGTTTCCATATTCTGACTCAGGGCCATTGACCTGGGTGTCTGCATGGAGGTAAGTGTCTGGTCTGTGTCAAAATGCGCATTTTTTCCAAGGCGGCCAACAAATTTGGGGTGGACACAGAGGCATTGCAGTTGTCTACCAATCAGGAGGGTTTGTGCAAATGTGACAGGCAGATTTTCCTTCAGGTGGGCAGGCAGAGTCCTGTGCTGTGGCTCCAGAGGCCCCATCCTGGAGGGCCTGTTGGCCAGAGCTTTGGGGACGAAGTCTGAAAACACAAACTCGGGATAGGGTTCTGGGCGTGGTGATGTCAGGCCTGATCTGCAGACCATGAGGATAGTGGTGTGGGATCTGAAATGAGGACGACAGGAAGACAGGAGTGCAGGCCTTTCTGTCTGGGTTGTGTTGTCTCTTGGCCATGGATTGTAGGAGTAGTCTCATGGGGCCATGGGACATTCAGCCTCTGTCAAGACTCTGCACAGCTCCTAAGGGTTTGTTGTATATGCTGGGGAAGAGAAGAGTGCTGTTTTCTATCTCAGGGGTCCCGCCATGCAGGGATTCCAGAGTTGGCTTCTGGGTGCCGGCGCCTAGACAACCCAACCAAGGGTGAGGGATTGGGTCTATGGTCATGTCAGGCCTGATGTGCGGGCTCCTGGTCCAGCTAGTGAGGGGGCTGGTTTGAAAGCGGTCTCAGGCTGAGGCTTCCAGTGCCTGTTTGTGGTCAGGGCAGACCTCGTGGGTAGGCGTGGTCTTATGGGCCATGCAGCTGGCTCCCACTCTGAGGGTTAGACACCCATCCCCACAGCAAGCTTTTACCATAGTGGTGAAGGAGGAGGGCTCTTTGATGCTTGAGATTCCCCAAAGGACTGGGGTTTGAGCTATGGTCTTTGCTCAGACGCCTGTATAACCAGGTTGGGTAGAGATGACAGTCTTTGGCCTTGGCATGTCTCACCTGCAAGATAGGAAACACGCTACCTGGCGGGCTAATGCGAGGTCGGGGCTCAGGCTGTGTCAGACAGAGCATTAGTGCACAGGGCAGCCTAGGACATTGGGGTGCCATCGAGGTCCGAACAGGTTGATCCTCACGTGGGGATTCTGGGCAGACCCATATTGACCTTCTCCTTTCCGGAGGCAGGCAGAAGACTGCGTTGTGGCTCCCGAATGAACAATCAGGAGAGCTGGTGGGCCATAAGGGTGAGGACGGAATTCTGAATGCACAAGTACCAGATCTGTTCAGTGCCGAGCACATGGCACTTCCAATGTGCATCGTCTGACTCAAGATCTCCAGCAACTGAGTCAGGGCACGTGTCAGATGGTCGCTCACACTGGAGTTTCTGTCCATGATGACCAACGGGACAGGGGGAAAACGTTTGGATGGCACCAGCGTTCCCTGTATGGAAAGTCATCGTAGCAGAAGTCACTGCATGGATGCGTGGAAAGCCCAGTTCCGCTTAACTTTCCAGCCCAGGAACAAGGCCATTTTGATCTGGTGGGTCTGGGGCAAAGTGCCCAGGGGGCTGAAGTGACAGGGAGCCATTCTGATTGGTCACAATGCTGGCTTGTGTCCAGGGAGACCTTAGAATCAGGCGGGGGCTTAGACGTCATGCAGGATTCTCCTCCCCTGATTGTTGGAGCCAGATCCCAAGGTTGCTTTCTGGGACAGGAAGTGTTCTGTTTCGTGGCTCAGGGATCAAGTGTTGGACCATAAGTAGGTATTCCAGAGTTTGCCTCTGGAGACAGATGCCTGCAAACCTAAGCTAGGGTTTCCATGAGGTCCTGGGGTAAGTTAGGTTCCATTTTCTGACTTAGGGCCATTGACCTGGGTGTCTGCATGGAGGTAGGTGTCTGGCATGTGTCTGAATGGGCCTTTCTTCCAAGGCAGCCAATGAATTTGGGGTGTGCTCAGGGGCATTGTAGGTTTCTACCAATCTGGAGGTTTTGTGCAAATCTGACGGGCATAGTTTCCTTTGGGTGGCAGGCAGAGTCCTGGGCTGTGGCTCCTGCGGCCCCATCCTGGAGGGCCTGTCGGCAAGGGCTTTGTGGACAAAATCTGCAGGCACACACTTGGGATAGGTTTAGGGGCGAGGTGATGGCCGGCCTTATCTGCAGACCGTGAAGGCAGTGCCATGGGATCTGAAATGAGGACGACGAGGAGGTGGGAACGCAGGTTTTTCTGTCTGCTTAGTGTGTCTTGGTTGGCCACGGAATGTTGTGGTAGCCTCAGAGGTAGCTTCTGCCTCTGTGAGGATTCTGCCTGGCTCCCAAGTATATGGTGTCTTTTGGGGGGAATGGAAGAGTGCTTTTTTCCATCTCTGGGTCCCGCCATAGCAGGGATTCCAGAGTTGGCTTCTGGGTTCGGGCAACTGGAGTTCCCGACTGAGGGTTAGGATTTGGGCCTAGAGGCATGTTAGGCCTGATTTGCGGGCTCCTGGTTTATCTAGCGAGGGGGCTGGTTTGATATCAGACTCAGACTTAGGGTCACAATGCCTGTTTGTGGCCGGGGCGGCCCTCCTGGTTGTGCGTGGTCTCATGGGCCATGCAGCTGGCTCCCACTCTGAGGGTTAGACACCCATCCCCACAGCAAGCTTTTCACGTCGTGGGTAAGGAGGAGTGCTCTTTTAAGCTTGCGGTTCCCCCATTAGGTGTGTGTAGAGCTATGGTCTGGAGCTCAGACTCCTGGATACCCAGGTTGGGTAGAGATGACAGTCTCTGGCCATGGCAGGTCCCACCTGCAAGGATATGGGGCCCATTGGGGGGCTGTTGAGAGATCAGGGCTCAGGCTGTGTCAGACCGAGCATTAGTGCACAGGGCAGCCTAGGATATTATGGTGCTGTCTACGTCCGTGCAGGTTTATCTTCAGGTGGGGATCCTGGGTAGACCCCTAGGGCACTTCTTCTTTTGGGAGGACAGGCAGAAGGCTCCGTTTTGACTGCAGAATTCCCAATCTGGAGGGCTTGCCGACCAGAAGGCTGTGGATGGAAATCTGAATGCACAAGCACCAGTTCAGTTCAGTGCCTAGCAAATGGCAGTCCCAATGTGCAGCGTCTAACACAAGATCTCCAGCACCTGAGTCAGGGCGAGTGGCAGATGGTCGCTCACGCTGGAGTTTGTGTTCTTGATGCCTGATGAATGCAGGGGTGGCCTCAGGAGGCCATGGATGTTTTCAAAGACTGGGTTTGTGAGCTGCTCCCAACATCATGCTTTCTTTCTGCGGGACAGGGGGAGTCCAATTTGATGGCTCCAGGGTACCCCATATGGAAAGACATGGTTGCAGATCTCACCATATAGATGTCTTTAAAGCCCAGCTTACCTTATCCTTTCAGCCCAGGAACAAGGCAGTTTCGACCTGGTTGCTCTGGGGCAATAGCCCAGGGTGCTGATTGACAGGCAGACTCATGCTGATCGGTAACAATGCTGGCTTGTGTCCAGAGAGACCTTAGAATGTGGCGGGGCCTTAGGCGCCATGCAGGATTCTCTTCGCCTGAATGTTGGACGCAATTCACAAGGGCCATGCTGCCCTTGTGACAGGAGGTGTTCTCATTTGTGGCTCAGGGACCAAGCGTTGAATCATATGTAATGATTCCAGAACCTGCCTCTGGGGACAGATGCCAGCAAACCTAAGCTAGATTTCCCTTGACGTCCTGGGGGCATGTCAGTTTCCATCTTCTGATTCAGGGCCATTGACCTGGTTGTCTGCCTGGAGGTGGGTGTCTGTCATGTGTCTGAATGTGAGTTTCTGTTCAGAGCTGCCAACGAAATTTGGTGGGCTAAGGGGCATTGCAGGTGTATCCTAATCTGGAGGGTTTGTGCAACTGTGCGGGCAGAGTTTCCTTCAGGAGGGCAGGCAGAGTCCTACGCTGTGGCCCTGAAGCAACATTGTGGAGGGCATGTGGGCCAGGGCTGAGGAGACAAAAGTCTCCAAACAAAAATCGGGTTAGGGTGACGGGTGTGATGTTGGCAGACCGGATCTGAAGACCATGAGGGCAGTGCCTGTGATCTGAAATTAGGGCGGTGAGGAGGCAGGAGCCCAGGCTTCTCTGTCTGGGTTCTGTGTCTCCGTTGGCCACAGAATTGTGGGATGGCCTCATGGGTCCATGGCAGATTCTGCCTCTGTGGGGATTTTTCACAGCTCCCAAGGTTTTGGTGTCTATCTGAATGAAGAGAAAAGAGCTGTTTTCTGTCTCATGGGTCCCGTAATAGCAGGGATTCCAGAGTCTGCTTCTGGGTCCGGGCGCCTGGAGAACACAACCAAGGGTGAGGATTTGGGCCTAGGGTCATGGCAGGCCCGATATGCGGGCTACTGGTCCAGCTAGCGAGGGAGCTTGTTTGAAATCAGGCTCAGGTTATGGTGACAATTCCTGTTGGTTCCCAGGGTGGACCTCCTTGTGGGCGTGGTCTTATGGGCCATGTAGCTGGCTCCCACACTGAGGGTTTGACCCCATCCCCACAGCAAGTTTTTCCAGCCATGGGGAAGGAGGAATGCTCTTTTGTGCTTGAGGTTCCCTCATAGGCCATGATTGGAACTACGGTCTGGGCACAGATGCCTGAACACACAGGATGGGTAGAGATAAAAGCTTCAGGCGATGGGTGTTCCCACCTGCAGGGGATTTCGCTCGCTACATGGGGGCTTACTAGAGGTTGGAGCTCAGACTGTGTCTGACAGAGCATAAGTGCACAGTGTGGCCTGGATATTATGGTTCCGTCTAGGGCCGTGCAGGATGATTCTCACATGGGGATTCTGGGCAGACTCATAGGTCCCTTCTTTTTTCTGGAGGGCAGGCAGAACGCTGCTTTGTGGCTCCAGAATTACCAATCTTGAGGACCTGCGGGCCAGGAGGGTGAGGACGGAATTCTGAACGCACGAGTGCTCATTCAGTTCAGTGCCGAGCATATGTCAGTTCCAATGTGCAGCATCTGACTCGAGATCTCCAGCACCTGATCAGGGAAAGTGCCGTATGGTTGCTCACCCTGGAGTTTGTGTCCATGATGCCAAATGAATGGAGGGGTGGACTCAAGAGGACATGGAGGTTTTCCCAGGCTGGGGCTTGTGAGATGCTCTGAACAGCAAGCTTTCATTCTGTGGGACAGGTTGAGTTCCTTTTGATGGCTCCAGGATCTCCCATATGGAAAGAAATGGCAGCAGAGCTCACCACATAGATGTCTGGAAAGCCCAGCTCAGCTTATCCTTTCAGCCCAGGAATGAGGCAGTTTGATCTGAGCAAAGTGCCCAGGGAGCTAGTTGACAGAGAGCCTCATGATGATGGGTGACAATACAGGTTTATGTCCAGCGAGACCATAGAATGTGACGGGGGCTCAGGCGACATGCAGGATTCTCTTCCCCTGAGGGTTGTCCAGTTCCCAGGAGCCAGGTTGCCTTCTGAGAACAGGAGGTTTTCTGTTTTGTGGCTCAGGGAACAAGCGTTGGATAATATGTAGGTATTCCAGAACCGGCCTCTGGGGACAGATGCCTGTGCAACGCACCTAGGGATCCATTTTTTTTTCCTAGTGGCATGTCAGTTTCCATATTCTGACTCAGGGCCATTGACCTGGGTGTATGCCTGGAGTTAGTTGTCTGGCATGTGTCAGAATGCGCATTTCTGTCCAGAGCAGCGAACAAAATTGGGTGGGCTCAGGGACCTTGCAGATGTCTCCCAATCTGGAGGGTTTGTGCAACTGTGACGGGCAGAGTATCCTTTGGGAGGGCAGGCAGAATCCTGTGCTCTGGGTCCAGAGGCCCAATCATGTGGGCCTTTCGATCAGGGCTTTGGGGACAAAAGTCTGCAAACACAAACTCAGGATCGGGTGAGGGACATGGTGATGGCAGGCCTGATCTGCAGACCATGAGGGCAATGACTTGGGATCTGAAATTAGGGTGATTGGGAAGCAGGAGCACAGGCTGTTCTGTCTTGGTTGTGTGTCTCAGTTGGCCAAGGTTTGGAGGGTTGGCCTCATGAGTCCATGGGATATTCTGCCTCTGTGGCGATTTTGCATGGCTTCCAAGGTTTTGATGTCTTTCTGGAACAAGGGAATACCGTCTCAGGTATTCCGCCATAGCAGGAAATCTTGAGTCTGCTTCTGGGTCCGGGCGCCTGGAGAATCCTACCAAGGGTGAGGATTTGGGCCTAGGGTCATGGCAGGCCCGATATGTGGGCTACTGCTCCAGCTAGCAAGGGAGCTGGTTTGAAAGCAGGCTCAGGCTTATGGTGACAATGCCTGTTTATGCCCAGCGGGGACGCCCTCAGTGGTTATGGTCTCAAGGACCATGCAGCTGGCTCCCAAACTGAGGGTTTGACCCCCATCCCCACAGCAACCTTTTCTGGTGTTGGGGAAGGAGGAGTGCTCTTTTGTGTTTGACGTTCCCCCATAGGCCAGGATTGGAGCTATGGTCTGGGCACAGATGCCTGAACACACAGGTTCGGTAAAGATGACAGCCTCGGGACATGGACAGTCCCCCCTGTAGGGGATTTCACCCGCTACTCAGGGGCTTACTAGAGGTTGGAGCTCAGACTGTGTCAGACAGAACATTAGTGCACAGTGCGGCATGGATATTGGGGTTCCATCTAGGGCCGTGCAGGGTGATGCTCACGTGGGGATTCTAGGGAGAATCATAGTACCATTCTTCTTTCTCGAGGGGAGGCAGAAGGCTGCGTTGTGGCTCCAGAATTCCCATCTGGAGGGCTTGTGGGCTAGGAGGGTGAGGACGGAAGTCGGAACGCACAAGCGCTGGTTCAGTGTTGAGCGCTGGTATCAGTGTTGAGCACATGGCAATCCCAGTGTGCAGTGTCTGACTCCAGATCTCAACACCTGAGTCAGGGCAAGTGTCGTATGGTAGTTCATACTGGAGTTTGTGTCCATGTTGCCCGATGAATGGAGGGGTGGTCTCATGAGGCCATGGAGGTTTTCCCAGGCTGGGGCTTCTGAGCTTCTCCGACAGCAAGCTTTCCTTCTGCTGGACGGAAGTGTTCGTTTTGATGACTCCAGGGTCCCCCATATTGAAAGAATTGGTAGTAGAGCTCAATGCATAGATGTCTGGAAAGCCCAGCTCAGCTTATCCTTTCAGCCCAGGAACAAGGCAGTTTCGACCTGGTGGCTCTGGGGCAATAGCCCAGGGCCCTGATTGATAGGAAGCCTCATGCTGATGGGTCACAATGCCTACTTGTGTCCAGGGAGACCATAGAATGTGGCGGGAGCTCAGGCGCCATGCAGGATTCTCCTCCCCTGAGGGTTGGATGCAACTCCTAAGAACCAAGTTGCCTTCTGGGGACAGGAGGTGTTCTGTTTTGTGGCTCAGGGATCATGGGTTGGACCATATGTAGGTATTCCATAGTTTGCCTCTGGAGACAGTTGCCTGCACACCTAAGCTCGGGTTCCATTGAGGTCCTAGTTATGTCAGGTTCCATCTTCTAACTCAGTGCCATTGACCTGGGTGTCTGCCTGGGTGTAGGTGTCTGGCCTGTGTCCAAATGTGGATTTTTTCCAAGGCGGCCAATGAATTTGGGGTGGGCTCAGGGTCATTGAATTTTTCTACCAATCTGGAGAGTTTGTGCAACTGTGACGGGGAGAGTTTCCTTCGGGGGGAAGGCAGAGTCCTGTGCTGTGGCTCCAGAAGCACCATCCTGGAGGGACTGTCGGCCACGGCTTTGGGGTGAAGTCTGCAAACACAAAATCAGGATAGTGGTAGGTGCGAGGTGATGGCTGGCCCGTTCTGTGGACCATGAGGGCAATGTTGCAGGATCTGAAATTAGGGCCACGGGAGGCAGAAGCACAGGCTTTCCTCTGTGTGTTGTGTGTCTTGGTTGGCCACAGAGTGTACCAGGAGCCTCATGGGGCCATGGGAGATTCTTGCTCTGTGAGGATTCTGCCCAGCTCCCAAGGTTTTGGTGTCTTTCGGGGAACGAAAGAGTGCTGACATCCGTCTGAGGGGTCCTGCCATAGCAGGGATTCCAGAGTCGGCTTCTGGGTCAGGGCACCTGGAGAACCTGACTGAGGTGAGGATTTGGGCCTAGGGCATGTCAGGCCCGATATTTGGCCTCCTGGTCCAGCTAGCAAGGGAGCTGGTTTGACAGCGTGCTCAGGCTTAGATTCACAATTCCCTTTGTGGCCAGGAAAGACCTTCTCAGTGGGCGTGGTCTCATGGGCCTTGGAGCTTGCTCCCATTCTGAGGGTTAGACCCCCATCCTCACAGCAAGCTTTCCCCATCGAGGGGAAGGAAGAGAGCTCTTTGATGCTTGTGGTACCCCATAGGCTGGGATTTGAGCTCTGGTCTGGGCACAGATGCCTGAATGCCCAGGTTGGGTAGAGACGACAGTCTCTGGCCATGGCAGGTCCCACCTGCAGTGTAGGGGCCTGGTTAGCCATAGGAACTTACGTGTAAACCCTGGATATAGGGGAGGGCCAGGCCATGTAGCCTTCTCTAATCAGTGGGGTGCACATATTTTAATTGTGGTGAGTTGAAATCTCATTCACCACCTGTGTGTGGGTCTGGTTCAACCACCTGTATAAAGGTTAGTCTGTGAGGCTGGAGGTGGGGAGAAATAGGAGGAATTAGAATAGCCATTGGAGAAGTAGGAGGAGTTCGAATAGACGTTAGAGAAGCAGGAGGAGTTAGAACAGCAGTTAGAATAGCAGTTAGAGTAGCCCTTAGGGTAGCCTTTGGGAGCCATTAGGGTAGTCATAGGAGTGATAGCATTGGGGTCGTTGGGAGCGTCGGAGCTTCGGGATCATCGGGCATGTTGGGAGCGGCATTGCTGGAAGTGGGACCATCCTGAGCGGCAGCGCTGCTGCGAGCAGCCTCGCCTCCCACAACCCGCCTCGCTGCAGCACCGTCGCGACCAGCCTCGCAGCACCATCTCGACCGGTCTCACTGCACCGAGATGAAGCCTTGCTGGAGCGGCTTCACCCAAGTGGCTTACCACAGCAGCGTCATTCCAGGGAGTGTCCTCATCAGCGTGAAGCCTCGTTGGCGAACGGCCTGGTCCAGAGCGGCCTCTTCATCATCGGGAGTGGCCTTCATCCAGCATGTGGCCTTGTCCAGAGAGGCCTCGTCTGGGGAGTGGCCTTGTCGGAGTGGTGTCATGGGGAGCAGAATCTGTGTTGTCAGGGTTTTTGTCCTCATTGTCACAGCTTCTTGGTCATCAGGAGCGGCATCCTCGTCATGATCGCCTCTTCATAAGAGATGGCCCTGATCGGTTGGTTTGATTTTCGATCCTTGGCATGAAATAAAGCTTTACTTGATTTTCACTTTGTGTCATCTCATTCCTTTGATCACGGACCCTAACAAGGAGGATATGGGGCCCACTACCTGGGGGGCTGATGGGAGGTCGGAGTTCAGGATGTCAGACAGAGCATTAGTGCACAGAGCGGCCTAGGAAATTGGGGTTCCATCGAGGTCCGTACAGGTTGATCCTCACGTGGGGATTCTGGCAAGACCCCAAGGGCCCTTCTTCTTTCTGGAGGGCAGGCTGAAGACTGCGTTCTGGCTCCAGAATTAACAATACAGAGGGCTTGCGGGGCCAGGAGGGTGAGTACGGAATTCTGAATTCACAAGTGCCGGATCCATTCAGTGCTGAGCACATGGAATTTCCAATGTCCAGCATCTGACTCGAGATCTCCAGCAACTGAGTCAGGGCACGTGTCAGGTGGTCGCTCACACTGGAATTTGTGTCCATGATGGCCGACGAATGGAGGGGTGGCCTTATGAGGCATAGGCGGTTTTCCCAGACTGGGGCTTGTGAGCTGCTCCGAACAGCAAGCTTTCCTTCTGCGGGACAGAGGGAGTCCATTTGGATGTCACCAGGTCCCCCATATGGTGACTCTGGGTAATAGTGCCCAGGGGGCTGTGGTGACGGGGACCCTCATTCTGATGGGGCACAATGCTGGCTTGTGTCCAGGGAGAAGTTAGAATTTGCCGGGGGCTCAGGTATCATGCAGGAATATCCACAACTGAAGGTTGGACGCAGCTCCCAAAGGCCAATTTGCCTTCTGGGGACAGGAGATGTTCTGTTTTGTTGCTCAGGGATCAAGTGCTGGTCCATATGTAGGTATTCCAGAGTTTGCCTCTGGAGGCAGATGCCTGCAAACCTAAGCTAGGGTTCCTTGAGGTCCTACGGGCATGTCAGGTTCCATCTTCTGATTCAGGGCCATTGACCTGGGTGTCTGCCTGGAGGTAGGTGTCTGGCATGTGTCCGAATGTGCCTTTTCTCCAAGGCAGCCAACGAATTTGAGGTGGGCTCAGGGGCATTGCAGGTGTCTCCCAATCTGGAAGGTTTGTGCAACTCTGATGGGCAGAGTTTCATCCGGGTGGGCAGGCAGAGTCCTGAGCTGTGGCTGCAGAGGCCTCATCCTGGAGGACCTTTCGGCCAGGGCTTTGAGGACAAAAGTCTGTAAACACAAACTCTGGAAAGGGTTAGGGGCGAGGTGTTGGCAGCCCCGATCTGTGGACCGTGAGGGCATTGCCGCAGGATCTGAAAGGAGTTGGATGAGGAGATGGGAGTGCAGGCTTTTCTGTCTGGGTTGTGTGTCTCGTTTGGCCACGGAATGGAGTGGTAGCCGCATGGGGCCTTGAAAGATTCTGCCTGTGAGGATTCTGCCCGGCTCCCCAGGGTTTGGTATCTTTGGGGGAAAGGGAAGAGTGCTGCTTTCCGTCTCAGGGGTCCTGGCATAGCAGCGATTCCAGAGTCGACTTTTGGGACAGGACGCCTGGAAAACTGGACCGAGGGTGAGGATTTGGGCCTCGGGGCATGTCATGCCCGATATGTGGGCTCCTGGTCCAGGTAGCGAAGTGGCTGTTTTGAAAGCGTGCTCAGGCAGGACTCACAATGCCTGTCTGTGGCCAGGCAAGTGCTCCTGGGTGGGCGTGGCCTCATGGAACTTGCAGCTGGCTCCTACTCTGAGGGTTAGACCCCCGTCCAAACAGCAAGCACTTAGCATCGTGGGGAAGGAGGAGGTCTTTTTGATGCTTGAGGTTCCCCCATCTGTCGGGATTTGAGCTATGGTCTGGGCACAGACCCCTGAATACCCAGGTTGCATAGAGATGACAATCTCTGGCCTTGGCACGATGGACCTGCTGGATATGGGATCCACTACCTGGGGGGCTGATGGGACATCAGGGCTCAGGCTGTGTCAGACAGAGCATTAGTGCACAGGGAGACCTAGGACATTGGGGAGCCATCGAGGTTCCTGCAGGTTGATCCTCACGTGGGAATTCTGGGCAGACCCCTAGGGCCCTTCTTCTTTCTGGAGGGCAGGCAGAAGATGGCCTTCTGGCTCCCGAATGAACAATATGGAGTACTGGCAGGCCAGGAGGGTGAGGACGAAATTCTGAACGCACAAGTGCTGGTTCCGTTCGGTGTCGACAACATGGCATTTCCAATGTGCAGCGTTTGACTCCAGATCTCCAGCACTTGAGTCAGGGCATGTGTCAGATGGTTGCTCACGCTGGAGTTCGTGTCCATGATGGCTGACGAATGGAGTGGTGGACTCATGAGGCCATGGAGGTCTTCCCAGGCTGGGGCTTGTGAGCTGCTCCGAACAGCAAGCTTTCCTTCTGCAGAACAGGGGTAGTCCATTTGGATGGCACCAGGGTCCCCCATATGGAATGATGTCGTAGCAGAAGTCACCACAATCATGCTTGGAAAGTCCAGCTTGGCTTACCCTTCCACCCCAGGAACAAGGTTGTATTGATCTGGTAGCTCTGAGGCAAAGTTCCCAAGGGGCTGAGTTGACAGGGAACCTCATTCTGATGGGTCAAAATGCTGGCTTGTGTCCATGGAGACCTTAGAATGTGGCGCAGGCTCAGGCGCCATGCAGGATCCTCCTCCCCTGAGGGTTGGACGCAGCTCCTAAGAGCCATGTTGACTTCTGGGGACAGGAGGTGTTCTGTTTTTTGCTCTGGGATCAAGTTTGGGCCATATATCGGTATTCAAGAGTTTGCCTCTGGAGGGAGATTCCGACAACCCTCTGCTAAGATTCTGTGGAGGTCATAGGGGTATGTCCGGTTCCATTCTGACTCAGGGCCATTGAACTAGCTATATACCTGGAATGAGGGGTCTGGCATATGTCTAAATGTGCCTTTTTTCCAAGGCGGCCAACGAATTTGGTGTGGGCTCATGGGCATTGACGGTTTCTACCAATCTGGAGGCTTTGTGCAAATCTGACGGGCATAGCTTCATTTGGGTAGCAGGCTCAGTTTTTTGTCTCTGGGATAAATTGTTGGTCCATATGTAGGTATTCCAGAGCTTGCCTCTGGAGACAGATACCTGCAAACCGAAGCTAGGGTTTCGTTGAGGTCCTGGGGTAAGTCAGGTTCCATCTTCTGACTCAGGGCCATTGACCTGGGTGTCTGCCTGGAGGTAGGTGTATGGCATGTGTCCGAATGCACCTTTTTTCCAAGGCGGCCAACGAATTTGGGATGGGCTCAGGGGCATTGCAGGTTTCTACCAATCTGGATGCTTTGTGCAAATCTGACGGGCATAGCTTCCTTTGGGTAGCAGGCAGAGTCCAGGACTCTGGCTTCAGTGGCCCCATCCTGGAGGGCCTGTCGGCAAGGGCTTTTGGGACAAAATCTGCAGGCACACACTCAGGATAGGTTTAGGGGTGAGGTGATGGCTGTCCCGAACTGCAGACCATGAGGGCAATGCCTTGGGATCTGAAATGAGGGCAATGAGGAGGCGGGAGTGCTGGTTTTTCTGTCTGCTTAGTGTGTCTTGGTTGGCCACAGAATGTAGCGGTAGCATCATAGGGCCATGGTAGCTTCTGCCTCTGTGAGGATTCTGCCTGGCTCCCAAGTGTTTGGTGTCTTTTTGGGGGGAATGGAAGAGTGCTTTTTTCCATCTCTGGGTCCTGCCATAGCAGGGATTCCAGAGTCGGCTTCTGGGTTCTGGTACCTGGAGATCCCGACCGAGGGTGAGGATTTGGGCCTAGGGACATGTCAGGCCTGATTTGCGGGCTCCTGTCTTATCTAGCGAGGGGGAAGGTTTGATAGCGGGCTCAGGCTTAGGCTCACAATGCCTGATAATGGCCAGGGCGCCCTCCTGTGTGTGGGTGGTCTCATGGGCCATGCAGCTGGCTCCCACTCTGAGGGTTAGACACCCATCTCCACATCAAGCTTTTCCTGTCTTGGGGAAGGAGGGATGCTCTTTTATGCTTGAGGTTCCCCATAGTCCAAGAGTTGAGCTATGGTCTGGACCCAGACGCCTGAATACCGAGGTTGGGTAGAGATGACAGTCTCTGGCTGTGGCAGGTCCCACCTGCAGGATATGTGTCCCACTACCTGGGGAGCTGTTGGGAGGTCGGGGCTCATGCTGTGTCAGACAGAGCATTAGTGCACAGGACGGCTTAGGATATTTGGGTGCTCTCGAGGTCCTGCAGGTTTATCCTCAGGTCGGCATTCTGGGTAGACCTCTAGGGCCCTTCTTCTTTTTGGAGGGCAGGCAGAAGGCTCCGTTTTGGCTGCAGAATTCCCAATCTGGAGGGCTTGCTGGACAGAAGGCTGTGGATGGAAATCTGAATGCACAAGCGCCAGTTCAGTTCAGTACCGAGCAAAGGGCAGTGCCAAGGTGCAGCGTCTAACTCGGGATCTCCAGGACCTGAGTCAGGGCGAATGTCAGATGGTCGCTCACGCTGCAGTTTGTGTTCTTGATGCCTGATGAATGCAGGGGTGGCTTCAGGAGGCCATGGATGTTTTCAAAGGCTGGGTTTGTGGGCTGCTCTGAACATCATGCTTTCTTTCTGCGGGACAGGAGGAGACCGTTTTGATGGCTCAAGGGTACTCCATATGGAAAAACATGGTAGCCGAGCTCACCCCATAGATATCTTGAAAGCCCAGCTCAGCTTATCCTTTCAACCCAGGAGCAAGGCAGTTTCGACCTGGTGGCTCTGGGGCAATAGCCCAGGGTGCTGATTGACAGGGAGCATCATGCTGATGGGTAACAATGCTGGCTTTTGTCTAGGGAGACCTTCAACTGAGGCTGGGCCTCAGTCACTATGCAGGATTCTCCTCCCCTGAGTGTTGGACGCAGCTCCCAAGAGCCATGCTGCCCTCTGTGGACAGGAGGTGTTCTCATTTTTGGCTCAGGGACCATGCGTTGGATCCTATGTTGGTATTCCAGAACCTGCCTCTGGGGACAGATGCCAGCAAACCTAAGCTAGGTTTCCATTGAAGTCCTAGGGGAATGTCAGTTTCCATTTTCTGATTCAGGGCCATTGACCTGCTTGTCTGCCTGGAGGTAGGTATCTGGCATGTGTCAGAATGCACGTTTCTGTCCAGAGATGCCAACAAAATTTGGTGGGCTAAGGGGAATTGCAGGTGTCTCCTAATCTGGAGGGTTTGTGCAACTGTGACCGGTAGAGTTTCCTTTGGGTGGGCAGGAGAGTCCTGCGCTGTGGCCCAGAGGCCACATTGTGTAGGGCATGTGGACCAGGGCTGAGGAGACAAAGGTCTCCAAACACAAATCGGGTTAGGGTGAGGGGTGTGGTGTTGGCAGAGCAGATCTTCAGACCATGAGGGCAGTGCCTCAGATCTGAAATTAGGGCAGTGGGGAGTTGGGAGGCCAGGATTCTCTGTCTGGGTTCTGTGTCTCCATTGGCCACGGAATTGTGGGGTGGCCTCAGATGTCCATGGTAGATTCTGCCTCTGTGGGGATTTTTCACAGCTCCCAAGGTTTTGGTGTCTATCTGAATGAAGAGAAGAGAGCTGTTTTCTGTCTCATGGGTCCCGTAATAGCAGGGATTCCAGAGTCTGCTTCTGGGTCCGGGCGCCTAGAGAACACAACCAAGGGTGAGGATTTGGGCCTAGGGTCATGGCAGACCCGATATGCGGACTACTGTTCCAGCTAGCGAGGGGGCTTATTTGAAAGCAAGCTCAGATAATGGTGACAATTCCCGTTGGTTCCCAGGTTGGACCTCCTTGTGGGCATGGTCTCATGGGCCATGCAACTGGCTCCCACGCTGAGGATTTGACCCCCATCCCCACAGTAAGCTTTTCCAGCCATGGGGAAGGAGGAATGCTCTTTTGTGCTTGAGGTTCCCCCATAGGCCATGATTGGAGCACAGATGCCTGAAAACACAGGTTGGGTAGAGATGACAGCCTCGTCAGATGGGCAGTCCCACCTGGAGGGGCTTTCGCCTGCTACCTGTGGGGCTTACTGGAGGTCGGAACTCAGACTGTGTCAGACAGAGCATTAGTGCAAAGTGCGATTTGGATATTAGGGTTCCGTCTAGGGCCGTGCATGGTGTTCCTCATGTGGGCATCTAGGGAGAACCATCAGACCCTTCTTTCTGGAGCACAAGCAGAAGGCTGCATTGTGGCTCCAGAATTCCCAATGTGGAGGGCTTGTTGGCTAGGAGGGTGAGGACAGAAGTCTGAAGGCAGAAGCGCTGGTTCAATTCAGTGTCGAGGACATGGCACTTCCAGTGTGCAGCGTCTGCCTCCAGATCTCAACACCTGAGTTAGGGCAAGTGTCGTATGGTCGCTCATACTGGAGTTTGTGACCATGTTGTCCAATGAATGGAGGGGTGGCCTCATGAAACTATGGAGGTTTTCCCAGGCTGAGCTGCTCCAACAGCAAACTTTCCTTCTGCTGGACAGGAAGAGTTCGTTTTGATGGCTCCAGGGTCCCCCATATTGAAAGACTAGGTAATAGAGCTCACTGCATAGATGTCTGGAAAGCCCATCTCAGCTTATCCTTTCAGCCCAGGAACAAGGCAGTTTCGACCTGGTGGCTCTGCAGTGAAGTGTGCAGGGGGCTGAGTTGACAGGGAGCCTCATGCTGAAGGGTCACAATGCTGGCTTGTGTCCAGGGAAACCTTAGAATGTGGGGGGGGGGGGGCTCAGGCGCCATGCAGGATTCTCCTCTCCTGAGTGTTGGACGCAGCTCCCAAGAGCCATGTTGCCCTCTGGGGACAGGAGGTTTTCTGTTTTGTGGCTCAGGAACCAAGCGTTGGATGATATGTAGGTATTCCAGCACCTACATCTGGGGAATGATGCCTGCAACCTCAGCTGGGTATTCCATTGAGGTGCTAGTGACATGTCAGTTTCCATCTTCTGACTCAGGGCTATTGACTTGGGTGTCTTCCTGGATGTTGGTGTCTGGCATGGGTCAGACTGTGCATTTCTTTCCAGAGTGGCCAACGAAATTGGGTGGGCTCAGGGCCTTGCAGTTGTCAGCCAATCTGGAGGGTTTATTCCACTGTGACTGTCAGAGTTTCCTTCCTGAGGGAAGCAAAGTCCTGTTCTGTGGCTCCAGGGCCCCATCGTGGAAGCCCTGTCGTCCAGGGTTTTGGGGACAACAGTCTGCAAACACAAAGTGGGCTTTGAGTGTGGGGCGAGGTGATGGCAGACTAGATCTGCAGACCGTCAGGGCAGTGCTTCGGGATGAAATTAGGCGTGAGCGCAGTCTACTCTGTCTGGGTTGGCTGGCCAGGGAATAGAGGCATGGCCTCATGGGGCCATGGAGATTCTGCCTCCGTAGGGATTCTGCCTGGCTCCCAAGGTTTTGGTGTCTTTTGTGGTGAAGTAAAGAGTGCAGTTTTCTGTCTCATGAGTACATCCATAGCAGGGAATCCAGAGTCCACTTCTTGGTCCAGGCACCTGGAGAACCCGAACAAGGGTAAAGATTTGGGACTCAGGGCATGTCAGGCCCGTAGGTGGGCTCCTGGTAAAGTTAGCGAGGGGGCTTGTTTGAAATGTCTCAGGATTAGGGTCATAATGTCTTTTTGTTACCAGGGCAGCTCTCATGTTTGAGCGTGGTCTCATGGGTCATGCAGCTTGCTCGCACTCTGAGGGTTTGACACCCCCCCAGCAAGCTTTTCCTGCCTTAGGGAATCAAGAGTGCTCTTTTGTGCTTGAGGTTCCGCTGTAGGCTGGAATTTGAGTTAAGGTCTGGGCACAGATGCCTGAACACCCAGAAAGTGTAGAGATGAAAGCCTCTGGCCATGGCCTCTCCCACATTCTGGATATGGGGTCTGCTACCTGTGGGACTGACTGGAGGTCATGGCTCAGGCAGAGTCTGATAGAGCATCATTGCATAGCACAGACGAGGATATTGGTGTGCCGTCGAGGGCTGTAAAGGTTGATCCTCACGTGGGAATTCTAGTCAGACACAATGGGCCCTTCTTCATTTTGGAAGGTAGGTCGACGTCTGTGTTGTTGCTCCAGAATTCCCAATCTGGCAGGCATGCAGGCCGGGAGGTTGATGACGGAATTGTGAACGCACCAGTGTCGGTTCAGTTCAGTGCAGAGCACATGGCAGTTCCAATATGCAGTGAGTGTCTGAATCAAGATCTCCAGCACCTGAGCCAGGGCAAGTGTCGGATGGTCGCTCATGCTGGTGTTTGTGTCCATGATGGCCGACGAATGGAGGGGTGGCCTCAGGAGGCCGTGGGAAATTCTGCCTCTGGTTTTGGTGTCTTTCTGGTTGAAGAGAAGAGAGCTGTTTTCCGTCTCAGTGTTCCCGCCATAGCAGGGATTCCAGAGTCGGCATCTGGGTTCAGGCACCTGGAAAACCCAACTGAGGGTGAGGATTTGGGACTAGGGTCATGGCAGGCTGATATTCAGGCTCCTAGTCCAGCTAGCGAGGGGACTTGTTTGAAAGTAGGCTCAGGATGATGGTCACAATGCCTGTTTGTGCCTAGGGAGGACCTGCTGCTTTGGCGTGGTCTCATAGGACATGCAGCTGGCTCCCATTCTAAGGATATGACCCCTATCCCCACAGCAAGCTTTTCTGGCCATGGGGAAGGAGGAGTGCTGTTTTTTTTGCTTTAGGATTACCCATTAGGCTGGGATTTGTGTTAAGGTCTGGGCACTGACACCTGAATACCCAGGTTAGGTAGACATGACAGCCTAGGGCAATGGCCGGTCCCATCTGCAGGAGATGGCACCCGCTACCTCAGGGGCTGACTGGAGGTCGGGGCTCAGGCTGTGTCATACAGAGCATTAGTGCACAGTGCATACTGGATATTGGGGTTCCGTCAATGGCCGTGCAGTTTGATACTCACATGGGGATTTTGGGCAGACCCATAGGACCCTTCTTTCAGGAGGGCAGACAGATTGCTGTTTTGTGGCTCTAGAATTCCCAATCTGGAGTGCTTGCAGGCCAGACGGTTGAGGACGGAAATCTGAAAGCAGAAGCACAGGTTCCTTTCAGTGCCGAACACACAACATTTCCAATATGCAGCCTCTGACTCGAGATCTCCAGCACCTGAGTCAGGGCGAGTTTTGGATATTCGCTCACACTGCAGTTTGTGATACTAGTGAATGGAAGGGTGACCTCATGAGGCCATGAAGGTTTGCACAGGCTGGGGCTTGTGAGCTGCCCTGAACAGCAAGCTTTCCTTCTGTGGGATAGGGAGAGTTCTTTTGGATGGCTCCAGGGTCCCCCATATGGAAAGACATGGTAGCAGACCTCACTGAATAGATGTCGTAGAAGCCCAGCTCTGCTTATCCTTTCAGCCCAGGAAAAAGGCAGTTTTGATCTGGTGACTCTGGGACAAGTGCCCAGGGGATGATTTGACAGGGAGATTCATGTTGATGGGTCATCATGCTGGCTTGTGTCCCAGGAGACCTTAGAATGTGGCTGGAGCTCAGGCAGCATGCAGGATTCCCCTCACCTGAGGATTGGACACAGCTTCCAAGAGCCACCTTGCCTTCTGTGGATAGGAGGTGCTCTGATTTTTGGATCAGGGACCTAGCATTGGAACATATGTATGTACTAATATAAGGGCCTGGTTAGCCAGAGGAACTTACTTGTAAAACCCGGATATCAGGGCGGGCCAGGCCAGGTTCCCATATCCAATCAGTGGGGTTCGCATATATTAACTGTGATGAATTGAAATCTCATTGGCCCCCTGTGTGTGGGCTGGGCTCCATCACCTCTATAAAGGTTAGTCTGTGAGGCTGGCGGGGTGGGGGAAGCAGTAGGAGGAGTTAGAATACCGGTTAGAGAAGTAGAAATAGTTAGAATAGCTGTTAGTGACAGAGGGGGGAGTTAGAATAGCCATTAGAGTAGTAGGAGAAGTTCGAGTAGCTGTTAGAGTAGCCATTGGGATCCATTAGGGTATTCGTAGGAGTGATAGTGTCAGGGTCGGAGCTTCATGATCATCGGGAGCATCGGGAACAGCATTGCTGGGAGCAGCACTGCCCCAAGCAGCAGCACCACCATGAGTGGCCTTGCCTCCCCAAGCAGCAGTGCCACCCACAACCTGCCTCGACACGGCCCTGCCGTGACTGACCTCGCTGCCCCGAGCCTCAGCCTCGCCAGAGCAGCATCATTCCAGGGAGCAGCCTCGTCGGCGTGCTGACTCATCAGAGTGCAGCCTTGTCTGGAGCGGCCTCTTAATCATCGTTTGTGGCCATCGTCCAGCGTGTGTCCTCGTCCAGAGAGGCCTCGTCTGGGGAGAGGCCTGGTCTGGAGCGGCCTTATCCCGAGTGGCCTCGCCCACAACGACCTCGTCTGGGGAGCGACCCTGTTGGAGTGGCTTCATAGAGAGCAGAGTCTGTTCATCAGGGTTGTCATCCTCATCATCCTTGCCTCTTTGTCATCAGGAGCGGCATCCTCATCGTCGTCCCCTCTACATAAGAAATGGCCCTGAACCATCAGTTTGATTTTCGATGATTGGCGTGAAATAAATCTTTGCTTGATTTTCACTTTGTGTCAGTCATTCCTTTTTCATGGACCCTAACATTGGGAGCTCACCCAGGATCAAACAACGAGAACTGAGCCAACATCAGAATTTATGGAAAAAGCCTCCGGAGGTGTTTGAATCTTGTCTGTCTGTCAGGTAGAAGCACCATGGTATGGTCCACTGGGGCAAGATGGACGCACCCATGCTCCCCAGGGCTGGAGTGGATGCAGGGACACCCCATCCTTCTGCTGGTAGATCGACATGGGGTTCGAGTCCCCTAGATGGTCAGAGCGTTTGAGTCCCTCTAGACAGTCACCAGGGGTTTGAGTCCCCCTAGGCGGTCACCAGGGGGTTTGAGTCCCCCTAGGCAGTCAGGGGATTCATGTCCCCCTAGGCGGTCATCGGGGGTTCGAGTCCCTGAGGGGGTCATCGGGGGTTCCAATCCCCCTAGGCGGTCAGGAGCTTTAAGTCCCCCTAGAAAATCCCACCAGTGGCAGGACCGCTGGGCCTGCAGTTGTCTTTGTCTTGTCTTTTTGTTGTCTTATGTGTTGTTTGTTGTGTTTGGGGGAATGGGACAGGCATAGAGTAAGTGGACTCTGACTTTCATCTCTCTGTTCCTCATAATAGATGTGGGGCTTCTTCCTAACTCATTTCGTGTGTTAAGGGCTATAAATGGAGCCAACTGAGTTTAGTCTAAGTCAGGACAGAGACCCTAAAAACATTCCCAAGCAGCTGCCGAAACTACCTTTGTTTCGGGGATTTCCTTGCCTTCTCTGGCACTACGTGGACTGCCTAGCCCCTCCCCCTTGCTGGCGGGAAAGCATGGCATCTGATGTGGAATGGGCCCAGGTGGAAGATGAAATCTGTTAGCAAAGAGATGACTGAACTGATGGTTAATTGTCTGTCTCAGGGTTTTAATGGGTAATGGTTAAAGTAGCTTTCACAGTCCTTGGTAACCTAAAGCTTTGAAGTTTTGCTTGGATGACAAATGGGATGACGTGCTCGGGAGCTGGTTGCTGGAACTAAGTTTGTGCTTTTGAAATCTGTTGGTAAACATGCTTTGTGCTTAACTGCTATTGCAACAGTTCACAATTGGTTAATATTTAGTCTTTACTAGAGATTGAGATGTTTCTAAGAAAATGTAACTGGTTTTCCTTGCCAACCCAGAATTGTAAATGAGATCTCTTTGACTCATAAGGCTTTTCCCTGATATGCTAAGTTACTCAGGAAGTACTGCTAAATCCATAATAAACCTTGGGTTACATTTGGGTAAATGCTGTAACTCTCCAGAGGTTCTATACATTTTCTAAAGTTTTAATGTTTTTCTTTTTTTTAAGTTTTAATGTTTTGATAAGGGTCATCATTTGATATTTAACCATTTCTATTCTGAGTTTTTTGTCATTTGTAATTGTTTTCATTCTCTTATAAGATTAATTCTGCCTTAAAGGAAATTCATATGGGAGACTTTCACAACAAATACTATTCCTTGATATGCTGAAATTCTGGAACTGAATTTCCAGAAGTAAAAGTTGCAATCACACTAAACCAGATTTAGTACAGTGACTCAATGTAAGAATGACTCTCCAGGAGCTTTTCTAGAAAGGCTTATTGAAACCTATAAAATGTATAGCCCAATTGACCATAAGGCACCCGAAAACCAGGGGGAAGTGAATCTTGGTTTTCCCAGTCAGTCAGCCCCGGATTTAAGGAAGAAACTTTAGGAAATTGAAGGATTTGAAGGGAAGAATCTGGATTGAGTTAGTGGGAATAGCAGAAAAATTGTTTAACAACAAAGATGCATAGAGGATGAAAAACAGACAAATAGCTGGTTAAGGTTTTGGCATTACATGAGATTGGTAGGGGATAGTATACGGAATGAAAAGCCTAAGCACAGAGAAGGCAGGTGGAAAGACTTAGATTCAGATCAGTGTGCTTACTCTAAGGAAAAAGGACACTGGGCCAGGGCATGCCCCAAAAGGAAGACAGCAATGCTGGTCACCAGAGTAAAATTGAAGAGGAGGGGAAATTAATTGATTTTTTTGGTGGACACGAGAGCCCAGTTTTCATCATTATTTAAACCTATCAGAAAACTATCTGGAGAGGAAGTTTATGTACAAGGAACAAATGGCACTGAGAGACATAAATGGACAACAGAAAGGACTTTAAATTTGGCCTTGGGATTGTTGAACCAACCTTGTAACCCAGGGATGAATCCCACCTGGTCATGGAGGATAAACTTTTTAATGTGCTGCTGGATCCTATTTGCTAGGATCTTTTTTTTTTAATTTAATTTTTTTTATTTGTTTATTTACAGCATAACAGTGTTCATTATTTTTGCACCACACCCAGTGCTCCATGCAGTACGTGCCCTCCCTATGACCTACCACCTGGTTCCTCAACCTCCCACCCACGCCCCTTCAAAACCCTCCTGTTGTTTTTCAGAGTCCATAGTCTCTCATGGTTCATCTCCCCTTCCAGTTTCCCTCAACTCCCTTCTCCTCTCCATCTCCCCATGTCGTTCATGTTCTTTGTTATGCTCCACAAATAAGTGAGACCATATGATATTTGACTCTCTCTGCTTGACTTATTTCGCTCAGCAAAATCTCTTCAGTCACGTCCATGTTGCTACAAAAGTTGGGTATTCATCCTTTCTGATGGAGGCATAATACCCCAATGTGTATATGTACCACATCTTCCTTATCCATTCATCCGTTGAAGTGCATCTTGGTTCTTTCCACAGTTTGGCGACTGTAGCCATCGCTGCAATAAACATTGGAGTTGAGATGGCCCTTCTTTTCACTACATATGTACCTTTGGTAAATACCCAGCAATGCAATTGCAGGGTCAGAGGGAAGATCTATTCTTAATCTCTTGAGGAATCACCACACTGTTTTCCAAAGTGGCTGCACTAACTAGCATTCCCACCAACAGTGTAAGAGGGTTCCCCTTTCTCCACATCCTCTCCAACACACGTTGTTTCCTGTCTTGCTAATTTTGGCCATTCTAAATTGTGTCAGGTGGTATCTCAGTGTTTTTTTAATTTGAGACTCCCTGATGGCTAGTGATGTTGAACATTTTTTCATGTGTCTGATAGCCATTTTTATGTCTTCTTTGGAGAAGTCTCTGTTCATATCTTCTGCCCATTTTTTGATATGATTATCTGTTTTGTGTGTGTTGAGTTTGAGAAGTTCTTTATAGGTCCTGGATATCAACCTTTTGTCTGTACTGTCATTTGCAAATATCTTCTCCATTCCGTGGGTTGCCTTTTTGTTTTGTTGACTGTTTCCTTTGCTGTGCAGAAGCTTTTGATCTTGATGCAGTCCCAAAAGTTCATTTTCACTTTTGTTTCCTTGGACTTTGGAGACATATCTTGAAAGAAGTTGCTGTGGCTGATATCGAAGTGGTCACTGTCTATGTTCTCCTCTAGGATTCTGATAGATTCCTGTCTCATGTTGAGGTCTTTTATCCATTTCGAGTTTATCTTTGTGTACGGTGTAAGAGAATGGTCGAGTTTCATTCTTCTACAGATCGCTGTCCAGTTTTCCCAGCACCATTTATTGAAGAGACTGTCTTTTTTCCATTGAATATTTTTTCCTGTTTTGTCGAAGATTATTTCACCATAGAGTTGAGGGTCCATATCTGGGCTCTCCAATCTTTTCCACTGGTCTATGTGTCAGTTTTTATGCCAGTACCACGCTGTCTTGGTGATCACAGCTTTGTAGTAAAGCTTGAAATCGGGTAACGTGATGCCGCCAGTTTTCTTTTCATTTTTCAACATTCCCTTCTGATTCCATACAAATTTTAGGATTATTTGTTCCAGCTCTTTGAAAAATCCCAGTGGAATTTTGATCAGAATGGCATTAAAAGTATAGATTGCTCTAGGCAGTATAGACATTTTAACAATGTTTATTCTTCCAATCCAAGAGCATGGAACGGTCTTCCATCTTTTTGTGTCTTCTTCATTTCCTTTCATGAGTGTTCTGCAGTTCCTCACGTCCTTTACCTCTTTGGTTAGGTGTATTCCCAGGTGTCTTATGGTTCTTGGTGCTATAGTAAATGGAATCGATTCTCTAATTTCCCTTTCTGTATTTTCATTGTTAGTGTATAAGAAAGCCACTGATTTCTGTACATTGACTTTGTATCCTGCCATGTTACTGAATTTCCGTATGAGTGTAATAGTTTGGGGGTGGTGACTTTGGGGTTTTCCATATAAAGAATCATGTCATCTGCGAAGAGAGAGAGTTTGACTTCTTCCTTGCCAATTTGGATACCTTTTATTTATCTTTGTTGTCTGATTGCCATTGCTAAGACTTCTAATACTATGTTGAACAAGAGTGGTGAGAGTGGGCATCCTTGGCATGTTCCTGATCTCAACAGGAAGGCTACAAGCTTTTTGATATTGAGGATGATATTTGCTGTGGGTCTTTCATAGATAGATTTTATGAAGATCAAGAATGTTCCCTCTGTCCCTATACTTTGAAGCGTTTTCATCAGGAACGGATGCTGGATTTTGTCAAATGGTTTTTTCTGCATCAATTGAGAGGACCATGTGGTTCTTCTCTCTTCTCTTATTGATGTGTTCTATCACATTGTTTGATTTGAGATTGTTGAACCAACCTTGCAACCCAGGGAAGAATCCCACCTGGTCATGGTGGATAATATTTTGAATGTGCTGCTGGATCCTGTTTGCTATGATCTTGTTGAGAATCTTTGCATCCATATTCATCAGTGATATTGGTCTGAAATTCTCCTTTTTGGTAAGGTCTTTGCCTGGTTTGGGGATCAGGGTAATGCTGGCTTCATAAAAAGTGTCTGGAAGTTTTCCTTCTGCTTCAATTTTTTGGAACAGCTTCAGGAGAATTGGGGTTATTTCTTCTTTGAAAGTTTGGTAGAATTCCCCAGGGAATCCGTCAGGTCGTGGGCTCTTGTTTTTTGGGAGGTTTTTGATCACTGCTTCAATCCCGTTACTAGATATCGGTCTATTCAGGTTGTCAATTTCTTCCTGGTTCAATTTTGGGAGTTTGTAGTTTTCCAGGAATGCATCCATTTCATCTAAGTTGCTTAGCTTATTGGCATATAATTGTTGGTAATAATTTCTGATGATTGTTTCTATTTCCTTGGTGTTAGTTGTGATCTCTCCCTTTTCATTCATAATTTTATTAATTTGGGCTTTCTCTCTTTTCTTTTGGATTAGTGTAGCCAATGGTTTATGGATCTTATTGATTCTTTCAAAAAACCAGTTTCTAGTTTCATTGATACATTCTACTGTATCTCTGGTTTCTACCTCATTGATCTCTGCTCTAATCTTGATTATTTCCCTTCTTGCGTGTGGAGTTGTTTTGATATGTTGTTGATTCTCCAGTTCTTTAAGGTGTAGAGACAGCTGATGTATTCTGGATTTTTTCAATTTCTTTGAGGGAGACTTGGATGGCTATGTATTTCCCCCTTAGAACCGCCTTTGCAAGGTTGGTTCAACATTCGCAAATCAATGTGATAGAACAAATCAAAAAGAAAATAGAGAAGAACCACATGGTCCTCTCAATTGATGCAGAAAAACCCTTTTGACAAAATCCAGCATCCATTCCTGATTAAAACACTTCAAAGCATAGGGATAGAGGGAACATTCCTGAACTTCATAAAATCTATCTATGAAAGACCCACAGCAAATATTATCCTCAATATCAAAAAGCTTGTAGCCTTCCTGTTGACATCAGGAACATGCCAAGGATGCCCACTCTCACCACTCTTGTTCAACATAGTATTAGAAGTCCTAGCAATGACAATCAGACAACAAAGAGAAATAAAATGTATCCAAATTGGCAATGAAGAAGTCACACTCTCTCTCTTCACAGATGACATGATTCTTTATATGGAGAACCCCAAAGTCACCACCCCCAAACTACTAGAACTCATACAGAAATTCAGTAACGTGGCAGGATACAAAGTCAATGTACAGATATCAGTGGCTTTCTTATACACTAACAATGAAAATACAGAAAGGGAAATTAGAGAATCGATTCCATTTACTATAGCACCAAGAACCATAAGACACCTGGGAATACACCTAACCAAAGAGGTAAAGGACGTGAGGAACTGCAGAACACTCATGAAAGGAAATGAAGAAGACACAAAAAGATGGAAGACCGTTCCATGCTCTTGGATTGGAAGAATAAACATTGTTAAAATGTCTATACTGCCTAGAGCAATCTATACTTTTAATGCCATTCTGATCAAAATTCCACTGGGATTTTTCAAAGAGCTGGAACAAATAATCCTAAAATTTGTATGGAATCAGAAGGGAATGTTGAAAAATGAAAAGAAAACTGGCGGCATCACGTTACCCGATTTCAAGCTTTACTACAAAGCTGTGATCACCAAGACAGCGTGGTACTGGCATAAAAACTGACACATAGACCAGTGGAAAAGATTGGAGAGCCCAGATATGGACCCTCAACTCTATGGTGAAATAATCTTTGACAAAACAGGAAAAAAATATACAATGGAAAAAAGACAGTCTCTTCAATAAATGGTGCTGGGAAAACTGGACAGCGATCTGTAGAAGAATGAAACTCGACCATTCTCTTACACCGTACACAAAGATAAACTCGAAATGGATAAAAGACCTCAACATGAGACAGGAATCTATCAGAATCCTAGAGGAGAACATAGGCAGTGACCACTTCGATATCAGCCACAGCAACTTCTTTCAAGATATGTCTCCAAAGTCCAAGGAAACAAAAGTGAAAATGAACTTTTGGGACTGCATCAAGATCAAAAGCTTCTGCACAGCAAAGGAAACAGTCAACAAAACAAAAAGGCAACCCACGGAATGGGAGATGATATTTGCAAATGACAGTACAGACAAAAGGTTGATATCCAGGATCTATAATGAATTCCTCAAACTCAACACACACAAACAGATAATCATATTAAAAAAATGAGCAGAAGATATTAACAGACACTTATCCAATGGAGACATGAAAATGGCTCTCAGACACAAGAAAAAATGTTCATCATCACTACCCATTAGGAAGTTTCAAATTAAAACCATATTGAGATGCCACCTCACACCAGTTAGAATGGCCAAAATTAGCAAGACAGGAAACAACGTGTGTTGGAGAGGATGTGGAGAATGGGGAAACCTCTTACACTGTTGGTGGGAATGCAAGTTAGTGCAGCCACTTTGGAGAACACTGTGGAGATTCCTCAAGAGATTAAGAATAGATCTTCCCTCTGACCCTGCAATTGCACTGCTGGGTATTTACCCCAAAGACACAGATGTAGTGAAAGAAGGGCCATCTGTACCCCAATGTTTCTTTCAGCAATGGCCACGGTCGCCAAACTGTGGAAAGAACCAAGATGCCCTTCAACGGATGAATGGATAAGGAAGATGTGGTACATATACACAATGGAGTATTATGCCTCCATCAGAAAGGATGAATACCCAACTTTTGAAGCAACATGGACGGGACTGGAAGAGATTATGCTGAGGGAAATAAGTCAAGCAGAGAGAGTCAAGTATCATATGGTCTCACTTATTTGTGGAGCATAACAAAGAACATGAACGACATGGGGAGATGGAGAGGAAAAGGGAGTTGAGGGAAACTGGAAGGGGAGATGAACCATGAGAGACTATGGACTCTGAAAAACAACAGGAGGGTTTTGAAGGGGCGTGGGTGGGAGGTTGAGGAACCAGGTGGTAGGTCATAGGGAGGGCACGTACTGCATGGAGCACTGGGTGTGGTGCAAAAACAATGAATTCTGTTATGCTGAAAATAAATAAATTTAAAAAAAATATTTAAAAAAATTTGGCCTTGGGATTAGCGAAACATCAATTTTGGTCCTCCCTAACGCCCCATATAACTTGATGGGAAGAGATCTCCTCCACAAGTTTCAAGCTGGCATTCAGTTCTCAGAAGGCGACATGCCTGTAACCTTGAGACAACCCACTGTACAGGTGCTTATGGCAGCAATAGATGAATACCTCCTTTAGGAGCCAGTCTCAAAACCAGAGGAGACAAAGGCAGGGAGACTTCTCCAAATCCTACAAGTTGAGTTTCCCATGGTCTGGGCAGAAGGGAAGCCTTCTAGCTTGGCCAGGGGACAACCTCTAGTGGTGGTACAATTAAAGGCGATGGCTACGGCTGTTCACGTTTGGCAGCACCCCCTTCCCCGGGAGGCAAAGGAAGGGATCAGAAAACACATTAACCACCTCCGAGGAGACGCGATCCTAGTACTTGCAAATCTCCATGGAATACACCTTTGCTGCCCATCAAAAAGGCAGAGATTGGGGAGTACTGATGAGTTCAGGGCTTATGGGAAGTTAATAAACGGGTTGAAGGTATCCTCCCAACGGTGCCAAACCCCTATACACTACGCTCCCTCCTGGGTCCCAAAAGAACTGTGTATGTCATCTTAGGTCTCAAGGTGCATTTTTCTGCATACTTTTAGCAAGAGAATCTCAACCCCTTTTTGTGGTTGAGTGGTCTAACCCACAGGAAGGAATCCAAGGCCAGCTCACCTGGACAAGACTTCCACAAGAAAGGACTGGGGGGAGGCCCTAACCCAATTTGCAGGAATAAGTCCAGATCTCAGAGACACTCCCCTCTCGACTGCCCAGATGACTCTGTTCACAGATGGGAGTAGCTTCATGGTCAATGGAAAGAGGTATGCGGGGGCTGTGGTAGTTTCTCCTGAGCAGAAACTCTGGACAGCAGCCCTGCAACATGGAACTTTGGCAAAAAAGTGGAACTGATTGCACTCACTAAGGCACTGCTGATGTCCAAAGGTAAAACCACCAACATCTATACAGACAGCAGGTATGCCTTTGTTACTCTCCATATACATTGGGCTATTTATAAAGAAGGGGGCCTATTAATAGCACAAGGAAAAGGAATTAAATACAGAGGAGAAATATTGGCTCTCCTCCAGGCTATTTGGGACCCAAAAGAGGTGGCCGTTATGCATTGCCTGGGACACCAAAAGGGGACTGATCTGATTTCAAAGGAAGTCAATCAAGCCGCTAAGCAAGCAGCCTGAGAAACAGTGCAAGAACTGGTTAGACTCCCGGCACCAGCCCTACCAGAAAAACTGAACTATTCAGGAAAGATTTAAAGCATTTACAAAAGTAGGTTAAATTGGACTATGAAGGGGACTGGGCTAAGACTGAAGCAGGAAAAATAATTCTTCCTCGAAGACTAGGCAAAAAGTTAGTAGACCAGATACATCAGGGTACTTATTTGAGGATACACAAACTCAAGGAGCTTATAGGAAAGCAGTTCCAGGTTTCTAAATTAGGGCATATGGTTCAGGATATAGTTGATAGATGTGCACAATGCCAGGCAGTTAATGTGGGAAGAACTAAAATGGGAAGAGGGAAATGAAAAAGAGATAAGGAGCCAGGAATTTATTGGGAAATAGATTTTACAGAAATGAAACCTGGAAAATATGGGCACAAGTACATGTTAGTTTTTGTAGACTCCTTTTCACGCTGGGTAGAGGCTTTTCCCGCCAAACTTGAGACGGCAGGAGTGGTAGCCAAAAAGCTACTAGAAGAAATAAATCCTAGGTTTGGGCTGCCTCTCGCAATTCGGTCAGACAATGGCCCTGCATTTGTGAGTTCAGTCTCACAGGCATTGGCCAAGACCTTGGGCACTAGTTGGAAACTGCATTGTGCCTACCGGCCCCAGAGTTTTGGGCAAGTAGAGGGAATGGACCGGACTCTTAAAGAGACCTTGACAAACTAATTCTGGAGACTAGTAGTGGATGGGTGGATCCCCTTCATTTCGTCCTCCTCAGGGCACGATGTACACCCTATTTAAGTAAGGTGATACCATTTGAAATAATGTTTGGAGACCGCCCCCCTCGTCCTCGTTTTGATGGCACCTACCCCGTGAGGAGAGATGTCATAGCAGAATTCACCATATGGATGCCTGGAAAGCGCAGATCTGCTTAGTGTTCCAGCTGAGGAACAAGGCCCTTTCGATCTGGTGGCTCTGGGGTAAAGTGCCCAAGGGCCTGAGGTAACAGAGAGCCTCATTCTGATGGTTCACAATGCTGGCTTGTGTCCAGGGAGACCTTAGAATGTGGGGGCGCTCAGGCGCGTTGCAGGATTCTCCTCCCCTGAGGGTTGGACGCAGCTCCCTAGAGAAAGGTTGCCTTCTGGGGACAGGAGGTGGTCTGTTTTGTGGCTCAGGGATCAAGTGTTGGACCATATGTAGGTATTTCTGAATTTGCATCTGTACACAGATGCCTAAAAACCTAAGCCAGGTTTCCACTGAGGTCCTAGGGGTATTTCAGGTTCAATCATCTGACTCAGGGCCAATGACGTGGGTATATACCTGGAGGTAGGTGTCTGGCATGTGTCCGAATGCACATTTTTTCCATGTCGGGTATTGAATATGGGTGGGGGTGCTCTGGGACATTATAGGTGTCTCCCAATCTGGAGTGTTTGGCAAATGTGACTGGCAGATTTTCCTTCAGGTAGGCAGGCAGAGTGCTGTGCTGTGGCTCCAGAGGGCCCATCCTGGAGGACGTGTTGGCCAGGGCTTTGGGGACAAAAGTCTGTAAATGCAAACTCAGGATAATGTTCGGGGTGAGGTGATGGCAGGCCCGATCTGCCAACCCTGAGGGCAGTGCCGCATGATCTTAAATGAGGGCGACGGGGCACGAGCAAGGTTTTTCTGTCTGGGTTGTGTATCTCGGTTGGTCACGTAAAGGAGCAGTAGCCTCATGGGGCCATGGGAGATTTTGCATCTGTGTGGATTCTGCCAGTTCCCAAGGGTTTTGTTTCTTTCAGGGGGAAGGGAAGAGTGCTGTTTTCCGTCTCAGGAGTCCTGCCATAGCAGGGATTCAAGAGTCAGCTTCTGAGTCTGCGCTCCTGGAGAACCCGAGCAAGGGTGAGGATTTGGGCCTAGGGATATGTCAGGCTTGATATGCAAGCTCCTGCTCCAGCTCACGTGGTGGCTGGTTTGAAAGCAGGCTCCGACTGAGGGACACAATGCCTGTTTGTGGCTAGGTTGGCCTTCCTGGGTGGGAGTGGTCTCATGGACCATGCAGCTGGCTCCCATATGAGGTTTAGACCACCATCCCCACAGCAGGCATTTCCAGTCATGGGAATGAGGAGTGCTCTTTTACGCTTGAGGCTCCACCATAGGTTGGGATTTGTTCTTTGGTCTGGGCACAGATGCCTGAATACCCAAATTGGGTAGAGATGAGGGTCTCTGGCCATGGCACCTCTCACCTACAGGATATGTGGCCCTTTACCTGGTGGGCTGATGTTGGTCGGGGCTCAGGCTGTGTCAGACAGAGCATTAGTGTACAGGGTGGCCTAGGACATTGGGGTGCCATGAGGTCCGTGCAGGTTGAATCTCACGTGGGGATTCCAGGCATACACCTAGGGCCCTTCTGTTTTCTGCAGGGCAGGAAGAAGACTGCTCTATGGCTCCCAAATGAACAATATGGAGGGCTTGTTGGCCAGGAGGTTGAGGACGGAATTCTGAAAGCAAAAGCGCTGGTTCAGTTCAGTGCCATGCACATAGCATTTCTAATGTGCAGCATCTGACTCCAGATCTCCAGCACCTGAGTCAGGGCACGTGTTTGATGGTCACTCACGCTGGAGTTTGTATTGATGATGGCCGACGAATGGAGGGGTGGCCTCATGAGGCTATGGAGGTCTTCCCAGGCTGGGGCTTTTGAGCTGCTCTGAACAGTAAGATTTCCTTCCGCAGGACAGGGGGAGTCCGTTTTGATGGCACCAGGTCCCCCATATGGAAAGAAGTCATAGCAGAAGTCACCACATGGATGCCTGGAAAGCCCAGCTCCGCTTACCCTTCTAGCACAGGAACAAGGCCGTTTCAATATGGTGGCTCTGGGGTAAAGGGCCCAGGGCCCTGAGCTGACATGGAGCCTCAACCTGATGTGTCACAATGCTGGCTTGTGCCCAGAGAGACCAGAGAATATGGCGGGGGCTCAGGCACCATGAAGGATTCTCCTCCCTGAGTGTTGGACGCAGCTCCCAAGAGCCAGGTTGCCTTCTGGGGACAGGAGGTGTACTCCTTTGTGGCTCAGGGATCATGTGTAGGACCATATGTAGGTATTCCAGAGTTTGCCTCTGGGGACAGATGTCGGCATACCTAAGCTAGGGTTCCGTTGAGGTCCTAGGGGTATGTCAGTTTCCATCTTCTGAATCAGGGCCATTGACCTGGTGTCTGCCTGGAGGTAGGTGTCTGTCCTGTGTCCAAATGCACATTTTTTCCAAGGCAGCCAACGAATTTGGAGTGGGCTCAGGGGCATTAATGTTGTCTCCTAATCTGGAGGGTTTGTGCAAATGTGATGGGCAGAGCGTCTTTCGGTTGGGCAGGCAGATTCTTGTGCTTCTGCTCCAGAGGCCCCATCCTGGAGGGCCTGTTGGCCAGGGCTTTGGTGACAAAAGTCTGCAAACACAAACTCAGGATAGCGTTCTGGGCAAGGTGATGGCAATCCAATCTGCAGACCGTGAGGCCAGTACTGCAGGATCTGAAATGAGGGTGATGGGGAGGCGGGAAGGCAGGCTTTCCTGTCTGGGTTGTGTGTCTTGGTTGGCCATGGAATGGAGCGGTAGCCCCATGGGGCCATGGGAGATTCTGCCTCTTTGAGTATTCTGCCCGGTTCCCAAGGATTTGGTGTCCTTTCGGGGGAAGAGAAGAGTTTGTTTTCCATCTCAGGGGTCCCACCATAACAGGGATTCCAGAGTCGGCTTCTGTATCTGTGTGCCTGGAGAACAAGACTGAGAGTGAGCACTGGGGCTTTAGAGCATGTCAGGCATGATATGCGGACTCCGGGACCATCTAGCGAGGGGGCTGGATTGAAATTGGGTTCAGGCTGAGGGTCACAATGCGTGTTTGTTGCCATGCCGGCCCTACTGGGTAGGCGTGGACTCATGGGTCAGGCAGCTGGCTCCCACTCTGAGTGTTAGACCCCCATCCCCACAACAAGCTTTACCCGTCTTGGGGAATGAAGAGTGCTGTTTTATGCTTGAGGCACCCTTATAGGCCGGTATTTGAGCTATGGTCTGGGCGCAGATGCCTCGATATCCTGGTTGGGTAGAGATGACAATCTCTGGCCATGGCAGGTCCCACCGTCAGGATATGGGGCCCGTTACCTGGGCAGCTGATGGGGGGTCACTGCAAAGGCTGTGCTGGACAGAACATTAGTGCACAGCATAGCCTAGTATACTGGGGTACTGTCGAGTCCATGCAGTGTGTTCCTCACATGGGGATTGTGGGAAGACCCCTAGAGCCCTTCTTCTTTCAAGGGGCAGGCAAAAGACTGCGTTTTGGTTCCCGAATGAACAATCTGGAGCGCTGGCTGGCCAGAAGAGTAAGGACGGAATTCTGAACGCGAAGTGCCAGTTATGTTCAGTGTCAAGCACATGGAATTTCCAATGCGCAGAGTCTGACTCGAGATCTCCAGCACCTGAGTCATGGCACGTGTCAGATGGTCGCTCACACTGGAGTTTGTGTCCATGATGGCTACCGAATGGAGGGGTGGCCTCATGAGGCCATGGAGGTCTTCCCAAGCTGGGACTTTTGACCTGCTAGAATTTCACTCATAGGCTGTGTTTGAGCTATGGTTGGACACAGATTACTGAATACCCCAGTTGGGTAGAGATGAGAGTTTCTGGCTTGGCACATCCCACTTGCAGGTTATGAGGCCCTATACCTGGGGGGCTGATGGGATGTCAGGCTCAGTCTGCTTTAGACAGTGCATTAGTGCACAGGGCAGCCTATGACATCGGGGTGTCGTCGAGGTCTGGGCAGGTTGATCCTCATGTGTGGATTCCGGGCAGACCCCTAGGGCCCTTCTTCTTTCTGCAGGACAGGCAGGAGACTGCGTTGTGGCTCACGAATGAAATATCTGGAGGGCTCAGGGGCCAGGAGGGTGAGGACGGAATTCTGAACTCACAAGTGCCAGTTCCGTTCAGTGCCAAGCACATGGCAATTCCAAATTCAGTGTCTGACCCGAGATCTCCAGCAGCTGAGTCAGGGCACGTGTCAGATGGTCGCTCATGCTGGGGTTTGTTTAAATGATGGCCGACGAGTGGAGGAGTGGTCTCATGAGGCCATGGAGGTCTTCCCAGGCTGGAGCTTGTGAGCTGCTTCAAACAGCAAGCTTTCCTTCTGCAGGAGAGGGGGAGTCCGTTTTGATGGCATCGGGTGCCCCATATGGAAAGACATTGTAGCAGAAGTCACCGCATGGATACCTGAAAGGTTAGCTCCTCTTATCCTTCCAGCCCAGGAACAAGAAGGTTTGGATCTGTTGGCTCTGTGGCAAAGTTCCCCGGGGGCTGAGGTGACAGGGAGCCTCATTCATATGGGTCACAATCCTGGCTTGTGTCCAGGAAGACCTTAGAATGTGGCGGGGGGGTTAAGGCGCCATGTAGGATTCACCTCCCCTGCTGGTTGGACGCAGCTTCCAAGAGCCAGGTTGACTTCTGGGGACAGGACGTGTTCTGTTTTCTGGTTCAGGAAACATATGTTGCTTATATGTAGGTAACCCAGAATTTGCCTCTGGAGGAAGATGCCTTCAAACCTAAGCTAGGGTTCCATTGTGGTCCTAGGAGTATGTCAGGTTCCATCTATTGACTCAGGGCCATTGACCTGGGTGACTGCCTGGAGGTAGGTGTCTGGCATGTGTCCGAATGTGCATTTTTTCCAAGGCGGCCACTGAATTTGGGGTGGACTCAGGGTCATTGCAGGTGTCCTCCAATCTGAAGGGTTTGTGCAAATGTGACAGGCAGTGTTTCCTTTGGGTGGGCAGGCAGAGTCCTGTGCTGTGGTTCCTGAGGCCCATCATGGAAGGCCTGTCGGCCAGGGCTTCGAGGACAAAAGTCTTCAAACACAAACTCGGGATAGGGTTTGGGGTGAGGTGATGGCAGGCCTGATCTACAGACCATTTGGGCAGTTCCGTGAGATCTGAAATGAGGGCGACAGGGAGGCTGGAGAGCAGGCTTTTCTGTCTGGGTTGTGTGTCTTGGTTGGCCACGGAATGGAGCGGTAGCATTATGGGGCCATCGCAGATTCTGCCACTGTGAGGATTCTGCCTGGCTCCCTTGGGCTTGTTGTCTTTCAGTGGGAAGGGAAGAGTGCTTTTTCCGTCTCAGGGGTACCACCATAGCAGGGATTCCAGAGTCGGCTTCTGGGTCCAGGCGTCTAGAGAACCCGACCGAGGGTGAGGATTTGGGCGTAGAGGCATGCTACACCGGATATGTGGACTCCTGGTCCAGCTAGCGAGGGAGCTGGTTTGAAAGCAGAATCAACTGAGGGTCACAATGCCTGTTTGTGGCAAGGGCAGATCTCCTGGTTAGGCGTGGTCTCATGGGCCATGCAGCTGGCTTGCACTCTGACGGTTAGTCCCCCATCCCCACAGCAAACTTTTCCCGTTGTAGGGAAGAAGGAGTGTTCTTTGATGCTTGAGGTTCCCCCATAGGCCGGAAATTGAACTATGGTCTGGGCACAGACCCCTGAATACTCAGGTTAGGTAGAGATGACAGTCTCTAGCCTTGTCATGTCCCACCTGCAGGTGATGGGAGCTGCTACCTGGGGGTTGATGGGAGGTCGGGGCTCAGGCTGTGCCAGACAGAGCATTAGTGCACAATGCGGACTAGGACATTCGGGTGACGTCAACATCTATTCAGGTTGATCCTCACGTGGGGATTCTAGGCCAACCCCTAGGGCCTTTCTTCAATCTGGAGGGCAGACAGACGACAGCGTTGTGGCTCCATATATAACAGTCTGGAGGGCTGGTGGGCCAGGAGGGTGAGGACGGTATTCTGTACCCACAAGCACCTGTTCTATTGAGTGCTGAGAACATGGTATTTCCATTGTGCAGCGGCTGACACCAGATCTCCAGCAACTGAGTTACGGCACGAGTCATATTTTCGCTCAAGCTGGAGTTTATGTCCATGATGGCCAACGAGTGGAGGGGTCTCCTCAGAGGCCATGGAGGTCTTCCCAGGCTAGAGCTTGTGAGCTGCTCCGAACAGCAAGCTTTCCTTCTGCGGGACGGGGGTGTCCATTTGGATGGCACAAGGGTCCCCCATATGGAAAGACATCGTATCAGAAGTCACCGCATGGATGCCTGGAAAGCCCAGCTCTGCTTACACTTCCGGCCCAGGAACAAGGCTGTTTCGATCTGCTGGCTCTTAGTCAAAGTGCCCAGGGTACCCAGGTGACAGAGAGACTCATTGTGATGGGGCACAATGTTGGCTTCTCTCCAAGGAGACCTAAGAATGTAGCGGGGGTTCAGGCTCCATGCAGGATTTTCTGCCCCTGAGTGTTGGACGCAGCTCCCAAGAGCCAGACTGCATTCTGGGGAAAGGAGGTGTTCTGTTTTGTGGCTCAGGGATCAAGTGTTGGATCATATTTAGGTATGTCAGAGTTTGCCTCTGGAAGAAGATGCCTGCAGACCTAAGCTAAGGTTCTGTTGAGGTCCTAGGGTTTTGTCAGGGTCCATCTTCTGACTCAGGGCCATTGACCTCGGGGTAGGTGTCTGGCGTGTCTGAATGCGCCTTTGTTCCAAGGCGGCCAACGAATTTGCGGTGGGCTCAGGGGCGTTGCAGGTGTCTCCCAGTTTGGAGTGTTTGTGCAAATGTGACAGGCAAAGTTTCCTTCTTGTGGGCAGTCAGAGTCCTGTGCTGTGGCCCCAGAGGCCCCATCCTGGAGGGCCTGTCAGCCAGGGCTTTGGGGACAAAAGTCTGCAAACACAAACTCTGGAGAGGGTTTGGTCGAGGTGATGGCAGGTCCAATCTGGGGACCGTGAGGGCAGTGCCACGGGAACTGAAATGAGGGCGATGGGGAGGCAGGAACGCAGGCTTTTCTGTCTGGGTTGTGTGTCTCGGTTAGCCATGGAATGTAGAGGTAGCCTCATGGGGCCATGGGAATTTCTGCCTCTGTGAGGATTCTGCCCAGCTCAAAGGATTTGGTGTCTTTCGGAGGGAAGGGAAGAGTGCTGTTTCCCGTCTCAGTGGTCCCGCCATAGTAGGGAATCCAGAGTCAGCTTCTGGGTCTGGGCGTCTCGAGAATCCGACCGAGGGTGAGGATTTGGGCCTAGGGGCATATCACGCCCGATATGCAGGCTCCTCTTCCAGCTAGCAAAGGGCCTGGTTTGAAAGCGGGCTCAGCCTGTGGGCCAAAATGCTTATTTGTGTCCAGGGCCGCCCTCCTGAGTGGTGTGGTCTCATGGGTCATGCAGCTGGCTCCTACTCTGAAGGTTAGACCCCCATCCCCACAGCTAGCTTTTCCGGTGTTGGGGACGGAGGAGTGCTCTTTTATATTTGAGGTTCCCCCATAGGCCACAATTTGAGCTGTGGTCTGGGCACAGACGCCTGAATAACAAGGTCGGGTAGAGTTGACTGTCTCTGGCCATGGCAGGTCCCAACTGTAGGGTATTATTTCCTGTACCTGGCAGGCTAATGGGACGTTGGGGCTCAGGCTGTGTCAGACAGAGCACTAGTCTATTGGGTGGCCTAGGTTATTGGGGTGCCGTCGAGGTCCATGCAGGTTGACACTCACGTGGGGATCCTGGGCAGCTGCCCAGGGCCCTTCTTCTTTCTCGAGGGCAAGCAGGAGACTGATTTCAGTCTCCTGAATGATCAATCTGGACGTCTTGCGACCCAGGAAGGTGAGGAAGGAATTCTGAATGCACAAGCGCCATTTCATTTCAGTGCCAAGCACATGGCATTTCCAATCTGCAGCATCAAACTCGAAATCTCCAGCACAGGAGTCAGGGCACGTGTCAGATGGTCGCTCACTCTGGTGTTTGTGTCCATTATGGCCGACGAATGGAGGGGTGGCCTCACGAGACAATGGAAGTCTTCCCAGGCTGGGGCGTGTGAGCCGCTCCAAACAGCAAGCTTTCCTTCTACGGAATAGGTGGAGTCCGTTTGGATGGCACCAGGGTCCCCCATATGGAAAGACGTCATAGCAGAAATCACCGCATGGCTGCCTCAAAATCCCAGCTCCGCTTAGCCTGCCAGCCCAGGAACAAGGCCGTTTTGATCTGGTGGCTCTGTGGCTAAGTGCCAGGGGGCTGAGTTGACAGGGAGCCTCATTCTGATTTGTCACAATGCTGGCTTGTGTCCAGGGAGACCTTAGAATGTGGCAGGGGCTTCGGTGCCATGCAGGATTCTCCTCCCCTGAGGGTTGGACGCAGCTTCCAAGAGCCATGCTGCCTTCTGCTTACAGAAGGTGTTGTTTTATGGCTCAGGGATCAAGTATTGAACCATATGTAGGGATTCCAGAGTTTTCCTCTGGAGGCAGATGCCTGCAAACCTAAGCTTGGGTTCCGTTGAGGTCCTAGTGGTATGTGAAGTTCCATCTTCTGACTCAGGGCCATTGACTTGGTGTCTACGTGGAGATAGTTGTCTGGCATATGTCTTAATGTGCCTTTGTTTGTGGTGGTCTCAGGGGCATTGCAGTAGTCTCCCAGTCTGGAGGGATTGTGCAAATGTGACCGGCAGAATTTCCTTTGGGTGGGCAGGCAGAGTCCTGCACTGTAGCTCCAGAGGTAACATCCTGGTGGGCCTGTCGGCCAGGGCTTTGGGGACAATATCTGCAAACACAAACTCGGTATAGGGCTAGTGGCAAGGTGATTGCAGGTTCCATCTGCAGACCGTGAGGGCAGTGCTGCAGGATATGAAATGAGGGTGATGGGGAGGCGGGAGCGAAGGCTTTTCTGTCTGGGTTGTGTGTCTCTGTTGGCCACGGAATGTAGCAGTAGACTCATGGGTCCATGGGAGATTCTGCCTCTGTGAGGATTCTGCCCAGCTCCCACAGTTTGGTGTCTTTGGGGGAGAAGGGAAGAATGCTGTTTTCCGTCTCTCTTTTCCCACCATATTAGGGATTCCTGAGTCAACTTCTGGGTCCGGGTGCCTGGAGAACCTGTTCGAGCGTTTGGATTTGGGTCTAGGGTCATGTCATGTCCGATAAGTTATCTCCTGGTTCAGCTAGTGAGGGGGCTGGTTTGAAAGTGGGCTCAGGTGAGGGTGCCAATGCCTGTTTGTGGCCAGGGCATCCCTCCTGGGTGGGCATGCTCTCATGGGCCATGCAGCTGGATACGCATCCTCACAACAAGCTTTTCCCTACGTGGGGAAGGTGGAGTGCTCTTTGATGCTTGAGGTTCGCCCATAGGCTGGAATTTGAGTATGGTCTGTGCACAGATTCCTGAATAAACAGGTTGGGTAGAGATGAGAGTCTCTGCCTTGGCACGTCCTACCTGCAGGATATGGGGCCTGCCATGTGAGGGACTGAAGGGAGGTCGGGGCTCAGACTGTGTAAGACAGAGCATTAGTGCACAGGGCGGCCTAGGACATTGGGGTGCCTTCGAGGATCCAGCAGGGTGATCCTCATCTGGGGATTCTGTGCTGACCCCTAGGGCCTTGATTCTTTCTGGAGGGCAGGCAGAAGACTGTGTTTTGGCTCCCAAATGAACAATCTGGAAGACTGGCGGGCCAAGAGGGTGAGGATGGAATTCTAAAGCACAAGCCCGGTTCAGTTCAGTGCGGAGCACATGGCATTTCCAATGTGCAGCGTCTGACTCGATATCTACAGCACCTGACACAGAGCATGTGTCAGATGATCGATCACGTTGGAGTTTGTGTCCATGATGGCCGACGAGTGGAGGGGGGTCTCATTAGGCCACTTACGTCTTCCCCGGCTGGGGCTTGGGAGCCGCTCCGAACAGCAAGCTTTCCTTCTGCGGGACAGGGGGAGTATGTTTTGATGGCACCAGGGTCCCACATACGGAGAGACATCACAGCAGAAGTCACCACATGGTTGCCTGGAAACCCAGGTCCGCTTAGCATTCCAGGCCAGGATCAAGGCCGCATTGACATGGTGGCTCTGGGCAAAGTGCCCAGCATGCTGTTGTGACAGGGAGCCTCATTCTGATGTGTCACCATGCTGACTTGTGTCCAGGGAGATCTTAGAATGTGGCAGGGCCTCAGGTGCCATGCAGGATTCTTCTCCCCTGAGGGTTGGACGCAGCTCCCAAGAGCCAGATTGCCTTCTAGGGACAGGAGGTGTTCTCTTTTGTGGCTTAGGGATCAAGTATTGGACTATATGTAGGTATTCCAGAATTTGCCTCTGGAGGCAGATGCCTGCAAACCTAAGATAGGGTTCAATAGAGGTCCTGGGTCATGTCAGGTTCCATCTTCTGACTCAGGGCCATTGACCTGGGTGTCTGCCTGGAGGTAGGTGTCTGGCATGTGTCTGGATGCGCCTTTTTTCCAAGGAGGCCAACGAATTTGGGGTTTGCTCAGGGGCATTGCAGGTGTCTCCCAATCTGAAGGTTTTGTGCAAATGTGACGGGCAGATCTTCCTTCGGGTGGGCAGGAAGAGTCCTGCATTCTGGCTCCAGAGGCCCCATCCTTCATGGCCTGTCAGCCAGGGCTTTGTGGACAAAATTCTGGAAAAAAAAATCGGGATAGATTTAGGGGCGAGGTAATGGCAGGCCCGATCTGGGGACCATGAGGCAGTGCCGCTCTATCTTAAATGAGGGCGATGCTGAGGCGGGAGTGTTTGCTTCTCTGTCTGGGTTGTGTGTCTCGGTTGGCCACAGAATGTAGTGGTAGCCTAATGGGACCATGGGATTTTCTAACTCTGTAAGGATTCTGCCCGCCTTCCAAGGGTTTGGTGTCTTTTGGGTGGAAGGGAAGAGTGCTCTTTTCTGCCTCAGTGGTCCCACCATAGCAGGGATTCCAGAGTCGGCTTCTGGGTAAGGGCATCTGGAGAACCCAACTAAGGGTAAGGACTGGGGCCTAGGGGCATGCCAGGCCTGATATGCGGGATCCCAGTCCAGCTAGCCAGGGGGTGGTTTGGAAGCGGGATCAGGCTGAGAGTCACAATGCATCTTTGTGGCCAGGGCAGCCATCGTGGTTGGGCGTTTTCTCATGGGGCATGCATCTGGCTCCCACTCTGAGGGTTAGACCCCCATCCCCAAGGCTAGCTTTTCTCGTCATGGGGAAGGAGGAGTGTTCTTTTAAGTTTGAGGTTCCCCCATAGGCCATGATTTGAGCTGTGTTCTGGGCACAGATGCTTGGATACCCAGGTCTGGTAGAGTTGACAATCTCTGTCCTTAGCAGTTCCCACCTCAGGATATGGGGCCCGCTATCTGGGGGGCTGATTGGAGATCAGGCTGAGGCTGTGTCAGTAAGAGCATTAGTGCACAGGGCAGCCTAGGATATTGAGGTGCCGTCGAGGTCCGTGCTGGTTGATTCTCATTTGGGGATTTTGGAAAGAGCCATAGAGCCCTTCTTCTTTCTGGAGGGCAGGCAGAAGACTGCCTTGGGGCTCCTGAATGAACAATCTGGAGGCCTTGCGGCTCAGGAGAGTGAGGACACAACTCTGAATGAACAACCACAAGTCCAGTTCAGTGCCGAGCACCTGGAATTTGCTATGTGCAGAGTCTGACTCGAGATCTCCACCACCTGAGTCAGGGCACATGTCAGATGGTCGCTGATGCTGGAGTTTGTGTCCATGATGGCCAACGAATGGAGGGGTGGCCTCATGAGCCCATGGAGAACTTCCCAGGCTGGGACAGGTGAGCTGCTGCAAACTGCAGCCTTTCCTTCTGCTGGATAGGGGGAGTCTGTTTGGATGGCACCAGGGTCCCCTGTATGGAAAGACGTCGTAGAAGAAGACACCACATCGATGTCTGGAAAATCCAGCTCCGCTTACCCTTCCAGCTCAGGAACAAGGCCGTTTTGATCTGGTGGCTCTGGGGCAAGGGTCCAGGGGCTGAGTTGACTGGGATAGTCATTCTGATGGGTTACAATGCAGGCTTGTGTCCAGGGAGACCTCAGGAGCCATGCAGGATTCTCCTCCCCTGAGGGTTGGACGCAGCTCCCAAGACCCAGGTTGCCTTCTGGGGACAGTAGGTGTTCTGTTTTGTGGCTCAGGGACCAAGCGTAGGATTATTTGTAGGAATTCCAGAACCGGCCTCTGGAGGCTGATGCCCGCAAGACTAAGCTAGGGTTCTTTGAGGTCCTAGGGTCATGTCAGGTTCCATCTTCTGACTCAGGGCCATTGACATTGGTGTCTGCCGAGAGGTAGGTGTCTGGCATGTGTCAGACTGTGCATTTCTGTCCAGAGCACCCAACGAAATTCAGTAGGCTCAGGGTCCTTGCTGGTGTCTCCCAGTCTAGAAGTTTTGTGCAACTATGACGGCCAGATTATCCTTCAAGATTGCAGGCAGAGTCCTGCGCTGTGGCTCTATATGCCCCATCCTGGAGGGCCTGTCAGTCAGCGCTTTGGGGACAAAGTCTGGAAACACAAACTCGGGTTAGGGTTAGGGGCGAGGTGATGGCAGGCCTGATCTGCAGACCATGAGGTCACTGCCTCGAGATCTGAAATTTGGGCGATGGGGAGGCGGGAATGCATGCTTTTCTGTCTGTTTGTGTGTCTTGGTTGGCCACAGAATGGAGGGGTGGCCTTATGGGTACATGGGAGATTCTGCTTCTGTGGGGTTTGGCACAGCTCCAAAGGTTTTGGTGTCTTTCTGGATGAAGGGAAGAGAGCTCTTTTCCATCTCAGGGCTCTTGCCATAGCAGGAATTCTAGAGTCGCCTTCTGGGTCCAGGTGCCTGGAGATACAAGAGTGAGGATTTGCAGCTCAGGCTGATGGTCACGTTGCCTGTATGTGCCCAGGTGGACCTCCAGGTTGGGCGTGGTCTCATGTGCCATGCACCTGGCTCCCACTCTGTGGGTTTGATCCCCATCCCCACAACAAGCTTTTCATTCCGTGGGGTAGGAGACATGATTTTTGTACGTGAGGATCCCCCATAGGCTGGGACTGGAGCTATGGTCTGGGCAGAGATGCCTGAACACCCAGGTTGGGTAGAGATGACAGTGTAGGGCCATGGTGCATTCCACCTTCAAGGGATGGTGCCCCCTACCTGGAGGGCTGATGGGAGATCAGGGCTCAGGCTGTGTCAGACAGAGCATTAGTGCACAGTGCGGCTGGATATTGGAGTTCCATCTAATGCCGTGCAGGTTATCCTCACATGGGGATTCAGGGCAGACCCATAGGGCCCTTCTTCTATCTAGAAGGCAGGCAGAAGTCTGTGTTGTGGTTCCAGACTTCCCAATCTGGAGGGCTTGCTGGGCAGGAGGGTGAGGATAGAAATCTGAACATACAAGCGTCTGTTCAGTTCAGTGCCGAGCACATGGCAGTTCCAATGTACAACATCTGACCCGAGATCTCCCGCACCTGAGTCAGGGCGAGTGTTGGATGGTCGCTCATGCTGTAGTTTGTGTCTATTATGGCCAACCAATGGAGGATTAGCCTCATGAGGCCATGGAAATTTTCCAAACTGGTGCTTGTGAGCTGTCTGAACATCAAGGTTTCCTTCTACGGGACAGGGGGAGATCGTTTTGATGGCTCCAGTGTCCCCCATATGGAAAGACATTGTAGCAGAGCTCACCGCATAGACGTCTGGAAAGCCCGCCTCAGCTTATCCTTTCAGCCCAGGAATAAGGTTGTTTCGATCTGGTGGATCTGGGCAAGTGCCGAGGGGGCTGAGTTGACAGGGAGCCTGATGCTGATAGGTCACAATGATGGCTTGTGTCCAGGGAGGCCTTAGAATCTATCGGGGGCTCAGGTGCCATACAGGATTCTCCTCCCCTGAGGGTTGGTTGCAGCTCCCAAGAACCAGGTTGCCTTCTGGGGAAAATAGGTGTTCTGTATTGTGGCTCAGGGACCAAGTGTTGGACCATATGTAGGTATTCCAGAACCTGCCTCTGGGGACAAATGCCTGCAAACCTCAGCTAGGGTTTCGTTGAGGTCCCAGGGGCATGTCAGTTTCCATCTTCTGACTCAGGGCCATTGATCTCGGTGTCTGCCTGGAGGTAGGTGTCTGGCATGTATCAGACTGTGCATTTCTGTCCAGAGCAGCCAACGAATTTGGGTGGACTCAGGGGCCTTACAGGTGTCTCCCAATCTGGAGGGTTGGTGCAACTGTGAAGGGCAGAGATTCCTTTGGGAGGGCTGGCAGAGCCCTGCGCTGTGGCTCCAGTATCCCCATCCTGGAGTACCTGTCTGCCAGGGCTATGGAGACAAAGTTCTGCAAACATAAACTCGGGTTAGGATGAGGGGCGAGGTGATGGCAGGCCTGATCTGCAGACTGTGAGGGCTGTTCCTCGGGATCTGAAATGTGGGCGACAAGGGTTGGCAGCACAGGCTTTTCTGTATGTGTTGTGTGTCTCAGTTGGTAACGGAATGGAGGGGTGGCCTTATTTGTCCATGGGAGATTCTGCCTCTGTGGGGATTTTGCATGGCTCCTAAGGTTTTGGTGAATTTATAGATGAAGGGAAGAGAGCTGTTTTCCGTCTCAGGTGTCCCGCCATAGCAGGGATTCCAGAGTTGGCTTCTGGGTCCGGGTGCCAGGAGAACCCAACCAAGGGTGAGGATTTGGGCCTAGGGGCATGGCAGACCCGATATGGGGGCTCCTGGTCCAGATAGTCAGGGGGCTTTTTGAAAGCCAGCTCAGGCTGATGGCCACAATGCCTGTTTGTGTCCAGGGCTGCTCTCGTGGGTGGTCGTGGTCTCCTGGTCTATGGAGCTGGCTCCCACTCTGAGTGCTTGACCATCATCCCCACAGAAAGCTTTTACTGCCGTGGGGAAGGCGACGTGCTCTTTTGTGCTTGAGGATCCCCCATAGGCCTGGGATTGAGCTATGGTCTGGGCATGAATGCCTGAAATCCCAGGATGGGTAGAGATGACAGCCTCGGGCCTGTTCCCTTCCCATCTGTAGGGCGTGTCGCCCAATATCTGGGGGCCTGATGAAGGTCGGGGCTCAGTCTTTGTCAGACAGAGCATTAGTGCACAGTGCAGCCTGGATATTGGGGTTCCATCCAGGACCGTGCAGGATGATCCTCACATGAGGATCCTGGGCAGACCCATAGGGCCCTCCTTCTATCTGAAGGGCAGGCAGACGGCTGCGTTAGGCTCCAGACTTCCCAATCTTGAGGGCTTCCTGGCCAAAAGGGTGAGGATGGAAGTCTGAACGCACAAGCGCCATTTCAGTTCAGTGCCGAGCACATGGCCTTTCCAATGTGCAGCGTCTGACTCAAGATCTCCAGCACCTGAGTCAGGGCGAGTGCCAGATGGTCGCTCATGCTGGAGTTTGTGTCCATGATGCCCGATAATGGAGGGGTGGCCTCGTGAGACCATGGAGGTTTTCCCGGTCTGGGGCTTGTGATCTGCTCAGAACAGCAAGCTTTCCTTCTGCTGGACAAGAAGGGTCCGTTTTGATGGCTCCAGTGTCCCCCATATGGAAAGATGGTAGCAGATCTCATCGCAAAGGTTCTGGAAAGGTCAGCTCAGCTTATACTTTCAGCCTGGGAACAAGGCAGTTTCAATCTTCTTGCTCTGTGCTAGTGTCCAGGGGACTGAGTTGACAGGGAGCCTCATGCTGATGAGTCACAATTTGGCTTGTGTCCAGGAGACATTAGATTGTTGTGGAGACACAAGTGCCATGAAGTATTCTCCTCCCCTGAGGGTTGGACACAGCTCCCAAAAGCCAGGTTAACTTCTGGGGACAGGAGGTGTTCTGTTTTGTGTCTCAGGGACCAAGCGTTTCAACATATGTAGGTATTCCAGAACATGCCTCTGGGGACAGGTGCTTCCAAACCTCAGCTAGGGTTCCGTTGAGGTCCTAGGGGCATGTCAGGTTCCATCTTCTGTCTCTGGGCCATTGACATTGGTGTCTGCCAGGAGGTAGGTGTCTGGCATGTGTCAGACTGCACATTTCTGTCCAGAGTGGCCATCGAAATTGGGTGGGTTCAGGGGCCATGGATGTGTCTCCCAATCTGGAGGGATTGTGCAGCTATGAAGTGCAGAGATTCCTTTGGGAAGGCAGGCAGATTCCTGCACTTTGGCTCCAGTGGCCCCATCCTGGGGGGATTGTGCACCAGGGCTATGGGGACAAAACTCTGCAAACATATACTTGTGTTAGGATGAGGGGCGAGATGATAGCACGCCAGATCTGCAGACCGTGAGGGCAGTGGCTCGGGATATGAAATTTGGGAGAAGGGGAGGCGGGATTGTAGGCTCTTCTGTCTGGGTTGTATGTCTTAGTTGGCCACGGAATGGAGTGGTGGCCTCATGGGTCCATGGGAGATTCTGCCTCTGTGGGGATTTTGCATGGCTCCCAAGGTTTTGGTGAATTTCTGGATGAAGTGAAGAGAACTGTTTTCTGTCTCAGGAGTCCTGCTATAGCAGAGATTCCAGAGTAGGCTTCTGGGTTCGGGAGCCTGGAGAACTTGACCGAGGGTAAGGATTTGGTCCTAGGGCCATTCCAGGCCCGATAGGAGGGCTCCTGGTCCAGCTTGCAAGGGGACTGTTTTGAAAGCAGGCTCGGACTGATGGTCACAATGCCTGTTTTTGCCCATGCCTGCCCTACTGGTTGGGCCTGGACTCCTGGGCCATGCAGTTGGCTCCCACTCTGAATGTTTGATCCAAACCCCATAGCAAGCTTTTACTACCATGGGGAAAGAGAAGTGCTCTTTTGTACTTGATTGTCCTCCATACGCCGGTATTGGAGCTATGGTCAGGGCACAGATGCCTGAATACCCAGGATGGGTAGAGATGACAGCCTCGGGCCATGGCCTGTCCTCCCCAGGAGATGGTGGACACTACCTGGGGGTCTGACTGGAGTCGGGGATCAGGCAGTGTCAGAGAATTAGTGCACAGTGTGGCCTGGATATTGGGGTTCCAACTAGGGCTGTGAAGGTTGATCCTCACATGGTGATCCAGGGCAGATCCCTAGGGCCCTTCTTTATCTGGAGGGCAGGCAGAAGGCTGTGTTGGGGCTCCAGACTTCCCAATCTCGAGGACTTCCTGGCCAAAAGGGTGAGGATGGAAGTCTGAACGCACAAGCGCCAGTTCAGTTCAGTGCCGAGCAGACGACAGTTCCAATGCGCAGCGTCTGACACGAGATCTCCAGCACCTGAGTCAGGGCATGTGTCGTATGGTCGCCCATGCTGGAGTTTGTGTCCATGATGGCCGACGACAGGAGGGGTGCCCTCATGAGGCCATGAAGGTTTTCCCTGGCTGGGTCTTGTGAGCTTCTCCGAAGAGCAAGTTTTCCTTCAAGGACAGGAGGAGTCCATTTTCATGGCTGCAGGTCCCCCATATAGAAAGACATGTTAGCAGAGTCACGGCATAGAAGCCCAGGAACAAGTCAGTTTTCATCTGGTGAGATGACATGGAACCTAATACTGATGACTCACAATGCTGTCTTGTGTCAAGGGAGACCTTAGAATGTTGCGGGGGGTCAGGCGCCATGCAGGATTCTGCTCCCCTGGGGGTTGGACGCAGCTCCCAAGAGCCAGGTTGCCTTCTGGGGACAGGAGGTGTTCTGTTTTTTGGCTCAGGGACCAAGCGTTGGACCATATGTAGGTATTCCAGAACTTGCCTCTGGGGACAAATGTCTGCAAACCTCAGCTAGGGTTCCATTGAGATCCCAGGGCATGTCAGTTTCCATCTTCTTACTCAGGGGCCTTGACCTGGTTGTCTGCCTGGAGGTAGGTGTCTGGCATATGTCAGATTGTGCATTTCGGTCCTGAGGGGTCAACGGATTTGGGTGGGCTCAGGGGCCTTGCAGGTGTCTGCCAATCTGGAGGGTTTGTGCAACGTGAAGGGCAGAGATTCCTTTGGGAGGGCAGACAGAGTCCTGGGCTGTGGCTCCAGAGGTCCCATCCTGGAGGTCCTGTCGGCCAGTGCTTTTGGGACAAAAGTCTGCAAACAGAAACTCGATTTAGGGTGAGGGGCGAGGTGATGGCAAGCCTGATCTGCAGACCATGAATGCTATGCCTCGGTATCTGAAATTAGGGCAATGGGGAGGCGGGAGAGCAGGCTTTTCTGCCTGTGTTGTGTATCTCGGTAGGCCTCGGAATGGAGGAGTGGCATCATGGGGCCATTAGAGATTTTGCCTCTGATTGGATTTTGCAAGACTCCCATGGGTTTGATGTCTTTCTTAATGAAGGGAAGAGAGCTCTTTTCCTTCTCAGGGGTCTCTCCATTGCAGGGAATCCTGAGTTGGCTACTGGGTATGGACGTCTGGAGAACAAGACCAAGGGTGAGGATTGGGTCCTAGGGGCATGACAGGCCCGATAGGCGGGCTCCTGGTCCAGCTAGCGAGGGGGCTTGTTTGAAAGCAAGCTTAGGCTGATGGTCACAATGCCCGTTTGTGTCTATGGCTGCCCTCATGCGTGGGCGTGGTCTCATGGGCCATGCAGCTGTCACCCACTCTATGGGTTTGACCCCCATACCCACAGCAACCTTTTCAAGTATTGGGGAAGGAGGAGTTCTCTTTTTTCCTTGAGGGACACCATAGTCCAGGATTGGAGCTATGGTCTGGGCACATATGAATGAACACCCAGGTTGGGTAGAGATGACAGCCTCGGGCCATGGCAGGTGCCACTTGCAGGAGATGGCATCCCCAACCTGGGGGGCTGACTGGGGTCAGGGCTCACACTGTGTCAGACAGAGCATTAGTGCACAGTTCGGCCTGGATATTGGTGTTCCATCTAGGGCTGTGCAGGTTGATCCTCACGTGGGGATTCTGGGCAGATCCCTAGGGCCATTCTCCTTTCTGGAGGGTAGGCAGAATCCTGCGTTGGGGCTCCCGAATGAATAATCTGAACAGCTTGTGGGCCAGGAGGGTGAGAACAGAATTCTGAATACACAAGTGCTGGTTCAGTTCAGAGCCGAGCACATGTCATTTCCAATGTACAGCATCTGACTCAAAATCTCCAGCAACTGAGTAAGGGCTCGTGTCAGATGGTCGTACATGTTGGAGTTTGTGTCCATGATGGCTTACGAATGGAGGGGTGACCTCATGAGGTCATGAAGGTCTTCCCAGGCTGGAGCTTGTGAACTGCTCCAAACAACAAGCTTTCCTTCTGCAGGACAGGGGGACTCCGTTTGGATGACACCAGTGTTCCCCGGATGGAAAGACGTTGTAGCAGAAGTCACCGCATGGATGCCTGGAAAGCCCAGATTCACTTAGTCTTCGAGCCCAGGAACAGGGCCGTTTGGATCTGGTGGCTCTGGGTCAAAGTCCCTAGGGGGCTGAGGTGACAGGGAGCCTCATTCTGATGGGTCACAATGCTGGTTTGTCTCCAGGGAGACCTTAGAATGTGGCGGTGGCTCATGCGCCATGCAGGATTCTCCTCGCTGAGGGTTGGACGCAGCCCCCAAGAGCCAGGACGCCTTCTGGGGACAGGAGGTTTTCTGTTTTGTGGTTCAGGGATCAATTGTGGAACACATGTAGGTATTCCAGAGTTTTCCTCTGGAGACAGATCCCGGCAAACCTAAGCTAGTGTTCCATTGAGGTCCTAGGTGTATGTCAGGTGCCATCATCTGACTAGGGCCATTGACCATGGTGTCTGCCTGTACATAGGTGTCGAGAACGTGTCCGAATGTGCATTTTATTCAAGGTGGCCAAAGAATTTGTGGTTGGCTTAGTGGCATTGCCGGTTTCTCCCAATCTGGACAGTTTGTGCAAATGTGACGGGCAGTGCGTCCTTTTGGTGTGCAGTCAGAATCCTGCACTGTGGCTCCAGAGGCCCCATACTGGAGGGCCTGTCAGCCAGGGCTTTGGGGAGAAAAGTCTGCAAACACAAACTCGATATAGGGTTAGGGGCGAGGTGATGGCAGGCCCAATCTGCGGACCATGAGGGCAGTTCCGCAGGATCTGTAATGAAGGCGATGGGGTGGCGGGATCGAAGGCTTTTCTATCTGGGTTGGGTGTCTCGGTTGGCCCCAGAATGGAGCGGTAGCCTCATAGAGCCATGGGAGATTCTGCCTCTGTGAGGATTCTGCCTGGCTCCCAAGGAAATGGTGTCTTTCGGGGGGAAGGGAAGACTGCTGTTTTCCTTCTCAGGGGTCCTGTTATAATAGGGATTCCAGAGTCAGCCTATGGGTCCGGGCTCCTGGAGAACCCAACTGAAGGTGAGGATTTGGGCCTAGGTGCATGTCAGACCTGATATGCGGGCTCCTGGTCCAGATAGCCAGGGGCTGCTTTGAAAGCGGGCTCAGGCTGAGGGGAAACAATGCCTGTTTTTGACCAGGGCAGCCGTCCTGTGTGGGCATGGTAATGCACCATGCGGGTGGTGCCCACTCTGAGGGTTAGACCCCCATCCCCACAGCAAGCTTTTCCCCTCATTGTGAGTGCTCTTTGATGCTTGGCGTTCTCCCTGGGCCAGGATTTGAGCTATGGTCTGGACACAGATGTGTGAATATGAGGGTTGGGAAGAAATGACAATCTCTGGCCATGGCAGGTCCCACCTGCAGGATATGGGGTCTGGTACCTGGCGGGATGATGGGAGGCTGTGTCAGACAGAGCATTAGTGCACAAGGCAGTCTAGGATATTGGGGTGCCTTTGAGATCTGTGCAAGTTGATCCTCACGTGGGGATTCTGGGTAGACACCTAGGGCCCTTCTTCTTTCTGGAGCGCTGGCACAATCCTGCATTGGGGTTCTGAATGACCAATCTGGAGGGCTTGTGGCCCAGGAGGATGAAGACGGAATTCTGAACGCACAAGTGCCTGTTCAGTTCAGTGCCGAACTCATGACATTTCCAATGTGCAGCATCTGACTCGAGATCTCCAGCACCTGAGTCAGGGCACGTGTCAGATGGATGCTCACGCTGGAGCTTGTGTCCATGATGGTCAACGAGTGGTCATTCCAGACTGGGGCTTGTGAACTGCTCCACACAGCAAGGTTTCCTTCTGCGGGAGAGGGGGTGTCCGTTAGGATAGCACCAGCGTACACCATATGGGATGACATCTTAGCAGAAATCACCACATAGATGCCTGGAAAGCCCAGCTCCGCTTTCCATTCCAGCCCAGTAACAAGATCATGTCGATCTTGTGCCTGTGGGGCAATGTGCCCAGGTGGCTAAGGTGACAGGGAGCCTCATTCTGATGGGTCACAATGCTGGCATGTGTCCAGGGAGACCTTAGAATGTAGCCAGAGCTCAGGTGTCATGCAGGATTCTCTCCTCCCCTGAGGGTTGGACTCAGCTCCCAAGACCCAGGTTGCCTGCTGGAGACAGGAGGTGTTCTGTTTTGTGGTTCACGGATCAAGAGTTGCAAAATATGTAGATATTCCAGAGTTTGCCTCTGGAGACAGATGCCGGCAAACCTAAGCTAGGGTTCCATTGAGGTCCTAGCGTATGTCAGGTTCCATCTTCTGACTCAGGGTCATTGACCTGGCTGTCTGGCCCAGAGATAGAAGTCTGCCCTGTGTCCCAATGAACTTTTTTTTTCCAAGAAGGCCAACAAATTTGGTGTGGGTCAGGGGCATGGCAGGTGTCTCCCAATCTGGAGGGTTAGTGCAAATATGATGGGCAGAGTTTCCTTCGGGTGGGCAGGCAGAGTCTTGCACTGTGTCTCCAGAACCCTATCCTGGATGGCCTGTCACTCAGAGTTTTGGGGACAAAAGTCTGCAATCCCAAACTCTGGATAGGGTTCTGGGTGAGGTGATTGCACGCCCAATCTGCGGACTGTGGGGGCAGTGCCCGGGGATCTGGAATGAGTTGGATGGGGAGGCAGGAGTGCAGGCTTCACTGTCTGGGTTGTGTGTCTCACGTGGCCACGGAATGTAGCGGTAGCCTCGTGGGGCCTTAGGAGATTTTGGCTCTGTGAGGATTCTGCCTGGTTCCCAAGGCTTTGTTGTCTTTCAGGGGGAAGGGAAGAATGCTGTTTTCCATCTCAGGAGTCCCGCCATAGCAGGGATTCCAGTGTCAGCTTCTGGGTCCAGGCGCCTTGAGAACCTGACCAAGGGTCAGGATTTGGGCCAAGGCTCATGGCAGGCCCTATATCCAGGCTCCTTGTCCAGCTAGCGAGGGGGCTTGTTTGAAAGCAGGCTCAGGTTAATGGTCACAATGCCTGTTTGTGCCCAGAGCGGACCTCCTCGGTGGGCGTGGTATCATGGGCTATGCACCTGGCTCCAACTCTGATGGTTTGATCTCCATCCACACAGCAAGCTTTTCCAGCCATGGGGAAGGAGGAATGCTCTATTGTGCTTCAGGTTTCGCCTTAGGCCATGATTTAAACTATGATTTGGACACAGATGCCTGAACACCCAGGTTGTGTAGAGATGACAGCCTCGGGCCATGGCCGGTCCCACCTGCAGGAGATGGCACCCTCTACCTGGGGGGCTGACTGGAGTTCGGGGTTCAGGCTGTGTCACACAGAGCATTAGTGCACAGGGTGGCCTAGGACATTGCGTGCCATCAAAGTCCGTGCAGGTTGTTGCTCATGTGGGGATTCTGGGTAGACACCTAGGGCCCTTGTCTTTCTGGAGGGCAGGCAGAGGCCTGCGTTGTGGCCCCCGAATGAACAATCTGGAGGTCTTGCGGGCCAGGAGGGTGAGTACAGAATTCTGAACGCACAAGCGCCGGTTCAGATCAGTGCTGAGCAAATGGCGTTTCCAATGTGCAGCGTCTGAGTTGAGGCTCCAGTACCTGAGTCAGGGCACGTGTCAGATGATCACTCATGCTGGAGTTTGTATCCGTAATGGCCGGATAATGGAGGGGTGGCCTCGGGAGGCCATGGAAGTCTTCCCCAGCTGGGGTTGGGAGCTGCTCTGAACAGCAAGCTTCCCTTCGGTGGGACAAGGGGAGTCTGTTTGGATGGCACTGGGGTCCCCTGCATGGAAAGATGTCATAGTAGAAGTCACCGCATGGATTCCTCGAAAGCCCAGCTCCGCTTACCCTTCCAGCCCTGGAACAAGGCCGTTTTGATTTTCTGGCTCTGTGGCAAAGTGCCCAGGGGGCTGTGGTGACAGGGAGCACATTCTGATGGGTCACAATGCAGGCTTGTTTCCAGGGATACCTTAGAATGTGGCGGTAGCTCAGGCACCTTGCAGGATTCTCCTCCTGTGAGGGCAGGACGCAGCTCCCAGGATCCAGGTTGCCTTTTGGGGACAGGAGGTGTTCTGTTTTGTGGCTCAGGGACCAAGGGTTGGACCATATGTAGGTATTCCAGAATATGCCTCTGGGTACAGATGTCTGCAAATCTCAGTTAGGGATCTCTTGAGGTCCTAGGGGCATGTAAGTTTATGTTTTCTGACTCAGGGCCATTTTCCTGGGTGTCTCCTTGGAGGTAGGTGTTTTGCTTATGTATGAAAGCACATTTTTTTTCAAGGCGGCCAATGAATTTTTGGTGGGCTAAGGGCCACTGCAGTGGTCTCCCTCTCTAGAGGGTTTGTGCAAATGTGATGGGCACAGCGTCCTTTGGGTGGGGAGGCAGAGTCCTGCCATGTGGCTCCAGAGGCCCCAACTTGGAGGTCCTGTCGGCCGAGTATTTGGGGACAAAATTCTCAAAACACAAACTCGGGTTAGGTTTAGGGGCAAGGTGATGACAGGCCCAATTTGCAGACCATGAGGCCAGTGCCGAGGGATCTGAAATAAGGGCGATGGGGAGTCAGGATCGCTGGCTTTTCTGACTGGGTTGTGAGTCTCGACTGGCCATGGAATGTAGCGGTAGCCTCATGGGTCCATGGGAGATTCTGTGTCTGTGAGGATTCTGCCCCACTCCTAAGGATTTGGTGTCTTTTGGGGGAAGGGATGAGTGCTGTTTTCCATCTCAGGGGTCCCGCCATACCAGGGATTCCAGAATCAGCTTCTGGGCTGGGCGTCTGAAGAACCCAATCGAGGGTGAGGATTTGGGCCAAGGGGCATGTCATGCCCAATATGCGGGCTCCTGGTCCACCAAGCGAGACGGCTGGTTTGAAAGAGGGCTCAGGCTGAGGGTCACAATGTCTGCTTTTGGCCACGGCAGTCCTCCTGTGTGGGCGTGGTCTCATGGGCCATGCAACTGGATCCCACTCTGACGGTTAGACCCCCAACCCCAAAGCAAGCTTTTCCCATCGTGGGGAAGGAGGGTTGTTTTATGCTTGAGGTTTCCCCATAGGCCGGGATTTGAGCTATGGTCTGGGCACTGACCCCTGAATAACCAGGTTGGGTAGAGATGATAGTTTCTGCCCGTGGCAGGGCTCAATGCAGGATATGGGTTCTGCTACCTGGGGGGGCTGATGGGAAGTTGGGACTCAGGCTGTGTGAGACAGAGCATTAGTGCACAGGGTGGGCTAGGATTTTGGGGTTCCTTCAAATTCCGTGCTGGTTGTTCTTCACGTGGGGATTCTGCATTGCCACTTAGGGTCCTTCTTTTTTCTATAGGGTAGGCAGAAGACTGCGTTGTGACTTGCGAATGAACAATCTGGAGGGCTTGCAAGCCAGGAGGGTGAGGACAGAATTCTGAATACACAAGCGCCGCTTCAGTTCAGTGCCAAGCACATGGCATTTCCCATGTGCAGCGTCTGACTCAAGATCTCCAGCACCTGAGTCAGGGCACATGCCAGATGATCGCTCACGCTGAAGTTTGTGTCCATGATGGCTGACGAATGGAGGGGTGGCCTCATGAGGCCATGGAGGTCTTCCCAGGCTGGGGCTTGGGAGCTCCTCCGAACAGCAAGCTTTCCTTCTGTGGGAAAGGGGGAGTCCTTTTGGATGGCATTATGGTCACCAGTATGGAAAGACGTCATAGCAGAAGTCACCGCATAAATTCCAGGAAAGCCCAGCTCCACTTACCATTCCAAACAGGAACAAGGATGCTTAGATATGGTGGCTCTGGGGCATAGTGCCCAGGGGGCTGAGGTGACAGGGAGCCTCACAATGCTGGCTTTTGTCCAGGGAGTCCTTAGAATGTGGCGGGGGCTCAGTTGCCATGCAGGATTCTCATCTCCTGAGGGTCAAACGCAGCTCCCAAATGCCAGGTTGCCTTTTGGGCACAGGAGGTGTTCTGTTTTGTGGCTCAGGCATCAAGTGTTGGAACATATGTAGGTATTCCAGAGTTTTCCTCTGGAGGCAGATGCCTGCAAACCTCAGCTAGGGTTCTGCTGATGTCCTATGAGTATGTCAGGTTCCATCTTCTGACTCAGGGCCATTGACCTGGGTGACTGCATGGAGGTAGGAGTCTGGCATGTGTCCAAAGGCGCATTTTTTCCAAGGCGGCCAACAAATTTGGGGTGGGATCAGGGGCATTGCCGTTGTCTCCCAATCTGGAGTGTTTGTGCAAATGTGACGGGCTGAGCTTCTTCAGGTTGGCTGGCATAATCCTGTGCTGTGGATCCAGAGGCCCTATCCTGGATGTCCTGCCGGACATGGCTTTGGGGACAAATGTCTGCAAACACAAACTCTGGATAGGTTTAAGGGCGAGGTGATGACAGTCCCGATATGCCAACCATGAGGGCAGCACCGCTGGATGTGAAATGAGGTCTACAGTGAGGCAGAAGCCCAGGATTTTCTGTCTGTGTTGTGTGTCTCTGTTGGCCAAGGGATGTAGCGGTAGCCTCATGGGGCCCTGGGAGATTCTGCTTCTGTGAGGATTCTGCCTGGCTCCCAAGGGTTTGGTGTCTTTCGGGGAGAAGGGAAGAGTGCTGTTTTCCGGCTCATTGCCCTGCCATAGCAGGGAATCCAGAGTCAGATTCAGAGTCTGGGCGCCTGGAGAACTCGAATGAGGTTGAGGATTTGGGGCTAGGGGCATTTCAGGCCGATAGGCGGGCTCCTGGTCCAACTAGAGAGGGGGATGCTTTGAAATTGGGCTCAGGCTGAGAGTCACAATGACTGTTTGTGGTCAGGGCGGCCCTCCTGGGTGGGCATGGTCTCATGGGCGATGCAACTGGCTCCCAAACTGAGGGTTAGACTCCCATCCCCACAACAAGCTTTTCCCCTCTTGGGGAAGGAGGAATTCTCTTTTATGCTTGAGGTTCCCCCATAGGTAGGGATTTGAGCTATGGTATGGGCACAGACCACTGAATACCCAGGTTGGGTAGAAATGACAGTGTCTGGCCATGGCAGGTCCCACCTGCAGGATATGGGGACCACTATCTGGGGGGCTAATTTGAGGTCGGGGCTCAGGCTGTGTCAGACAGAGCATTAGTGCACAGGGCCGCCTAGGACATTAGGGTGCCGTTGAGTTCCGTGCAGGTTGATCCTCACGTGGAGATTATCGGCAGACCCCTAGGGCCCTTCTTCATTCTGGAGGGCAGGCAGAAGACTGCGTTGTGGCTCCCGAATGAACAATCTGCAGGGCTTGCCGGCCAGGAGGCTGAGGAGAGAATTCTGAAAGCACAAGAGCTGGTTCAGTTCAGTGCCGAGAACATGGAATTTCCGATGTGCAGCTTCTGACTCCAGTTCTCCAGCACCTGAGTTAGGGCAGGTGTCTGATGGTCACTCATGCTGGAGTTTGTTTCCATGATGGGCAATGAATGGAGGGCTGGCTTCATGAGGCCATGGAGGTCTTCCCAGGCTGGGGCTTGTGAGCTGCTCTGAACAGCAAGCTTTCCTTCTCCATGATAGAGGGAGTCAGTTTTGATGGCATCATGGTCCCCCATATGGAATGACATGATAGCAGAAGTCAATGCATGGATGCCTGGAAAGCCCAGCTCTGCTTACCCTTCCAGCCGAGGAACTGGTAGCTCTGGGGCCAAGTTTCCAGGGTGCAGAGGTGACAGGGAGCCTCATTCTGATGGGTCACAATGCTGGCTTGTGTGTTAGGGTCCATGACCAAAGGATCGAGACTGACACAATACGGAAAATCAAGGAAAGCTTTATTTCACACCATGCATAAGAAATCAAACTGTCAGGTAGGTGCCCAAGCCTTTCTTGGGGCCACTGCCTCCTTGCCCTGGAGTCCCTCCTGGAGGCTCCCTCCCTCACCCTCACTGTACCACAGACCACTCCACGGGTGAGGCCGCTCCTGACGAGGCCACCGGAGGTGGTGAGGCCTCTCACAACGAGGGTGCTTATGACGAGTCTGCTCCCCGGACGAGGCCACTCTGGATGAGGCCGCTCCCAGGACTCGTGACAATGACGCTGCTTGGGGTGGCTAGGCTGCTCCGGATGCTGCTACTCTGGAAAAGGCTACTTCTCTGGACGAGGCCGCTCCGGATGAGGGTCCCAGCAATGCTGTTCCTGATGCTCCCAATGATGAAGACGACGCTGTCACTGTTGAGGACAGGGACACGCTAATGGCTCCCAGTGGCTCTCAACTGCTACTCTAATTCCTCCTGCTACCACGCCCAGCCTCACAGACACGCCTTTCTAGAGGGGGTTGAGCCCGACCCACACACATGAGGCCAATGAGATTGCAACTCACCTCAGTAAATATATGCATGCTCCACAGATTTGATGTCTCCATCTAGCTGGCCTGGCCTCCCCCTATATCCGGGGTTTACAGTTCCTCTGGGAAATCAGGCCACTACATTGTGTCCAGGGAGACCTTAGAATGTGGTGGGGGCTCAGGCGCCATGCAGGATTCTCCTCCCCTGAGGGTGGACGCAGCTCCCAAGAGCCAGGTTGCCTTCCGGGGACAGGAGGTGTTCTGTTTTGTGGCTCAGGGACCTAGCGTTGGACCATATGTAGGTATTCCAGAACCTGCCTCTGGGGACAGATGCCTATAAAGCTAAGCTAGGGTTCCATTGAGGTCCAAGGGGCATATCAGTTTCCATCATCTGGTTCAGGGCCATTGATCTGGGTGTCTGCCTGGAGGTGGCTGTCTGGCATGTGTCAGATTGTGCATTTCTGTCCAGATCCGCCAAGGAAATTGGGTGAGCTCAGGGGCCTTGTAGGTGTCTCCCAATCTAGAGTGTTTGTGCAACTGTAATGGGCAGAGTTTCCTTCGGGAAGGCAGGCAGAGTCCAGTGCACTGATTCCAGAGGCCCCGTCCTGGAGAGTCTGTCAGCCAGGGCTTTGTGGACAAAAGACTGCAAACTTAATCTCAGGTTTTGGTGAGGGGCAATGTGATGGCAGTCCCAACATTAGGACTGTGAGGGCAGTACCTCGGTATCTGAAGTTAGGGTGATGGGGAGGAGGAAGCACAGGCTTTTCTGTCTGGGTTGTGTGTCTCGGTTGGCCATGGAATGTAGCAGTATCCTCATGGGGACATGGGAGATTCTGCCCCTGTGAGGATTCTACCTGTCTCCCAAGGGTTTGGTGTCTCTCATGGGGAAGGGAAGAGAGCTGTTTTCCATCTCAGGGGTCCCACCATAGCAGGGATTCCAGAGTCCGCTTCTGGGTCTGGGCGCCTGGAGAACCTAAATGAGGGTGAGGATTGGGGCCTAGGGGCAAGACAGGCACGACATGCAGGCCCCTGGTCCAGCAAACGAGGGGCCTGGTTAGAAAGAGGGCTCAGGCTGACGGTCACAATGCCTGTTTGTGGCAAGGGCAGCCTTCCTGTGTGGGCGTGGTCTCATGGGACATGCAGCTGGCTCCCACTCTAAGGTTTAGATCCCCAATCCCAAAGCAAGCTTATCCCATCGTGGGGAAGGAGGAGTGCTCTTTTATGCTTAAGGTTCCCCATAGGCCAGGATTTGAGCTATGGTCTAGGCACAGACGCCTGAATACCCAGGTTGGGTAGAGATGACAGTCTCTGGCCAAGGCAGGTCCCACCTGCAGGATATGGGGCCCTCTACTTTGTGGGCTGATGGGAGATCGGGACTTAGGCTGTGTCAGACAGAACATTAGTGCACAGTGCGGCCTAGGATATTGAGGTGCCATCGAGGTCCGTGCAGGTTGATACTCACTTGGGGACTCTGGGAGGACCCCTACAGCACTCCTTCTTTCTGGAGGGAAGGCAGAAGACTGCGTTTTGTCTCCAGAATGAACTTTTTGGAGGGCTTGCTGGCCAGGAGGGTGAGGACGGAATTCTGAAGACACAATCTCTGGTTCAATTCAGTGCCGAGCACATGGCATTTCCAGTGTGCAGCTTCTGACTGGAGATCTCCAGCATCTGAGTCAGGGCACGTGTCAGGTGGTCACTCACGCTGGAGTTTGTGTCCATGGTAGATGACGAATGGAGGGGTGGCCACATGTGACCATGGAGGTCATCCCAGTCTGGGGCTTGTGAGCTGCCCCAACAGCAATCTTTCCTACTGAGGGACAGGGGAATGTCTTTTGATGGCACCAGGTTCCCCTGATAGGAAAGACATTGTAGCAGAAGTCACCACATGGATGCCTGGAATGCCCAGATTCGCTATGCCTTCCAGCCAAGGAACAAGGCCGTTTTGATCTGGTGGCTCTTCGTCAAAGTGCGCAGGGAGATGAGGTGACAGAGAGCCTCATTCTGATGGGTCAGAATGCAGGCTTGTGTCCAGGGAGACCTTAGAATGTGGCAAGCGCTCAGGCATCATGCAGGATTCTCTTCCCCTGAGGTTTGGACTCAGCTCCCAAGAGCCAGGTTGACTTCTGGGGACAGGACGTGTTCTGTTTTGTGACTCAGTGTTCAAGTGTTGAACCATAGGTAGGTATTCCAGAGTTTGCCTCAGGAGACAGATGCTTACAAACATCAGCTAGGGTTCCGTTGAGTTCCTAGGGGTATGTAAGGTTGCATCTTCTGACTCAGGGCCATTGACCTGGGTGTCTTCCTGGATGTAGGAGTCTGGCATGTGTCTGAATGAGCCCTTTTTCCCAGGAGGACAAAGAATTTGGGGTGCATTCAGGGCATTGCAGGTGTCTCCCAATCTGGAGGGTTTGTGCAAATGTGATGGGTGGAGTTTCCTTTGGGTGAGTGGGCAGAGTCCTGTGCTGTGGCTCCAGATGCCTCATCCTGGAGAGCCTGTCGGCCAGGGCTTTGGGGACAAAAGTCTACAAACACAAACTTGGAATAGGATTCTGGGCGAGGGCGAGGTGATGGCAGGTCCGATCTGCGAACCTTGAGGGCAATGCTCTGTTATCTGAAATGAAGGCGACCAGAGGCGGGAGCACAGGCTTCTGTGTCTGGGTTGTCTGTCTCCGATGGCCATGGAATGTAACGTTAGCCTCATGGGGCCATAGGAGATTCTGCCTCTCTGAGGATTCTGCCCGGCTCCTATTTGTTTGATGTCTTTTGGGGGGAAGGGTACAGTGCTGTTTTCCATCTCAGGGGTCCCGCCATTGCAGGTATTCCTGAGTAGGTTTCTGGGTCTGGGCGCCTGGAGAACCTGACGAGGGTAATGATTTGGGCCTAGGGACATGTGAGGCCCGATATGCGGACTCCTGGTCCAGCTACAAAGGGGGCTTGTTGGAAAGTGGGCTGTGGCTGAGGCTCACAATGCCTGCTTCTGGCCAGGGCAGCCTTCCTGGGTGGGCGTGGTCTCAAGGGCCATGCAGCTGGCTCCCACTATGAGGGTTAGACCCACATCCCCACAGTATTCTTTTCCCGTAGTGGAGAAGGAGGAGTGCTCTTTGATGCTTGAGGTTCCCCCATAGGCAGGGATTTGACCTATGGTCTCTGCACAGAAGCCTGAATAACCAGGTTGGGTGGATATGACAGTCTGTGGCCTTGGTACATCCAAACTGCAGGATATGGGCCTGCTACCTGGGGGGCTGATGGGTGTTTGGGTCTCAGGCTGTGTCAGACAGAGCATTAGTGCACAGGATGGACTAGGATATTGGGGTTCTGTCAAGGTCCGTGCAGTTTGATCCTCACATAGGTAATCTGGGCAGACTCCTAGGGCCCTTCTTCTTTCTGCAGGGCAGGCAGAAGACTGCATTGTGGCTCCCCAGTGAACAATCTGGAGGGCTGGAGGGCCAGGAGGGTGAGGACGGAATTCTGAATGCACAAGTGCTGCTTCCGTTCAGTGCCGAGCACATGGCATTTCCAATGGGCAGCATCTGACTCGAGATCACCAGCACATGGGTCATGGCACGTGTCAGATGGTCGCTCACGATGGAGTATGTGTCCATGATGGCAGACGAGGGGATGTGTGTCAACCTGAGGCCATGGAGGTCATCCCAGACATCCGAACAGCAAGCTGTCCTTTTGCGGGTCAGGGGGAGTCCATTTGTATGATACCAGGGTCCGCTGTATGGAAAGACATCGTAGCAGAAGTCACTGCATAGATGCCTGGAAAGCCCAGCTCCGCTTACCATTCCAGCCCAGTAACAAGGCCATTTCGATCTTGTGGCTATGGTGCAACATGCCCAGGTGGCTGAGGTGACAGTGAGCCTCATTTTGATGGGTCACAATGCTAGCTTGTGTCCAGGGTTACCATAGAATATGGCAGGGGCTCAGGCGCCATGCAGGATTCTCTCCTCCCCTGAGGATTGGACGCAGCTCCCAAGAGCCAGGTTGCCTTCTGGGGACAGGAGGTGTTCTGTTTTGTGGCCCAGGGATCAATTCTTGGTCCATATGTAGGTATTCCAGAGTTTGCCTCTGGAGGCAGATGCCGGCAAACCTAAGCTAGGGTTCTGTTGAAATCCTAGCATATGTCAGGTTCCATCCTCTGACTCAGGGTCATTGACCTGGCTGTTTGCCTAGAGGTAGGTGTCTGGCCTGTGTCCGAATGCGCCTATTTTCCATGGCGGCCAACAATTTTGGTGTGGGCTCAGCGGCATTGCAGGTTTCTTCCAATCTGGAGGGTTTGTGCAAATGTGGAGGGCAGAGCTTCCTTCAGGTGGGCAGGCATAGTCCTGTGCTGTGGCTCAAGCAGTCCGGTCGTGGAGGCCTGTCAGCCAGGGATTTGGGACAGAAGTCTGCAAACACAAACTCGGTATAGGGTTAGGGGCAAGGTGATGGCAGGCCCAATCTGCGGACGGTGAGGGCAGAGCCACGTGATATGAAAGGAGGGCCATGGGGAGGCAGGAGCCCAGATTTTCTCTGTGGGTTGTGTGTCTCGGTTGGCCACAGAAAGTAGTGGTAGCCTCATGGTGCCATGAGAGATTCTGCCTCTATGATGATTCTGCTCAAATCCAAGGGTTTGGTGTCTTTCGGGGTGGGGGGGCAGGGCTGTTGTCCGTCTCAGGGGTCCCGCCATAGCAGGGATTCCAGAGTCAGCTTTGGTTCCAGGCGCCTGGAGAACCCGACTGAGGGTGAGGATTTGGGCCTAGGAGCATGTCTGGGCCGACATGCTGTCTCCTTGTTCAGCCTGTCAGAGGGCTGTTTGGAAAGAGGACTCAGGCTGAGGGTCACAGTGCCCGTTTTTGGTCAGAGCCGCCCTCCTGGTTGGGCGTGGTTTCATGGGACATGCAACTGGATCCCACTCTGAGCGTTAGACTACCATCCCCACAGCAAGCTGTTCCCGTTGTGGGGATGGAGGAGTGCTCTTTGATGCTTGAGATTCCCCATAGGTCTGGATTTGAGCTATGATCTGGGCACAGACACCTGAATACCCAAGTTAGGTAGAGATGTCCTTTGCACATCCCACCTGCAGGATATGTGGCCCGCTACTGGGGGATGGCTGATGGGAGGTCGGGGATCAGGCTGTATCAGACAGGGCATTAGTGAACATTGCGGCCTAGGACATTGGGGTGCCGTCGAGGTCCATGCAGTTTGATCCTCACGTCGGATTCTGGGTAGACCCCTCTGGACCTTGTTCTTTCTGTAGGGCGGGCCGAAGAACTGTGTTGTGGCTCCCAAATCAACTATCTGGAGGGTTTGCAGGCCAGAAACTTGAGGACGGAGTTTTGAACACACAAGTGCCAGTTCCGTTCATTGCCGAGCACATGGCATTTCCAATCTGCAACGTCTGACTCGAGATCTCCAGCACCTAAGGCAGCGCATGTGTCAGATGGTCGCTCATGCTGGAGTTTGTGTCCATGATGGCCGACGAATGGAGATGTGGCCTCATAGGCCATGGAGGTCGTGTCATTCTGGGGCTTGTGAATTGCTCCGAACAGGAACCCTCCTTCTGCGGGTCAGGAGGAGTCCATTTGGATGCCACTAGGGTCTGGTGAGGACCTAGGGGTATGTCAGTTTCCATCTTATGGCTCAGGGTCTTTGACTTTGCTGTGTGCCTAGAGGTGGGTGTCTGGTATATGTCTGAATGCACCTTTTTTCCAAGGCAGCTAACGAATTTTGGGTGGGCTCAGGGGCATTACAGGTGTCTCCCAATCTGGAGGGTTTGTGCAAATGTGACATTCAGAGTTTACTTCGGGTGGGCAGGCTGGGTCCTGTGCTGTGCCTCCAGAGGCCTCATCTGGAGGGCCTCTCATCCAGGGCTTTGTGGACAAAATTCTGCAAACACAAACTCGGGATAGGGTTAGGGGCGAGGTGATGGCAGGCCCGACCTGCAGACTGTGAGAGCAGTGCTGCGAGATTTGAAATTAGTTGGACACGGAGGCGGGAGTGCAGGCTTTTCTGTCTGAGTTGTGTGTCTCAGTTAACTACAGAATGTAGTGGTATCCTCATGGGTCTATGGGAGATTCTGCCTCTGTGAAGATTCTGCCTGGCTCCCAAAGTTTGGTGTCTTTCAGGGGGAAGGGAACAGTGCCCTTTTCCTTCTCAGGTGTCCCGCCATGTGCAGTGTCTGACTCGAGATCTCCAGCACCTGAGTCAGGGCAAGTGTCAGATGGTCTTTCATGGTGGTTTTTTTTTTTTTTTTTTTTTTTTTTTTTTTTTTTTTTTATGTTTAACTGTCTTTCTCACAGTAAACATTTTTTTTTCATTTTATTTATATTTTTCAGTGTAACAGTATTCATTCTTTTTGCACAACACCCAGTGCTCCATGCAAAACGTGCCCTCCCCATTACCCACCACCTGTTCCCCCAACCTCCCACCCCTGACCCTTCAAAACCCTCAGGTTGCCCCAACCTCCCACCCCTGACCCTTCAAAACCCTCAGGTTGTTTTTCAGAGTACATAGTCTCTTATGGTTCGCCTCCCCCCCCCAATGTCCATAGCCCGCTCCCCCTCTCCCAATCCCACCTCCCCCCAGCAACCCCCAGTTTGTTTTGTGAGATTAAGAGTCATTTATGGTTTGTCTCCCTCCCAATCCCATCTTGTTTCATTTACTCTTCTCCTATCCCCCTACCCCCCCCATGTTGCTTCTCCATGTCCTCATATCAGGGAGATCATATGATAGTTGTCTTTCTCCGATTGACTTATTTCACTAAGCATGATACGCTCTAGTTCCATCCACGTCGTCGCAAATGGCATGATTTCATTTCTTTTGATGGCTGCATAGTATTCCATTGTGTATATATACCACTTCTTCTTTATCCATTCATCTGTTGATGGACATCTAGGTTCTTTCCATAGTTTGGCTATTGTAGACATTGCTGCTATAAACATTCGGGTACACGTGCCCCTTCGGATCACTATGTTTGTATCTTTAGGTAAATACCCAGTAGTGCAATTGCTGGGTCATAGGGTAGTTCTATTTTCAACATTTTGAGGAACCTCCATGCTGTTTTCCAGAGTGGTTGCAGCAGCTTGCATTCCCACCAACAGTGGAGGAGGGTTCCCCTTTCTCCACATCCTCTCCAGCATCTGTCATTTCCTGACTTGTTAATTTTAGCCATTCTGACTGGTGTGAGGTGATATCTCATTGTGGTTTTGATTTGTATTTCCCTGATGCCGAGTGACGTGGAACACTTTTTCATGTGTCTGTTGGCCATCTGGATGTCTTCTTTGCAGAAATGTCTGTTCATATCCTCTGCCCATTTCTTGATTGGATTGTTTGTTCTTTGGGTGTTGAGTTTGCTAAGTTCCTTATAGATTTTGGATACTAGCCCTTTATCTGATATGTCGTTTGCAAATATCTTCTCCCATTCTGTCAGTTGTCTTTTGGTTTTGTTAACTGTTTCCTTTGCTGTGCAAAAGCTTTTGATCTTGATGAAATCCCAATAGTTCATTTTTGCCCTTGCTTCCCTTGCATTTGCCGTTGTTCCTAGGAAGATGTTGCTACGGCTGAGGTCGAAGAGGTTGCTGCCTGCATTCTCCTCAAGGATTTTGATGGATTCCTTTCT